>NC_040036.1:25377408-25989627 GCF_003713205.1 Coffea eugenioides | reverse complement strand
ATGTTTCTCACATGTCTAGCATCCAATGTGAGTTGGTGGAGGTGAAATTGATTTTTTACGCGTACAGAGCAGCCTTTTCTGACCAGTGATCTGAGCTGCTACAGTACCTCGGATCCACTAACCCAGAAACAACCGAGGGTTCGGATGAATAGTGGATCCGAGTGTGGATCACTTGCTCTGTTTTTGGCCCAACTTCAACCAATCTTTTCTTGATATTAGAGGCTGAACCAGCTCTTGACCAAAACATAAAACTTGTAGCCCTTTGAGTTAGCTTTCCAATGCATCAAGAATCACCTCATTTGGATCTGTGTAGGCTGAGAAATGACCGAAATACCCTTGCCTGCTCATTGCCCTGTTCCAGTTTCGACCAGTAGAAATTTGCTATTGTAATTCGGCATTTAGTGGATCCGAGTGTGGATCACTTGCTCTGTTTTTGGCCCAACTTCAACCAATCTTTTCTTGATGTTAGAGGCTGAACCAGCTCTTGACCAAAACATAAAACTTGTAGCCCTTTGAGTTAGCTTTCCAATGCATCAAGAATCACCTCATTTGGATCTGTGTAGGCTGAGAAATGACCGAAATACCCTTGCCTGCTCATTGCCCTGTTCCAGTTTCGACCAGTAGAAATTTGCTATTGTAATTCGGCATTTTTGACCTGGAAAACCTTCAAACTGGATTTAGATGTCTTCACCAAAGTTGTAGATCTATCTCTTATCTTCAAATGGGTTCAAGAATCATCCCAATCCGATCATTGTAACTCAAGTTATAGCCGAAATACGAAAATGTGTCAAAACTGTCAAAATACACAAAATCCAAGTAAAAAGTGATAAAAACCTCATTTAATCACTTAAAAGCATTTTTCACCAATTATAGCCAAAATGATTCATATTCTTCCAATAATATAACCAAAGTGACTAAAAATAATATAAAATGTCATACAATTATTACGTAAATTGTTAGAAGGGGTTAAAATGCATATTTTGATCATTTTACATGTGCATGCATTGAGAATTTTAGCAAACAAATGATCTATGATGCATTTTGAGTGATTGGGGTACAAATGGTAATTTTTCAAAATTGGCTTTCTGCAAAAATTTCGCAGAAGAAAACGCACTTGGGCTGAAAACGCGCCTTAGAATCGCGTTTTCCATAATCGCGTTTTCAATTCTGCGCCTATACTGAAGAAAACGCGCCTTCAAAACGCGACAGGAAGTCGCGTTTTATACCAAGTCGCGTTTTCCAGCCTGTTCAGAAACCAAAAACGCGCCTTCAAATACGCGACTCTAAGTCGCGTTTTATAACACAGTCGCGTTTTTTATCCTGCAAGATATGTGAAGAAACGCGACTTTATGTGTAACATCTTGTCCAACATCTTGTCTAACATCTTGTCCAATATGTCACTATGGCCCAAAAGTTCTTCAAATTTTTGCATTTTCATTCAAAAAGGGCTAATTTGTTCCAACTTTAAATGTTTTTATTCTTCCAATTGTTGAAACTTTATGTGTATTTTGGAAGGTTTAGTCCTCATTTAACTTGGAAATAGTTATTATGCAATTAGAATTTTTACATTTTAGAAAGTATATTTGGTAAAGTGAGGAAAATTATGCCTATAATTTTACATGTTTAATGAGATTTCTTCTCTTTATTTAATTTTGCAAGTAAGTGATTGATATAGTCGATAAAGGTTATACTCCTCCTTTGATTATTTTTATATATTTTCTAAGAGGGAATATCTATTTAAAAAAAAAAAAAAAAAAGAGAAGAAAAGAAAGAAAAAATTATTCTACTCCAATGATTTTTGTACCGAGTAACCGGGGGTTGGCATCTACAAATGTCGATTTTCGCGTAAAAAGGTACTTGAATTAAGAGTATGCATTGCAACTTGAATAAGTGAAATGTTGAGTAACCGGGAATCTTCACCTAAAAGTGTCGATTTTCGCGTAAAAAGGCATTCTCACTAATTAAGTAAAATTAGTATGAATAAATCCCTCTTAGATGTAAAATTTTGAGAAAAGGATGATTATAGGAGGAGGAAGGCTATAAATCGACTATGTGGGTTGCTTATTTGTGAAATTAGGTTAGGGTAAGAGATTAAGTTTAACTTGTTGAATTTAGGGTATAATTATCTTTCCTTTACTTGATATTATGAGTATTTAGTGTAAATTGAATAATTGTATAATGATTATTTTCCAAGTCTTGAGGAATTAAATTGGACAAAGTGCATATATTGTTTCACCTCTTGAATCATTGCATTTGATTATGTGTGAATTGCTTGAGGACAAGCAATGATTTAAGTGTGGGGGAGTTTGATAAGTGACTAATTTACGTAATAATTGTATGACATTTTATATTATTTTTAGTCACTTTGGTTATATTATTGGAAGAATATGAATCATTTTGGCTATAATTGGTGAAAAATGCTTTTAAGTGATTAAATGAGGTTTTTATCACTTTTTACTTGGATTTTGTGTATTTTGACAGTTTTGACACATTTTCGTATTTCGGCTATAACTTGAGTTACAATGATCGGATTGGGATGATTCTTGAACCCATTTGAAGATAAGAGATAGATCTACAACTTTGGTGAAGACATCTAAATCCAGTTTGAAGGTTTTCCAGGTCAAAAATGCCGAATTACAATAGCAAATTTCTACTGGTCGAAACTGGAACAGGGCAATGAGCAGGCAAGGGTATTTCGGTCATTTCTCAGCCTACACAGATCCAAATGAGGTGATTCTTGATGCATTGGAAAGCTAACTCAAAGGGCTACAAGTTTTATGTTTTGGTCAAGAGCTGGTTCAGCCTCTAACATCAAGAAAAGATTGGTTGAAGTTGGGCCAAAAACAGAGCAAGTGATCCACACTCGGATCCACTATTCATCCGAACCCTCGGTTGTTTCTGGGTTAGTGGATCCGAGGTACTATAGCAGCTCGGATCACTGGTCAGAAAAGGCTGCTCTGTACGCGTAAAAAATCAATTTCACCTCCACCAACTCACATTGGATGCTAGACATGTGAGAAACATTCCCAGCTGTAAAAGGGAGATGTAATCCTCATTTCTTGACCACCTTTCATCATAAAAGAGCCAAATTCATTGCAAAAAGGAGAGAGGGGAGTTCATAGCAGAAAAATAGAGAGTGAGCTACGGGAGAGCTTGAAACTGCAGAAATGTAGCTCTTTCATCTCCCTAGTGTTAGTTTAGCTTAGTATAGAGTAGTGTAGCTTTTCCATTCTTGTTTATTATCTAGATTAGGATGAAGATGGAGGATGAAGAAGGCAAGGAAGAAAGCTCATGTGACAAGGGTTGTATTCCTTCCAAACTCTTTATCTTTTGTATTTGATTCCAAGTTTAGTTAATATACAAGTTCTGAATTTTGTGTTCATTATGTGTTTCTAAAGTTTATACCTTGGGTTTGGTTGAACTTTCTATAATTGTTAGTGTTTATTATTTGGTTATTTGACTGCTATGATTTGAGCAAGTTATTTAGCACTTTAGCTCTTGAAATCATGATTAATCTGGTACCATTAATTGTGATTATCTAAGGTGTTGTTTCTGCAATGAAAATTGAGATTTAACACTAGATCAAGAAGTGCTAAACATAGGGAGTACACTCACGAAAGTAGAGGTGCACTTATGTGGTTTTTAGTGATTCATTTCATGTAATTTCATTGAAGAAATGAACTTGTAGCTAATTTCATAACCATGAAAATAGGTATAGATTAGTTATGAGTATAATTGATTCACTACGAAAGTAGGATTCAAATGCATAAGGAAATTACACCATAATTAGCCTAGATGTAGTATTCAATGATCCAAATATAGCACTTGCATGAGTAGTTAGGGATACCACAACCCAAGGAGCTTTCATTTGTTATTTTGTATAATTTCAGTAGGTTTAATTTGTTATAATTCATTGATAGTCTAAATAATAGAGAAGCTTTAGTAGTACCGGTAATTGCAATCTTCCTTGTGGGATCGACCCTTAATACCCTATACTCGCTCACGATTCGTATACTTGCGATAAATCGCGTGTGGGGTATTTAGGAGTTTATAAATGTAAAACTTGATTAGGATGAGCTTAATTGTATATGTATACTCCGCGCACGTCAAGAATCGCCAGTTGTCGCGTCCTATTTTTTGAAAGATAAAATTATGTGTTAGAAAAAATGAATTTTTGATTAATTTTGAGTGAATTGAAAAAATGAGTTTTTGAAAAATAAAAGACAAAAGAGGGTCTAAAATGGGACTTAAAAAGTGCGACGGTTTGGATCTAAAAAAATTAGTCTAAAAGGGTTTTTTAGAAAAAAAGTAGGAGTCGCCACTTGATATTGATTTTAGATGTACCAAGTCATTCAAGAAATATTTTAAAAATAATAAAACCCTTTTAGACAACTCCAGATCTTTGAAAAAAAAAAAGAGAAAATGAGTTTGGGAGTCACGGTTGAAGAAAGGGAAGACAAAAATAAAATCTAAGGCATCTTTTTAATCTAACCAAGATTAGTTGCGAGATTTAGTAGAAAATTTTCCTAATCTAACCTATGAACTTATCACATTTGGATGTTTCTATATGGATGCAACTCTAGATCTAAGGGATTATTTGGGAAGGTCGGGATGTCTCTTCAAAATTTAATTGGTGCAAATCACATTAATTATGATGTCCAAAAATGATTCTTAGAAGAGGTCACGAATATGCAAAAAAAGAGACTCGAAAAAAGAAATTATAATATATAGATAAGTATACATGACCTGGAGAGAGGAATGCAATATAACGGCTACTGGAGACATATTCGTAACTCAATTTTCCTTTTTATAGAGAGAATGAGAGCATGCTAAGGCTAAAAAAGTCACACTTGTTCATTTTTCATATTTGAAGGATGACTCTCCTAACCTAATCAAGCAAATGAACTATCCTATTTCTAATATTCTAAAATAAGATGCAATTCTAAATGTCATGTTTCTCGCACATAGAGATAAGAGAGATAATATATAGAGGAAAGGTCATACAAGATGAGAAAAAAGATCCTAAAAGTGAAAAGTATGCATGAAATGCAATAAATGTTAAGCAAAGTATGAATTATAGCATGAAAACGGCCTAAAAGGTCTAACATTGGACTAACCAATTTGTATAAGTTCTCACTAGCGTTGGACTCGTGAGAAGGCGGGGAAAAGTCCACAACTAGTGTTGGACTAATATGGTGACATTATGCATTTATTATAACTAAATAAATCATATAAAATATAATTAAAACAAGTAAACACATAAAACACATAGTGCACGTAACACATAAATATAATATCTAGGTGCAAAAATTCTAAAGAAAGTGAATAAACACATAAGCATGCAAGCACACAAGCAAATAAACATGCATAAGAACCTAACTATTACAGTTGGAGTCCTAATTACAATCTAAAGAAGAGATTAAAAGAATAATAACCTAATTGTTACACTTATCTAACTAATTACATTTTGGTAAAATTAAAATCTATCTATTACATAACCTAGCTAAATACATGTTTTGAACATCTATCTATTACAATTGTATTTAAATGCCTCTCAAATTAATCATCAAAATAAAATAAAACAAACAAAACTTAAAACGAATAAAATGAGTAATTAAAAGAAAAAGCACTTAAAATATGCAATTACACATAAAAGGCACATAGAAGCATATAAAAGGATTCAAAATAATACTAAAAGACGCCTCCCCTAAAATTGTGGTTAAATGGGATGCAATTTACCCTATTTATACTCCAAAATCAATAAAATGGTCAAGACACTAATTTAATTAACAAATAAATGATAAAAAATGGAAATAACCTTGAAATCTACCAATTAAATCATTAAATGAAGTACAATTAACAATTATAGAAAATAAACAACTTATATTGAGAAATCAAAACTGTTAGGGACCTAATTATAAAAATTAAGAAAGTTTTTAGGTCAAATTATAATTATTACAAAGATTAGGGGTCAAAATTAAATAAAATGAAGTTTAGGGACCAAATTATAATTAAAATAGGGATCTAATTAAAAGAAAATCAAAGTTTTTAGAGCCATGGTATAATTAATCAAAAGTCCAGGGGCCAATTTGCAAAAACATTTCTGGTTTAACCAGAAAATGGCCTTGGGCCATCTTTTGTTTTCTTTTTGTTTTGGTTGGGCTGAAAATTTCCTACGCCAAGCAAAAGTCCAAAAAACAAATACACAGGCCAACCCATCATTTTTTTTTTTTGCCAACCCAACCTAACCAATATACATGAGCTTTACCCCCAAACCCATGTCATAACCCAATCAAAGATGCACCACATCTATTTACCAAAAGAGCCAAAAAAAACAAGATTAACCCAAGCATTGAATTATTTTATTAAACCCAACAAGACAAAAATCTGCTAAAAATTATTAAGGCTTAATAATGCCCAAAAAACTAGAAATAATCTGCCCAAAAACCTAATTAAAATATGAAAAGGAGGATTAAAACTTAAAAGAGGCAAAAACTGGTTCAATTTTCTAGATTTTGGGCCACATTAGAATTATGTGAAAACTAAGAGGTCTAAGTGCAATTTTTAAAACTTTCATGCAGCTTGATTTGAAGCTTCTTCTTCTATAGCCTTTTTCTGCAACTTTGTTTCCTCAAATATAAGAACCATACGCAGGAGCTACCGAGTCAACAAGATTCTGTAACTCATGTATTTTGTTTCCATAGCCCAACACCAAAGATTCACAAACAGAAAAAGGAATATTCAGCAAGAAAATCGTCTAAAAACAAGCATGGTAGAGAGACGGGCAAACTCATCAAACCAATAACAAAATTCGAGAGTTCATGTCCGATGAGCTCTAATCTTTGCAAAAAAAATGTGTTAAATCGACATGGATAGGAGCCATAATTACCTAGGAGTGTTTGTGAGGTCAGATAAACATGAAATGTTCCCTAGAATGCGCGCTGATTCGTAGAATGAAGTCGAGAAAATTTTCGTCGCAGTAGGGTGCAGCACTGATGAACTAGGAACTTGGAGCTTCAATTTATCTATCTTGGAGACGTTTTCCCTAAATCGTTTCTGAACAAAAATGGTTCTAATACATCCCATAAAGTGCAGAAGTAAAGAAATCCTCCTATAAGCTCGAGATTTGGTTGAAATTTGATGAAGAAAGGGGCTGGTTGCTTAGCCTGTTTTTCCTAAGAATTTTTCTGCAAAAACTTTTTTTCTTTCTCTCTCTATTTTTTCTTTCCATTCCTTTTCTCTTTGCTTTTTATTGCTCTGTAGCCACTCCCTTTTTTCTTCTCTAATGGTTCTGTTTTGGTTCTATTTATACCAAACCAAGGCTCCCAAACCCTCACCTCAAAGGTGAGGGTGAAACCCAGGTATTGCTGCCATCTTTTGAGCCATTGGATGGCTTTAATTCTGGAACTTTGCTAATAATTTTGATGGTAAGGTGGAAAAAGGTTTTTGGGAAAAAGGAAAATCAAGAAAAACGGAGTGGAAATGGCAGCTACAATCTAGTACTGGAGCTCGTTCATGGCTTCTGTACGAAAGAAGTGATGAATAGCGTACGTGGAGCTACTCTTTTTTTTTATTACAAAAACTGATTTGATTTCCTGATTTTTCTTTTCTATCTTTTCTTTTCTTTTATTTCCAATTTTTCTAAATATGATTTGAAATGATTTTTCTTAAAAAGTAAAAATATCATGATATGAAATGAATAAATAGATAAGTAAATAATAATAATAATAATAGTAATTTTAAAAATTTGAAATAAGGATAAATGCAAATTTTGGTGTCCACAAACTAGACAAATGTCATTCTAAGCATTTTTCCATCAAATCGTTGAGAATAAGAAACAATGAAGATTTGAAACACAACAACAGTTGGTACAAGGTGTCAAGATTAAAAACTACAAAATTAAGTTGCAAGATTCCAATATGAAGTTGATAGAAAGACAAAGCAAAGTAGGAAAACAAAAATAATGATGCAATAACATTGCATTAAAATTGCAATAAACATCATAGTAAGACTTACATTTAGTTTTAAAAACATATACACCAGTTATAATAATTGGAGAAAACTTGAAATTGCACTTTATTTATCACAATGTACTTTCTTAACCACACAGCCGAGTAAAGTTGAATGTAACTTTAATCAAATTCAAGACTTTACAGTCTGCTAAATCAAGCAACCAAGCAAATAAAGGAAATCAACAAAATCCAAAATTTCTCAACAATCTGTAAAAAAAGAAATTGCAAGCAAGCGAATAGAAATTTTATTTGCCTGATAACAGAAAAAAGCCCATCGTACCAATTCCTGTGCTCGTGTCTTCACAAATACCTAATTTCAATTTGAAATTTCAAAGGTTAAACAACACAAGAGCTTGAGTTAGCATGATATTCATAAAAACCTAGCTGCTTAAAGAGAACTTCAATTACAACTAAGTTTCAAGAATTAACATTAAAAGAAATTCAGAAAAAAAGGAAAAATAACGGACACTACAATAAAAAAGGGATTTGGTGAGGAACCAAAGTCCTTGCCAAAAGGTTTTAACTTTCTCGCCAATTAGTTTCAGCGAGGAAAGTGCTTCCTTGCCAATTTTCTCGCTAGATGCTGTAAGGATCGAAGACAACCAAGTGGAAGAGATAAGCAGTGTAAAGATCACAAACGTAACAATAAATAAATAAAAAGGAAAGAATTGCAAACCAATTAACTACCAAGCTCCTCTTGAGCTTGTAGATTAATTCAAATAAGTTTCTTCAAGTTGATGAATTACAATCACTCTTGCGTACAAAGGAAGGTTCACTTCCTCCTTGCCCCGAACACCACTCGGTCAAGTCAGGAAGTTTTACTATCCCTCAGGACAACCCTCACAGAGCTACACTCATGAAGTATTCACTCACAAATGTAAAGCTTACAATGAACCTCACACCACTAAGACTACAAATCTTCTTTGAAGAGTATTTTCTCACTAAAATCACTCTAGATCTTTTGTATCTTCAGTGTGTAAAAGTTGTTTTAAGTATCTGACCAACCATTATTTATATAGGATTAAGAAAGTGCCTCATTAATGCTTCCAACGGATAGAAAGTAGTTGAAGAGTCAACTAGCCGTTGGAATATCGGACGTCCGATAGTCCTGTTTTTTGCGTCCGACAGCAGGCAGTGAGTTTAAGAGATTTTCTTCAATTCTTTCGGACGTCTGGTAGGTTGGTTTTCTGCGTCCGAAGGTAAGATGTAAAATTGGAAATTTTTCTTCAATTCTTTCGGACGTCCGGTAGGCTGGTTTTCTGCGTCCGAAGTGTCGCAACGATTATCGGACGTCCGATCCTGACTTCTTGAGCGTCCAACAATTTCAGCATACTTTGTCCCTTTCAAATGTGATTAATCTTTGAATCTGATTTGCTTCATAGCTGAAAGTATTTCTTGAAGAGATATTAGTATTATCCATTGTTTTGTAAACATCAAAAGCAAGGGACCAAGGTCAACAGATGCCCATCGCTAAAAGTCATTGGCGATGATGCTATTGTCTTTCTAGCTAATGGGAGACAGACCCTCCTCGCTAATAGCTTTGATACTATGGCAAGGAAAACTTCCTCTTCATTGAAGTCAGAAAGTCCCCACAAAAACTAGAGTTCCTTGTAAATGGTCAAGGTGTTTGATGAAGAAAATTGGGCATCCTCACTAATAATGTAGAATTGGCAAGGAGTGCTTCTAACAGAATTGCTATCCTCACTAAGTCAGAGGTTGTTTGCTTAAACCAAAAAGGAATATGACGTTGAGCTTTAAAAATCAAAGTCAAAACTAAATATAAAACAAACGGAACAAGTTTGTCAATCATATTACAATAAATACTTCCTATATGAAGGAGTGTAAAAATCCAATTACACGAGAAATTGGATTTGAAGCTTCTTCTTCTATAGCCTTTTTCTGCAACTTTGTTTCCTCAAATATAAGAACCATACGCAGGAGCTACCGAGTCAACAAGATTCTGTAACTCATGTATTTTGTTTCCATAGCCCAACACCAAAGATTCACAAACAGAAAAAGGAATATTCAGCAAGAAAATCGTCTAAAAACAAGCATGGTAGAGAGACGGGCAAACTCATCAAACCAATAACAAAATTCGAGAGTTCATGTCCGATGAGCTCTAATCTTTGCAAAAAAAATGTGTTAAATCGACATGGATAGGAGCCATAATTACCTAGGAGTGTTTGTGAGGTCAGATAAACATGAAATGTTCCCTAGAATGCGCGCTGATTCGTAGAATGAAGTCGAGAAAATTTTCGTCGCAGTAGGGTGCAGCACTGATGAACTCGGAACTTGGAGCTTCAATTTATCTATCTTGGAGACGTTTTCCCTAAATCGTTTCTGAACAAAAATGGTTCTAATACATCCCATAAAGTGCAGAAGTAAAGAAATCCTCCTATAAGCTCGAGATTTGGTTGAAATTTGATGAAGAAAGGGGCTGGTTGCTTAGCCTGTTTTTCCTAAGAATTTTTCTGCAAAAACTTTTTTTCTTTCTCTCTCTATTTTTTCTTTCCATTCCTTTTCTCTTTGCTTTTTATTGCTCTGTCGCCACTCCCTTTTTTCTTCTCTAATGGTTCTGTTTTGGTTCTATTTATACCAAACCAAGGCTCCCAAACCCTCACCTCAAAGGTGAGGGTGAAACCCAGGTATTGCTGCCATCTTTTGAGCCATTGGATGGCTTTAATTCTGGAACTTTGCTAATAATTTTGATGGTAAGGTGGAAAAAGGTTTTTGGGAAAAAGGAAAATCAAGAAAAACGGAGTGGAAATGGCAGCTACAATCTAGTACTGGAGCTCGTTCATGGCTTCTGTACGAAAGAAGTGATGAATAGCGTACGTGGAGCTACTCTTTTTTTTTTATTACAAAAACTGATTTGATTTCCTGATTTTTCTTTTCTATCTTTTCTTTTCTTTTATTTCCAATTTTTCTAAATATGATTTGAAATGATTTTTCTTAAAAAGTAAAAATATCATGATATGAAATGAATAAATAGATAAGTAAATAATAATAATAATAATAGTAATTTTAAAAATTTGAAATAAGGATAAATGCAAATTTTGGTGTCCACAAACTAGACAAATATCATTCTAAGCATTTTTCCATCAAATCGTTGAGAATAAGAAACAATGAAGATTTGAAACACAACAACAGTTGGTACAAGGTGTCAAGATTAAAAACTACAAAATTAAGTTGCAAGATTCCAATATGAAGTTGATAGAAAGACAAAGCAAAGTAGGAAAACAAAAATAATGATGCAATAACATTGCATTAAAATTGCAATAAACATCATAGTAAGACTTACATTTAGTTTTAAAAACATATACACCAGTTATAATAATTGGAGAAAACTTGAAATTGCACTTTATTTATCACAATGTACTTTCTTAACCACACAGCCGAGTAAAGTTGAATGTAACTTTAATCAAATTCAAGACTTTACAGTCTGCTAAATCAAGCAACCAAGCAAATAAAGGAAATCAACAAAATCCAAAATTTCTCAACAATCTGTAAAAAAAGAAATTGCAAGCAAGCGAATAGAAATTTTATTTGCCTGATAACAGAAAAAAGCCCATCGTACCAATTCCTGTGCTCGTGTCTTCACAAATACCTAATTTCAATTTGAAATTTCAAAGGTTAAACAACACAAGAGCTTGAGTTAGCATGATATTCATAAAAACCTAGCTGCTTAAAGAGAACTTCAATTACAACTAAGTTTCAAGAATTAACATTAAAAGAAATTCAGAAAAAAAGGAAAAATAACGGACACTACAATAAAAAAGGGATTTGGTGAGGAACCAAAGTCCTTGCCAAAAGGTTTTAACTTTCTCGCCAATTAGTTTCAGCGAGGAAAGTGCTTCCTTGCCAATTTTCTCGCTAGATGCTGTAAGGATCGAAGACAACCAAGTGGAAGAGATAAGCAGTGTAAAGATCACAAACGTAACAATAAATAAATAAAAAGGAAAGAATTGCAAACCAATTAACTACCAAGCTCCTCTTGAGCTTGTAGATTAATTCAAATAAGTTTCTTCAAGTTGATGAATTACAATCACTCTTGCGTACAAAGGAAGGTTCACTTCCTCCTTGCCCCGAACACCACTCGGTCAAGTCAGGAAGTTTTACTATCCCTCAGGACAACCCTCACAGAGCTACACTCATGAAGTATTCACTCACAAATGTAAAGCTTACAATGAACCTCACACCACTAAGACTACAAATCTTCTTTGAAGAGTATTTTCTCACTAAAATCACTCTAGATCTTTTGTATCTTCAGTGTGTAAAAGTTGTTTTAAGTATCTGACCAACCATTATTTATATAGGATTAAGAAAGTGCCTCATTAATGCTTCCAACGGATAGAAAGTAGTTGAAGAGTCAACTAGCCGTTGGAATATCGGACGTCCGATAGTCCTGTTTTTTGCGTCCGACAGCAGGCAGTGAGTTTAAGAGATTTTCTTCAATTCTTTCGGACGTCTGGTAGGTTGGTTTTCTGCGTCCGAAGGTAAGATGTAAAATTGGAAATTTTTCTTCAATTCTTTCGGACGTCCGGTAGGCTGGTTTTCTGCGTCCGAAGTGTCGCAACGATTATCGGACGTCCGATCCTGACTTCTTGAGCGTCCAACAATTTCAGCATACTTTGTCCCTTTCAAATGTGATTAATCTTTGAATCTGATTTGCTTCATAGCTGAAAGTATTTCTTGAAGAGATATTAGTATTATCCATTGTTTTGTAAACATCAAAAGCAAGGGACCAAGGTCAACAGATGCCCATCGCTAAAAGTCATTGGCGATGATGCTATTGTCTTTCTAGCTAATGGGAGACAGACCCTCCTCGCTAATAGCTTTGATACTATGGCAAGGAAAACTTCCTCTTCATTGAAGTCAGAAAGTCCCCACAAAAACTAGAGTTCCTTGTAAATGGTCAAGGTGTTTGATGAAGAAAATTGGGCATCCTCACTAATAATGTAGAATTGGCAAGGAGTGCTTCTAACAGAATTGCTATCCTCACTAAGTCAGAGGTTGTTTGCTTAAACCAAAAAGGAATATGACGTTGAGCTTTAAAAATCAAAGTCAAAACTAAATATAAAACAAACGGAACAAGTTTGTCAATCATATTACAATAAATACTTCCTATATGAAGGAGTGTAAAAATCCAATTACACGAGAAATTGGATTTGAAGCTTCTTCTTCTATAGCCTTTTTCTGCAACTTTGTTTCCTCAAATATAAGAACCATACGCAGGAGCTACCGAGTCAACAAGATTCTGTAACTCATGTATTTTGTTTCCATAGCCCAACACCAAATATTCACAAACAGAAAAAGGAATATTCAGCAAGAAAATCGTCTAAAAACAAGCATGGTAGAGAGACGGGCAAACTCATCAAACCAATAACAAAATTCGAGAGTTCATGTCCGATGAGCTCTAATCTTTGCAAAAAAAATGTGTTAAATCGACATGGATAGGAGCCATAATTACCTAGGAGTGTTTGTGAGGTCAGATAAACATGAAATGTTCCCTAGAATGCGCGCTGATTCGTAGAATGAAGTCGAGAAAATTTTCGTCGCAGTAGGGTGCAGCACTGATGAACTCGGAACTTGGAGCTTCAATTTATCTATCTTGGAGACGTTTTCCCTAAATCGTTTCTGAACAAAAATGGTTCTAATACATCCCATAAAGTGCAGAAGTAAAGAAATCCTCCTATAAGCTCGAGATTTGGTTGAAATTTGATGAAGAAAGGGGCTGGTTGCTTAGCCTGTTTTTCCTAAGAATTTTTCTGCAAAAACTTTTTTTCTTTCTCTCTCTATTTTTTCTTTCCATTCCTTTTCTCTTTGCTTTTTATTGCTCTGTCGCCACTCCCTTTTTTCTTCTCTAATGG
Source organism: Coffea eugenioides (assembly GCF_003713205.1). Classification (NCBI taxonomy): domain Eukaryota; kingdom Viridiplantae; phylum Streptophyta; class Magnoliopsida; order Gentianales; family Rubiaceae; genus Coffea; species Coffea eugenioides. Next base: position 25,975,745 of record NC_040036.1, on the reverse strand, counting down.
TTCTGTTTTGGTTCTATTTATACCAAACCAAGGCTCCCAAACCCTCACCTCAAAGGTGAGGGTGAAACCCAGGTATTGCTGCCATCTTTTGAGCCATTGGATGGCTTTAATTCTGGAACTTTGCTAATAATTTTGATGGTAAGGTGGAAAAAGGTTTTTGGGAAAAAGGAAAATCAAGAAAAACGGAGTGGAAATGGCAGCTACAATCTAGTACTGGAGCTCGTTCATGGCTTCTGTACGAAAGAAGTGATGAATAGCGTACGTGGAGCTACTCTTTTTTTTTTATTACAAAAACTGATTTGATTTCCTGATTTTTCTTTTCTATCTTTTCTTTTCTTTTATTTCCAATTTTTCTAAATATGATTTGAAATGATTTTTCTTAAAAAGTAAAAATATCATGATATGAAATGAATAAATAGATAAGTAAATAATAATAATAATAATAGTAATTTTAAAAATTTGAAATAAGGATAAATGCAAATTTTGGTGTCCACAAACTAGACAAATATCATTCTAAGCATTTTTCCATCAAATCGTTGAGAATAAGAAACAATGAAGATTTGAAACACAACAACAGTTGGTACAAGGTGTCAAGATTAAAAACTACAAAATTAAGTTGCAAGATTCCAATATGAAGTTGATAGAAAGACAAAGCAAAGTAGGAAAACAAAAATAATGATGCAATAACATTGCATTAAAATTGCAATAAACATCATAGTAAGACTTACATTTAGTTTTAAAAACATATACACCAGTTATAATAATTGGAGAAAACTTGAAATTGCACTTTATTTATCACAATGTACTTTCTTAACCACACAGCCGAGTAAAGTTGAATGTAACTTTAATCAAATTCAAGACTTTACAGTCTGCTAAATCAAGCAACCAAGCAAATAAAGGAAATCAACAAAATCCAAAATTTCTCAACAATCTGTAAAAAAAGAAATTGCAAGCAAGCGAATAGAAATTTTATTTGCCTGATAACAGAAAAAAGCCCATCGTACCAATTCCTGTGCTCGTGTCTTCACAAATACCTAATTTCAATTTGAAATTTCAAAGGTTAAACAACACAAGAGCTTGAGTTAGCATGATATTCATAAAAACCTAGCTGCTTAAAGAGAACTTCAATTACAACTAAGTTTCAAGAATTAACATTAAAAGAAATTCAGAAAAAAAGGAAAAATAACGGACACTACAATAAAAAAGGGATTTGGTGAGGAACCAAAGTCCTTGCCAAAAGGTTTTAACTTTCTCGCCAATTAGTTTCAGCGAGGAAAGTGCTTCCTTGCCAATTTTCTCGCTAGATGCTGTAAGGATCGAAGACAACCAAGTGGAAGAGATAAGCAGTGTAAAGATCACAAACGTAACAATAAATAAATAAAAAGGAAAGAATTGCAAACCAATTAACTACCAAGCTCCTCTTGAGCTTGTAGATTAATTCAAATAAGTTTCTTCAAGTTGATGAATTACAATCACTCTTGCGTACAAAGGAAGGTTCACTTCCTCCTTGCCCCGAACACCACTCGGTCAAGTCAGGAAGTTTTACTATCCCTCAGGACAACCCTCACAGAGCTACACTCATGAAGTATTCACTCACAAATGTAAAGCTTACAATGAACCTCACACCACTAAGACTACAAATCTTCTTTGAAGAGTATTTTCTCACTAAAATCACTCTAGATCTTTTGTATCTTCAGTGTGTAAAAGTTGTTTTAAGTATCTGACCAACCATTATTTATATAGGATTAAGAAAGTGCCTCATTAATGCTTCCAACGGATAGAAAGTAGTTGAAGAGTCAACTAGCCGTTGGAATATCGGACGTCCGATAGTCCTGTTTTTTGCGTCCGACAGCAGGCAGTGAGTTTAAGAGATTTTCTTCAATTCTTTCGGACGTCTGGTAGGTTGGTTTTCTGCGTCCGAAGGTAAGATGTAAAATTGGAAATTTTTCTTCAATTCTTTCGGACGTCCGGTAGGCTGGTTTTCTGCGTCCGAAGTGTCGCAACGATTATCGGACGTCCGATCCTGACTTCTTGAGCGTCCAACAATTTCAGCATACTTTGTCCCTTTCAAATGTGATTAATCTTTGAATCTGATTTGCTTCATAGCTGAAAGTATTTCTTGAAGAGATATTAGTATTATCCATTGTTTTGTAAACATCAAAAGCAAGGGACCAAGGTCAACAGATGCCCATCGCTAAAAGTCATTGGCGATGATGCTATTGTCTTTCTAGCTAATGGGAGACAGACCCTCCTCGCTAATAGCTTTGATACTATGGCAAGGAAAACTTCCTCTTCATTGAAGTCAGAAAGTCCCCACAAAAACTAGAGTTCCTTGTAAATGGTCAAGGTGTTTGATGAAGAAAATTGGGCATCCTCACTAATAATGTAGAATTGGCAAGGAGTGCTTCTAACAGAATTGCTATCCTCACTAAGTCAGAGGTTGTTTGCTTAAACCAAAAAGGAATATGACGTTGAGCTTTAAAAATCAAAGTCAAAACTAAATATAAAACAAACGGAACAAGTTTGTCAATCATATTACAATAAATACTTCCTATATGAAGGAGTGTAAAAATCCAATTACACGAGAAATAAAAACTAAGTACTTCGTTTGTAACATTAGACCTAACAAATATTTTATTTGAAATCCTTTCAATCCCCTGCCCAAGTCTTATCTTCTAATCACAATGCAAAATTTTTTTTAAAAAAAAAACAAATTGAACTTTCATATTTCATTCACAACAACACTAACAACACTTTATTAACCATAAAATGAACAAAAGATAAAGGCAAAAGAGTATAATGAGACATTTTATTGTCTATTACTAAATTAAGAGATTCTGCCAAAGTGATGCCTTTCAAAAATCACCAAGATGATTTTCAAGAGATTGTTGGCCACTTTTTTACCTATTAATTAGTAAATGAGCTATAAGAGGTCTCGAAAAACCCTAATAATTGCTGGCAATAGCAAAGGATGAACAAAATAAGTGCCTGAAAAGTTAAACCAGAGAAAAATGGTAAAGAAATATAAAGTAATATAAGAATAGTATCAAAGGCCACATGCAATTGAAAAATGCGATCTTTGACATTTCATTATAACCGCATAATTTACCTTCACAGAGTCCAGAAGTATAGTTGGAACTTGATTTTCTTAAATCGTGAGAAAAATAATGCAATCTTCGAAATCTAACACAAACAATGGCAACAAGAACACATAAGAAGAGTATGTAGACTTACAAAATGGAGCCAAAACACAGATCTAGTAGTATTTCAAGCAAAATGGTTGAAACATTAAAGTTGTTCTGAGGCCTCCTTACAATAACAAAATCTAAACTCCTTAAAGCTTAGCAATCATTAAGAGATAAACAAGAGATAGGTCTGTTTTTCTGTTTAATCTGGTGTATTCTTAGACTAAAAATCTGTGAGGACCCGAATTTCATTTACTTTTATTTTATTTTATTGGCTTATTTAATTATTTAATCATCTATTTTCTCCAATTAATTTATTTCATTTATTTTAATTTCATTTGCCAGGAACAATGTCTCATTTTATATTTTTAAATGTTTACTAGTGAATTTAATTTTTCTGCGGCTCGTTTAGTGAGAATTAGTGAATACACGTTTTTCGAGGCAACATTTATCCGAGAGTGCAGTAGTCTTGGAGAATGAAGGATGATCAATACTAGACTAAGAAAAGTTAATTAAGGGATTAGAGGTGAATGAGTTAAATTAAGTTCAATTAGGAGCACTAATGGCCTCCTATTCATTTGTTGACTTTTGGGTACCAAAGCACCTTTATGTCATTTCTTCCTTTCACTCCATCACTTCACCAACTACCACACAAACCCTTCCCTTCTTCCTCCCTCTTGGCAGGCTCTTCCTCCTCCCTTTCTCAACCAAAATTTCAGCTAGCTTCTTCTACTTTTGCTCCAAGAACACACTCCAAACTTGCTCCTTTCTTTGGTTCATCACTCAAGTTTGAAGGGAGACTTGAAGGAGGAAGGAACTTTGGTGGTTTAGACCTTAAACACTAGTGGTTTGACCTTCAACTCTTGGAAGCAAGGTAATCCTCTAAAGCTCTCATCTTTTCCTCTCAACTTATAGTAGTTAGTTAATTATATCTAGTTAATCATTGGGTTGTTGATGGGTTCATTGAACCTTGACACTAGGTAGAGGACTTGAGGTGGTTTCATAGGTAGAGGCCTTGAGGAATTATTGTGTGTTTACTTGTTTGTTTGTCTCGATGAATTATGACTTAGTTTTGGTTGGGAAGTTGAAAAGAAAACTTGAAGAAAGGAAGAGACTTGCTGTCCGAAATTTTGCTTGTTGAATCCCTCATGTTAATTTCGAATTTTGTTGTTATTTTGGTGCTATAATGCTTGTTATATGTTGATGTTTATGTGTGTTAAATATCTCCCAAAAAGCATTGCATTTGGTTGAGTTAAAGTGGGGGAAAGTGAGGATACAAATCTGTAAAATTTTCTGATCAGGAGACCAAACTAGTGTGTACATTTCAGTCCATAACTTTTTGTTCAGGAGTCAAAATCAAGTGGCGTTTGTGGCATCTAAAACTAGACTCCGAGAGTTTTCCAACGATATAAAATACACTTTCTAATTCATTTTCTATGAGCCGTAGTGAACTAGCAAATTTGACTGATTTTCCTCACTGTTTTCATCCGAGAAACAAGTGTAGCTGTAGTTTGTAGCTCGTTTTCCCTTATCTTACCAAATGAATTTTAAGACAGTTCTTTCTAGTGATTTTTAGCATTTTGAATCTAGTTTTCATCGCCCAAACTACACTAAATTTATCTTTAGTTATGATCTGATTTTGAAACTGTGTTAAGTGCCCCAAAACTGGAAATTTCGTGAACCAGGTTCCAAAAAGCAGCTTTCCTAAAACTGTTGTATCTTGGTGTAGAAAGATCCGAATTAAGTTCTGTTTGTTGCATTTGAACTAGATTTGGATTTCTTTCAGTGATATAAATTTCAAGGACTGATTTTATTTTTATGAATTTTGCCGAATTTTCAAAGTTTACTAAAATTTCAAGCCTGTTTTGCTCTGTTCTGTCTGGAACAGTGGATTTGAGCTAAGATTTGAATGATTTTGAATTGGAGTTTGGGAAAAATTCTTCTTGAGATTTTAGTGCATTGAGTCTAGTTTCCAATGGTATAAAGTTTTCAATTTTTGAACTTACAGAACTCCAGATATGATTTTTCCAAATAGTGTCACACCAAGCTGGAAATTTTATGGTTTCAAACCAATACTCCTTTAAGAACTTTCAACCTTTCTTTGAGATTGTTGGTCCATTTTAAGTTTAATTCATGGTTGGATACAAGGTCTTTTTGAACATTAGGGTTTCATTTTGAATCTTGGTTTCCAAAGGATTAAATCTCTTTTGATGCGTTTTCTTGGTTGTCTAACTTTTTTGATTAATTACACCTCATTTCATACTTGAGAAATGGACTTCAATCCTTAGTCTTGTTCCCTTGATTCCATGAGATTTAACTCTAAAAATGGAGCGTTTTAACTACAGTAATTCTTGGAGAATTTCACTAGTTTTATACTCGAAACTTGGAACCTTTAACTTTGACTCCATTAGTTTAGAAATTTGGAACCTTTAGCTTAGAAACTTGGAACCTTTAACTTGGAACCAGGTGCATTAGTTTAGAAACTTGGAACCTTTAGCTTTGACTTCATTAGTTTAGAAAATGTTAACGCTCCTTTATATTCTAAAACTTGGGTATGAGATTAGAAGTTTTGAGAGATGAAAACCATCTATCCTTTTCGCGATTTTCGTGCCGAAAGTAAATATGGTACTTTCATTTGGAATTGAGAGTTCTTGCTAAGACTTAACTCGAAAACGACTTTTGAGTTTCCTTTGAGCATTATTTCAATGATTTAGTGAGAAAAACTCCTTTAACTTGACTCGAACTTGTAACCTTGAGAATGGGTAGCAAGAAGATGTTTTCTTTTTAACTTTGGTCGAGTACCTAGGTAATCGTGATTGTGCATATCTCAGATGGTCACGAGGACACCGAGGAGCTTGTCTGACCTCTCGCTTTGCTCTTGTTTTGCCTTGATTTTTGGTAAATGTCAAGTGCATGTTCAATGTTACTATGATTGAAATGATATTTGTACAAGTGCTATATGATACATGAACTTGCCGAAGCGAGAGTGTACTTTACCGCTCTCGTCCTCTCTCTCTCTCTATTAATTAAATGATACCTGTTAAATGAATGTATATGACTTGCACTTGTACTTGAACATGTTTTCACTAGTGAGCACTGAGCAGTAGAATGTACCACGCCCTATTCGGGTGGGAGGTGTCGCTCATCCTGACTCAGTGCTATGAATGATTCTAAATTGATTGGAGCGTTGTCTCGTCGACCATCATACTTGTGGGGCGCCCGAACCTATTGGTTAACCTTGTAACTCAAGCCGGTAAGGGTTTGGTCGAGAAGTTTGGTGAATCTTGGGAAATTTTATAACTTGATCTTTTGAGATCTTGCTTGATATACTCCAATAGTATTGCCACCTCATGCATGTTTGGTTCCGGATCTGAGTGGGTGTTATGTTGGATGGAAAAAGTAAGTGGAGCGTTACGGTCTTGTTGTTACTTGAGTTGACGGAGGGTCAATCCCGGATAGCTTGAATCGATCGAGACGTGAAAATAGCTCCTGAGAGCTCCTGTATCCTTTTATGTGTGTTTATTTTTTACTTGTGCACTTAAATAAAAATTCATGTTAAAGTTGCTTTCAAAAATGTTATTTGATTAATTGGTGCCACTTGCTTGCTTGCTTGATTTTCTTGGCCTCATGAGCGCTAACTCGTCCCTTTAAATTTGTTTTCCTTAACAGGCTTTGGAAGTGGAAGTTGGAGATTCTAGACTAATGACTTTTGGTTGAAACTAATAAACTTTTGTATGTTATTAGAGACCGTTAAAGTGTAAATTTTGTTATACTTGGGTATTTTGGATTGTAATTGTAATGGTATACTTGAGAGTTTTGGAATTGTATATTCGAAATATTTCTTAATTAAGTCGATGGTTGACTTGCTATCCTTTATTAAACTTGAATGAGTGCGTGAGTCTTGACGAGAGTTGGGCAGGCGTTCCGCTGATACCCTAAGGTTCGTTCTAGGGAGAGGTGGAGGCGTTACAAAATCACTAATCTTAGCCCTTGAGAGAAGAAGAGATGCGTGCTTCTTAGATGAGAGAGGACAAAGACTTTGTCTAAACTACTTTCTGTAGCATATCAGTATATATATGTCTATATAAAAGTATTATCCCTTAGACTGTGTGAAGCTTCTGAATTTTGAGGGAAGGATTTTTCAAAAAAATTTTTTTGAGGGAAAATAAAAAAATTTGGAGGGAATAAAGTGGGTGAGTTCCAACATGTAAAATGATGTCGTTTTGTGTCTTTTTTTTTTGGTATATTTCATATTTTCTCAAGCGTCATGATAGGTAGTCTAAAGGCACATTATTATTTTTATATCAGATAAAAAAAAAATAGAGTATATATTATTGAGTTGATAACAAGTGTTATGATAGAAAGTGCTATAATGACACAAACCAACAAGTGTCCTTATAGGTATGTCAGGAAATGCCATTTTTGTTGTAGTATTGCTCATGAATAACTCAATCTCGCAATACAAAGTTTAAGCTATTAGGAAGAAACAATTTCGAGAGAACCCGATATATAAATTAAGAACCTAACTCTGATCTAAAAGTTTAAACTGTTAGGTTTCGGACTCTTACTTATATATTAATCACTCTTTTTTCATCTCTCGAATCAATGTGGGATATAATTTTTTATTCATGAACCTAACATAGGACAATTAATCATTTTAATTTTGATGGGAAATGTATTTTCTTTCATTATGTACAAGTGGTCTAAACATTGTGGTTCGATGAAATTATATTGGTGCCCCTCTCTTTGGCTTCCAACATGCTTGTCACTTTTGAACTGTGGGTAATTATAGTCTAATAACTTTTGAAATCACTTTTATGTCTCTATCTAAGTTGTATTTTAGAAGTTTAGATAGCAAAATCTTCATGATTTTTATGTAATTTTGACCTTCTCATTAAAAATGTAATAAATATGCAATTGTCCAATTCTTCTATTGTGTATGGAAGTAGAAATTAACACATAATTGATCCCATACTCATTTCCTAGTCTATAATACAAAATATGCTATTGGCTTTCTCAAAATACTATTTCCATGTGTTGATTTTTAGGTCTAAAAGAGGGTAGAGATTAGGAGTGTGCAAAATCGAAAATTTTCGATTTACCGACCAAATTCGAATTAAATTCGAAATTTTCAAAATCTCTAATTCGGAATTCAGAACTGAAATCGGATTTTCCGATTTTGAATTATGCGAATTTGATTTGAATTTGGTAATGGGATTTTTCAAATCGGAATTTCTGATTTCGAATTCACAATTCGAAATCAGAATTCAAAATTCCTATTTCAATTTCAAATTCATTTTTCACATATATAATTTATATATATATGTAATATAACATTTATATTATAATAATAATTTTTATATTCCTAAATTCGGTGATTCGAAATTCCAATTTCGATTTCAAATTCATTTTCCATATATATATATATGTATATTATTTTTTATATATATGTAATAATATATTTATATTATAATAATAATTTTATATTCCTGAATTCGGTGAAATCGGAATTTACCGAGTTTCGAATTGAATTCAGAACGAATTCGAAATCAAATTTGATCTAAAATTCTGATGCCAAAATTACGAAAATTTTCAATTTCAAAATTCTGAATTACTGATTTCGATTTCGATTCCGATTCACACCCCTATTAGAGATGAGTGAATATGGGAGGACTAAAAAATTTGCTAGATGACATTTGCACAATTAGGATTTTAATGTCAAAGTAGTTTATGCAATAGAAAAACAAGATTATGCCTTTCAAAATAGTTTACGCCTTTCAAGTCTAAATGCAACCTAAGGGTGCGTTTGATAAAATTAAAATTTGAAATCTAAAATATGAATCTATTAAGTTATTGAATTGTCAAGTATTAAATCTAATACATTTATATATATATTATATTCAGTGATAAATGAATATCTTATTACTTATTTTTAGGAGCAAGATTTGTCTAGAAAATTCAGTGCTACTTAATTAATTTAGATGTTCAATTTTTTGTTATTAAACGCGTTTTAATATGTTAAGATCTAAATTCATTAAATTTAAGTGTAGAATTGGATTATCAAATAGGATCTAACTTGAGAAACAAAAGTTTGATCAAGTGCACAAATGAAATGTTAGTATATTCAAAAAAGTTAATGTGGTTTCAAATTTGGAACTTTGGAATTAAAAATATGACCTCAAAAAAATGTTAAGAGCCTATTTGTTCGGTTTTCCCTGCCTGATTTATTCCACCTTTTTGACCTTTAAGACAAATAAACAAGGGAAAATTGCAGAAACCTCTCTTGAGGTTTCTGACACTTGCACTCACCTCTCTCGTGATTTGAAAAATTGCACTGACCTCCCTTAAACTTACTAATTCTTTGCATATTCAATCCAGAGGATTAAAATATTATTTTAGGGAATGAAATGATAGATTTGTGCCAAATTTGCCCTTTGTTTTTATATGCCAAGTAATATTACCAAATGAATAATAAAGTACTACAAATTAATTAACAATTAATAAACTTTAAGAGGTGTAGTTTATGGGCAAATAGACATTACCTATTCAAAGTACCAACTCTTTATGGGTATTTTACTCTCAAACATTTAATTTATGATAAATACATCAATGTTTGTAAGTAAAATTCAAAAAGTGTTACAATAATATTCTTATAAAAAGGAAACTTGTAACTAAAATTGAAAAAGTGTTATACTAATATTTTTACGAAAGAGAAACTAGTAGATTTTGTATTTAACAAAAAATAACTATGTGAAAGTAAATACAAATTTAAATAGAGGTTTTAGATTTTGAGGCCATATCATGTGAATAGAGGTAAAATACAAATCTTTTCTTTTAAATGTAAATTGCCTGATAGAGATTTTGAGGCCATATCACGGGAATAGAGGTAAAATATAAATATTTTTTTAAATTTAAATTGCCTACTAGAGGTATCAAATTTAAATTTGTATTTACTTTCACATATTTAATTTTTGTTAAATACAAAACCTACCAGTTTCCCTTTCATAAAAATATTAATGCAACACTTTTTCAATTTTATTTACAAACATTTATGTATTTAATATAAATTAAATGATTCAGAATAAAATACCCATAAAAGCTGATACTTTGTTCATGTAATTGAGGAAAGCCATAAAGAATTAATATTTTATGGGCCATTTCTTTTTTTAAAAATATTTAATTTATATTAAATAAATAACCTACCGATTTCCTTTTTGTAAGAATATTACTGTAATACTTTTTGAATTTTACTTACAAACATTGATGTATTTATCATAAATTAAATGTTTGAAAATAAAATGCTCATAAAGAGCTGGTACTTTGAATAGATAATGCCTATTTGCCCATAAACTACATCTGTTAAAGTTTATTAATTATTAATTGATTTGTAGTACTTTGTCATTCCTTTGCTAATTCTATTTGGTATGTAGTACAAAGGGCAAATTTGGCACAAATTTCTCATTTCTCATTTTAATCGCTTTGACTGAATATGCAAAGAATCAGTAAGTTCAAGGGAGGTTACTACAATTTCTCAAAATATGAGGGAGGTTAGTGCAAGTGTTAGAAACGTCAGGGGAGGTTTCTGCAATTTTCCCAACAACAAATGCTAACTCCCTGTTCCTCAAATTCGTTCAAGCCCTTCTTCTTTCTCCTTTTTACGCGTGCCTCCTAGAATCTTCTTCCACAGCTTTTACCACGACTAAAACCTCAATTTGCAGTCAGTCCGTTAAAAGGGTTTTAGAGTCTTCTTCTTCTTCTTCTTCTTCTTCTCTCACACGATGGTTGGTCCTGATGCTTCTGATGCTCTCGCAGGTTCTTCTATTTTTCACATATTTGAACATAATATTATGTTTTTCTATCTTTTTTTTTTTTGCATTTATGATATGTGGTTTTGCCTTTTTTTTTAATCAATTTTCCACAGTGAGGGACACAGTTCAGCAGTTCTTGAATGCTGCACGTACTGGGAATTTAGACCTTTTCAAGAGTAAGTTTGAACTTCAGTTCCAATTTATACTTACAGATTGTTCATCGCTCTTCTGTTATTGATATTAAAGATTTGTTTTTTTTGGTTGGGGGGTGGTATAGAATTGGCTAAACAACTTGATGATGGGAAGGGAATAGCTCAGACAGTGGCAGATGTTAAGGATGCGAACAAGAGAGGGGCTTTGCATTTTGCTGCCAGAGAGGGCAAGACTGATATGTGCAAGTACTTGGTTGAGGAGTTGAAGCTTGATGTCAATGCAAAAGATGATGATGGTACGTCCTTTGCTCTCTGAGTTATTCTTTCCATGTTAGTTTTTCTGTTGGTTGTTTGGAATATTTGAATAAACAAGATTTAAGTTGTGCATGGATTTGTACATTCTGGTATTTAATGCCAATGCCAATTGTAAAGATTGTAACTTTTTCGTTCCATGCTCTGTTATCTTGATTTGATCTTTTGCCTAAAAAGGAAAGGAGAGGGTGTGCATATCTTTTTGCGAGCAAGTTTTGGTATCTGAGAGCTTGATTGCTTGATGAAACACATTAGGATGGATGAAATATCCATTATAGGGAATTCTAAGGTTGAGCATCTTGGAGTTACCCTAAAGAGGTCTCCTGTATTTGGGATAAGTACTTGTGTGTTATTTTTCTGACCAAACACGGTAGTAGGCTAGACATATTTATCTAGTCCACCCTCTTTGGATAAGGGTAGACATTTTCCTTTATCTGTATGATTCTACCTTGATACAAACCTCTTATCTGGTTATGCAAATTGAAAATGTCAAAGCAGCATTTGCCTGAAGGTGAGATTCAGTTGTACTTCTTAGCATTTGATGATTGACTTGTAATTGTTGTATTTTCTAATCTATTTTAGCTAGACTGGGTTTTTTGGCTGAATAAGTTCAGAATTGATGGATCTTCTTCAAATACATAATGGTAGAGGTGCATTACTATTTTACTAGAACAAAGAGGCGAAAAGATAAAATGTAGATTAGGGGACACCTGCACTTTGTAAGTTTGCTACTTACATTGCTGCATGGTTTTTATACGAGCAATACAGCAATAAAGGCAAGAGATACTTGAGCTCCGTCACATTCTGGCACTGGACAGTCTAAACAAGGAACATAAGTTGTGATGCCTTCTCATTAGAGGTTTCCCTAATTATTTGAGATGTGTACTAGAATTGATCTGCCAATGCAGAAGATGAGAAAATCGAGTAAAGCTGGTTTCTGTTTATTGTTATGTTTCAGTGATTGTTGAGGTCGTTTCTTCCCTGCAATAGAAATTTATTCTGTGGACTTCTGATTTTTGGGGCTTCTGATGCAGTTGTGAGGCTATGGATGGATTCTGCTACTTTTTCTTCTTGCTTCCTTCTTAATTCCTGATATAACAATTCAGTCATTATTTAGCTGCTTTCTTGGGCTTGGCTGCCTGAAAATTCTTCTTCTGAACCTAACAAACTTGGTAATTGCCCAAGCATTTGGTTCTGAAATCATTTTTTTTAAAATTTGTTTAACTGTAAACGTTTGCCCAGATGAACTGAAGCACCAGTGCCTATTCTGATTGCCTGTATAGATTTAAATTGTAATTTTGTTGGCTTGTGTCCTTGTCACATGAACAACTTTGTAACTTGTCGGCTATGTCCTGCAGGTGAGACTCCTCTTCTTCATGCTGCGAGGCAAGGACACACAGCTACTGCTGAATACCTTACTGAGTGTGGTGCTGATTCTAGTATACCCAGTCAATTGGGTGCAACGGCTCTGCATCATTCTGCAGGAATAGGTGTGTGGATTATCTGCCTCAATTCTCAGAAGCAACAGTATATAAGTCTTGTTCAAGTACTGTAGTTTAGTTGATTTAAAACTCTCTTTTTGCTTCTTCATTTGGGATTCCATGTCGCCATTACGGTCATATAAGACCTTGATATCTTGGCACTATGGCCACCAATTTAGAAGGATAGAAGACAGACAGGAGATGAAATGAGCAGGAAAATTTTCATGTTCTGTACGATTGCACTATTGTCTGGCATGGTAGAAAAGATTTTGCATCCACTAGATAAACACATCCCCATATAACATGGTATAGAGCTCTACACTATTGCTCTACAAGTGCCAATGAATTTGACTAACTATAAACGCAATGAACCAAAGAACCTAGTAATCAAATAAGATTCCGGAGTGTCAGAAGTGAGAACTGTTTTGAGGGAGATGAAATAGATCTGGTACATTTTATGTGAAAATCGTCTAAACTAGTCATTGAAGCAGAATTGCAAGCTCAAAGTGCAACTCAAGTTTAATGTAATCTTTGACCTTGAATGTGGGAACAAGAAATGTTGATTTCCTAGCATTTCTAACCTTTAGTTGGTTATGCTTTTTTTTTTGTTAGTTTTAAGAGCTTAACTGAGTACAAAAACCATTTTTACTAATGAAATTGAAAATACGTGGATATGAATTTATTTGCTTGTAACAGTGTGTTTTAGATTATAACGAAAAAATATGTGCTCAAGTTCCACTAAGTAAAGCTTATAAGAGCTGAGCTTGTCTGGTAAAGAAGCTGAAAATTAAGTCTGATCAAAGGGCCAGGCCTAGTTTTATTCATGCATCGTTCAACAGGCTTACAGCTTTCTCAAAAACAAGTCAATTGAGGACTTTTATCCACCAATCCAGTATTCTCATGAACAGGAAACTGATATTGAGGTGTAATCTTCACATTATAGAAGTCTTGGAAAAGTATCAAGAAGATTATATTTATACTGCATTCTCTGTTAAATAAGCTTAAGGAATAAAATTAAGCTGATATGTCCTTCACTTTAAGGTGGGAAATATCTTGTTTTGGCAATATCTGGCAACTTGCAATTGGAAGTATATCAGTCAAATAAGTACTTGAATCAAACAGTGGGCACATAAACTGTCTTTATTTTGATGTACATTGTTGTTACATATCTATAGAATGATGCAAGTTAAAGTTGCTCCCTTGCTGCTCCTCCAGAAAATTAGATTTGGAGAGATATGCAGAACGCAGTTTAGTTTCTTCCTTTACACGATATGATACTATTATTTGCTCAACATGCTACTGGATATTTGACAGTTCAACAGGTTTGAAGCAAAGAGAACTACCTTTCACTACTCTTTCTGTTTGGCATGGGAGCCTTAAGCAAACTAATGGAAGATCATTAATAAAAGGCCTTCCAAAAGATTTTGAATGAAAGAGAGGATATCTTGTACTTTAGACCAAAGATGCATTATGTCTTGGTTGAGCTCAAAAAGTTTATTGGACATCAAGGCATCATGTGGTTGAAGCAGATTCTGGTTTGAATAGATTTAACTTTTTCGTATGGGGATATCCTTGATGTGGTGGAGCTGGCTGTAATGTTAGATTCTAGTTGGGAAACTTTCGTTATCTTAGGCTGGTTCCTGGGCTAAACACAAGAATATAGAATTGTGGAATTGTGTGGTTGATAGATTTAAGGGAAAAGCTGGTATGGAGAAACATCATCATTTCCAAGGGGGAGCTGACATCCACCACAATCACTTGTTCCAGCATGCCCACTTATTTGGTTTCTCTACCCTTTTGTACTGCTCAAAGTTGCCAAAAGATTGAAAGGCAGCAGAGAGTTTCATTATGGGAAGGATATCCCAATGATCAAAAGATACAGTTTATTCATTGATAAGTGAACCTCCATTTTTATTAATGTAGGCCTAGGGTGAAAGTAGTTATGGAGATGTGGTTTGGAACAAATTGCCTGTCAGAGGAGCTAACCTGTGCAAATAGTCAAGTTAATTGGGAATTGAAAATCTGGAGGTTCATCAAACTTGTGGAGTCATCTTGAGAGAAATTATGATCTTTGGGGATTTTTTAAAAATAAATTTCAGTCAGTATTGTGAATGGAAACATTGGAGCAAATCTGCCTGTGGCTGAATTTTTTTTGAAAATGGTGAGGGTGTACTTTAATGACTTTCAGAAGATCCATGGAGGATCATAAATATGAATTTCTTACTGACACTGTGAACAGGATATGTAGTTAGATTATCAATGTAGGTGGAGATGAAGAATCGGGTGCTGAATTATTGTTAGGTGTATCTTTTTCCAAGTTGAAGGTTGAATCATCTTGAGGAGTTTTTGTGTAGTGAAATGGAGAATTTCCGTGAATACCATTCCAAAACTTAAGCCTCCTAAGAGGTTGCTTTACTTACCTGGTTGACAAGCTGGATATATCTGAACTGCTGAAATTTTGAGAAAAGAGTAACAGAAGTTACATAAGGAATTATTGTTTATATTTTGGCTGTATGATTACCATAGAGTGCTACAATGAGGCTGCTTAGAGCTCACGTTTACAACACTTAAGCTCTTTGAAGCTTTATCTTGTCATGCTGGAGGCTACCTGGAAGACGTGTGTAGGCTTTTGAAGATAACAATGACAAAAATAACAAATAATTTTGAAATGTGAATCCTTTGGGTATTCTCTGGATTTATGGAAGGCTATAAAATCTTTTTACGAAATCCAAAACCTTTTGCAAAAAATAAAATATCAAATCATTTATCTTTTTGTTTTTATTGGTTTATAGAATCTGCGTCAAATGTACAGAAACTTGGATCAATATTTGCAGCAGCTTTGGGGTTGAATTGATTGTGTGTGATTACTCATAACAATAGATGCTCGTATGCTGTCTTTGCTTGATTAGTGTTGCATATCATAGCAAATAGATCATTTTGCAAGATCGATTTAAAATGTATCAACAAATAAACTATAGTCTTTTATCTTAAACACTTTAATGAAACAATAGTGGCCAAATTATAATGAACTCAGGTACATTATCAGTGGATATGAAATTCACCTTATACTCTTACCAGTAAGTAGTTAATTATAATTGGGTATACTTCGAATTAGTCATAAAATTAGCTATGGTGGCATTTGTTCTTTCTTGCAGGAGATACCGAGTTATTGAAATTCTTAATTTCACGAGGTGTGGATGTTGATTTACAAAGTGATGCTGGTACTCCCCTTATATGGGCTGCTGGTCATGGTCAGCAAGATGCTGTCAGAATACTGCTAGAACACCGTGCTAATGTTAGTGTACTTAGATTTTTTTCCCCCTTCTTTCCTCTTGTTCACCCAAGCCATCGAGTTCTATGACGAGGCTTAGGATCCCGTCCTACGGAGTCATATGATCTTGTCCTTTATAAGTAATTCTCTGTTGCTGCAAGGTTTTCCCAGTTTTTGATTCCTTGCGTTTTTTATTCCTGGGCTATGTTCAAGGAATCGTTATATGCTGTTTCATTTTTCACATTTTCTTTTACGCCAAATTTTTAATATCAGAATGTTATACCTTTTTGGGTTTTGTGTTGGTTCTGCATATCTTCTAGTCCTTCTGTTCTTCTTTTGTTATTCTTCTTTTGCTTTTTCCATTCGTCAAATATTTTCTCCTTGTGGTGTAGCTTTGCTTTGTATACCCTTTAAATTCTTTTACTTTCACTCCTTTCAATTATGTTCTTCAGTTATTGAACTTTTCTCTTTAACCTGTAGGATCCTTTCGAGTTGTGTGTTCTTGTGCTCCCGTGTTACAATTTTGTGTAGTATGTTTCGTGTTAAGTTTAAAATGACGGATTCTTTTACATCTTAGACAATCCTTTCTTCACAAGGTTTGCTTGTTATGGAGAGTAGAGATCTTGCAGACTGTGTGGCAATTTCATTGTCTATTCTCATCAAGTATCCATACATTCAATGGCTGAACTTTGTGTTTCGGCTAAAATGGTCTGAACAATCTGGTCAAGCGATGCAGTAGGTGTAAACTTTATTGCCTCGGGAAAAGCAACATATTGTTGATGTCATTGGCACATCACTAGGACACAAACAATTAGTTTTGCAAGCCAGTCATAATTTTTTGCAATTATCAGATTTAAAGTTTTTTTGCTGATTGGTTTTCCTTTATCTTTCTTTATGTGGAAAGTCTGAAGGACAAGATTGCAAAAGCTGAAGTTTGATTTGTCAAAAGCTATGACGTTCTGTATTCCCCTTTGACTTTTATTTGCTAGCATAAGTACCATAAAGGGAGTTTACTGTGGTCACCAAATAGCCTAGATTGGACTATGACTAATAGTTTGGTCTAGGGAGTGGAGTTTTCTCTAGTTGGAGATGCTTGAGGTTTAGTTGAGTATAACAAAGTTCCAACTCTGTCAAATCTTTTTTAATCTTTGAAGTGCACTGGTTGGGTTAGTAGTTGGGGTTGACAAAAGCTTTAGTTGCTTTGGAGTGCCAAAGTAGGTTGTGCTTGTTTTGTCTAGTGAAATTACCCATATGTAAAATGGTTTCCACTTATACTTCTTTCTCTGATTTTAGTTATTATTACTACTGATATGCCTCATTCACTGAAAGATATGTCAGTTACATATACAATATGATTTCAATTTCAATCCAAAATAAAATGTATACTGGGGTTCATGGCCCTATTGTTGAAAAGTTTAGCAAAGTGTTCTTTAGCGGGCTTACCATATGAATATGGGAAATGTATCTGGATGTACTTTGTTATAAGATAAGTTGGATTATTACTTTGTCATATCGGTCGCTCCAAATTTATGGTTTTCATTATTCTTACAGTGTGAATTCTAGGACTGAGAGTTAAAGGAAAAGATGCATTTTTTGTTGTGGATTTTCATCTTTATGTTGTCCGATTGTTTTTGCAGCCGAACATTGGAACTGAAGATGATGTCACTCCTTTGCTGTCTGCGGTGGCAGCAGATTCATTACAATGTCTAGAGTTGTTAATTCAGGTCTGTAGGTCTTGTAGCCTGCATTCTTTCTGAATTGTACACAAATTTTCATGTGCTTCTGCTATTATGAGAATGCTACTAAAGTTCACTTCTTATTAAATCATTTAGGATTTTGTGAGTTAAACTTGCTTCATCTGATTGATATTTGGTATGCTGCTTCACAATTCTATTGCAATCTGCTATATTTTCAACACTTGCATGGGGTTTAACATCTTTGATTCATTGCAGATGTATTCCTCTTTTTGACTTGAAGGAAATTTTTTGTATTGCCACTTGATTTCATGTATCTTGCCACTGGATGAAGTTACTTGAATAGAGCCCTGTTATGAGTAATGGAAGCATAAAGACAAACAAAAGTTGTGATAGACATTGTTCGAAATGATTAGCAAGTTGTTAAAGTTTCTTAATCGTTTATTGCTTAATCATTTTAGTTGTAGTTATTTTCTGGTATGATATGTTGCAATCTGTACCTAATGCATTTTATAGTTTATACTCTTGTGAAGTTTTACGTTGTATTATCTTCAATTCGTAAAAGTGGTATTTGGGCAAAAAAGAAGCTATGCCACATATTATGTCTCTAGGATTTCCTTAGCTCATCTTCTGGGTGAAAATGTATAGATGATAATGTTTTCTATTTATTTTTTTATTTTTTTAACTTGTGTATCTAAGCTGCCTGCAGCATGCTTATTATCTTTGATGCGTCTTGGGTTTAGTACCTTTTCTAAATGCAATAATACTCATTTAGTGTTTAGCAAGAAACCTGCATTCTTCTAATTGTAATTGTATATATCGCACAATTTTTAATGAAAATAAAGAAGTGCCAAGCTTTTCTTGTTTTTCTTTGAGAAGGTAAAGCTTTTCCTACATAAGAAGGCATCTTGGACCGTGCAACATAAGATACAAGTGCAACTTATCTGCGTTTTCAATACCTTGTATTTTCAAGAACAATGCAAAGAAAAAACTGTCTGCAGGAACAGTGTTCTTGATCCATAGGTACTGAATATTTCAGAAAGCCGTTCCTAGCCATCTGTGTTCTTGTTTACTCTGTTAAGGTTCTGTAAATTCTCTCTCTGTAGAGTCAAGTAAGTGAACGGTGGATGTGTCCCAACTTTTAATTTTTTTTTCGTACAAGGGCTCTACCACAACATCGAGTTTATCACGCTCCCTAGCATTGTCTTTTGCACTGTGCAAGTAGCTAATGCATCTGTCTGTGAATTGTGGGCCGCTGGACAATGCAATAGCAGATGACAAGTTGTTTCTTCATTGTTGAGATGCAAAGAGCAAATATTGGCATAGATTTTGTGCATGTCTCGAGATAAGATTAGATGCTTTAGCTGGAGCTTCCCAGGGGAAAAGTGGTACATTTTTTGGTTTGCTAGTATTTAAAATCTTTTTATAGGAAACTTGTTTTACTTTTCCAGTTTAAAGTGTCTCTGAAAACTTGTCGTTTGAAACATAACTTGACCATGCCAACTTGGTGATTCCTGACTGCAGACAAGGACGTCTTCTTGGAATAATCCAATTGTTTCAGCTGCTGGTAATTAAAATTTTTCTTGATCTGTGGCTGCTATGCCACTTGATTGAATAGTAGTAAGCATATCAGCGTTGGTTCATCCTGGTTGTCACCAATGTCATATAAGTGAAGAGATATATATACACATATATTTATATATTTATCTTTTGCACATATATTTATATATTTATCTTTTAATTCTGCACTCCGACAATGTCTCCAAAAATGATTCTTGTTCATCCACAGCATTGAAATGCTGTTGGCTTTTGAAATTGACCATTTTCTTGGAAATTAAGATGCTTTTCCATACAGCCATAGTGAAGTATCGTTAGTACTTGCAGTGGGTCCAAAATTATTTCCTAGTACCACCCACCTTGTTGAGGGTTATCAAAATCGTTTCTGATGTGCCCATTTACTTGAGGAAAAGTAGGTTTGCTTCCAAACTGTTTGCCTGATATTTTCAATTGACTATTCTTGCTTGGTTAACTTCCTTTTGCTTTGTATTTTCCTTTGTTTTTCTTCATTATGTCAAATAAGTAGAGTAGTTCTCAAGGGGCTTATAACAACTTTTTGTGCTTGAGCGTAGCAATATGGATGAAATCTCATGTCTCTTTCTTTGTCATGTCATTGGAAATCTAATATTTTGTTCAACCTTAATGCGATAATAGAGATTGATTGGTAAAATTGTATCATCCCCAGAATCTGTAATTGGTTTTAAGACCCGCATGCTGATATTGCTTGCTATCACTGGTCATTTCTTGAGATTGATCAATTAGTTGATAAATCTTATCAAAGGGTAATGAACTTAAGGGAACCTCATTTGGTCTCTTTGTATGGTTTATGGAACCTCATTTGCCTGTTTGCCCTAGTCCCCGATGATTTAAGCTTCTGGAGTAGGTATTTATTAATGAGATAATAGAAGTTTAGATCTGTAAGGTACTTGTTTGATGTAATTGTACAATTGAGCTTCCCCGTAAAATTGTATGTAAGCATGTTCATGAACTCTGCAGCATTTGTGTGAAGAGTGAAAAATATTGATTGTTTTTTTAGTCAGTGTAGGTTGTTAGGCACTACAAGGTTCTGGATGAATGAAGAGATTATTTACTTGTTTACAAGGTCTTGTAATGTATTATATTCCTCATTAATATGTAATTGTTGCATAGGTGTTTTTGCCTATCTTTGTTTTCATAGTCTTCTTTCCTGAGAAATTTTGGAAAAGTAAATGTGTGTGTAAGGTGGCAAGGGTGTTTCTTATGTTAAAGAATTTCTCTGTGTCAAGCTCTGACATTTTCTTCTCCTTCATACAGGCAGGTGCTCATGTTAATGTTACTGCTGGTGGAGCGACTCCTTTGCACATTGCTGCTGACCATGGTAGCCCTGAAATGTTAGAATGTTTACTAAAAGCCGGAGCTAATCCTGATTCCCTTGATGAGGTAATACTTAAAGACGAAGTAGTCAAACATCTGGGTTGATTTTTCAGTTACTTGGTTTAATCCTTTTACCAAAGCCTTTCTCAAAATGACTTAACAAGTTAGTAGTGTGAGGTAGGTAGGCACCGTTAAATTACCTGCAGGAGACAAAAGGATAGTGTAGAACAGGATAATTCAAGAACTTTCTTGCAATTTTGAGAGTTATGTGTTTTCATGATGGAACTAGTTTGATGGTGGAAGGAATAATTAGATTTATGATGGGGATTTCACTTTTATATAGCAATATTACAAATACTGTTACAAATAAACCCATTACTTTAGAATCAAGAATTTTCTGTTGATGTCAACCTATTCGCAGATCTACAGGCATATGATTTGATTTTATGTTTCGTTGGTAATGTATGTTGAAATGCTTGTTTGCTGAAAATTTAAAAGGTGTCATTTTTTTTTCTTTGTAAGTGGTGTAATTGACACAAGATATGTGTTATATTATGTACAGAGAGAAATGGGCAGACATCTTCAATCTAATGTCATAGCGTATACCTGAATCCTAAATTTAAATTTAAAGAATCTGTGCGCTGTTTATGGTGATCTACCTTTCTTTTGATTTAAGGCAGGAGACCAGAAAGCCACTCCCACTCTGCATTGATGGCTCTCAAGTTGATCCAGGATAACTAAAATTGCAATTTTGAATTCTGCTATTGCTACTATGGAAAAACAAATAAGCTGGTCTAGTACTAGGTATATAAGTAATCACAATTTCCCTTTCTGAAAGTCAATATGTACCGGTTCTTCTGAGAAGCATGCTAAGTACCTAAAGTCTTTGAAGAAATCTGATCTTACTCTTAGTAGGATTTCAGAAAACAGTGATAAGTAGGCATTTTCTGACAGAGTGATTTTGATTTCCCAGTCCTTTTTGACATTTACTTTTTGAGGGAAGTAATGTGGAATTCTTCCCTAGTGATGAGTTGTCCAAACTCTAGCATGAAGGTTGTCTGGTGTATGTGATTTATTGCATTTCTGCCATTTGGAAATGTGTGTTATTTACTTATTTAAATTATTTTTCAGCATACATTATATTGTCTGATTTGAATGTGTTGAGGATATTCTAGTTATTACAAGGAAATTGACTTGTCTGATTTGAATGTGTTAAGAATGTTCAAGTTATTATAAGCAAATTGACTACTTCACCAAAAGGTTAAAGATGTTATCTGTTTACAATCATGCATATTGGTTCATTCAGTTTGAGACAAATTATGAGTATCTAGTCCACAAAACAAAAACATGTATTTTAGTATAAATTGGCATAAAATGATCTTACTTGATGCTTAATTTTATCATCTAACAGGAGGGTGTGAAACCTATAGAAGTTGCTGCTGCAAGAGGTCATCGAAGAGCTGTGGAGATTCTATTTCCTGTAACCTCACAAATTCCAACAGTCTCAGAGTGGAGTGTTGATGGAATACTTGAGCACGTTGAGTCTGAAACTGACAAAGTGAAGGTATTTACTTCTGTTTTAACTAGTTAAGGTCTTAAGATGTTCTTTTTCTGTGTCATAGTGCCTAATTTAGAAACTTTTGCCCGTTCTTAGTTATTTCCTTCTGATCAATTGCTATAAACATTTTAGTTATCAAAGTTGAGTTCTTCAAATTGATTTTCTCAATCTTCAAGTAAGAAGTTGAATGTTCGGCATACAGCTATCATAGGCTTTCTGTACTAAGAAGCAATGTTTATTGTGGTTAAGGGCCTGTTCTAATTTTGTAAACACAGTTGAATGCTGAAAGGTGGCTATTGAAAAAGTTGTTCGAAAGGTGGCTATTGAAAAAGTTGTTCGAAAGGTGGAAAGCATGTTCTTTTTTTTTTTTTCAAAACTTTTTGAAGCTAGAGGCTATTTCCACAAGTGCCTAAAGGGTTGCTTCTTGATATCAGCTTTTGCCACTTAAAAGAAACTCAAAGGAGAAGTGAAAAACGAATAAGAACACCTTGAAAGCTTTTAGCTCTAAATAAGCTATAATTATCTGATTTTAAGCTACTAAGAGGCTCCAAACATACTTGTAGTGACTCCCATTTTTTGGTTTTTTTTATGTATGTAGGGTTCGTTGAGACTAATTGAAAATCAACACGAATCTGATGCTCACGCCCTCTTTGATCGTCCATTTTTAGGATTTGGATTTTTTACTCTCAGTGTTTGCTGACTGATTTTCAATTTTAACAATTACAGGAAGTAAAGCAAGTTAATAAGCAGAAGGCTGTTTCTGCGCCTGAGGTACAGTTTTGATGTCTATTTAAACACATATGATTACGCATTGTTCTAGCATTGTTTCTTTTGTTCATACATGGTTTATAAAGTGTGTCGTTATCATTAACTCTCGCTCTGTCCCCCCCCTCCTCCCTCCCTCTCCCTCTCCCTCCCTCTCTGCTTCTTCCAAACTTAGTTGAGAAATAAAGAAGTTAACAGTCATCTGATGCTCCCTTATAGCTATATCCTTTATGATTTTTGTGATTGCTGTAGTGGAAACTAATTTTACAAAGAGAATGTGCATGTTGCCTGCCTCTCTCCATGTCTGAATAATGATTGCACCCAATCAATCTGAACGTAGAACTTTCAATAACTTAAAATTTGGTGTGAGGTTTTGCATATATTAAAATGGCATAATTGGCTTGAATTTCAGAATAGATAATTGTAGACCATTTCACTCATGTAGCATCAGCAATTAGGATTACTAAGATGGGCTATTTGAAGCTTTTCTCTCCTCTGGAACTTTCTTAACTGGAAGATCATAACAAGAAAGTAAACTCCATTACTTTCATGTAGTCTTTATGTGAATAACACGGATCGCTGTTTCATTTTTGTGATATCTTTTCTGTGAAAGTTTAATCAGTCAATAGTGGATATGTAGAGTAAATTCTGCAATGCATATTCATTATCATGATATCAATCTGCTATATTTATGAAAACGAATGTAATAGTCTGTAGCCACTCCGATTCTGCTGCCATCACTTGCAAAATTTCATGTTCCTAGGCAAATGCGGGCAATGAATACAACCTCATGCTTTCAGTTGTATCGAGTGGATCACATTTCCTCATTTAACCCTTTGGTTGGAAGGGCAAGCAATTGACATGCACAAAAAGTGTTCAAACTTTCCTACATGTTGAAATGAATAATGACCAATTTGCTAAATATTGGCTTACTGTACAGGGCAAAAATCTTACATGGTCAATAAAGTATATGGATAGTGTACTTTCAGTCGCTAAACTTAATTTGTTCTGAAATCACCCACTCAACTTTGAAATGGTGTACTTTTGGTCGTTCTGTCTAAATGCATAGCTTGTGTGATGATTCTTCTGTTAGTGGTTACTTTTAAGCCTAATGGAATGGCCAAAAGCATACCACTTGAAAGGAGTGGCCAAAAGTGTACCATTTTAGAAATTTAGTGGATGGTTTGGTATCAAAACTAATTTAATGGCCAGAATTAGACTATTCAAATAGGGTAGTGGCTATTTAAGTAGTTTGCTCTACAACAAATGTTATTTGACCATTACTGATCTGAATTTACTATCTGGTACTGTTTGGTTCACTTACAAGAGAATGACTGGACATTGATTCATTTCTCACTTCCTTTTTCTGAATAATAGCAAAGTAATTAATTTGAACAAAGCAATGGCTGTAATATAATGAAAACTGAATAGCTACATTTAATTGTATTTTGCACTTTGCTTGTGAATGCCTGGTTATCAGGTGACACCTGAAACAAGAAAGAAGGCTTCTGAAGCAAAGGCAAGAGGAGATGAAGCTTTTAAAAGAAAAGATTTTTCACTAGCTGTGGATGCTTATTCACAGGTAGGTCCTAATCTTTTTATTGTTCTTTTGTTTCTTTTTGACTTATAAATCTCATCCTTTAGTTTGCAAGCCATGTGAACGTAGGAAATATAATAACACAAAGGCCTTAGTGGTAGTATCTAACTAAACAGGATCGCATGCCTTTTTTTAAAATAAATTTTATTGTTTGACCCACAAAATTACTGCTCTCAAAAGGGTCCACTAGATAGATTTCAAGGTCTTAAAATGGTGCATAAGAATGGAGCATCATGGAATTACTTGCACCAAAGCAGTGCCACTCCAAATTTTCGTTTATAGTGGCCAGCTTAGCATACCTTTTTTGCGTGATCATATGTTGAGTCTTCTAGCTTCTGTGGACATTGGACTCGCATTGATTTGTGCCGATGGATATACAGGCTATTGATTTTGATCCTACGGATGCAACTTTACATTCGAATAGAAGCCTTTGTTGGCTCCGCTTGGGCCAAGCTGATCATGCCTTGTCTGATGCAAGGGCCTGCAGGGCACTAAGACCTGATTGGCCTAAAGCTTGCTACCGTGAAGGAGCCGCTTTGCGTTTATTGCAGGCATGTTCCACTCAGGTCAACTCTTTAATCTTTTAGTAATACATCTTGTAATCATTTTCTCAAGTCTCCATGATGTATGTTGCAGAAGTTTGAGGAAGCAGCCAGTGCTTTCTATGAGGGTGTCACGCTTGACCCTGAAAATAAGGAGCTTGTAGCTGCTTTCAGGTATAATGGACTGCTTCTCACTGTCTGGATCTTACTGTTTAGGATGGTCTGTTTAATCACATAAACGCTTCATGAGCTTTTGAATTATTTAAAATCATTATTGTGTGCGCGGGTGTGGTGGAGGATAGGACTATAGGTTGTATGGAACATGAAGCACAACAGATGTATTGTTGTAGATTTTTCAAGCTTTGAACTTGCAACTAGGTTTGAGTCACAGTACTTCGCTTCAAGAGCATGAAGTTTTATTCAGTCATCCATAAATTTGGATAACATGTCTCCATTTCCCATGATTACATGTAAAGTTCGGCTTGACGTTTTGTCAACTCGAAGAACTGAACGTCTTTTGGTGAAAAAGGATGTTCAATTTAAGTCTGCATAATAATATTACTTCACTGCAGGGAAGCTGTTGACGCAGGGAGAAAGTTTCATGAAAAAGAAAAACAAAAATCCTAATGGAATTTTTAGCAGCAGAGGAGAAAGAGGTAGGAAGAACTTGGATAGGATTCATGTAAACCAACCTGCACAAGGTGACGCCTGGCATTTTCAGATTGCAGTTATGTGGGGAATTCTCATGCAGAAACTGTGCTTGTGCAAAGAAACCACACCTAGATTTTGTCAATGTACTCGTAAAAGAGGTGAGGTAGAGAAGGAAAATTATGTTTCCATTTTTTTTATTCGAGTATGTGTGTGACTGTAACATTATTTAGTGGTTTATGGATAACTCTCTCATATATTATGTAGAAGTACCAGTATCTTCAGCAATTCAACAATCAACCACATATGCACATGCAGTTTAGTTTCTGCAGGACTTTTTTTTTTTTTTTTTTTTTCCCAAAAGGGGAAAACTCCCCAACTTTTATTAATTCCAAACGCTAAAAATACGAAGGAGGGAAAAGTCCCAACCTTCAATACATGCCAGAGAACTAGGAGTACTATTCCTAAACATTAAAGTTGCGAATATATTGTCAAAGTTTTGAATAATTTTAATAATATTGTCATTTTATACCAGGTTTGATGCCCATATTAGCTTATGTGGTATAGTTGTTTAACACACTTACTGCAAACAAAAGCATTTGAATTCAGGGTATTGTGAAAAAGAGTGCAAAACAAAATTATCTATTTCTCTTAGTGGGAGTTTTCTTTTTCTTTCTCTTGGGAATTGTGTAAATCCATCTTTTATGAGAGAAACTAAACTGAAATTTTCTTTCATTAAAAGATTCATGACATGTGTGCAAAAGTTGAATTTAAAATTCAAATTTTGCGTAGTTGTCATTTATCTAACGCTGACAGTGTAGGAAAGATTAATCCATAAGTTAAAGTGTACTTTTGGTATGAAATATTCTTCTCATTCTTGAAATTATTTTTTTTACTGTTGATTTTTTTGAATTGGGCTAATTTGTTACAAGAACATTAGTTTTAAGGGAGGTTAATGATATTTTGAAAACATTAAGGGAGAGCAGTGAAACTGTCAGAAACTTTAAGGGAGGTTTCTAAAATTATCCCAACCAAAAATAAGACTAGATATATGGAAAAATTTTAAAAAAAGGGCTAAATTTTGAAGAGTGCTATGTGGTGAAGGCAATGGATAGATCCATGGAATGACATTGCTATGGAATAATGACATTAAAGTCTTGCATATCCAATAATCAGCTCTAACTATTGAAGCTCATGTGCTAGACCCTGAAACACAAACAAATTGTTGGTTCATTGGGATCTATGCAAGCTATTTGGATCAAGTAAGAAGGAAACAATGGAAAGTGACTGAAGAAAAAAAGAGGATTTGGGGAAATAAGTGGGATTATAGATGGGGAGTTTAATGATATTGTGTCAAATGAAGAGAAGAGGGGTGGAAAGACAAGAGAAGAATGGACTTTTAGTGACTTCAGGAACTTCATCTTAGACAATGAGCTGGTGGATGTAGGCTTTGAGGGCTAGCTATGGATATGGTGTAATAACTAGGAAAGTGAGGGAGAAGTAAGACAAAGGTTGGATAGAGCCTTAATTCTGGTTCGAGACTTTTAACAAAACCAAATGTACTCATGTGAAAAATTATGGCTCTGATCACAGTATGTTGCTGATTGACACTGGCCTACATTCTCATAGAAGAAAGAAAAGGTTTTTCTTTGATAAAAAGTGGGTGCAAAATTAAGAGATACAACAAGTGATAAGGGATGCTTGCAACAAGGAATGTGAGGGACTTAAAATATTCAAAGTGACAAGGAAATTTGCCAACTGTAGAGTGCCTCTCCTTAAATGGAGGAACACTTTTCAAGGGAATGTGAAGTTGAAAATAACAAAAATTACACAACAACTTGAAGATATGCAAAGATCAAGTAGGGACAACAGAAAAGACAGGAGAAGGGAACTGAAAAGTTAGTTGAAATAGGCCTATGCAGAGGAACAATTATATTGGGGTTAAAAGACAAGTGTAGTTGGTAGAAAGAAGGGGATAAAAATACCCAATTCTTCAATGCCAGTGTTAAAGGGAGAAGGAAGAGAAATAGAATGCAAAACCTACAAAAGAAGATAGGTCTTGGATTGGTAGTGAAAAGGAATTGTGAGTGGAAGTAGCAAATTAAAATCATTAGATTTTCAATAGCTCAAGGGTGGAGTGTCTAAATGAGATTTTAGATGGTATACCACAAACAATCTCCCATCAAATAAATGATAATTAGAGGAAGTGGAAATTAAAATGATACTAAAATAGTAGAGGAAGTGGAAATTAAAAATGCAATTTTTTCCGTGAACCCAAACAAATCTCTGGGTACTAATGGCATGAACCCCCTCTTTTTCCAAAAGTTTTGGCACATTATAAAAGATGATATCATTAGGACTATTCAAAGCTTTTTCCATTCTTGTTTTATGCTCAAATTCATGAATCATAGTGTGATTTCTTTAATTCCTAAAGTAGATTACCCCATCACCTTGAAGCACTGCAAACCAATAAGTTCTTGCCAATAAACTTAAGAAGGTATTGGATGTTTGCATTAGTCGAAATCAGGCTGCTTTTGTTCCTTGTAGGCAGATTTTAGATTTTAGACAATATCATAATATCTCATAAATTTTTGCACTAATTAAAAAATAAAAGGTAAGGAAAAAATGGATATTATGCTTTAAAATAAGATATGTCTAAAGCATATAATAGGGCGGAGTGGAAGTTTTTGGAGGAAATAATGAAAAGAGTGGGATTTTGTGACAAATAGATCGAATGGATTATAAATTGCATCAAAATAGTCACTTATTACTTCAAGATCAATGTGAGCCAAGAGGCTATATGACTCCTAAGAGAGGGATTAGATAAGGAGATCCTTTATCTCCTTATCTATTTTTACTGTGCTATGAAGGTTTTACCAACTTGCTCAAGAAAGTAGGGAAAGAGAAGTAGATCACAAGAATGAAAATATGCAGACAGGGACTAGCAATTACTCATTTGTCTTTTTTGGCAGATGATTCCCTTATTTTTAGCAAAGCAAATCCCAAGGAGGCAAAGGAGTTGATGGGGATATTGAAAAAATATGAGAAAGGATCTGGTCAAGTGGTTAACCTAGAAAAGTCCTTAGTTTTCTTCAGTTAGAATGTCCCTCAGTCACAGCAAGTACATGTATGCAGAAAATTTGAAAACATCCGGGTAGTGACACAAGGAAAATATCTAGGATTGCCAATGGTAATATCTAGATCAAAACAGCAGATTTTTTGGTTTCATTAAGGAAAAATGTGAAAAGAGAATGAAACACTAGAAGAACAAGCTGTTAAATGCTACTAGCAAGAAAGTTCTGCTTAAGGCAGTAACTATAACAATGCCCACTTATGTCATGTCATGCTTCAAACTACCAGTTAGATTGTGCAAAGAACTGAGTACTATGATGTCTAATTTCTAGTGGGAAAAGGAAAATGAGAAAAGGAAAACTCATTGGTGTTCTTGGCAAACACTCACCTAGGAAAGAAAAATGGTGGCCTATGCTTTAGAGATTTGTAGAATTTCAACAAGGCTTTGTTAGGAAAACTAGTTCAGAGGCTAATAACAATGCCTAACTTCTTGTCAAGTAAAGTTCTGAAAACCAAATACTATCCAAAGGAGACAATTTTCAATTGCAAAGTCCACAAAAATGCTTTCTGGATCTGGCAAGGTCTGATCCCAGTGAGAGAGAATGTTGAGAGAGGCACTAGAAGGAAAATAGGAAATGGCAAAAGTTAAAAAATCTGGGAGCAGCATTGGATACCAGAGAACCCGCAAGGAAAGCATATATCATTCAAGTCTTAGGATTGCAAAGCTTAGAAACTGGAGGATCTAATCTAAAACTTCAGATGGAAATGACCATGTTCAAACTTTTCAATGAAGAAGTGGCTAAGAAAGTGTTGAGAATACCAATAAGCTTAGCAAATAGAGAGGATTGTCACTTCTAGATACACAGTGGAAATGGCCAATACACAGTTGCCTCAGGATACAAGGAACTCAGTAGGCAGAGGGGTAATTAGAAACACAAAGGACAACTAGGAGAAAAGGCAAGTTTGGAGGAGAAACATCTATGAAAACATCTGTGGAAACTCAATATAGATCACAAATTGAAGCTGTTTATCTGGAAATGCATGACTAAGGCTCTCCTTGTAAATGAAACTGCATTTCAGCAGGACTAAGAAGGGGACTCCAATATGTGAAGGTTGTGGTGAAGACATAGAAACTGTGGAATATCTGTTCTTTCGCTATAGGAATGCTGAGGAAGTATGGCACACATATCACCAGTGAGATGGGATGGAATTGAATATCAAACAAGGAATTTCAAAAATGGTGGAGTGAGGCCAGGAGCAAACCTAAAGGGATGGAACACATGGCACTATCTGTAAATATATTATGCCAGCTTTGGAAGGCTAGAAATGAAAGAGTATTTAAAGAGTATAAAAGACCACCCATCAAGATTATATAGAAAGCACAAAGAGAACGGCTTGAATTTCAAGAAGCGGTAGCAAGAGACAGAAAGATGAGCATGCCAGAAACAAGAGCTGGAACAACACAGCAAGGAAGCAGAGGTAGAGATAACTCCATTCATCTCAGTATAGTTGTGAAAACTCAAGGAAATGGCGGTCAAATGGGTATTGGAATTTTTACTGAGAATGAAGACAAGCAAGTGGTAGCTCAATGGCCCTTAAAGGAGCATAGCTCAAGAAACAATTTGATGGACAATGCTGCGGCCCTTAAACTTGCATTAATCAAAGCAAGGGAATAATAGTGGAGGAGAATCAAAGTGGGAGTCCCACAACAACAACTGATGAAAATGATAGAAGAGCAAACAAGGCCAAAGACATCAAGCTCTATTCTCACTTAGAGGACATTCATGATTTAAGCTCTATGTTTGTGGAATGCTCATTTGTTTTGGCTAGAAATGAGAGTAGCAATTGAACTAATTATATTAGTAATCATCCTCTAAGCATATCTTTTTGTGAGGAGTGGTTTAATCTTCAATGTCTTAGAACACATGCATTATGCATAGATCCAATTGAGCCTTTGCTCACTAAATGTATAGTTCATACACAATTCCAAAAAATCATCTATCGTTTTTGGAAAAAAAAAAAGAAGAAGTAAAATAGTGCAAAACAAAGGCTCATGGGACAAATCCTTTCTCATGAAAGTAGTGGATGGGTTCCTTGTTTTCTTTTTGAGTTTTGCGTGTGTAACATAATGCTTGCAGTCGTTTAGTGTTAGCACAGGGGTATCATTGAGTCGAGTTAAGAGCAAATAGTACTCTACTCGAGCTCGTGAGAATTACTCAAACTCGAGCTTGGTGAACATCACATTTTGGTGCTTGAGGTCATATTGAAAAAAAAAATGAGGAGCTTGAGCTCGCTGAATAAGCAAGTCAAAATTTTTCTTGGGCCCATTTTTATTAGATTTTATTAATTCTACTATTTTATTTGAAATTAGATCTAATTAGACAAAGATTTTTCCTACACAAAAATAAAAATAGCTAAAATCAATGAGGTGGATCATATTTCACTTTGTCTCTATTGTGTAGGGTTGTTTGCTGTACAGAGTAGTAATTTCCTTGTATAAATATACTCATCTCGTAATCACATATAGAATATATAGAATATGTAAAGCATGTAATTTGTCCATAATGAAAAGACATTTTAGTGATATCACATAAATATATAAATATTTGATATATACTTTGATATTCTCAAGCATGCCTGACGTGCTTCAAGGAGAGTACTACCATGCTTGAGTTTGACTTGAAAATGCAATGAGTATACCTGAATTCGAGCTCCAACGAGCATTTGCTGTTCGCTAGTTGCTTGTTTCATTGTCCTCGCTAGTGTAGCATTATTATTCCATTCAATTTTTCTCTAATTTCATCTATGACAACACCTTATCGGAGATCCACTTATTGAGCAATACCTTAGGATGACATAGCTATTCAATAAAAGTGACAAAATTTAAACAGGAAAAGACTTATGGGAGATGTATAGCACCCAAAACATAGAGGAAAGTGCAGTAATCAATGAAATGCTTCATATAGTTGAACATGAACAGAGATTGCGCACTACTGAGTTACATTTCATAATAAAAAATCTTAATGAAATTGAGGACAAACTAAAGTAGTTAGAGGCATCCTTAGGCCTTTGTTTAAGGGAAATGATATTAGCACTCCTTAAACTTCATCTAATGCTAAAGAAGAGTAGTGCCCGAAATTTTTGGTAGAGTGCTGATATTATTTCCCTAGCTTAAAAAGGCTGCATGGTTTTGGTTGCTACTGATAAACACTAGAAGGAACCAGACTGTGCAAGCACAGTCTAGGCCCATCTATAAAATTATGGCTAAAATTCATTACACTATAATTTGATTTCAAATAAAAAAAAATTATAATTATCAAAAAATGAGCCTAAAAAAGGTTATCTTTAGTGGAATGTTCCAAAAGTTTGCTCCAACTTACTTATTGTGATGAAATAGAGATATATACTGCATTGTATGAACAAAAAACAGTAAAGAATTCAAAA
Source organism: Coffea eugenioides (assembly GCF_003713205.1). Classification (NCBI taxonomy): domain Eukaryota; kingdom Viridiplantae; phylum Streptophyta; class Magnoliopsida; order Gentianales; family Rubiaceae; genus Coffea; species Coffea eugenioides. The sequence continues at coordinate 25,943,306 of NC_040036.1, read as the reverse complement.
ACCAAGCACATGAGAAATGCAAAACCGGTTCAATATTAACATAAATGATATATGTTTCATAAAACTCAAGTATCATGCTATTATAATTACAAATGCATAAAATTTCACCACTATTTCTTTTTCAAACAAGACACCATCATGTAAAAACTTCTATCCTACAAATTCACAATAAAACTTGCAAGAAAGTTGAATGGAAGGCTTTTCAATGCATAAAAAAGGTACAAAAATTCAGTACCAAAGAATTAGTAAAGGAAGTGCAGGATTCAATTATGCATTAAAAAGGAACTAAAACATCAGAATTGCAAAAAATAAATTTTACAGTTAGATTTAAGACAAACCGCACAAAAGGAAAATCGATTTGCAGAACCAAAATAATGTAAGGTTTAATGAATATCAAGGAGATCACGCCAAAATAAATAAATATACCAAGGTAACAGAATAAAGAGGCAAAAAAAAAAATAAAGGCTAAATAAAATACAGTTAATAAAAAAAAGTTAACTCCATATTTGGCAACGTGAATCGAGGGAAGAATATGAATAAAAAGAAAATGGAATATACCAGACAGTAGGAGTAGTGGAGGTAAAAAGTCTATTGTCTATATTTCTCCTAAAAAAAAGATGATCATGATTCATGAATCATGATTTTTGAACAATGGAATAAAAGAAATATCCATTCTCGTGCAAGAAAAACATACATTCAATTAATTATAGAGGAAAAAGGAAAAAATGCATTGATTGAGCGGAACGAGGAAAGGCAAAGAAAAATTAGGATGAAGGAAAAAAAGAAAAGAAAAAGCAAAATACTGGATTAAAGAGTTAAAATTGACGGAATAGGAAGTGATAGTATAAATCAGTTGATGGTTACGACACCTCTCCATGGTCAACAATAATCATCTAAAAAATAGTAAGAAAATAATCTTAGTATAATTAATTATAAAGAAAAAATTTGAAGGGAGAAAAAAGAAAGATGAAGAAAAAAGAGGGAGATGAAGGTTAAAAGCCGAGGCACAAAGAAGAAGAAAAGAAAAATTGGGAGGAGAGATATTTATAACTTTTGACTAACCAAAAAAATAGTGGAGCAAAAATTCAACTACAAATAGAAACTGACACTTGTCAAAATAAGAGACTATACACTTGGCAAAAAAAGATTGCTATAGTAACCTCTCTTTCTTTTTATATACAAGGTAGATTGTAGCATAGCATGGCCCTTGTACCATGGATAAGATTGATTGTGCTTGGATTGTCTATTTTTTGGGAATTTTTTTAAAAATATATTATAAACATATTTTTCAATCACTAAGAGGCGTGTAATGAAATGGTCCTTTTTAAACGTTAATTCAACCTGTGCTCTCCAAATTGAGGCCTTGACCTTTTTATCTGCGCAATCAGCTCTCATATCTAATGTTCAGGTTAACATTGATTGTCTTGGTCTCATTTCCCCACTTGGAGAAGATACGCATGCAAGTTTGATCGCAAGCCAATGCTTGCAGACCTTTTTCATTTTGCTTCTTTCTTTGGTAAAATATGCATCATTGAGGAAGATACGGGCTAGAACAGGACCCAGTCTTGCTAGAAATGTACCTTCTCCCATGTCAATGAATTTGTTTGAAACAACAAGCTAAATCAAGTTTTATCTTTCTTGAGTTAACATGCTTAATTATGCTGCAGCTTGCAAATCTGTTAACACCGGATGAAGCACAAAATACGTACACTGATAAGGATGAGAATATACAAATCACAAATTATATGGTTCAAGAATCCAGTTGCCAGACATAATAAGCAAAGAATAATTCTCATTTGGAGACGAGACAAAGGGCGGAAAAAATCACCATCACTAATGCTGAACACAGATATAACGAGTCACCTTATCACTGATCCATTGCTAAATGGATTCGATCAGTTTTGACATTGTTAATTTTATTTTTAAGAATGCGTCCTTCCAATTTCCACAAAATGTCAGGTTGGATTTCATGCTCTCTATGATGAAAACTACCCCTTCACAGGGTCTGCCTATGACAGGAAATCTCTCCTATTCAGCTACGAAAACTTCTGAAAGATCTTATATGGTACTGTATTCCATGTTTAGGCCTCTAGGGGTGCAAGAGCAGATAACAACTAATATGTACACAAGGGAGCCTTTAATCACCACATCAACACCTCATCCATCACGCTTATACCAATTTGGTTACAGCTGTTGATATGGAAAAAGGCATAGCAAGCAAGTCCTAAAGCGTGATATAAAATAGGGTCTCCCAATATTTGATTTCAAATTTCAGTGATTAATAACTCAAGCATGTTATGTAATAAAAACTAACAAAATTGAGATATGAAAACTACAATCATCCATCCTCATTCTAAAACAAAAAGGAAAGTTCCAATTAGGTGTGGCTGAGGTTTCAAATTCGTAGAGAGGATGGAACTTTAGCACAGTTTCTGAGATGGGCAATTGTACACACTTCTGTGGTGAATGTGATCATACAACGATTTATAATTGCCATTCTTACAAATTTAGTAAAACTTCCAGCCTCTTTATGAATTAACAGAGCTCTGACATCCCATTAGAAATCTTCACAAACAACAAACAGAAAAGGATTTTGCAGCCAAAAGAATCGAAACAATTACAAGTATAAACAAACCATGCAATAGTCCACTTCAATTTCTCCCACTAAGTATTGAGCTTTCCCTTCTAATATACATTTAATTTTCAAATTGACATGGCCATCTTCTTCCTGCTACATGCATCGGGATATTGCAAGAAGGTAAAGAAAGCTAGAAAGCATTAGAGTAAGAATACAATGAAAGAAAGTTCAATTAGCAATTGCTTACAAATACTGTTAAAACACGAAATCTGATCAGTATTTGAAACGTTGAGCAGTAGATATCAGATCTACACTGTAGCCTTTACTTTCTCAGGACCTGGGAAGATCACCACTCTCTAAACTGCATCTCTTAAACTACCCTTACTCCATTTGGAACTCCCAAAGAAAAAGAAATTTTTGATAGGTATCAAAGAAAGGAAAAATTAGGAGGAATGCATGAAAAATAGAGACACACAAATAAATATATGGCGAGCCTTGTGAAGAGGAATAAGAAGCATAAGACATGTTTTCTGTCCAAAGAGGAAAACATACCAGATCAACCGAGTGAATGGTGTAATTCACCTCAAACAAGAATTCATTTCCTTGAATGGAAAATATAACAGGTTAATAGCATCAATTCACAAAACAACCTATGAAAATATGTCTAACAAACATGCTACCACATACATACACTGGCTGTGGATGCAAGCTACATGTTTTGCACAAAATCAGCTGGAGAATACACTGATCAGTAACATATACAGACCTCAGATCATTCATGACAAAAAACTTATACATGTTTCTAATCAAACATTAAGACACTAATGGAATAACAGAAATCATTCAGTAAAAGTTATAATCAGACAGCAACTTGCAACCATACAAAAGGACAGACTTTTATAGATAAACATAAGCAAACATGTGAAGACAACCAACATTCAGGAAGACCAAAAATAGATGCCACAATTTGTTAGAAGCTTGAAAATAGTTCATCCACTGAATACTTGTAGTTTTTACCAGCAATGTATCCATTCTCCCTACAACCTCTTGCCATTCTCACACTTCACCTAATTCCCTTTACACCTCCAACTCCAAACCGTCATCATCTTGGTTCTCCACCAAACCTCACCAAAACCCCCCCCCCCCCCCCCAAAAAAAAAAAAAAAAAACACCACACCACACACACAAAAAAAAAATCATACAAGAATAATATGCTAAAAGTGGGGAGAGGGAGAGAGAGGGAGATAGAGAGAGAGAGAGAGAGAGAGAGAGCAAATCAATCAAATCACAAAATGATGCAAACTGGCATATGCTTTTGTACCACATTAGCAAAGTTCGAGAGAGAGAGAGCAAATTAATCATCAAATCACAAAATGATGCAAACTCCCATATGCTTTTGTACGTCACACTAGCAAACTTCATGTTTGTGAGCATTACTTCAGAACAATACCTGAGGTGAAGCCACCTAAATTTCTACTATAAGAAACCGTGCCATTAGAAAAGGGCCACAGACACATGAAAGAACAAAAGAAAACAAGCATTTCTCCCGTATGTCAAATTCCAATCCATGAAGCTCCAAGTAACAAAAAAGATACATGGCTACCTCCCACTTAACCAACAGCAAAATAAGAAAGCTGTAAGCACACTCAAGAACTAAAGATAAAATAAAAAACGCATTCTCTGAGATCCGACAAAGCTCATGAAAATTCACCTTGCTCTCTTGTTAACACGAAGTTTTGAACACCCACTATAATTTAGCTCCTCCATATTGCAACTTCCAAATAAAAAAGCCAAATGACAAATCTTCAATAACTTTCGACCAGAGCCTCCTTCGCTCTATCAAACCGCAAAAAACGAAATTCCTCGGAAAGCTATTCCCGCGCTGATTCCACTTTACAATCGTACAAATTCGCGGAAGAACTTAGTCTGTATTCCCAAAATACTCATCCAAAACTTGCCCATTCCCATCAAAACTAATAATAATTCTGCCGCAATGGCCTTTGCTCCCCTGCAACAACCGAAAGCAACCCACCTTCGGCTGCCTCGTTTTCATCCAAAAACAAGTCCTCAACGCCCCTAAAAGTGGCATGTAAGCCCACAATCACAACTCCAACAATCAAAGCAACCAACACATTCAATCCAACATGGGTAAAAACAAGAGCAAAAACAGTAACCAAGCTCAATATAATCATGACAATGCGATCATCGACAACTCTTCCAAACACCATAACTGGATCGTCCCGAAAGAAGTACAAGAATAACCAAGCAACGAAAATGGCCAAGAAGATTATCATCGAAAAGGGGTGGTAAATTAGGCTGCAGAAGAGAATAAATAGCATTACCAAGGCGTAATTCACCCGAAAATAGTTGAGATTTCGCCGGACCCGCGACATTATCTCGGCGTAGCTGTAAGGGAGGGAGAAGGAGGAAAGGTCTAGGAGCTCTTTCCATGGGCGAAATGTGGCGATCTGGGCTCTGGCACGGGTGAAAAGGGTTTGTGGCGGTGGTGCCGGAGGAAGCCGGGGTGGTGGGAGTGAGGATTTTCCGGCGGAGGCGGAGCTGGAGGTGGGAAGGGAGTTGTAATTGGAGGGAGAGTTTAGGGGCATTTTGGGAACAAAAGAAAAGGAAAGAAGAGATTTATGGTTTCGAACTTTGAAGATGATGAATGGAGATGAGTTGTGATTGTGACCGTTTAGACATTTTGAGTGCATAGCTTGATATTTATTGGAAAACAAACTATCAATTTAGTCCCTAAATTATTTTATTAAAGTCAAAATAGTTTCTAGACTTTTTTATGAGTCAATTTAGTCCCCCCCTATTTTTACAAAGTTGAAATACTTCTTGAACTTTATTATGAGCCAATTTAGTTCTACTGACTATTTTGCTTAAGCCAAAATAGTCCCTCATCCATTTGGTCTTTATTTAGCTAATTGTCCAATTTATCAACTTTTGGCATCGACAACCAATGGCATAATAGGAAATCTAACCATGGTCCTTATTAAAATAATAAGAAAAACTGATATTCGTCAAAAAATTGGATCCATGTGAAATTTTAGGCATCGGCTCCATTTTTTAATTCCAAAAGAAGCTCTATAAATTTTTTTTTGTTCTCTATATGATTCAATTTTGTTTTTAATTTTTTATAAATATTTGTTTTTTATTGTTTTGATAAGGGCAATGATTGAATTCTTATTTTGCCCTATTTGTGAGTGCAGAAGGTTTGATAAATTGGGTGGATGAGCCAACAAGGTCCAACTGGCCATGTAACTAAAGGTGAAGGACTATTTCAATTTAAGTTAAATAGTTGAGGGACTAAATTAGCTCATAATAAAGTTTTAAGACTATTTCAACTTCGTACAAATAGATGAGAGACTAAGATGACTCATAGTAAAGTTTAGGGACTATTTCGACTTTAGCAAAGTAGTTTAGGAATTAAATTGGTGTTCTGCTCTTTAAGAAAATTTTATTCTAAATGACACACTCACCTTTTTAAATAATCACCTACTTCCTTAATTTTAAAAATTCTCATATTGGTATTTGTCGTTTAAACATGTCGTGAAAATCAGTTTATTTTTTTATGCAAATTCTAATTATTATGAGCACATGATTGTAATAGTTTCTCTCTATCCATAAAGTTTTTGGTTTTCTTTACTTTAATCATCTTTCAATTTTAAAAATATATTATCTTTTTTTAAATAAAAAATATTATCCATAGTGTGGATTTAAATTGCATATCTACCTCAAACTTTAAATTTTACAAATGCATCGCTTCACTTCTAGTCGTATTTAATTGGTTATTTACATTTAGGCTCTATTTAATAACTCAATTCAGCACTTAAATTTAATAGATTTAGATTTTAACATATTTAGTTTAATAATAAAAAATTGAACATCTGAATTAATTAAGTGGCACTAAATTTTCTATGCAAAATAAGTAATAAATTATTCACTTATCACTGAATGTGATATATACTCAAATATATTAGATTTAATACTTTTTTTGATAGAGGAGTGTAAAAGTTTTTATTAAGATGGAATGAGGTCCGCTTGTAGTGCGGATAATACAAAAGACGGGGGTGAAAGATTCCACAAATAGTCATCCAAGGCAGTACAAGCATTCCTAGCAAAGCTATGAGCTGCACTGTTCAAAGAACGCGATATCCATGTGGTTTCCCACTTGGCGAAACTTCTCAGGAGCTGCAGGACATCTTCGACCAATACGCCACATGCCGAATCATCAAAGTCACAAAGCTGGAGCATTTTGATAACCTTGAGGTTGTCACCTTCAAGAGCCACGTGACTATAGCCCAGCTCAACCAGCAGTTTCGTTCCAAATTTTGCAGCATACGCTTCAATCACGTCAGGGGCCAAAACTGTTGGGTTTTAGGGACACTACGCAGCGGAAAAATAAAAATTTTTCCCTAAAACCATCCAGGAATCACCCTAGATTTTACGTATGATGTACTAGAAGTAGGGTTTTAGGATTACCTTAATCCAAGCGGCGTCTCCCTTCAGCGCTGTTTGAGGATGGTCAGCCCTTGAGCAGTCCAATCGTCCTGCCTCTACTGATATCCACGCTAGAGCAACCCCGGATCGTCTCACGAACTATGTATTGAAGAGAAAAAGGTGCTAGCCTTTTTCCTCTTTTCAAACGTATATTTTTCACTCTGTTTCGTGACAATCACAAAACCCTTTTTCTTTAGTATCTTTCTCTCAGTCCCCAAAAACCATTGGGAAAAAACCAGAGACCTCTATGATCAGCGAGATGTATGATGATATAGAATGATAAGTCTTCTTGTCTAATTCAAAATCAAAACCACAAGACTTCTCATCACACAAGACTCTATCTATCATTATCTGATAGATAAGAGATAACCATTTACTCTTATCTGCAAAAAAAGGCCTGGGATTAATTTTCTTTTAAAATTAAACCCCGATAATTCACATAGTTTCAATCCAGGATTAAATCTCTATTGCGTGTGACCCAATAGGTCCCGAATGCATTGGTAATAATTATGGTTTAATAATTAGATAGAATAAACGACTTTATTTTATCATAACTTATAATAAATAATTAATCCATAATTATAAATCACGAGCGGTGTCTAGCAACACATCGTGATTGCCCAATTATTCGGAATTAGTCAAGGGAATTTGACCTAACCTTTCCGTGAAAAATTACCGTGTAATTATTATCCTTTCACCAAAGATATCCAATTAGTCAGGAATAAGGAATAAGTGCCAATTCCCTGATGACTAATTAAATTTTCTAGTTCCCGAAATTTACCCTTAATTAGGTTAAATTGAAGACATTCTTCAATTTACCTTATAGTCGACTTTAGGGTTAATTTCTCACTAGTGGCCATCCGGATATCAACTCCTTCTATCAGAGTGGTAAATCCTATCTTGATCACCCATTTTCTTTACGTGCTTCACACTACATCCAACTTCCACACTTTAAGGTACTCACGAAGAGTAACAAGTAAATAGAGTCAAAATGTAGCGATTCACACTCAAGATACTATGGTGATCTCAAGTCGTAGGATCACTTACACAATTTTTCACTAGAGATACACCATTGGCACTAGATAGATATCCTAACGGGATCTCTAAACGGATCACTCCAATGCATTTGTACTTTTCAAATCATCTACACATTAGCCTAAGTATCTTCATACCATAGTTGATGAGAACAACCACTAATTACATTAATTAGAGGCTAACTGTGTACTAGTTTTACCGTACTAAAGATGTCCTATTTCATTAGTACAAAAACTAGGGAATTTTAATAATATTATTATAAATGTGATTGATATCTCATAGTCACCAACTCTTGTGACTATCATCACATTAGTAATATTATAAGGACTTTATCGGTTGTATCTAATATTTAACAGATAAATAAGAAGTTATTCAAATACAAAACATATAATAAGGAATGTATAAAATAAAAACAAATACATTGTTTTAGGGCATACATTCCAACAATCTCCCACTTGCACTAAAACACATTATCCATGTTTTTCATCCCATAAGATAATACATGACTATCATGCTTCTTTTGAGGAAGAACTTTAGTAAGAGGATCAGCTATGTTATCCTCTGTGGAGACTCTCTCTATCTTTACATCATTTCTAGCAACAATTTCTCTAATCAAGTGAAATCTCCTAAGCACATGTTTGGATCGCTGATGAGACCTAGGTTCCTTGGCTTGAGCTATAGCTCCATTGTTATCACAGTACAAAGTGACCGGATCAACAATGGTTGGAACCACACCAAGTTCAGTTACGAACTTCTTGATCCAAACTGCTTCCTTAGCTGCTTCCGCGGCCGCAATGTACTCGGCCTCTGTTGTAGAATCTGCTGTGGTGTCTTGTTTGGAACTCTTCCAACAGACAGCACCTCCATTAAGAGTAAAAATGAAGCCTGACTGTGATTTACAATCATCCTTATCTGATTGAAAACTCGCATCAGTATAGCCTTTGAGCTCTAACTCACCCTTTCCATATATTAAGAACAATTCTTTGGTCCTTCTTAAGTACTTAAGAATGTTCTTAACGGCTATCCAATGACCCTCACCTGGATTAGCTTGAAATCTGCTTGTGACACTCAGAGCATAGGAGACATCAGGTCTTGTACATAACATAGCATACATAATTGATCCAATTGCTGAAGCATATGGAACATTGTGCATCTTATCAGTCTCAACTTGTGTCTTTGGACACATGTTTTTAGAAAGGCTTATACCATGAGTCATAGGTAAATTACCCCTCTTAGACTGATCCATGCTAAACCTTTTTAGCACTTTCTCTATGTATGTAGATTGTGAAAGACCCAGTAGCCTTTTAGATCTATCCCTATAGATCTTAATGCCTAATATATAGGCCGCTTCTCCTAAATCTTTCATGGAAAAGTTCTTCGACAACCAACCCTTTACCGATTGTAACATCGGTATATTGTTTCCCATTATTAATATGTCATCTACATATAAAATAAGGAAAACAATTGAACTCCCACTAACTTTCTTATACACACAAGGTTCATCCGGATTCTTGAGAAATCCAAACTCTTTGATCGTCTCATCGAATCGGATATTCCAACTCCTAGATGCTTGCTTAAGTCCATAAATAGACTTTTGTAGCTTACATATTTGACTAGGATTTGGAGATGTAAAGCCTTCAGGTTGTGTCATATACACATCCTCATGCAATGTCCCGTTAAGGAACGCGGTCTTTACATCCATCTGCCAAATCTCATAGTCATGATATGTTGCTATGGCAAGCAATATCCGAATGGATTTAAGCATAGCTACTGGTGAGAAAGTTTCATCGTAATCGATTCCCTCTTTCTGCTTGTAGCCTTTGGCTACCAGTCTAGCTTTATAGGTAACCACATTACCATCCATGTCAGTCTTCTTCTTGAAGATCCATTTACACCCTACAGGTTTTATCCCTTCAGGTGGATCAACTAAGGTCCACACCTTATTGTCATACATGGAATTTATTTCGGAATTCATGGCTTCTAACCATTTAGAGGAGTCTGGATTACTCATTGCCTCTTGGTAGGTAGTAGGTTCGTCATCTTGAATGACTAGAACATCATTGCTATGGCTCACAAGAAATTGGTATCTCTTGGGAGTTGAGCGTGTTCTTACTGACCTACGAAGCCCTTGTGTATTAACAGCTTCAGTATCTACCCCATCATTATGTGGTTGAAGCTGTTCTTCATGAGATCGTTCAATGTTTGTTGGATGATCCTGAATTTCTTCAAGATCTATTCTACTCCCACTGCTTCTTTCTAGAATATATTCTTTCTCTAGAAAAATAGCATGTTTTGAGACAAACACTTTTTGCTCAATTGGATTGTAGAAATAGTATCCTATAGACTCTCTTGGATACCCTACAAACAAACATTTGTCAGATCTAGGTTCAAGCTTGTCTGACTCTGCCCTCTTCACATAAGCTGGGCAGCCCCAAACCTTCATATAAGACAGATTTGGTTTCTTTCCTTTCCATATCTCATATGGTGTGGAGTCGACAACTTTAGTGGGTACTCTATTAAGAGTGTAAGAGGCTGCATCTAATGCAAATCCCCAAAACGATTTTGGGGCACTTGAGTGGCTCATCATAGAACGAACCATATCCAATAAGGTTCGGTTTCTCCTTTCAGATACACCATTTAACTGTGGTGTACCTGGAGGAGTCCATTGTGGAACTATTCCATTATCCTTTAAATAAACTCCAAACTCGTCATTTAAGTATTCTCCACCACGATCAGATCGTAGTATCTTAATACTTTTATTGGTTTGTTTTTCTACTTCATTCTTGAATTCCTTAAACTTTTCAAAGGATTCAGATTTGTATTTCATTAAATACACGTAACCATATCTTGAATGGTCATCTGTGAAGGTGATGAAGTATGAAAAACCTCCTCTAGCAGTGATCGACATTGGGCCGCATACATCAGTGTGTACTAGCCCAAGTAAATCACTGGCTCGTTCCCCTTTTCCAGTAAAGGGCATTTTGGTCATTTTGCCAAGTAAACAAGCTTCGCATGTATCATATGATTCATAATCAAATGAATCCAAGTATCCGTGTTGGTATAACTTGGAGATGCGTTTTTCATTTACATGACCAAGCCTACAGTGCCAGAGGTAGGTTTTATTTAGTTTATCTGTTTTCATTCTTTTTCCACTCACATTGAGAATTTGATGATCAAGATCTAGAATATAGAAACCGTTATTCCAACTTCCAGAACCATAAAACACACCATTTTTAGAAAAAGAACAACATTTATTCTCCTGGGTTATCCGAAACCCATTTAAATCCAAACAAGAAATAGAAATGATGTTTGTAGTAAGTGCTGGAACACAATAACAATTCGATAATTATAAAATCAATCCACTGGGTAAAGTGATATAATAAGTCCCTACAGCTAAAGCAACAACTTTTGCTCCATTGCCCACACGTAGGATGACTTCTCCTTTTCCCAGCTTTCTACTGTCCCTTAGACCCTGCATAGATGTGCAAATGTGAGAACCACATCCGGTATCTAATACCCAAGAGTCTGATTTGGAAGTAGACACATTAATCTCAATCATATATGTACCTGATGATGAAGCTTCAGCAAGCTTCTTTTGCTTCAGGCTCTCCAAGTATGACTTGCAGTTCCTTTTCCAATGTCCAGTTTGATTACAATGGAAGCAAGTTGCTTTGGACTGGTCCGCCTTTGCCTTTTTGGGCTTTTGGGTGGGCTTGTTCTTGGATTTCTTAAATCCCTTTTCTTGCATCTTCCTCTTCTTAGATGAAGTAACGACAAGCACACCATTAGAGCCTTTTCCCTTTTTGATTTCTTTCTCAGCAGTTTTCAGCACATTCAACAATTGAGGCAAAGTGTGCTGCAGATTGTTCATCTGATAGTTCATAACAAACTGTGAGAAAGAATCTGGCAGAGATTGGAGCACTAAATCAACATTCAGCTCCTGATCCATCTTAAAACCTAATTCGGCCAATTTTTCAATTAGCCCAATTATTTTTAAGACATGCGGAGCAACAGGTGCTCCCTCTGCCATCTTGCACCTGAACAATTCTTTAGAGGTATCATATCTAACCGTCCTTGATTGTTGTTCAAACAACTCTCTCAGGTGTTGTACAATATCATACGCCCCCATGTTCATGTGCTGCTGCTGAAGCTGAGGAGTCATGGAAGCTATCATGATACATGAAGCTTCCCTATTGTCATCCTTATGTTTCTTATAAGTATTTCTAACAGCAGCAGGTGCAGTAGGTTCAGGCTCTTGAGGCATTGGACCATCAAGTACATACTCAATTTTCTCATGAGTGAGAACGATAAGGACGTTACGATGCCAATCAAGAAAGTTCGTGTCGTTGAGTTTGCAATCAGTAAGAATAGTGCGAAGGCTCAAATTGTTACTCATTCTACAACAAAATGAAAGATAGAATTTGTTAGAAAAATGTTTTGTTTAATAAAATCATAAAACTTCAAAATTATGATTTTATTTCCACTAATTTTTCAAATCAATTACCCTCTAAAATTGAATCAGGAATTTCTAAAATTCCATAGTGGCGAGGATCCTATCTTAAATTTATTTCGACCTTGAGTGTGTCCCAACAAATCGAAAATAATTATGAAAGGTAGGTACTTTTACCAATTACAACTTATTGTAATTCCTAGATCAGTTGGGTGTCAACTCTTGACATTAAATCTCTATGGATCAACCCAACATTTGCCTCTAAAATTAATGATTTTGAGTGAATCCCAACAAATCATAATTTTAGTTAAATCAAACCCATCATTCTTGAGAACATTTCTCATAGTAAAAACACGTAGTAAGTAAGGCAGCCTTGGGTGAATCCCAACAAGCTAGCACTTAATAACTACTCTAGTTTCTTACTATAATGATGGAAGGCATTTTATTGATTTAATATTATCATTGAGGGATTTATCTCTTTTTCCAAAAGTATTTTATAATTAAAAAATTTGGAAAAATTGCTCATTTGGTCTCATCAATAAACATGCATATAACCATATCAAACTTATACACATGAATTTAAATCGTGGATGGTTGTGGATATTCCTAAACTAATTTCCCCGGCCATCAGGGAAATTAGCATGATTCTAAAATCTTTAATACCGCGACGAACCCCTTCGTTGTAGTATGCCTCCTTTCTTCTTTTCAAAGTAACAATTTCTATATAAATAATATAAATTCCTATCATCTATTCCTATCTATTGTACATTACAAATAGTATAGAAGAAACCCCGAGTTACATTCGGGGGGAATTTAGATGAGAAAAGAAATTACAATTAGAAAATAAGAAAGGCAGGACACGCAGGCCCTATTTTAAAATTAATTACAACCATTCAAACCTAGAATGATTGTAACCTTCCAAAAAACCACAATCATATTGCGCACTATATCCACAACCATCCACCATGCATTTTCACGATTTAAACAACTTTAAATAAAAGAAAAGCATGTAAAATAAGCAATCTCAATTCATGGATTAATTGGATTTAATTCCTAAGGTCCCAAACAAATTTTGGGTCCATGCATACGCAAGAAATATTGGTACAATTAAATTTTATTAGGTCAACTTTATCCTCAACTAATTTGAGGAAAGAATGGGAAAATAATTCAAATTAATCAGATTAGTTCTAAATTAATTCCCAACCTAATAATATATGAAATAAATGATTCCATAATACATTTTAACAATTAAAATGGGATTTAATTCAGAAGATTGCCAAAAGTTCAAAACTTCAAGTTTTAGAAAAAAATATTTTAGTTTCCTAAACCACTCTTGCAATCGTTTTCTAGAATCACTGGCTACCACCACTGGCCACCATTTCTACTGTCACCATTACTGGGTTCTGCACTTATCACCAGTGGCAACGGCTCCCAGCAGTAGCTCCCAGGTGGTCGCAACAATGGAGCTCAGCTACAGCAGCAACCTGCTGCAACTTTTCCTTGCATAGGTTGCTGCTGCAATTTGCAGCAGTTTTGATGCATTCTCATGCCTTAAAAGCTCTTGGTTTGCTTACCTAGCAACCACCAAGAGCTATAGCAACTTTCCACCACCACCAAGGAAGCCTCCCATGGCCTCACATAGCAGCGGCAGCAAGCGGCAGCCCTTGGAAGATCGCTGGCAGCAATCACTCGCATGACCTTGCGGCTCCCATGGCCTGCTGCTGCTTTTGGTCGCCTGTTTGCTGGACAGCGGAGCTACCACCGCAACAGCCACCACCACTGGAGTCTCCACTGACCACCAGTGGCAGCGGCTCCTGGTAGCAGCCATCGGAGGTCATGGGCAGCAACCGTGAGGAGGCTGCTGTGCCCTGGCCGATGTCCGCAGCAAATCTGCTGCGCTTTTGTCCCAGAGAGCTCATAGCTCTGTTACCCAGCAACCACCACCAGGCGTGCATCTCCTACTGCCACCATGGAAAAACCACCATGGTCTCTCATGGCAGCTGCAACTGGCGGCAGCCCTTGCAGCCGCAACATCGCAGCAGCCGCAGGTTTGTAGATGCAAACCTGCTATATCGTTTTTTTTTTTTTTTTTCAATGATCATCTTGCAACTTTTGCAGATGATAAACTTACATCCACAAGCGAGGCAAATCCACGGAAAGGAAAAAAAAACATAATAGCTCCATCCGAGCTTCCATAAGAGCAGACGTACGTAGCTTCAAAAGCTTCGTAAGAAAACCTTTCCTTTTTTTTCTTTTTTTTTTTTTTAAAAAACAAAAAGAAAAACAATTCTCCAATAATTCCGCATATTCAATTAAATCCAATTAGGAATATTAATCCTATTAATCCATGAATCCAAAATTGCCTAAATCATACGTAAAATTCTTAGGGATGGCTCTGATACCACTGTTGGGTTTTAGGGACACTACGCAGCGGAAAAATAAAAATTTTTCCCTAAAACCATCCAGGAATCACCCTAGATTTTACGTATGATGTACTAGAAGTAGGGTTTTAGGATTACCTTAATCCAAGCGGCGTCTCCCTTCAGCGCTGTTTGAGGATGGTCAGCCCTTGAGCAGTCCAATCGTCCTGCCTCTACTGATATCCACGCTAGAGCAACCCCGGATCGTCTCACGAACTATGTATTGAAGAGAAAAAGGTGCTAGCCTTTTTCCTCTTTTCAAACGTATATTTTTCACTCTGTTTCGTGACAATCACAAAACCCTTTTTCTTTAGTATCTTTCTCTCAGTCCCCAAAAACCATTGGGAAAAAACCAGAGACCTCTATGATCAGCGAGATGTATGATGATATAGAATGATAAGTCTTCTTGTCTAATTCAAAATCAAAACCACAAGACTTCTCATCACACAAGACTCTATCTATCATTATCTGATAGATAAGAGATAACCATTTACTCTTATCTGCAAAAAAAGGCCTGGGATTAATTTTCTTTTAAAATTAAACCCCGATAATTCACATAGTTTCAATCCAGGATTAAATCTCTATTGCGTGTGACCCAATAGGTCCCGAATGCATTGGTAATAATTATGGTTTAATAATTAGATAGAATAAACGACTTTATTTTATCATAACTTATAATAAATAATTAATCCATAATTATAAATCACGAGCGGTGTCTAGCAACACATCGTGATTGCCCAATTATTCGGAATTAGTCAAGGGAATTTGACCTAACCTTTCCGTGAAAAATTACCGTGTAATTATTATCCTTTCACCAAAGATATCCAATTAGTCAGGAATAAGGAATAAGTGCCAATTCCCTGATGACTAATTAAATTTTCTAGTTCCCGAAATTTACCCTTAATTAGGTTAAATTGAAGACATTCTTCAATTTACCTTATAGTCGACTTTAGGGTTAATTTCTCACTAGTGGCCATCCGGATATCAACTCCTTCTATCAGAGTGGTAAATCCTATCTTGATCACCCATTTTCTTTACGTGCTTCACACTACATCCAACTTCCACACTTTAAGGTACTCACGAAGAGTAACAAGTAAATAGAGTCAAAATGTAGCGATTCACACTCAAGATACTATGGTGGTCTCAAGTCGTAGGATCACTTACACAATTTTTCACTAGAGATACACCATTGGCACTAGATAGATATCCTAACGGGATCTCTAAACGGATCACTCCAATGCATTTGTACTTTTCAAATCATCTACACATTAGCCTAAGTATCTTCATACCATAGTTGATGAGAACAACCACTAATTACATTAATTAGAGGCTAACTGTGTACTAGTTTTACCGTACTAAAGATGTCCTATTTCATTAGTACAAAAACTAGGGAATTTTAATAATATTATTATAAATGTGATTGATATCTCATAGTCACCAACTCTTGTGACTATCATCACATTAGTAATATTATAAGGACTTTATCGGTTGTATCTAATATTTAACAGATAAATAAGAAGTTATTCAAATACAAAACATATAATAAGGAATGTATAAAATAAAAACAAATACATTGTTTTAGGGCATACATTCCAACAATCTCCCACTTGCACTAAAACACATTATCCATGTTTTTCATCCCATAAGATAATACATGACTATCATGCTTCTTTTGAGGAAGAACTTTAGTAAGAGGATCAGCTATGTTATCCTCTGTGGAGACTCTCTCTATCTTTACATCATTTCTAGCAACAATTTCTCTAATCAAGTGAAATCTCCTAAGCACATGTTTGGATCGCTGATGAGACCTAGGTTCCTTGGCTTGAGCTATAGCTCCATTGTTATCACAGTACAAAGTGACCGGATCAACAATGGTTGGAACCACACCAAGTTCAGTTACGAACTTCTTGATCCAAACTGCTTCCTTAGCTGCTTCCGCGGCCGCAATGTACTCGGCCTCTGTTGTAGAATCTGCTATGGTGTCTTGTTTGGAACTCTTCCAACAGACAGCACCTCCATTAAGAGTAAAAATGAAGCCTGACTGTGATTTACAATCATCCTTATCTGATTGAAAACTCGCATCAGTATAGCCTTTGAGCTCTAACTCACCCTTTCCATATATTAAGAACAAATCTTTGGTCCTTCTTAAGTACTTAAGAATGTTCTTAACGGCTATCCAATGACCCTCACCTGGATTAGCTTGAAATCTGCTTGTGACACTCAGAGCATAGGAGACATCAGGTCTTGTACATAACATAGCATACATAATTGATCCAATTGCTGAAGCATATGGAACATTGTGCATCTTATCAGTCTCAACTTGTGTCTTTGGACACATGTTTTTAGAAAGGCTTATACCATGAGTCATAGGTAAATTACCCCTCTTAGACTGATCCATGCTAAACCTTTTTAGCACTTTCTCTATGTATGTAGATTGTGAAAGACCCAGTAGCCTTTTAGATCTATCCCTATAGATCTTAATGCCTAATATATAGGCCGCTTCTCCTAAATCTTTCATGGAAAAGTTCTTCGACAACCAACCCTTTACCGATTGTAACATCGGTATATTGTTTCCCATTATTAATATGTCATCTACATATAAAATAAGGAAAACAATTGAACTCCCACTAACTTTCTTATACACACAAGGTTCATCCGGATTCTTGAGAAATCCAAACTCTTTGATCGTCTCATCGAATCGGATATTCCAACTCCTAGATGCTTGCTTAAGTCCATAAATAGACTTTTGTAGCTTACATATTTGACTAGGATTTGGAGATGTAAAGCCTTCAGGTTGTGTCATATACACATCCTCATGCAATGTCCCGTTAAGGAACGCGGTCTTTACATCCATCTGCCAAATCTCATAGTCATGATATGTTGCTATGGCAAGCAATATCCGAATGGATTTAAGCATAGCTACTGGTGAGAAAGTTTCATCGTAATCGATTCCCTCTTTCTGCTTGTAGCCTTTGGCTACCAGTCTAGCTTTATAGGTAACCACATTACCATCCATGTCAGTCTTCTTCTTGAAGATCCATTTACACCCTACAGGTTTTATCCCTTCAGGTGGATCAACTAAGGTCCACACCTTATTGTCATACATGGAATTTATTTCGGAATTCATGGCTTCTAACCATTTAGAGGAGTCTGGATTACTCATTGCCTCTTGGTAGGTAGTAGGTTCGTCATCTTGAATGACTAGAACATCATTGCTATGGCTCACAAGAAATTGGTATCTCTTGGGAGTTGAGCGTGTTCTTACTGACCTACGAAGCCCTTGTGTATTAACAGCTTCAGTATCTACCCCATCATTATGTGGTTGAAGCTGTTCTTCATGAGATCGTTCAATGTTTGTTGGATGATCCTGAATTTCTTCAAGATCTATTCTACTCCCACTGCTTCTTTCTAGAATATATTCTTTCTCTAGAAAAATAGCATGTTTTGAGACAAACACTTTTTGCTCAATTGGATTGTAGAAATAGTATCCTATAGACTCTCTTGGATACCCTACAAACAAACATTTGTCAGATCTAGGTTCAAGCTTGTCTGACTCTGCCCTCTTCACATAAGCTGGGCAGCCCCAAACCTTCATATAAGACAGATTTGGTTTCTTTCCTTTCCATATCTCATATGGTGTGGAGTCGACAACTTTAGTGGGTACTCTATTAAGAGTGTAAGAGGCTGCATCTAATGCAAATCCCCAAAACGATTTTGGGGCACTTGAGTGGCTCATCATAGAACGAACCATATCCAATAAGGTTCGGTTTCTCCTTTCAGATACACCATTTAACTGTGGTGTACCTGGAGGAGTCCATTGTGGAACTATTCCATTATCCTTTAAATAAACTCCAAACTCGTCATTTAAGTATTCTCCACCACGATCAGATCGTAGTATCTTAATACTTTTATTGGTTTGTTTTTCTACTTCATTCTTGAATTCCTTAAACTTTTCAAAG
Source organism: Coffea eugenioides (assembly GCF_003713205.1). NCBI lineage: Eukaryota > Viridiplantae > Streptophyta > Magnoliopsida > Gentianales > Rubiaceae > Coffea > Coffea eugenioides. The sequence continues at coordinate 25,924,358 of NC_040036.1, read as the reverse complement.
GATTCAGATTTGTATTTCATTAAATACACGTAACCATATCTTGAATGGTCATCTGTGAAGGTGATGAAGTATGAAAAACCTCCTCTAGCAGTGATCGACATTGGGCTGCATACATCAGTGTGTACTAGCCCAAGTAAATCACTGGCTCGTTCCCCCTTTCCAGTAAAGGGCATTTTGGTCATTTTGCCAAGTAAACAAGCTTCGCATGTATCATATGATTCATAATCAAATGAATCCAAGTATCCGTGTTGGTATAACTTGGAGATGCGTTTTTCATTTACATGACCAAGCCTACAGTGCCAGAGGTAGGTTTTATTTAGTTTATCTGTTTCATTCTTTTTCCACTCACATTGAGAATTTGATGATCAAGATCTAGAATATATAAACCGTTATTCCAACTTCCAGAACCATAAAACACACCATTTTTAGAAAAAGAACAACATTTATTCTCCTGGGTTATCCGAAACCCATTTAAATCCAAACAAGAAATAGAAATGATGTTTGTAGTAAGTGCTGGAACACAATAACAATTCGATAATTATAAAATCAATCCACTGGGTAAAGTGATATAATAAGTCCCTACAGCTAAAGCAACAACTTTTGCTCCATTGCCCACACGTAGGATGACTTCTCCTTTTCCCAGCTTTCTACTGTCCCTTAGACCCTGCATAGATGTGCAAATGTGAGAACCACATCCGGTATCTAATACCCAAGAGTCTGATTTGGAAGTAGACACATTAATCTCAATCATATATGTACCTGATGATGAAGCTTCAGCAAGCTTCTTTTGCTTCAGGCTCTCCAAGTATGACTTGCAGTTCCTTTTCCAATGTCCAGTTTGATTACAATGGAAGCAAGTTGCTTTGGACTGGTCCGCCTTTGCCTTTTTGGGCTTTTGGGTGGGCTTGTTCTTGGATTTCTTAAATCCCTTTTCTTGCCTCTTCCTCTTCTTAGATGAAGTAACGACAAGCACACCATTAGAGCCTTTTCCCTTTTTGATTTCTTTCTCAGCAGTTTTCAGCACATTCAACAATTGAGGCAAAGTGTGCTGCAGATTGTTCATCTGATAGTTCATAACAAACTGTGAGAAAGAATCTGGCAGAGATTGGAGCACTAAATCAACATTCAGCTCCTGATCCATCTTAAAATTTTTCAATTAGCCCAATTATTTTTAAGACATGCGGAGCAACAGGTGCTCCCTCTGCCATCTTGCACCTGAACAATTCTTTAGAGGTATCATATCTAACCGTCCTTGATTGTTGTTCAAACAACTCTCTCAGGTGTTGTACAATATCATACGCCCCCATGTTCATGTGCTGCTGCTGAAGCTGAGGAGTCATGGAAGCTATCATGATACATGAAGCTTCCCTATTGTCATCCTTATGTTTCTTATAAGTATTTCTAACAGCAGCAGGTGCAGTAGGTTCAAGCTCTTGAGGCATTGGACCATCAAGTACATACTCAATTTTCTCATGAGTGAGAACGATAAGGACGTTACGATGCCAATCAAGAAAGTTCGTGTCGTTGAGTTTGCAATCAGTAAGAATAGTGCGAAGGCTCAAATTGTTACTCATTCTACAACAAAATGAAAGATAGAATTTGTTAGAAAAATGTTTTGTTTAATAAAATCATAAAACTTCAAAATTATGATTTTATTTCCACTAATTTTTCAAATCAATTACCCTCTAAAATTGAATCAGGAATTTCTAAAATTCCATAGTGGCGAGGATCCTATCTTAAATTTATTTCGACCTTGAGTGTGTCCCAACAAATCGAAAATAATTATGAAAGGTAGGTACTTTTACCAATTACAACTTATTGTAATTCCTAGATCAGTTGGGTGTCAACTCTTGACATTAAATCTCTATGGATCAACCCAACATTTGCCTCTAAAATTAATGATTTTGAGTGAATCCCAACAAATCATAATTTTAGTTAAATCAAACCCATCATTCTTGAGAACATTTCTCATAGTAAAAACACGTAGTAAGTAAGGCAGCCTTGGGTGAATCCCAACAAGCTAGCACTTAATAACTACTCTAGTTTCTTACTATAATGATGGAAGGCATTTTATTGATTTAATATTATCATTGAGGGATTTATCTCTTTTTCCAAAAGTATTTTATAATTAAAAAATTTGGAAAAATTGCTCATTTGGTCTCATCAATAAACATGCATATAACCATATCAAACTTATACACATGAATTTAAATCGTGGATGGTTGTGGATATTCCTAAACTAATTTCCCCGGCCATCAGGGAAATTAGCATGATTCTAAAAATCTTTAATACCGCGACGAACCCCTTCGTTGTAGTATGCCTCCTTTCTTCTTTTCAAAGTAACAATTTCTATATAAATAATATAAATTCCTATCATCTATTCCTATCTATTGTACATTACAAATAGTATAGAAGAAACCCCGAGTTACATTCGGGGGGAATTTAGATGAGAAAAGAAATTACAATTAGAAAATAAGAAAGGCAGGACACGCAGGCCCTATTTTAAAATTAATTACAACCATTCAAACCTAGAATGATTGTAACCTTCCAAAAAACCACAATCATATTGCGCACTATATCCACAACCATCCACCATGCATTTTCACGATTTAAACAACTTTAAATAAAAGAAAAGCATGTAAAATAAGCAATCTCAATTCATGGATTAATTGGATTTAATTCCTAAGGTCCCAAACAAATTTTGGGTCCATGCATACGCAAGAAATATTGGTACAATTAAATTTTATTAGGTCAACTTTATCCTCAACTAATTTGAGGAAAGAATGGGAAAATAATTCAAATTAATCAGATTAGTTCTAAATTAATTCCCAACCTAATAATATATGAAATAAATGATTCCATAATACATTTTAACAATTAAAATGGGATTTAATTCAGAAGATTGCCAAAAGTTCAAAACTTCAAGTTTTAGAAAAAAATATTTTAGTTTCCTAAACCACTCTTGCAATCGTTTTCTAGAATCACTGGCTACCACCACTGGCCACCATTTCTACTGTCACCATTACTGGGTTCTGCACTTATCACCAGTGGCAACGGCTCCCAGCAGTAGCTCCCAGGTGGTCGCAACAATGGAGCTCAGCTACAGCAGCAACCTGCTGCAACTTTTCCTTGCATAGGTTGCTGCTGCAATTTGCAGCAGTTTTGATGCATTCTCATGCCTTAAAAGCTCTTGGTTTGCTTACCTAGCAACCACCAAGAGCTATAGCAACTTTCCACCACCACCAAGGAAGCCTCCCATGGCCTCACATAGCAGCGGCAGCAAGCGGCAGCCCTTGGAAGATCGCTGGCAGCAATCACTCGCATGACCTTGCGGCTCCCATGGCCTGCTGCTGCTTTTGGTCGCCTGTTTGCTGGACAGCGGAGCTACCACCGCAACAGCCACCACCACTGGAGTCTCCACTGACCACCAGTGGCAGCGGCTCCTGGTAGCAGCCATCGGAGGTCATGGGCAGCAACCGTGAGGAGGCTGCTGTGCCCTGGCCGATGTCCGCAGCAAATCTGCTGCGCTTTTGTCCCAGAGAGCTCATAGCTCTGTTACCCAGCAACCACCACCAGGCGTGCATCTCCTACTGCCACCATGGAAAAACCACCATGGTCTCTCATGGCAGCTGCAACTGGCGGCAGCCCTTGCAGCCGCAACATCGCAGCAGCCGCAGGTTTGTAGATGCAAACCTGCTATATCGTTTTTTTTTTTTTTTTTCAATGATCATCTTGCAACTTTTGCAGATGATAAACTTACATCCACAAGCGAGGCAAATCCACGGAAAGGAAAAAAAAACATAATAGCTCCATCCGAGCTTCCATAAGAGCAGACGTACGTAGCTTCAAAAGCTTCGTAAGAAAACCTTTCCTTTTTTTTCTTTTTTTTTTTTTTAAAAAACAAAAAGAAAAACAATTCTCCAATAATTCCGCATATTCAATTAAATCCAATTAGGAATATTAATCCTATTAATCCATGAATCCAAAATTGCCTAAATCATACGTAAAATTCTTAGGGATGGCTCTGATACCACTGTTGGGTTTTAGGGACACTACGCAGCGGAAAAATAAAAATTTTTCCCTAAAACCATCCAGGAATCACCCTAGATTTTACGTATGATGTACTAGAAGTAGGGTTTTAGGATTACCTTAATCCAAGCGGCGTCTCCCTTCAGCGCTGTTTGAGGATGGTCAGCCCTTGAGCAGTCCAATCGTCCTGCCTCTACTGATATCCACGCTAGAGCAACCCCGGATCGTCTCACGAACTATGTATTGAAGAGAAAAAGGTGCTAGCCTTTTTCCTCTTTTCAAACGTATATTTTTCACTCTGTTTCGTGACAATCACAAAACCCTTTTTCTTTAGTATCTTTCTCTCAGTCCCCAAAAACCATTGGGAAAAAACCAGAGACCTCTATGATCAGCGAGATGTATGATGATATAGAATGATAAGTCTTCTTGTCTAATTCAAAATCAAAACCACAAGACTTCTCATCACACAAGACTCTATCTATCATTATCTGATAGATAAGAGATAACCATTTACTCTTATCTGCAAAAAAGGCCTGGGATTAATTTTCTTTTAAAATTAAACCCCGATAATTCACATAGTTTCAATCCAGGATTAAATCTCTATTGCGTGTGACCCAATAGGTCCCGAATGCATTGGTAATAATTATGGTTTAATAATTAGATAGAATAAACGACTTTATTTTATCATAACTTATAATAAATAATTAATCCATAATTATAAATCACGAGCGGTGTCTAGCAACACATCGTGATTACCCAATTATTCGGAATTAGTCAAGGGAACTTGACCTAACCTTTCCGTGAAAAATTACCGTGTAATTATTATCCTTTTACCAAAGATATCCAATTAGTCAGGAATAAGGAATAGGTGCCAATTCCCTGATGACTAATTAAATTTTCTAGTTCCCGAAATTTACCCTTAATTAGGTTAAATTGAAGACATTCTTCAATTTACCAAGTCGACTTTAGGGTTAATTTCTCACTAGTGGCCATCCGGATATCAACTCCTTCTATCAGAGTGGTAAATCCTATCTTGATCACCCATTTTCTTTACGTGCTTCACACTACATCCAACTTCTACACTTTAAGCCACTCTCAAAGAGTAACAAGTAATTAGAGTCAAAATGTAGTGATTCCCACTCAAGATTCTATGGTGATCTCAAGTCGTAGGATCACTTACACAATTTTTCACTAGAGATACACCATTGGCACTAGATAGATATCCTAACGGGATCTCTAAACGGATCACTCCAATGCATTTGTACTTTTCAAATCATCTACACATTAGCCTAAGTATCTTCATACCATAGTTGATGAGAACAACCACTAATTACATTAATTAGAGGCTAACTGTGTACTAGTTTTACCGTACTAAAGATGTCCTATTTCATTAGTACAAAAACTAGGGAATTTTAATAATATTACTATAAATGCGATTGATATCTCATAGTCACCAACTCTTGTGACTATCATCACATTAGTAATATTATAAGGACTTATCGGTTGTATCTAATATTTAACAGATAAATAAGAAGTTATTAAAATACAAAACATATAATAAGGAATGTATAAAATAAAAACAAATACATTGTTTTAGGGCATACATTCCAACAATCTCCCACTTGCACTAAAACACATTATCCATGTTTTTCATCCCATAAGATAATACATGACTATCATGCTTCTTTTGAGGAAGAACTTTAGTAAGAGGATCAGCTATGTTATCCTCTGTGGAGACTCTCTCTATCTTTACATCATTCCTAGCAACAATTTCTCTAATCAAGTGAAATCTCCTAAGCACATGTTTGGATCGCTGATGAGACCTAGGTTCCTTGGCTTGAGCTATAGCTCCATTGTTATCACAGTACAAAGTGACCGGATCAACAATGGTTGGAACCACACCAAGTTCAGTTACGAACTTCTTGATCCAAACTGCTTCCTTAGCTGCTTCCGCGGCCGCAATGTACTCGGCCTCTGTTGTAGAATCTGCTGTGGTGTCTTGTTTGGAACTCTTCCAACAGACAGCACCTCCATTAAGAGTAAAAATGAAGCCTGACTGTGATTTACAATCATCCTTATCTGATTGAAAACTCGCATCAGTATAGCCTTTGAGCTCTAACTCACCCTTTCCATATATTAAGAACAAATCTTTGGTCCTTCTTAAGTACTTAAGAATGTTCTTAACGGCTATCCAATGACCCTCACCTGGATTAGCTTGAAATCTGCTTGTGACACTCAGAGCATAGGAGACATCAGGTCTTGTACATAACATAGCATACATAATTGATCCAATTGCTGAAGCATATGGAACATTGTGCATCTTATCAGTCTCAACTTGTGTCTTTGGACACATGTTTTTAGAAAGGCTTATACCATGAGTCATAGGTAAATTACCCCTCTTAGACTGATCCATGCTAAACCTTTTTAGCACTTTCTCTATGTATGTAGATTGTGAAAGACCCAGTAGCCTTTTAGATCTATCTCTATAGATCTTAATGCCTAATATATAGGCCGCTTCTCCTAAATCTTTCATGGAAAAGTTCTTCGACAACCAACCCTTTACCGATTGTAACATCGGTATATTGTTTCCCATTATTAATATGTCATCTACATATAAAATAAGGAAAACAATTGAACTCCCACTAACTTTCTTATACACACAAGGTTCATCCGGATTCTTGAGAAATCCAAACTCTTTGATCGTCTCATCGAATCGGATATTCCAACTCCTAGATGCTTGCTTAAGTCCATAAATAGACTTTTGTAGCTTACATATTTGACTAGGATTTGGAGATGTAAAGCCTTCAGGTTGTGTCATATACACATCCTCATGCAATGTCCCGTTAAGGAACGCGGTCTTTACATCCATCTGCCAAATCTCATAGTCATGATATGCTGCTATGGCAAGCAATATCCGAATGGATTTAAGCATAGCTACTGGTGAGAAAGTTTCATCGTAATCGATTCCCTCTTTCTGCTTGTAGCCTTTGGCTACCAGTCTAGCTTTATAGGTAACCACATTACCATCCATGTCAGTCTTCTTCTTGAAGATCCATTTACACCCTACAGGTTTTATCCCTTCAGGTGGATCAACTAAGGTCCACACCTTATTGTCATACATGGAATTTATTTCGGAATTCATGGCTTCTAACCATTTAGAGGAGTCTGGATTACTCATTGCCTCTTGGTAGGTAGTAGGTTCGTCATCTTGAATGACTAGAACATCATTGCTATGGCTCACAAGAAATTGGTATCTCTTGGGAGTTGAGCGTGTTCTTACTGACCTACGAAGCCCTTGTGTATTAACAGCTTCAGTATCTACCCCATCATTATGTGGTTGAAGCTGTTCTTCATGAGATCGTTCAATGTTTGTTGGATGATCCTGAATTTCTTCAAGATCTATTCTACTCCCACTGCTTCTTTCTAGAATATATTCTTTCTCTAGAAAAATAGCATGTTTTGAGACAAACACTTTTTGCTCAATTGGATTGTAGAAATAGTATCCTATAGACTCTCTTGGATACCCTACAAACAAACATTTGTCAGATCTAGGTTCAAGCTTGTCTGACTCTGCCCTCTTCACATAAGCTGGGCAGCCCCAAACCTTCATATAAGACAGATTTGGTTTCTTTCCTTTCCATATCTCATATGGTGTGGAGTCGACAACTTTAGTGGGTACTCTATTAAGAGTGTAAGAGGCTGCATCTAATGCAAATCCCCAAAACGATTTTGGGGCACTTGAGTGGCTCATCATAGAACGAACCATATCCAATAAGGTTCGGTTTCTCCTTTCAGATACACCATTTAACTGTGGTGTACCTGGAGGAGTCCATTGTGGAACTATTCCATTATCCTTTAAATAAACTCCAAACTCGTCATTTAAGTATTCTCCACCACGATCAGATCGTAGTATCTTAATACTTTTATTGGTTTGTTTTTCTACTTCATTCTTGAATTCCTTAAACTTTTCAAAGGATTCAGATTTGTATTTCATTAAATACACGTAACCATATCTTGAATGGTCATCTGTGAAGGTGATGAAGTATGAAAAACCTCCTCTAGCAGTGATCGACATTGGGCCGCATACATCAGTGTGTACTAGCCCAAGTAAATCACTGGCTCGTTCCCCTTTTCCAGTAAAGGGCATTTTGGTCATTTTGCCAAGTAAACAAGCTTCGCATGTATCATATGATTCATAATCAAATGAATCCAAGTATCCGTGTTGGTATAACTTGGAGATGCGTTTTTCATTTACATGACCAAGCCTACAGTGCCAGAGGTAGGTTTTATTTAGTTTATCTGTTTTCATTCTTTTTCCACTCACATTGAGAATTTGATGATCAAGATCTAGAATATATAAACCGTTATTCCAACTTCCAGAACCATAAAACACACCATTTTTAGAAAAAGAACAACATTTATTCTCCTGGATTATCCGACACCCATTTAAATCCAAACAAGAAATAGAAATGATGTTTGTAGTAAGTGCTGGAACACAATAACAATTCGATAATTCTAAAATCAATCCACTAGGTAAAGTGATATAATAAGTCCCTACAGCTAAAGCAACAACTTTTGCTCCATTGCCCACACGTAGGATGACTTCTCCTTTTCCCAGCTTTCTACTGTCCCTTAGACCCTGCATAGATGTGCAAATGTGAGAACCACATCCGGTATCTAATACCCAAGAGTCTGATTTGGAAGTAGACACATTAATCTCAATCATATATGTACCTGATGATGAAGCTTCAGCAAGCTTCTTTTGCTTCAGGCTCTCCAAGTATGACTTGCAGTTCCTTTTCCAATGTCCAGTTTGATTACAATGGAAGCAAGTTGCTTTGGACTGGTCCGCCTTTGCCTTTTTGGGCTTTTGGGTGGGCTTGTTCTTGGATTTCTTAAATCCCTTTTCTTGCATCTTCCTCTTCTTAGATGAAGTAACGACAAGCACACCATTAGAGCCTTTTCCCTTTTTGATTTCTTTCTCAGCAGTTTTCAGCACATTCAACAATTGAGGCAAAGTGTGCTGCAGATTGTTCATCTGATAGTTCATAACAAACTGTGAGAAAGAATCTGGCAGAGATTGGAGCACTAAATCAACATTCAGCTCCTGATCCATCTTAAAACCTAATTCGGCCAATTTTTCAATTAGCCCAATTATTTTTAAGACATGCGGAGCAACAGGTGCTCCCTCTGCCATCTTGCACCTGAACAATTCTTTAGAGGTATCATATCTAACCGTCCTTGATTGTTGTTCAAACAACTCTCTCAGGTGTTGTACAATATCATACGCCCCCATGTTCATGTGCTGCTGCTGAAGCTGAGGAGTCATGGAAGCTATCATGATACATGAAGCTTCCCTATTGTCATCCTTATGTTTCTTATAAGTATTTCTAACAGCAGCAGGTGCAGTAGGTTCAGGCTCTTGAGGCATTGGACCATCAAGTACATACTCAATTTTCTCATGAGTGAGAACGATAAGGACGTTACGATGCCAATCAAGAAAGTTCGTGTCGTTGAGTTTGCAATCAGTAAGAATAGTGCGAAGGCTCAAATTGTTACTCATTCTACAACAAAATGAAAGATAGAATTTGTTAGAAAAATGTTTTGTTTAATAAAATCATAAAACTTCAAAATTATGATTTTATTTCCACTAATTTTTCAAATCAATTACCCTCTAAAATTGAATCAGGAATTTCTAAAATTCCATAGTGGCTAGGATCCTATCTTAAATTTATTTCGACCTTGAGTGTGTCCCAACAAATCGAAAATAATTATGAAAGGTAGGTACTTTTACCAATTACAACTTATTGTAATTCCTAGATCAGTTGGGTGTCAACTCTTGACATTAAATCTCTATGGATCAACCCAACATTTGCCTCTAAAATTAATGATTTTGAGTGAATCCCAACAAATCATAATTTTAGTTAAATCAAACCCATCATTCTTGAGAACATTTCTCATAGTAAAAACACGTAGTAAGTAAGGCAGCCTTGGGTGAATCCCAACAAGCTAGCACTTAATAACTACTCTAGTTTCTTACTATAATGATGGAAGGCATTTTATTGATTTAATATTATCATTGAGGGATTTATCTCTTTTTCCAAAAGTATTTTATAATTAAAAAATTTGGAAAAATTGCTCATTTGGTCTCATCAATAAACATGCATATAACCATATCAAACTTATACACATGAATTTAAATCGTGGATGGTTGTGGATATTCCTAAACTAATTTCCCCGGCCATCAGGGAAATTAGCATGATTCTAAAAATCTTTAATACCGCGACGAACCCCTTCGTTGTAGTATGCCTCCTTTCTTCTTTTCAAAGTAACAATTTCTATATAAATAATATAAATTCCTATCATCTATTCCTATCTATTGTACATTACAAATAGTATAGAAGAAACCCCGAGTTACATTCGGGGGGAATTTAGATGAGAAAAGAAATTACAATTAGAAAATAAGAAAGGCAGGACACGCAGGCCCTATTTTAAAATTAATTACAACCATTCAAACCTAGAATGATTGTAACCTTCCAAAAAACCACAATCATATTGCGCACTATATCCACAACCATCCACCATGCATTTTCACGATTTAAACAACTTTAAATAAAAGAAAAGCATGTAAAATAAGCAATCTCAATTCATGGATTAATTGGATTTAATTCCTAAGGTCCCAAACAAATTTTGGGTCCATGCATACGCAAGAAATATTGGTACAATTAAATTTTATTAGGTCAACTTTATCCTCAACTAATTTGAGGAAAGAATGGGAAAATAATTCAAATTAATCAGATTAGTTCTAAATTAATTCCCAACCTAATAATATATGAAATAAATGATTCCATAATACATTTTAACAATTAAAATGGGATTTAATTCAGAAGATTGCCAAAAGTTCAAAACTTCAAGTTTTAGAAAAAAATATTTTAGTTTCCTAAACCACTCTTGCAATCGTTTTCTAGAATCACTGGCTACCACCACTGGCCACCATTTCTACTGTCACCATTACTGGGTTCTGCACTTATCACCAGTGGCAACGGCTCCCAGCAGTAGCTCCCAGGTGGTCGCAACAATGGAGCTCAGCTACAGCAGCAACCTGCTGCAACTTTTCCTTGCATAGGTTGCTGCTGCAATTTGCAGCAGTTTTGATGCATTCTCATGCCTTAAAAGCTCTTGGTTTGCTTACCTAGCAACCACCAAGAGCTATAGCAACTTTCCACCACCACCAAGGAAGCCTCCCATGGCCTCACATAGCAGCGGCAGCAAGCGGCAGCCCTTGGAAGATCGCTGGCAGCAATCACTCGCATGACCTTGCGGCTCCCATGGCCTGCTGCTGCTTTTGGTCGCCTGTTTGCTGGACAGCGGAGCTACCACCGCAACAGCCACCACCACTGGAGTCTCCACTGACCACCAGTGGCAGCGGCTCCTGGTAGCAGCCATCGGAGGTCATGGGCAGCAACCGTGAGGAGGCTGCTGTGCCCTGGCCGATGTCCGCAGCAAATCTGCTGCGCTTTTGTCCCAGAGAGCTCATAGCTCTGTTACCCAGCAACCACCACCAGGCGTGCATCTCCTACTGCCACCATGGAAAAACCACCATGGTCTCTCATGGCAGCTGCAACTGGCGGCAGCCCTTGCAGCCGCAACATCGCAGCAGCCGCAGGTTTGTAGATGCAAACCTGCTATATCGTTTTTTTTTTTTTTTTTCAATGATCATCTTGCAACTTTTGCAGATGATAAACTTACATCCACAAGCGAGGCAAATCCACGGAAAGGAAAAAAAAACATAATAGCTCCATCCGAGCTTCCATAAGAGCAGACGTACGTAGCTTCAAAAGCTTCGTAAGAAAACCTTTCCTTTTTTTTCTTTTTTTTTTTTTTAAAAAACAAAAAGAAAAACAATTCTCCAATAATTCCGCATATTCAATTAAATCCAATTAGGAATATTAATCCTATTAATCCATGAATCCAAAATTGCCTAAATCATACGTAAAATTCTTAGGGATGGCTCTGATACCACTGTTGGGTTTTAGGGACACTACGCAGCGGAAAAATAAAAATTTTTCCCTAAAACCATCCAGGAATCACCCTAGATTTTACGTATGATGTACTAGAAGTAGGGTTTTAGGATTACCTTAATCCAAGCGGCGTCTCCCTGCAGCGCTGTTTGAGGATGGTCAGCCCTTGAGCAGTCCAATCGTCCTGCCTCTACTGATATCCACGCTAGAGCAACCCCGGATCGTCTCACGAACTATGTATTGAAGAGAAAAAGGTGCTAGCCTTTTTCCTCTTTTCAAACGTATATTTTTCACTCTGTTTCGTGACAATCACAAAACCCTTTTTCTTTAGTATCTTTCTCTCAGTCCCCAAAAACCATTGGGAAAAAACCAGAGACCTCTATGATCAGCGAGATGTATGATGATATAGAATGATAAGTCTTCTTGTCTAATTCAAAATCAAAACCACAAGACTTCTCATCACACAAGACTCTATCTATCATTATCTGATAGATAAGAGATAACCATTTACTCTTATCTGCAAAAAAGGCCTGGGATTAATTTTCTTTTAAAATTAAACCCCGATAATTCACATAGTTTCAATCCAGGATTAAATCTCTATTGCGTGTGACCCAATAGGTCCCGAATGCATTGGTAATAATTATGGTTTAATAATTAGATAGAATAAACGACTTTATTTTGTCATAACTTATAATAAATAATTAATCCATAATTATAAATCACGAGCGGTGTCTAGCAACACATCGTGATTACCCAATTATTCGGAATTAGTCAAGGGAACTTGACCTAACCTTTCCGTGAAAAATTACCGTGTAATTATTATCCTTTTACCAAAGATATCCAATTAGTCAGGAATAAGGAATAGGTGCCAATTCCCTGATGACTAATTAAATTTTCTAGTTCCCGAAATTTACCCTTAATTAGGTTAAATTGAAGACATTCTTCAATGACTTTAGGGTTAATTTCTCACTAGTGGCCATCCGGATATCAACTCCTTCTATCAGAGTGGTAAATCCTATCTTGATCACCCATTTTCTTTACGTGCTTCACACTACATCCAACTTCTACACTTTAAGCCACTCTCAAAGAGTAACAAGTAATTAGAGTCAAAATGTAGTGATTCCCACTCAAGATTCTATGGTGATCTCAAGTCGTAGGATCACTTACACAATTTTTCACTAGAGATACACCATTGGCACTAGATAGATATCCTAACGGGATCTCTAAACGGATCACTCCAATGCATTTGTACTTTTCAAATCATCTACACATTAGCCTAAGTATCTTCATACCATAGTTGATGAGAACAACCACTAATTACATTAATTAGAGGCTAACTGTGTACTAGTTTTACCGTACTAAAGATGTCCTATTTCATTAGTACAAAAACTAGGGAATTTTAATAATATTACTATAAATGCGATTGATATCTCATAGTCACCAACTCTTGTGACTATCATCACATTAGTAATATTATAAGGACTTATCGGTTGTATCTAATATTTAACAGATAAATAAGAAGTTATTAAAATACAAAACATATAATAAGGAATGTATAAAATAAAAACAAATACATTGTTTTAGGGCATACATTCCAACAGATAGTGAAGTAGATTTGTATTTCCGCGTGCAATATTAATATTTGACATTTGTACTTTGTGGTTGGAGTTAATTATGGAAGTAAAAAAACCAATTTTTCTTTGAGTTTATAGTGGAATGAAGCTATTAAAGGTTGGTATGCTAGTATTGTTGGCACCTCTCATGTGCTTGCTGCAGCTCACTTATCGAGACCTAGCAAATGGCTTGATAATTAAGAAGTAAAACGCACGTACGTAGTAGACCACGACTAATGCTAATAATTATTCAGTCATTTTCTTGTACTGTTTCCATTGCATTGGTCTTTATCTCTGCAATTCATGTGATGCCTTTCTCTGAAAGTGTTTACTTCCCTTTTTTTTTTTTTTTTCTACTATGATAGGCATTATCGCGAGTAAAAATGAAAAATGTTCACCTTGTCTCAAAGATCAGGCTAAGCTGCGTCGTTATGTTATTGGTGAAATGGAAAAGTGCTACCTAAATTTCAGAACATGCTAATTTCACTGGTCAAACTCCATTCTTGTGGTGCATTTGCTAAATCTCAGTGGTTCTGGATGGCAGATCATCTGGAGTTTTCTTCTCCTTCTAATAAAAGTTCAAAATTTTGCAGTGCACATTCCTCCGCCCCCTAAACCTAATTCTTGGCTCCGCCACTGGATCTAATGTGTCTAGTCAATGAGCATAGCATTTTATCACTGGAATCCTAGTGTCAAACAATTAGTCAGATTGCCACAGTTCCACTGTGACCATGGTAGGGGATTTGGATTCATTGCTACCACGAATGAATATGTTGTGATCCACTTAATCTCCGACTCCCAGGGAGAGTTTAATAAGTTTGTTACTGGTTATGAGATACTAACTTTCTCTATTACTAATCATGATATTAATGTTACAAGAGACGACATCTTATGGAGTTGGAGAAAGCTTGGTGACAAGTGTTGTTATGAGAAAGATCTAGACGATATGTTTTGGTCATGGGATTTTATTATTGGAAAGTTTTGGATCATGAATGCATCATCTTCTTCGACTTGGATGAACACAAATTTCAAGACGTTCCTCTGTCACCTGCGTTTCAGGATTATTCAACCCTGATTGCGGGTTTCCAACTTCGGTATACCGGAAAGGAAATTTTTGTTTGGTGGATCCAGTAGCAGAAACTACACAGCCCACGCCAAGAATGGAGATATGGATGCCAACAAGGGCGAAGAACAACAATATGGCAACAGCATTATCATGGGAAAAGGAGTACAGCATTCCATTGCCAGGTTTTAATCTTCTTCTTTTTTTTCTTCCTGTCAGACAATCTTGCAATATTTGTCCATATTCCTTTTGTCAACATTTACAGGATTGTGATAATTTCCAAAAGCTATTCCTTTTGTTGCAGTACTGGTTAGAAATAAAGAGTTTATGTTACTATAAGATGCATGAACTGAATTCAAGAGATGTTTAGGCTTGGACTTGACACATAATATACTACTATAGCCAGGATAACAGAGATAAAAAAATATATACATATCCAACAAACGGCCTGCAATTATCTGAGTATCTCCTGTGAAAGTAAAGAACATCCTAATAAACAAAACATTTCCAAGTGATTCGTTGATTCGAAATTTTTTTGATGCTAAATGCAGATAAGAATCGGTTAACGTAAATCTACTAACTAATTATGTGTTTTTGTTGATTTTCTTTCTCCCAAGTTTTGCAACCCAATCTTGTTTGTCTCTCAATTTCTCATTCTGGTGGAACTGGATTCAAAGGTTCTATACAACCTTATCAACGGCCTTAGCAAAGCTCCAAGGATTAATATTACTAGGGAAGGTTTTCTTTTCTTTTCTTTTCTTATTTTTTCCCTTTTTTCCTAGAACAGTAGTAATAAAAGAGAACCAAACCAGCTTGCTGATTTTCTAGAGAATCAAGGATGCAACTCAAATTGTAATCCTGCTTATTATGTGGCAACTTTTCCTTCCTACCTTAGCCACGGGCAATACATATTGGACTAGACAATGTTCACTGAAGCTTACATGAGGAATATCTCTGTCCCTCTAGTTCCTTTTACTCCTTAATTTCATTTAGGACAGGGATATTGGTAATCACTTGCTTCATATTTTTTCAAAATAAAATTTGTAAAGAGGATAAAGTGCCAATACAAAAAGTGGATACCAATGCTATCACCATTTTTTTGGTAAATTAGCAAGGGTCCTGGCTAGAACCTACAACATCAAAGGTAATCTCAAAAGAACAATATGAAAATCTTTTTTTTTTTTGTTTGTTCTTTTTATCTTTCCACCTAAACCCAAAAAAATTGAACACCTTCCATAATCGAAGGACCATTATTTGACGTATGCTCGTTAACTTTCACTATCACTGCTAATTGTTATTCTTATACACAAGAATTGATCCAAGATAATTTCTAAAGTGTATCATTTTGAACCACTACGGCATCACTAGAGGTGTCAAATGGGTGATAGATCATAATTAGGTAATAGGTATAATGTTGGGTTAATTGATGTATATCCATTTATTAATGAATTGGTCAAAATGGGTCAGCCCATTTAATAAATGGGTATAGGCATATCTAATTTTCTAATCATGGCTCCCTTGTTCTTACTTTTTTCAATGTTGTTTGACAAAAAAATAACGTTATTTTATTATTATTTAGTTGTTAAGAAATTCAAATTTATCCACTTAACATCTACTAAAAAATTACTTTAAATGTGCAATTAGTCTTAAATGTGTGTAAATGGATAGTGCGAGTCAACCTGTGCACCAATTAAATAGGTTTAATTGAATCACTCATTTAAACCTATTCAAAATTCCTTGCATACTCAAATTCATTCATTAGTGAGTTGGTTTGAACATATCAACATAATTGAATTATAATTGATATCTTTAGGGGTCTTCCTACAGGGGTTGATGTGTTACACATTGCGTTGAATGTGAATCTGGCTACATCAAGTAAGTTGGACTAGTAATACTAATACCATATTCTGTCCAGTCTGAGATTTCCTCTAGCAACTTTAGGATACTGCGAAATTGCTCGTACATTTTTTTTATTACAAAGTATGAAATCATCGAAAAGTTACCGGTTTTTCATTTCCAAAGTGATAATACTGCCGCTCCAATTACTATTAACCGCACCTTATATCTTTTATAATTTTTGTAAAAGAACATTAAAAAGATATGGTGCCAATAACAGCAAGTACTAGAGTGCCAATATGATCATTAACTGACAGAAACTGTAGTTCTGTTCATATATCACATATCTCTGATTGAACTACAATTACACTTTTTCATCCTTTTTTTCTTGTATTAGAACTAGTACTTCATATATAAAACGATTACGCGGCTCAATATGCAATGGCCTCCAATTAGATATCGTGCGAACTTGAAGATTACTTTTTCCCTTCAGTACTTTTGAGAAGCTATCAAAGAAACAATTATGAAAAGTATAAAGGACAACTTTATATTTCTTGTGTTTGAATGTTCTGTGGTTTACGTCAAAGTTTGAACTAAACAAAATGAAGACCAAGTGTTTTAGGTACTAAAAATTAGAATTCATGCTTTTCTTTCTTTCCATTTTCCTAGTCAAACTGGTATACTAGGATCCTAAATTTCACCGGCTGCAGCTTGCCTTTTTATACATGACAAGCATTTTTTGCCTACAACGTAATACTAGGAAAATGTGCCTGAACAATAATATAGTGTAGAATAAAAACCATCATTGTGTTGCAATCATTTAGGTTTGCTTAATTTAAAACAATCATATTAGTGGATTTACTGGAAAAATTTAGCCTTTGTAGGTGCATAATTGAATTTTATTTTTATTTGCTGGCTTTGTACTTCCTTAACTAATGCAAGAACCTGTGAGCCCTTTTGATATCATTCCAAAGAAGACTAAGTAGTGAAGTTGAAAGCATGTATATATTTTGAAGATCTTCTGGAAGTGAATCACATGTGAAGCACGCAGGCAAGGCGTGGTTGTGTGAGGGCATTGAGTGTATAGCTTACTCAAGAGTGGCATGAAATCATGGTGTTTGTAGCGTGAACCTAAGGTACGTAACTCCAGATGGTACCTCAAAAGAATATCCCCATTAAATTAAAATGTAAAGATAGCTTGAAACAAGGGAAAAAGAAGCAAATTGTGTGGAAGAATGCAACACAAAAGAAAAAGCTAGCACGAAGCTGTCTTCTTCCACTACAAATTTGAATGGAAATAACAGTAGTTTTGCTTGCTTACTCTTGCTCTCTTTATTTCATAGGTAAGCTATTTGAATCCTTATGCCTCTTTTTTTGTTTGCTCAATAAATGAAGGAGAGAAACATTCGGCAGCCTCCTCTTTTGGCTATATTGATTTGGTATTATTATAGAGTTGGTTTTTTGCCTGATTTTGGCTTTGTGGTGTCTAAGCTAACAATTTAACCTTTACTTCTTGTTAATTGTTAGATTAGTTGAGCTGTTGAAAAAGGTTAAATACTCCACTCTTGTGATCTTCCATAGGTGGAAATGGAGACTGTACTAGCGCGGTTAGGTTGTGAACCACACACGTTGATACGGCAGTGAATCAGTAATTTAAAGCTATCATGACTAGTTTTCTTACATACAAGTAGAAGTTTTCTTTCTTCAGTAAATTCTATGAATATGAATTAACTGTAAAAAAATTCTCGTATAATTGGATATAGAACAATATGATGCTAGTTCATGAACTGGTGAATGGATAATTTACATGCCAATTTGAGAATTGACTATTGAATTACTCCCAATATGTGCCACTTCATGAAGGTTTACTTGGAAGGTAAATGCTGTTAACGACTAAAAACAAACGTAATCACCTTTTCATTTATCAAGAAGTTCTAACTACAACTCCTCCATCGGAGCAGCGAATAATGAAATAGATAAAGTTGGTGGGTCTCGGTCCTCCTGGATATTAGAGTACATTGACAAGAAACAATTCTCGTACAAACCCGATACTTAAAAAATGATGCTATACTCTTTTTGTACTATATTGCATTAAATGCCTTGATCTATAAATGGCTAGAAAACTTCAGTGTAAGTTCTTTTCAATTATATGAGAAATGCAACTCAAAGATAGTAGTTGCCTTCAATTTGCAATCCCTTCATTAAAAATCAAAAACTATGATGAAAATGGAGTTGACCTATCAGTTCTTCTCACCGGAACAAGAGGGAAAAATCTTGGACTCGTTAGGTAAGTAGCATGATTAATTTGTTCAAACACCATTAAGTATCAGTTACATTACTTTCTTCATCACATACTATTTTTAACTGATCGGGCAAAGTCCTATAACCATCCAACCATGTGTATTGTGCTCGATGCCAAACTGCTCATCTTTTTTCTTTTTTTTTAAATCAAATTTAGGCTTCAGTTCAGGGACTGGTAAAGGATATCAGCTCATAAAGAGATTGACTGGACAGTGAGCTGGACGTGATAAATTTACCACCCTGATGAAATAACTAGACTTTCCTTTTTCTTTGTGTTTATACTTGGAATGGAAAGTGTACACATAATCTGGCAAGCCATTGTAGTATGTGAGGAACCTTTGCTTGATAACACCACCACTTTAGCTGAAGTATGTACTTCTATTAGGGAAATTTGCCAAATTGATCCCTAACATTTTCACAAAAATTTTTTTTAGTCCCTAACATTTAAAATCAGCCAGAATAGTCCCTAACATATAAATTATGAGCCAGTTTGGTCATAATGCTCGTATTTGCTCATTTCTCCGACTAAAAACAGCACACCTCTTTCACATGAGCATAATTTGAAGAGCAAAATCGGAAAACATTCGTTAATCCATGATTTTACAGGCAAAACCCCCTTTGGATTCCTATTACTTTTCTCCCTTTCCCTCGACACCATTTTGCAAACTAGCCGGAAACCATCAACAAATTTCACCTTCTCAGTCAAAGCAGCTTTTGCACTTTCCTTGATTTCCCTGTCCCCATATCAAACCCCCAAGCCCTTCT
The DNA here is from genome assembly GCF_003713205.1 of Coffea eugenioides. Classification (NCBI taxonomy): domain Eukaryota; kingdom Viridiplantae; phylum Streptophyta; class Magnoliopsida; order Gentianales; family Rubiaceae; genus Coffea; species Coffea eugenioides. Next base: position 25,904,730 of record NC_040036.1, on the reverse strand, counting down.
TCAATTTCACCATACCTCTCAAAATAATTCAACAAAGTCTCAGAACTCATCTCAGTTGGTTGGCACATTCTCCACCAATTTTATTGCTGACAAATCCATCAATTTTATTGCTGGGGTTTTCTAAGCCAAGCAAGAAAGACTTAACATTCTTGAAAGTAACAAAACCATAGACTTTTGATAAAAATCTTGCGGTAGGATGGGATGTCATCAACGATGGAAAGAACGGTATGGAGAATGCTAGGATGGACAATCGCAGCTTCTGAAGGATTCAACAATTTGGGATTTCGTGAAGGATTGCAAAATGCAAAATTTCACCTTCTTCAAACTTCAAGTTTTCTGGTTCTCTTGAGATCATCAGGCTTTGGGTTAGTGGTGATGGTGGAATGCATCTGATGGAGTAGGTGCAGGGAAAATGACTCAAGATTAACTCTAGGAGGAGTGGGTGGAGTTATGGAAGAGTAGCCATTGAGAACTTGAGCTTTGAAGAGAATATTCTCTTTCTTTAAGAGTCTAAAACCATGGATTAACGAATGTCTTCCGATTCTGCCCTTAAAATTATATCCACGTGAGAGAGGTGTGCTATTTTTAGTCGGAGAAATGAGCAAATACGAGTATTATGACCAAATTGGCTCATAATTTAAATGTTAGGGACTATTCTGGCTGATTTTAAATGTTAGAGACTAAAAAAGTTTTTTGTGAAAATGTTAGGGATCAATTTGGCAAATTTCCCTTTCTATTATAGTATTAAATTTAACCCCCAGTGTGAAATGATGCAGTAAAAAAATAACTAAAGAAAGAGAAGTGCACAGTTCCGTGTCTAGCAGTTTGAGAAAAGTAATTATGGCGGGTCACAAAGATGGAAGACTGAATTGGAACAAAACGTCCAAGTTAGACTGACAAAGTCGTTGAAAGTAGTACTATTGATTAAAAGCTATACATTGATTCAAGTTGATGACCCAAAAATCCAGAGTCACCAAAGAGGTGTAGACTAGATTCGTGGTTGCTGGAGTTGAGCTTTAAATTCCATCCATTTGGATACACAAATACAGCCGATCGATTAGGATTAATTAATGTTAGCAAGAAAGTGCAGTTCCAATGATGTAACTTGTGATGATGTATGGTAGTCTTTTTGGTAGAAATATGAAGAAAAGAGGTGAAAAGATTATTGTTGACTCGTTCCTTTTGGGGGACATAATTTGGAAGTCATAAGCCGGCAAAAGTTATCATAGGTGGTTTCGTTTGTTTCTCCAACCTTCAAAATTCCACACGAAGAAGGCCAATCAAGACTTTCCCCACCACTTACCACTCGGTGTCATGGATCGATTGCATGGTGCATAGAAATGTGAAGGCACTTGCTATTAGGTTTTTCTCGTCTGTTCTAAGTTTCTTTCGTTTTCAATGGAAGCAGGACCGACCCACCGACGCAATGCGCCTCACATCCAACTATAAAAAGCCACCCAACCCAATCCTCTCCTCTCATAACTATGCTCACTTGATTTATGTGGCATTGGCTGATTTGATCATCCATTAACTAAAGATTAGCGTTATCAAAGTCAAGACTTAAAGAGACTGGGAACTGGTCTCCAGATTGGTGAAGCTTTATGATTTTTTGTCCGAGCCAATTATTCAGATTTTATACTTGAAACTTGGTTACAAATAACTAGCTATTTTTCCAATTCATGCAAATTTAAAGCGTTAATTCTTTTCAATCATACTAAAAAGATTTTGTTAAAGATGTGCTAATCTCTCTACTTAGAATTGCCCTAGACAATTGGAGCCGTAATTGTTAAATCCTGATCCAAAAGAAGAATCAGGTCTGCTTAATTTTCTTTTCCCTTGTCCTAACTCTCATAGTAGAAAGTTCTGTTGAAGTTGAAGATGACACATCCACTTATATGTAAGGACAGAGAATCAAAAGTTTTCTTTTACTTCTTGAATAGGGGATTCGACGTTCTAATCCCAGTAAAATGTGCCATTGGAATTGCACGCGATGCGCAATCTCAAATATCTCATCCACTGAAACTATAAGAAAAAGGAAAAAGTTGTAAAGAAAGAAAGCAAACAAAAATGAAGTGGTGGTATATTCTAGTATTTGGTCATGGTAGCAGTAGTTCTGATTACACTTTCCTTTAGGCTTTTCCTTTTTGTGTGAAAAGCAAGATAGATAGGGGAGGAATCCCATTAGGCATTAATTCTGTGTAAAGAATATTAGCATGATCATTTTGACCTTAAAAAAAAAAAGCACAACATTGCATGGATCCTTCTCCATGGATGTTTCGATTGTTTTCAATTGAAAATACGTGTAACTCTGCTGAAGACTCCGGATATTTCTGGTCGTGGAACCGAATTTTCTTATACACACTGGTTCAATTAAGAATCAGGTTTCATTTTAAAATTACTTTTCTATACAGTGATATAATGTAGTAGTATAAACTATCACTATTAAATACATGACAATTAATCTAAATTTGAATTTAAAATTCAAATCTTATATATGTATTATGTATTCAACCAACCTAATATCGTATACATGTTCAATTCAATGTATATAATCTTAACTCTTCATTCTAATAAAAATAAAGTACTTCAGAAGCTCAAATAGAATGCTTAATTAACTCTTCATTGTTTGGATTGCTTGTTTCCATCGGAAAATATTATCGTTTTCCGTAATCACATTTCCCTATCACCTTTTTTCCTCACATATATCAAATCACTACAGTAATTTTTCCATGAAAAATGACGGAAAAATGCAATCCAAACACAATGAATTCCACGATAACGGCCCCATCTTCTTTGGAAACATCCGTTGTCCCCCAGACCAAAGATTAATTAAACAGGACCACATCCGTACCTCCTTAAACATAATCTAGTTGAATGAAAGAAAAAGTCGTAGGTTGCATGGGAACTAATAAACATATATTACATCAATTGCCTAACACAAGTTAACTCAATTAATAAGGACAGATCACTTTTTTTTTTTTTTTATCAAAGGCCGTGTGTTCAAATCCAGCTGTCCATATGAGAGGCATGTATAATTCGTGTTCCGAATTCCAATATCAATATGAAGGCTGTATTGGTGAACGATTTATAAAAAATTCTATAAGTACGTTTTGTATTTGAATACCATTGTCAATTTGAAGGATGTATTGGTCGATAATAGGTAATAATTCCTTTTCGAGTGCATGTTTTAACTTGTGACGGTGACGAGTCGAATTCATCTCGACTTTGTCTATCCAAAAAATATATATAAGTACTTTAATTGCAATACGCAATTTTTTTTGGGGGGCACTAAATCCGTAAGCCGACCAAGGCCTCCTTGCCCATAAATTTGATTGGTTTCGTCATGTATCAGAGCTTTGACTTTTGATTTGTGTGCATTGATAATTTCTGTTGACCGAATATCCATATAGTTAATTGAGCACAGAAAATTCTAAAATATAACCAGAAACAAGAACATCGTTGGTGTTGAATAACTCTGCTCTGGAACGAAACCTTCAAATGTCACCGATAAAATTTCTACTCTTTGAGTCATCCATCCATCTTGAGAGATGTGGTGGTCGAAGTTGACTTTATTTCCAACCCCAGAACCATGAACTAATGGACAACACAAAAAAGTAAAATGCCCAAGCTTGCAAGTTGGATGGTTGTTGAATGTTGAAGAATATTAATTAGTGGTTTTAATCAAATAGCTACTACATATTATCAACAGCTTCAATTCTTTTTCTTTTCCTTTTTCCTTTTGAATAAGAAAAAATCAATTAAGTTCTCTTTGCTTTAATTGGTAATTTTTTTTTCAATTGGATATACTAGTTGCAATTCGAATATATCCAAAAGAAAATGGATGAGGTCGATCATTGGTACATAAATTTGACTTTGTATGCTACTAATGGTACTGTGATTTTCTGCTCGACACGTCTGGAGAATGTTGTTTAGGCAATGAAAAGAAGCTCCAAGTTACTCCAATTTCCAAAAATTACAAAAAAATTGGCCATATAGTTATGCTTCGTGGCACTAAAGGAAACCCAACATGACATTTGATCCTAGGAAATGACAAGTGTCTCCTTATATCACTTTCAATGTGTTTAATTATCAAACCCTAAATAAGTTTTTTTGACTTTGTACTTAAGTCGTAACCCCCGGAGAATTATATATAATTCCTTCATAAACAAAAGCCGTAACCCCTCAAGAACTATATACAATTCCTTCATAATAGAAAGAAGTCGTAACCCCTCTAAAATTCGTCTCCTATCCTTTGCCATTGGCTCTAAAGATGTAACGAATACAAAATAATTAAGGAGAAAGTAAGCGATAAAAAATCAAAATCACAAAGATAACGCTTTAAAAATCTTGAAAGTGTTTGTTTGGATTGAGGACTAATTGCCAAAATTTATTTGCTTACATCATCATTATAATTTCCAACACACCTTTTTATCTTCCCAATTACCTTTTTATCTCACATACATCACATCACAAAAAGTGCTACAGTAAAAATATCTCAAATAATTTACAATCCAAACAGAGCTACGTCGTTCTACTTTATTAATTACTTACTTGTATTTATATTAGACGAAAAGAATATAGTAATTTATTAGTGTTCTTTTACGATTATTAAAAAAAAACAAAAAAAGAAGAAGAGGTAAGCAGTAGAAAACCAAAAGCAAGCAGGTTGGCCAATCGATATCCACTCATCAATGTGAGTAAAGGCTGTGGTATATTTTCACTCACCATGCATGAACCTGATGCTACTAGGCTTTCTCATTGATAACACAACACAACACCAATGACCAAACCGTCCATCAATATTCCCCTTTAACAATTAAACGAAGCATAGCATTTTTCACTTTCCACTTATCTTTTCAAGATTTTCCAAGAATTGAATAGTATAAAAGTTTAATGTAAATTATTTGCTCCTAAAAATTGAAATGAAATTAAACTATTGAATTCTGTGGAGTGTGTACTGGACTGAAAAAAATTTCAGATCTCCAACCGAAGCCTGGAATAGTTGCAGGCACCACAGAAAGTAAAAGTACAAAAAAGATGAGAGAGGAAAAGAGGAGACAAAGACAAGGAAAGAACAGAGGAAATACTAGGAGGGAATTAGCTTCCTCTGTTGTTGCTGAGCTTCAACTCCACCGAACTCTTTCTAGTACTATTAGGACAGTTGTGACAGGTGGAACTTGCTTTTTATCATTATTTATTATTTCATTTCATTCACACACCTTCCTTTCTTAAGCAACTTCTTTCCCCCAAAAAAGCCAAAAAAAAAAAATTTTTTTTTTGTTCAAGAAATTACAAAGAAAATGCCTACTCGGATTGATTGAACAGGTGGAATGGAAAAGAAAACCATGAGATCAGAGCACTTTCCATACTGCTTCAAGTCTTCCAACTCCCCCCTTCCCCACGCAGTCAAAATAGGGGGAAAAAAAATAAAATAATGAAAGCCACATTGAAATGGCCAAACTGTGATCCGCACTTGGTAGGAAGCCGAACCACTGCGCCCCACAAAACTGATTCCCTGTCACTGTAGCGACACGAGAGTTAATCCCATTGGTAAATATGAACGATTTGTTCTTTGTTCAGATCAATTACTTGTATTGGAGTCTCACTTGGGATTTTTCTCCTTGTCACCTATAGCATATATGAAAAAGCAACCAAAAAACATAATAGCAGTACCGTATTTCCATTTTACCGAAAAGTGTTGGCACATGCAAGAGCTCTTTTCTGCATAATCTTGTTACAAATTGGGAAGAGTTTTAGCTATCAGTACTGATTAAAATGAGTTGCCTTGGGTTAAATGATGTTGTAGCTGTCAAGAGTAACAGGATTTGGAATGAAGCGAATTACAGGCCAATGATAAGTAAAATGGGCAAAAATCAAGAAACCCTTTCTATCCAATGGTTTAAATTACATTCTGATTAGTAAACCGATGGGATTTCATTCATTCAAGCTACCCAAGAAAAGTTCATCTGTTACTGTGAATCTACTTCTTTTTTTTTTTTTCCCTGCAAAAAGTTCCTAATTTGAAGAGTTTCATTGCTTGAATGGGTTGACAAATTCAGCATCAGAAACTGCAGAAAGTTCGATTTGACTGATCTCATCATCATCAACTGGAGCTGGAAGATTAAGATCTATGAAAGCCTCTCCAAATCTTGAAAATGGTTTAGCTGCAGGACTAGTCCTGATACTGACATGTGTGGTTGCTGCCGCCGCTGCCGCTGCTGCAGCTGCACCCATGACATGTGATCTCTTGTGCCCACCTAGAGCCTGACCTGATGAGAAAATTCTGTAGCAAACTGGGCATTCATGTATCTTCTCTTCAACCACCACACTAGAAACTGCAGCAGCTGAGGCCGCATTCCCTGTTTCCACCCCTGCTACTTCTTCCTCTGTTGAATTGCTGTTGTGGGCTTTAATTCTCTTGTGACTGGCTCTGTGCCCCCCCAAGGCCTGATAAGAGCGAAATGCTTTGTTACATGTTTCACATCTGTACTTCCCCCTAGTCCTGCTCTTGGTTACTTTAACCACACCAAAATCATGACAGTACTGGCTCTTTGCATCTTTATTCTTTTTCTGCTTTTCTGGTTCTTCATGATCAGCCTTTCCTTCCTCTGCCTCCTCCTCCTCCACTTCTTCTCCTCCGTACATGGCTTCTTCTTCATTGTCTTCTTTCTTCCACTTGTCTCTAGATAGCATCATCAAGCAATAAGCAACAACTTCTTCTGTGGTGGTATCAGAGATTGAACTAACGGGTTCAGCATCCGCAAATGGTAATTCACAAGAAAACCTGCCCTGTTTTCCGGACTTGGGCTTTTTCAGTTCTGCCATGCTATCATTAATATAACCGGAAAATTGGACTGCATCCGAAACTCTTGATTTCCTAACTCTTTTGGATCTTCTACAAATCGGATTCTTTGATGACTCGGTCTCACTCTCCCTATCCTGAACAACAACAGAATCAGCAGCAGCGGTTACCTCAACTCCTCCAAAACAGAATTCTTGATCCATCACCATGTCAACCTTTTTCTTTGGATTAATCTCTTCATCCTCTGACGATGATGATGATGAAAAAGATGATGATGGCACTGACTCAAACTCTTCACTAATTTGCCTCTCATCATTAATGTTCATAACTTCTTCTTCTTCATGCTCCTCTTTGATGAATTCCTGCTTGGCCTTGGTTGCTGCGCACAGATTCATCATGTGAGATCTCATGTGCCCACCCAAAGCTCTGCCATTAGCAAAACTCCTAAAGCATAGCTTACATCTGTGCTTCTCCATATCAAAGAAGCCAAAATCAACTTCACCCCACCAAAAAATTTTTGCCTCTTCTCTTTTTTTTTCCCCCCCTCTAACTTAGGATTAGGACTCTCTCTCCCTTTATGCTTTTGTTTTTTGTGGAGAGAAGTGCTTGGGAGGCTGCTTCTTCCTCTCTGGTTTGAAGCATAAAGAGAGTGGAAGGAAACTAAAAGGAGTAGTTGACAAGCATTTCTTTACACCGAGGAGAGTGACTATTTATATGAGCCTACACGAACAACCATTGAAAATATAATAATAATAATAATAATCTAGTAAAGCAGTCTTGAGAATTCGGTTCAGATTTCTTTAATTTGAGGAAGTAAATCTTTTTTGTTTTTGTTTTTGTTTTTGGTTAAAAACGGCAAACAGCAATAAATTAAGAAATTGCACTGCTTAATTAATTGAGGGGTATGCATGAAGACGTGTAACATGCGAGTTTTTGCATTTAAGTCTATCCGCATCTTTACATTCCTAAACAGCCCTTAATAACTCTGTTTCTTTTCTTTCTTCCTTTCTATTCCTTTTATCTTTTTTTGGTGGGTTTTGTTGGATGAATGATTAATATTACCTATCTTGCAAGTTTAATGTGGAGGTTATATAGTAACCAAAATAATCCAATAATAATAATAATAATAATTAAAGAAATGGCCCCAAACTAGTTAGCAGTGACCTGAGAAGAAGGGAACAACTACAACCTCAGTAGGACATTATTGTGTTTGACAGAACTGTATGGGCTGGTGGTATACTCAAGATTAATAACGGAATGTGGCTGCTTTGGTAGAGTAAATTTCGAGTAATTAAATACAATTAAAAGTCGGAAATCACTTAAATTAAAAGCCAGTAGATTCTGTTACCTTTTGGCTGGTTAAAAGGGGCCAAAGTACAAAGGTTTGGAAAGTGGGGCTGGTTCAAGAATGCCATTCCATGCATGACGTGGGAATTTATCTTGGGGGACATATAGATTCATAATTAATGAGTCATAAAAAGATTAAAGAGTTTGGTATTATATTTGGAAAATCTGCCCCTTTAATTTTGGATCTTTGGTTGAAATGTGTGATAAAAATGTGGGGTGGGGAAATGAGGAGGAAACTAACTTCTTTCCTTTGAGAATGGAGTATTCTAGGGGAGTAAAGTAAATGCCGTTTTATTTGGGCAAATTGGTGGACCTGGTCCTCCTTCTTCTTCTTTTGCCTTTCATTTGAACAAGCATTAGATTTTTTTTTTTTTTTGGGATGGGTTGAGTCGGAGACTTTGAACCCGTGTCCTCCTACTTACAATTCCTCTCATCTTATCACCCGACCCAATCCCGTCTACTGAACAAGCATTAGATGACACACTACGATGTAGTTTTCATCTATTTCTTTTTTGTTTTCCCCATTACATGTACAATTAGCCTCCAACTCAGTCCTTGCCCGGTGATTTGTTTTTTTCTGTATTTTGTACGATGAAGTTAATGCTAGAAATTTCATTGGAACTAGTTTAACATAAAACGAAAATGTAAAAATCATCATTGGCGTAGTTATTTTTTTCCCTTCTCATTTAGTTTTTTCTTTAAAGATTTTTTCAACGGGTGCCCAACCATTGAACACTCGTTAATACACGCAAATCATACTCAACCTATCATGTATATGTACATGCTAATAATTATTATCCACCTTTACATTTATACACTTTTCCAAATTAACTTTATTTTTTTTCTAAAAATTTAACCTTTGACGAACATTTTAATGGGTGTTCGAAAATTAGGTGCAATACGCAAAAGTCAATAGTGTGGTCAAGGTGCAGGAGAGCTAGTACTCATCTCAATAAGAAAGAGCTTATATAATAACTAAAATTTCAAATTCTGATTTTGGGTAATAGTGCTTTTGGATCAAAGATGACAAGCTCAAGAATTGCATTTTAATAAGGGTCGAACGCTAATGTTTAGCTGAAAGCATCCATTTCAGCTTAATCAAGCTGTAGTAATTGAAAATCTTCCAGTCACAGATGTTACTATCGAGTGACTTTTATGCTAAAATCTTCTTCTTTATTTTTTTTTTTTTTGAAAACGTACGAGAATGTCTCTTGAATGCTCACTCACCTATGTATTGGTTTGTATAAATGGCACCTAATGAATTACTTTTGAAATAACAACAGTGCAAAAAAGAAAAAGATTTTCATTAGGGTTATATGGACCAAAAGTAAACAAGAAAAGAAATACGAGAGGTTAATGATAAGAAGTTGTATTTAGGGAATTCAGGGGCAGGACATATAACTTGTCTAGTGGGAGTGCTGGCATCTTCATGAGATTGAGACAACTAGCTACTATATATATATATAGTGGAAGAAGCCAAGAAGGGCTGTTTGACATGTTAATAATCAACTTCGTAAAATGGGGCTAAAATCTTTCTTTGTATATATTTTTTTCTTTTTCTTACTAGGTTGCAGGTCTGTATCTCCAACTTGGTCATACATTTTACAATTTTACCAGAAAAACAAAAAGGTCATGCATTGACAAGCTGCAGTATACATCTTTTCCCAAAGTCATGAACTTTAGCCGTGAATCCACAAAATCCTCCACCCACTGGTCCAAAAAGCAGTAACAAGGGAAGAAGATGAATAAAAACTAGTCGCTGGCACGATTTTGATTAGTCAAATTTAACAGTAGTATCTTTTCATTGCCAACAGACTTACATTATTCATTCATTTTTCCTTCTTCTTAACTGGGTTGGGTGGGGGAAATTTTGGCATGAGAGGAAAAATCAGTTGAAAATGACATTCATCTAATTCGTCTTAGAAACTCCACAGTGAATTTTCAACGTTTCGAAAATTTACAAATGCTAACGGGTGTGTGCTCGCGCGCATATACGCACACATATATTGTGACCGGTCCTTTCATCATTTTCACACATAAAAATTGTTAATTACTTAGCACACTATACAAGAAAATAGTTCCATAACTTCTACTAAACTCAAAAAATATATATATTGACAGGATCACTAACTGTATGTATATTATTATCATTAGATGTATATATATATGATGATTAATCTTAATTCAAATATAAAAAAGTACCCTTTATTCCAAGTAGACGCATCTTATGCCGTAAAAAGAAAAAAGTAAGCTGAGTTTAGAATACGATCATGGCAAAATTTGCGGGATTAATTCAGGGGCCCTTACAACTTCACTATCAAGTCCCAATCATTTTTCTTGTAGTTTTGCGTGTTGGAGGGACAGTCAGAGTCCAACAACGCGTAACCCATTTTTGGTACTACACCACTCGTCTGTATACTGTAGAGGAACTGGACTCTGAGCTCCCTTCCTTGGCTGCTTAATCTTTTGTTTAAAGTTTAATAGTATGGGACAATTCTTCTAAGTTTTGATAATCTACCAACTCCCTAGAAAAAATGAAAAAGCAAAAGCCGCATTAATTAAATTAATTCTGGCAACTACACTTTCAATGGATCAAATTAGCTCTGGCTCTTGACTTTTAAGTTCTCTCCTTTCTTAAACCAAGAACTCATAAAAATCTGAAACTTGAAGTATTTTAGATCATTTTAGGGGTTATATTATACGAGTAGCTTCATACATTTTGCTGGTTGCATTTGAGATTTTAGGGTGTGGCTCCATCATTTGCAAGGTGAATTAGTCCATGTCTTCATGACATGAGTAACATGATGGTTCTAGATATATACTACATAATCATCATGGGAATATAAAAAGGCTCAATCTCATTTCTTGAACCCCATTCATATTTGACCGATTCAATCACTTTGAGTAATACTCCATGCGAGTCAACTCACTCCAATTTGTACAATTACCTTAAATTTTGTTATTTCAGCATAACACCCATTGCAATGGTGTGATGGGGAAAGCAATAATACTTATTGTAAATGCATAATTTCAAAATAAAACGAGTTTATTATAAATTCGGAAAACACTGCCAACTAATTTTTCTTTCCATACTTTTGGAATCAAGGGCTGCCAACAGTGTGTTGTTATCAAGTAACTTATCAATCCATATATCAAACTAATTAGTGGTTAGCCGAATTTCTATAAATGCAAGGGTAATGTTTTGAGAACTGACGCCTAGTAAGTATTAATAGTTCTTCACAAAATTTGCTTGTACATCTATGAATATGCTTGATTTCGTTCACAGATCATATACAAAGGAATGCCAAAGAAAAGAAGACGGTTTCAAGTTTTTTGGTATTTTCAATTGCACTTTTTCTTCTTTTTTTTTTCCCGTGAAAATTGGAGCTTTTTGAACTTTCCTTTAATTCATGACCTTTTGGGTCTAGTCTAAGTTCCTCGTTTGTCAACATTATCAACGAGTCTAGCATCTTACGCGGGCTTTAGTCATGGTTGAATTCAATGCCTAGTGATTCTACTTCTTCATTCTCTCAGGAGCACTTATAATTCTTCGAAATCTATGGACATGAAATTTGGCATACTACAATTGAGGCAGCAAAGCATAATTGCGGAAGGTAGTTGTCGCCGGTTACTCTTTGCCCAGAAACGTAGTGCCCAGAAATGAGTAGGGTAACTGATAAATTACAACAGCACATTGCTAATCAAGAAAACCAGATAAAGAAAATCAGTAATTCTGTTATTTTTTTATCCCTTGCACTTGAAGCTGCGAAAATCTGTTTCTTATATAATTGGCTAAAATGTTGGCCTTCTTTATGTACAGTATACACGGATACATGACTTTGATAAGTTTTTCAGAATTTTCTCTCAAAAAAATATCCATCCCTCTACAGCTCTTTCAAAAAGTGAATATAAGTAGTATAAAAATTGTCACGAGAATGAAAAACTTTCCATGTACATTTGGATCGCTAATTATGAGTATTGTGTATGATGATACAAGAAGACGTATAATCAAATCTCAATTTGGATCAGCAATAAAATACCTAGGGGCTAGTGTTGACTCGAGCTGTTGAACCAATTCCAACTTGTAACCACTGTGAAGAATTTCCACTTAAGTTTATATCTTTGAGGTCACTTAGCTTTGCCAGCTCCACCTTACTATCAGCTTCATCGTCCGCATTTTCAATTGGACCGTTACTACAATTGATGTTGTTCTTGTTGATATTGTTACTATCATTGTGGCGATCATTCTCGTTGCCTTGATCATCATCGTTCTGGTGATGGCAATTCTGGCTATCACATTTTGTTTCTGCACCTAAATTGGGCGTCCATGTGTGAAGGCGAATATCAGTAGAGACCTCAAAGCTCAATGGATTTTGAGGCCTTAATATGCCCGATAGTTCATGATCGCCTTGAGTTGCTGGGATGTTGAGATCTAGTGTCTCCGATTTGTTGATTAATGTTGGACCCTGGCGTAGTATTTGATGATCCATGTGATCATGATTGAATTGCAGCTTCACTAGCGAAGAAGTTTCCTGGGAGTTGGAGGTGATCCAATGGCACCTCTTGTGTCCACCCAAGGCTTGTCCGGTAGAAAAGACCCTGTGACAAATTGTGCACTCGTGCACTTTGGATTTTCTCCTAGAAGCCCCTGCCATTGTTGGGCCTTGTTCGAATTGTAAGGACGAAGGAGATTTGGATGGAAAGAATTCGTCATGGATGGTCACATCGTCATCAGCTAAACTGCTATCATCTTGCTGATCTTGCTTAGCTGCAAAACAGCCCTTCACCTTCTTGTGACTTGCCCTATGTCCTCCTAGTGCTTGATGAGAATTGAACACTTTTTTGCATGCTTTACATTCAAACAAGCCTTTGGATGCACCTTTAGGCTTGTCTAAAGGGACTCGACTTGCAATTAGCGGAGTGTTAAAGTAGGCCGTCACCGGATTAATCCGCCTTTCTTCCTCCTTACTGGCGGAAGCACAAGATTCTTCCGGCTCAACTTCAAACCTAGCATTTGCTAAATCTACTAGGCATCTTGCCAGGAGGAGATCTTCATCCTCACTTGAAGGATAAGCTGAGCCAAAACTTCCCACTTTAGTCCTCAATGACCTCTTCCTTTTAGACCATTGACACCCTTTTCGCTCCCCCTCGTACTCTCCATCAGATCCTGGAGAGGACACCAATGATTCAGCATCGTCAGAGCTACATTTGCCATGTTCAAGGAAAGATTTCCATGAGGCAAACTCTTTACCACAGTTCTCACAAATCCTACAACTTTTTAGTCGATTCGGATTTGTCCTTAGCTGGTACATTCTTCTACATGTCCTATCAGCCCCTCCAAATTTATCCTCCCAATCACTTGCAACATCATCGTCATCAAGACTTCCACCTTCATCTCCAATACCATGAGCCCTCATATGCCCACCTAAAGCTCTCCCACACATGAAACCCTTCTTGCATATCCTACAATAGTGTTTAAACTTTGGTGGTTGATCTTCTGTACAATCCATGAATTTTTTTTTTTTTTAAAAAAAAAATTTATTTTAGAAGGAGAAGAAGTTAATTACTCAAGCACTGGGAAATATGTACAAAAGAGGGTTGGAGCCAGCTTCATTTTGTAGCAAGATTTGTTCAATTGGGAGGTTACATTATATGGTCAAAAGAAGGTTAGTCCTAGTTTTTAGTTTGAGTAGAGTTCTGTGGATGAGATTTAGAGGTAGAGAAAAATAGGAGTGTGAGTATAGTGTGTGTGACAAGTGGAAGGAGAAGAAGAAGTTAAGGACTTTTTCCACGACATTGTCACGGTGGCGCTGCGCTGTGAACAACCAAACGGACGGCGGAGAATGAAAAATGTATGGTAGGATAGTTGTTTTATTAAAGTTTACATTCTCTTCTAGGTAGAGCTGCGTACTAAAGATGCCGAGTATATTTTGCGGAGTGAGTGGAGGAGTAGTGAAGAGTGTTTTTCTCTCGTCCGTCCAGTGAAGTAGAAAAGTAAGAGTGGTTCTAACTGCTGACTTGTTTTTGTCCCTTCAATTTCAGGTCAAGAAAATTAAACTCTGTGTTTCTTGTTTGTGCGTTGGCCTTAGCTACTTTCTCGCACATTAGTATTACAAACCAATTAAAACTTTTAGAGGTCTCTTTAGGATTTCTAAAACCAGCAATCAGTCCAAAAAAAATAATTTTTTTTAAAAAAAAAAAGAGAGAGAGAAAGGCCTATGGTTTATTTTAATTTTTTTTTTGACATAAGATCAAGCCCGTCATTAATTAATTCTAAAAGCTTAGAAGGTTGTGATGCATCATTTTTTTTTTTTTTTTGCTTGGTATTACATGGCTACAATTAAAACTTGAAAGTTAATTTTAAAGCACAAAGGAGAATTCACATGCTATAATCAATCATATTTGAAGTCTTATATATATCCAGACAAAAGCTTGAAAATGATAGAATTCACGAAATGACAGCACTTAAAATTTCAAGAAGATCAAGGTTCTATCAGAATACTATTAGAGATATTTATTAGTGTACACAGGTAATCGAAATAGAGGTTTATTATTTTTTTTAACCCCTTTCAGGAAGAGAAAAAGCTGGCCTAAGTCATTCAAAGGATCAACGAAAATTTTGAGATCATGAGTTAAGTCTGACAATTTTTGAATTTAGACTAATTTTATATTACTTCCTAGTATTTCTGAATTAATTATTTTTTTATTATTAATCTCATCACCATTTTGGGTTGCTTGAGATCAAATATTTCTAGAACAAATTGGCCAGAAATTGGCATAATTCTTCATCCTCAAGATCCCACTTCATTGATTGCAATAATATATGTTTGGCCACAATCCAACAGATAAACAGTCCCTTAGACGGACTGATAATTTCAATTCACCCCTTTGCTTGCCAGCTACAGAATACACAAGATTATTCAAAAATTAACAGATGATATGTAACGTGAGCCAGGCTTCCAATCAGCTGGAATCGCCTGTTGAGCCACAAGCCTTCGTCTGGATTCAGCTTGTGTCAACCTGATGGAAAACGGCCCATTTGTCCTCTTTGGTATGTTGTACTTGTATGTTGCGCCAAACACTTGTTGCATCGGAAACCACCGCCTGGATCCCGCCGCTTGGATCTCCACAGAAGCAACGTCTCCATCACCATTTTCGTACTCAATTGCAGCAGAAAAGTAGTATCGATTGGAACCGGGGTCGACTTTGAACGCAATCTTCTGATTAGCATAGTTGCATGGTACCCTTTACATTTGCACGAGTCAATCCCGAAAATTACTTCAGTAACAATAATATATTTATAGTACAGAAAAAAAAAATTGTGAAATTTACTGGCAAAAACTTCATTGCAAGTCTGCTATTTGCTCACCTTTGAAAATGGACGTTGATTCTACCAAGTTTGCGCAAAGCATCGGCCTGGCCTGGCTTTGCTAAGTAACCAAAAGCAGTTGAACTGAAATCAAAATGAACAGGATCATTGTTGCAGGCATTGGGACACTCATCTGTGATTGTTATCTTGACCGGAGAACCAGAGCATGCCCTATAAACGTTTGCACTGCATAGCACCTGAAATTGCATGCACGTGTCATTTGAAAACCAAGAAACCATCCCGGGTATAGTTAGCTAGCTCAAATATCAAGCAGGCATTCTTCAAAAAAGAAAAAAATTATAGGCTGCTCTTGATTGCTGCAGATTTTGCAATATTGGATGGGTATATAGGATCTAACCATTTTGCCAATCGAAAAATCTAAAATTCAGACACAGAAAAAATACAAGGGCATGATACAAGACACTGATTTCTTGAAATTAGGAAAAAAAATAAGGTGAAATAAACGCCGTATCACGATTTAAGCTACCAGTGACCAGCATTATATAAGTAACTTATACAAGCCAACAAAAATGTGCAGAGCAGTAAGCATTTACCGCATAGCAATTGCCGCAACCTTTGCCCTGTTTAAATAGGGCTCGGTTTCCAGCAGCTATCTTGCTTGAGAAAGGCGGCTGAGCAATGTCATTTTCATTTCCAAATCCGCATGCTCCGCCTGTGTGAATCAAAATGAAAATAAATGATTTGAACAGCAGATTTGTAGTTAAGTGCGTCTTGTAAAAAATGCATATATACCACTCCCTTCATAAAATGTTGCTACTGCCGATGAATAACCAGCTAGAGTTACATTAAGCGACCTGGCACTTCTGCAAGAACAAAAACTGGACAAAAATGACATGATGACGAAGAAGGCAGACAAAAAACAATTTTTCAGAGCCATGCCGAATATTCGTCACTGTAAAACCAACAGGATACGCAAGTAATATATCTTCTGTTTGGTACTATATATGCTGTGGAGTCAAGTGCTTGTGTAGAAATTAATTTAGTCAGTCTTGAATTTGGATGAACACACTCAAGGATATTAAAACCTTGCCATACAGGAATTTTAAAATCCATAGGTTATTAACGCATGAACATCTATATATGCTGCGAGTCAAGTGCTCATATAGAAATTAATTTAGTTACTCTCTTGAATTTGGTTGAACATATTCGAGATATAAAACCTTGCCATATACGGATTTTAAAAGGCATAGGCTGCCGTAACTTGTAATACATGAAGATGGGATATACAAACAACTTGAAATCATATACCTGGTCTTGGTGACTGAAGCATTGAAATTTCAAATTGAAAGTATTAAATCACTTAGCTAATAGCTAGTAGAAAAGATATCCTCCAATTTAATGCTTTACAAATTTGGCTGGTTAGAAAATAACACTAAATGGTTTTAACATCCCAAATTTACATCATTAAAGCTACTTTTATTGTACTGTAATTTAAATGAACACATAAAAATAGTTTATCCACTAACTTTCAACCAATATATAAAATCGTAAGTATGCTGATTTTATGGTAATCCTTCAATACCAATACTAAGCCATTTCTGAAATCAAATGATGACCACAAATGTGAGATAAAAGGTGATTGAGAAATGTATTCATGAAAATATAAAAATTTTTCTGCAAAAAATCACAATCCAAACAAGGTCTTAGTAGTTAAAAAAAAACAAGGTCTTAGTAGTTAGAGTTTTATCATTTATGTGTCTTTTTTTTGGGCAAATTACATTTTACCCCTCTGCGATTTAGCGTTTTTTTACATAACCCCCTTATGGTTTCAAAAGTTATACATAACTATCTCATGGTTTGGATTAAAGTGTCATAGTGACAGAAATAGTCATTCGTAAAGGAACTTCTAAAAATGTCGAAATTACCTTATAAATACATGACACACTAATCCCGTATGATTTTTATATTTTACCATGTAACCCTCTTATGATTGCATACCATTACTAAGCCATTGCTGAAATCGCATATCTTGTTACCTTTACCTCTATATTACAAAAAATTTTGTTTTAAATTTGATTTTAATAAGCATAAAATTATATTCCAATATCCATTAACAATTTCGATAACATCTCGATGAAATGAGGCTAATGATTACCATATTTCCTAGTAAGTGTTGGTTTTACGTTATAAAATTCAAAGTCGGATGAATGATATTATGTTAAACACGTCTTACAACTGTGCAAGAAGAGCCTTGTGATTAACAATAATTTTTTCTATATATCTGCTGCACCCTATTTTCAAGCTTAGCAACTGAGTCATGAGATTGGAATATAGATTACATTACCAAGCTAATCTTCAATTGGTTTTGTGAAACGTTAGCAACTTCCCCGGTAGATAATTGTGGCAAAACAAATTTGACATGGCGCTGCAATTGTGAAATGAGCTTTCTCCTCATATAAGCTTAAGACAAGCTTTATGCATGATATGCCCCGCTAATCAAGACTATCAAGGTAGTCTCATTTAAATTAAAATAACAGGATTAGCATCCCAGGATTCGATGACATGTAGTAAGCTGAATTCGATGCTTTTGGGGATTTCACCTAAAAATCAATCTGTGCATTTGCCTGCCAACATCATAATATAACTTAAATAATTTCTCTAGAATATCAACTTGAATCTGCCACGTTGCATACTGAATATCTTAGATTTATTGGGCATGATTTCAATGAAAATTTTCACCAGACAGAAAAAATTATCGTTTTATTAAAATAGTACTAATCAATGAACACTTATAGGTGCACTTTATGTTGGTTGATTTGGATTTAAGGTTAGTCCTAGTTTTAGTTTGAGTAGAGTACCGTGGATGAGATTTAGCGGTAGAGAAATGCAAAAGGTGGAGGATCTAATATGTCAACAACACTGGAACAGGAACTTAATATTTCGTTCCTTCAATAAAGAAGATGCAGAGCGAATACTGAAGATTCTTCTAAGCTGATTGGGGAGAGAGGATAGGCATTACTGGTTGCATGCAGCTAATGGAGAGTATACTGTCAACTCGGGCTACAAAACACAGATAGAGAACAATGCATTGCAAAAGGAGAAGCAGGCACAGGGAGTTGGTACTAGTTGGGAAAGCAATAGTCGCCAGATGTGGAGGCACCTATGGAAGCTGACAATCAAGCACAAATTGAAACATTTATCTGGAAATGTATTAACAATGCTCTTCCAGTCAAAGAAGTGATCTTCGAGGGAACTAAAATGGGGGATCCTTTGTGCAGGGGGTGTGGTGAGAAGGTGGAAACTGTGGAGCATATGCTGTTGGAATGCACCAAGGCTAAGGAAGTTTTGCACATAGCCCCATGTCAGTGGGATGGGGAGCAGGACCAGCAAGGATGTTTCCAGAATTGGTGGAGTACAATTACAGAAGCAAGGTACAGGCGGTCAGGAAATGACCACATTGCACTAAATGCTAACATCCCATGGCAAATTTGGAAAAACCGAAATGAAAGACAGTTCAATGACAAGTGCCAGATATCTTTAAAGATCATACAAAAGGCTGGGAGAATGGAAGGAATTTGATGAAGCAATGAGCAGAAACAATGGGTTGAGCACAGCAGAAACAGTGGCCTCTAAAAACTTACATCAGCAAGAACAGAATGGAGATAAAATGGTATAGCTAAGAGTGCAAATTAAAACACAAGTGGAAAGCCACAATCTTGGGATAGGAGTGGTTGCAACTGATGGCAAGAACAATGTCTTGGAAGCTTGGGCCCTGAAGGAGAGAAGTACAGGGATGGCAACATTAGATGAAGCAGTAGCGGTCAAGCTCACTCTCAGCAAAGCTGCAATGAAGCAATGGAGAAAAACTGAGGCCCAAGTTGAGAGCAAACAGCTCATACGACAGCTCACAAGTGAACAAGCTGAGGACATCAGGCTGTCTGCCTTAATGGAAGATATACAGGACTTGAGAAAACTGTTTCGTATGTGCTCCTTTTGGCCAGTTGGTATAGATATTAATCATGTACACAGTCGAATCATTAGCTCCTCAGTGTCAAGGTACACTCTTTGTATAGATCTGTCGAGCTTTGCTTGCAATTATAAAGTTTATACTATTAATACAATCCTGTTATCGTTTTGAAAAAAAAAAAAAAAAAGATACCAAGACCAGGCGGATGATATCAAGTTGTCTGTATATCCCATCTTCATGTATTACAACCTATGTCTTTTAAAATTAGTCTATGGCAAAGTTTTATATCCTTGAGTTTGTTCACCCGAATTCCCATGGTGCAATAGAAGAGAAGCCGATGCAACTGTGTAGTTATGATTAGATCGTGCTCTAACAAACTCCGGGTGGCAAAATCTGTTTCCAGGAAATGTGGCTAAACATCTGGCAGCCTCTCACTGAGACCATGTTCCAATTAAGGTGGAGATAAGACAGAAAAGAGCCAATAAGCAGGTACGTAGAAGACCTTTTAGATTTGAAGCTACATGGTTACGTGATGATGACGAATCTAGTCAATTGATTAGTCAGCACTGGAAAAATGATGAAGATGATTTGGTTGAGCGTGTGTGCAGAAGTGTATCTGATATGGAGGTTATTTTAGGCGGTTGGGGTAAAAGGAAATATGGGAATTTTAGATTTAATGCAGATGATTTTGCAAACTGGTCAAGAAATGGAGAGAGAGAGAGAGAGAGAGCTGATTGTGACCATCTTGTGGATGATATGGTACGCAAGAAATAGCAGCATATTATTTGAAGGATAGGTAATGAGACCTCAAGTGGTGATTGAGTGGGCTAAATCATATTTAATGGAGTTCATTAAAGCTCAGGAAGAAAGCAAGTTTTCTGGCTCAAAGGAATTGATTGGGCAGTGGCATCCTCCACAGCAAGGCCTTTTGAAGATCAACGTTGATGCAGCACGGACTCCAGAGGAAGCAGGAATTGGTGTTATTGTCAGAGATGATGAAGGACAAATCATGGCAGCATTTGCGGAAAGAATCGGTAAAACTTCATCTGCTGAATTTTCTGAAATTCTTGCTGTCATTAAGGGTTTAGAATGGGCTAAGGAAGTTGGAATTGACGTTGACTCTTGAAATTGACTCTATCATTGTCGTTCAAAAATTGAATAGTGATAGAGCGGAGTTCTCTTATTCGGAGAGCTGGCTGGATAAGGCTCGAATGTTATATGATAGCTTTGAATGCTGTAAGATTTTCCACGTGTGTAGAACTAGAAATGTGCCAGTTCATAGTCTAGCAAACCTTTCTCTTGGATTAGTAGGTAGAATTGTACGGTGGAATGATTTCCCTCCATCTTTGGGTAAAGCTGTAATTGGAGATTTGAATGAATGAATGAAATGTTTTTTACAGTCAAAAAAAAAAATTCAAGAGTGACAAAATGAATTCCTATATAAGCACTTGATTCCCCAGCATAGTACCAATCAGAAAATTTATTAATACTTGCTTATTCTGTTCGTTTTACAGTAACAAATATTCCGCATGGCTCTCAAAAATTGTTTTCTGTCTTACTTCTTCGTTATCATGTCATTTTTGTCCAGTTTTTGTTCTTGCGCAAGTGTTGGGTCGCTTAATGTAACCCTGGCTGCTTATTCATCGGCAATAGCAACATTTTATGAAGGGCGTGGTATGCACTTTTACAGGACACACATAACTATTGAATGTCATGACTTTAGTAGAAGAAAAATCTGCTGTTCAAAATAATTTTATTAGAAGATAATATATCCTCCCTTCTTTGTAAGAAAATACAAAACGAAGATAGCCTGTTAAGATATTGCAATCATTAATTCTTAGTACTGCTCTTAATGTGCCACAAATATTATCAAACTAGGCTATAACATGCATTTCTATGAGATCCATTTATTTTCATTTTGATTCACACAGGCGGAGGATGTGGATTTGGAAATCAAAATGATATTGCTCAGCCACCTTTCTCAAGCAAGATAGCTGCTGGAAACCGAGCCCTATTTAAACAGGGCAAAGGCTGCGGCAATTGCTATGCGGTAGATGCTTACTCTGCATGTTTTTGTTGGCTTGCATAAGTTACTTATATAATGCTCGTCACTGTTTAGCTTAAATCGTGATACGGCGTTTATTTCACCTAATTTTTTTTTCCTAATTTCAAGAAATCAGTGTCTTGTATCATGCCCTTGTATTTTTTTTCTGTGTCTGAATTTTGGATTTTTCGACTGGCAAAATGGTTAGATCCTATAAACCCATCCAATATTGCAAAATCTGCCGCAATCAAGAGCAGCCTATACTTTTTTCTTTCTTTAAGAATACCAACTTGATATTTGAGCTAGCTAACTATACCCGGGATGGTTTCTTGGTTTTCAAATGACACGTGCATGCAAATTCAGGTGCTATGCAGTGCAAACGTTTATGGGGCATGCTCCGGTTCTCCGGTCACGATAACAATCACAGATGAATGTCCCAATGCCTGCAACAATGATCCTGTTCATTTTGATTTCAGTTCAACTGCTTTTGGCTACTTAGCAAAGGCAGGCCAGGCCGATGTTTTGCGAAAACTTGGTAGAATCAATGTCTATTATCAAAGGTAAATTTCAGGGATAAGATAGAAGACAATTTTTTTCTGTACTATAAATATATTATTGTTACTGAAGTAAGTTTCGGGATTAACTCATGCAAATGTAAAGGGTGCCATGCAACTATGGTAATCAGAAGATTGCGTTCAAAGTCGACCCCGGTTCCAATCGATACTACTTGTCTGCTGCAATTGAGTACGTAAATGGTGATGGAGACGTTGCTTCTGCGGAGATCCAACCGGCGGGATCCCGGCAGTGGTTTCCGATGCAACAAGTGTTTGGTGCAACATACAAGTACAACATTCCAACGGGGACAAATGGGCCGTTTTCCATCAGGTTGACACAAGTTGAATCCAGACGAAGCCTTGTGGCTCCAAATGCGATTCCAGCGAATTGGAAGCCTGGCTCACGTTACATATCATCTGTTAATTTTTGAATAATCTTGAGCATTCTGTAGCTGGCAAGCAAAGGGCTGAATTGAGAATATCAGTCAGTCTAAGGAACTGTTTGTCTGTTGGATTGTGGCCAAACATATATTATTGCAATCAATGAAGTGCTATCTTGAAGATTAAGAATTATGCCAATTTGTTCCAGAAACATTTGATCTCAAGCAGCCTAAAATGGTGATGAGATTAATAATAAAAAATAATTAATTCAGAAATACTAGGAAGTAATTTAAAATTAGTCTAAATTCAAAAAATTGTCAGACTTAACTCAAAATCTTTAATTTTTGGGACCAAAATTTTCGTTGATCCTTTGAATGATATAGGCCAGCTTTTTCTCTTCCTGAAAGGGGGTTAAAAAAATAATAAACCTCTATTTCGATTACTTGTGTACACTAATAAATATCTCTAATAGTATTCAGTTAGAACTTTGGTCTTCTTGAGATTTTAATTCCTGTCATCTCGTGAATTCTATCATTTTCGAACTTTTCTCAAGGTATAAGTCCCTGAGACTTCAAATATGATTACAGCATGCAAAATTCTCCCTTGTAAAGTTTTAATTGTGGCCATGGAATACCACGTAAAAGAATTAATTTGGTCCATCGCAACCTTCTAAGTTTTTAGAATTAATGACGGGCTTGATCTTATGTCAAAAAAAAAATAAAATTAAACCATAGGGCTACTTGTATTGTACTGTAATCTAATTAAACACATAAAAATAGTTTATCTACTAACTTTCAACCAATATATAAAACGGTAGGTATATTGATGTTATGGTAATCCTTCAATACCAATACTAAGCCGTTGCTGAAATCACATGCTGAAAATGATACGACTGACTGAGGTTGGACCAATAATTAATTAGTTAGATGTGAGCAATTAACATAAAAAGGAAGCACTAATTAACCTTTGATAAAGAATATTGATCCTGCCGGCACTGCGCAGCAATTGATCTGCCTGGCAACGCTTTGCCAAAGTCCCTAAAGCAGTTCCACTTGGATCAAAATGAACAGGATCACCATTCACCGCCGCAGGAACCGCCGCACTGATCAGTGATGACTACAGTTATTGCAGAACCAGAACAGGCCGAATTGGACGCTGTTGTGCATAACACCTAAAATTGGGATCCATGCATCCGTATCCTCAACTTATTAGTAGAGGCAAAATAACTTGAAATGTCTTATCACTGGCTAAGAATATCTCTTGCCTTGTCTTGTCACAATTTTGGTTGAGACTGGAGATATTTTTTAGGTATATTAGAATTTTCGATGAGGTAAAGGTCTACAGGATTCTATGATGTAGTAAAGACAATTAATAGATGGATAATTAATTAGTACCAAATAGCAACTTCCACAGCCTTTGCCCTGCTTAAATGAAGCTTCATTTCCAGCAGAAACTCTAGATAAGAAAGGTGGCTTCTCCACAGCATCTTCATATCCACAAGCTCCTCCTACTCACCGAATTAACCATTGAAATTTTCAAACTTATTACTGCTTAAATGATGGGCGGTTCATCAAGGTTTAGAACATTGAATGTTAATTACTTTTACCTATTTCACGCTTTTTAGTCTTTGACAAAAAGAAATCGCTCCGAAAACCAACAGCTTTGCCCTTTGTGATTTTTTTTTTTAATTTTTTACTGTTTCATTCTTTAATTAGTTGTAAATGTTAGATCTGAGTTGTCAAAAAGAAAATAAAAATGTTGCTTGCCTCTACAAAATGTAATGGAAAATTCTTTGTCACACCCTAAACTAATTTTATTATAATGTTCGCTTGAAAGGAAAATATGCATGAATGACAATACAATGTGAAGAGCTGGAATATAACATTTGTGTCACCATATACGAACCAGTGCTGCCTGCTCCATGGGGATCCCCATAAAATGTTGCAACGGCAGGTGAAAAACTAGCTAAAGATTGAGAAGCATTATGTGACTTGACACTCCTGGAAGAACTAAATGTAGCAAAAGACAGTGAGAAAAGACCTATGAAAGTTAGCAAAAGAGAAATCTCATGCAACCAAGGCTGGGTGGGGTGGGAGGCACATTTAAAGTGGCTTGGTTTCAAAAAATTCAGGCGGGTGTGCTATAATGCACCTGTCTGGTCTGATGGTAGTTCAGTTCTTTCCGGGTTATCCCTGGACCTCCTTATCATACTAAGAGCCATCTAAACAACAATTTACTTGTAAAAAACTGACAGGAAGCTAGAGCAACTTTTGTTGCTTCTGTTCTGATGATTAAAGGATAGAAAACCACCATATATACAGGAATGATAACAAGAGATACTTCCGCTATTGTTAAACTATGTCTATTCTATCATGGATTCTACAAATAGATTTACAGCATAAAAAGAAAAGAACGGTGTGTGTATGTCGAGAAGACTTTAATCAAGTGGCTAAAATTAAGATGTCAAAACTCACAAATTCTAGGTCCTAATTTTCATTCCTTCTCTCCATTTCTTAAATCTCACCCCAAGTCTTGAGTTCTAATTTCCATTCCCCTTTCTCACTTTTTAAATTTCACCTCTTTCTTTCTTAATTTTTTTTAAGGAAAAGTAAGTTTACAGTTGACTATTAATGATAGAGATTTTCGAATTCAAAAGGTAGTTTGAGGGGACTAAATTGATTCGTGTAATCTGAGTTTGAAAGATTTAGGGACTAGATGAATCGCAACTTCTGCAATAAATTATCCAGTTCCTAAATTCCTTATTTGCACAGCCCCAAATGGCTCATTCGATCAATGAAGATTATGTGCATAAAAGAGGTAAAACCTTAGGACCGTGATGCATCACAAATAAGATTCAATTGAACATACGAGGGGCAATGTGATGCAACCATCTTTTGAGAGGAGTTTGGTTATCGAAAAAACAAAAAAAAAAATTTTTGGGTGGGGCGGGTGGTTAGATTTAAGCCTAAGTCTACTGTTTAGGCCCAAGTTTTGATGGGTTGAGTGGACCGAACAAATCGAGTTTGGATTAACTTGGTCCATCGACGATTGTACCCTTTGCCCCTCTGTGTAGGCTGTGTACGTTTCGGACACAATTTTGTACAAGTAATCGATTTGGAGAAGTGCAAAAAGCGACCAAATGATATCACTCGTAACAATTCCATAATCTCGCATATTCATAGATTATTAGGCGAAATTTTTTACAAATCTTTCTGCAGTTTCTGGAGCTTTATCATACAGGAGTAATTTTGTCTAAACATGTAAAGAAGAGAGGTTAAATGCTTGTGAAAAATAATTAAGGAAATCAATGCAACTCGACGGTGGTTGACGTGCACTCTATAAATGCAAGCAACAGAAATTAGTAGTATTAGATTTATTTTTTGGACAGTCCGGAAGGATTCTAAGAGCCCTCTCCTCAATCACTGAATCGACCATAATGATTTAGTAGTACTAGTTTCTATGCTATATTAGCAACATTTATCTTTTTGTTTTTTTTTAGGAGGTAGGAAAGCAACATTTATCTTTGCTCCATAATGAAGTTTTTCCATTTATGTCAGCTGAAAAGGAAAAAGGATGCAAGTGTCAACTATTACTAATACAGATCTATAGAGTTACTAGTAGAACCTTATTTCCTTGACGATGTACTCATCATCCATTTTGCTCTAATAAAAACTATGAGCTGGTTCTTATATTCCTTAAACCTAGGCATTGAAATTTACAACTGATCTATAAGTGCTTCCAGGTTGCCAACCAGCAGGGATGACATTGTTTGCCACCAGAGCGGCGCCGGATTCTGCTGTTAGCTTAATTGAAAATGGAGCTTGCAATGTAGAACCCGTGTCCAATTTCCAAACAGCACCCCAAGATTGCTGCATGGGAAGCCATGATTCCGAATCCAGTGCTTGTTTGAGTTGAACCCCCGAAAGTTCACCATCCCCATCTTCGAATTCAACCAATGCGGCAAAATAGTCGGGATTGGAGCCAGCATCGACGTGAAAGGCCACAGATACTCCAGGATAGTTACACGGAACCCTGTTCAGAATTGAAAATTGCATTAATGAAAAAATGTCGAGTATGATGTTCTGTTGTTAATACTATATATAACAAACGTCATGGTGTCATCTCTCTTGGAAAATCAGGTTATGATGACACTAATCAGATTACGACGACCTTCATTTAGTGATAAACATGCTCCCATAATTTTTGCCATACGACTGACTGTCCATTTAGTTTGAATTTTTAGCTTTGTACTTCGAATTGTCAATCTGATTGGAGCATATTTTTTTGACTTGGTACGTCGTAGGGTATTTGTAGCATGACCTTAGTCAATTTCGAGCAGTAAAAATTAGTCAAGAATGACGGAAACTTTCGTCTGGAAAAAGAAGAATATCTGATTTCTAACCTCTTATACTGTATTTGTAAGACTCCGGCATTGCGCAATTCATCAGCTTCGCCGGAAGTGGCCATGGCTCCAAAAGCTGTGCCACTTAAATCGAAGTGAACTGAATCTGAGACGCAAGGACCTCCTGGACATTGATCGGTTATAACCACAGTAACAGGAGATCCTGAGCATGCTCCATTAACATCTGCTGTGCATTTAACCTGAAGATTTGTACGTAGTACGAAGCAAAAGAAAACTACGCATAAGACAGCCAAAATTAAGTACGCACAATTGCATAAAAAGATGTAACATTTTATACGGATTTAGAATTTTCTGAACAACTTAATATTCTTGTGTGTCTTGTGGCATGCACCTGATAACATGCTCCACAACCTTTGCCCGAGTCATAGAGGGAAGGACCTCCTGCCGATATTAAAGAAGAGAATGGTGGCTGATCAACCGCACTGGTGTATCCACAAGCCCCACCTACATTGTTGATTGAAAATAGGAGTTATCAGAATTAATTCACTGATTTTATGTCGGAATATTGTTGGTAAACAGGTTTTCTTCTTTGAGCTCAAGCTAATTAATGTACGTAAATTCACAAGTGTAAGGCGTATAATACTTAAACAATAAAAACACAGAATCTTGTAATCTCGTTGTTTATTACAATCTCAATATGAGAATTATACGTTAACAACAGTTCAAGTTGAGATGATTTTGCCCGGATGAGATACATGTACCTCATCGGGCAATCGGGGACACAGTTATATAACATTTTTTGTTTTCGTTCTCTTACCATCACTTCCTGCACCAGTAGGGCTTCCATACCAGGTTGCACCAGCGGGTGACCAATCAGATTGGGATTGGTATTGAATTTTCGATATATTAAGAAGCTTGGGGTTGAAGCAAGAGCAGAAGTTTGTAACCAGAAAAAAGAGAGTTAAGTAGGAGGAAAGGTAGAGGAGATAATTAGTTGCCATGATGAAGTGATGAAGATCGCTAAAAAACAGTGCTCTATATATCTATCTATGCTTTAGGTTTGATGGATTTGGTTTGATTGGATTTTGAGAATTTCGCTGCTATTTATAGAGGCCAGGCTCCCAAAGAAACCAAGCTTCAGTCCCGCATATTGTGGTGGAACATGAGAATTTTGCCATGTGCAATATGTTCTACAAAGCATGTACTATACACTGATACAGTATTAGAGATTTGACTACTGTAGAATCTGTTAAAGACTAAAAGATTTGCAGTTATTGACCATGAATGTGGTCTTCGTTCTTCGTGTACTTATTTATGGGGCATCAAAATTAGCACTATTAATTCCTAATGAGTGGCACTGTTGTGGCAAATTAATTTCACTCTTTGTTCTTGGACCCTTTTCTGCCGTCAGGTTTAAGAGGATTCGAATCTTATACGCTGATAGTTGGAGGTGAGACCGAGCGTAAAAAAGGGTGAGAGGATTAAAAAAATTTGACTCCTTGCCAAATAATAATGTATCATAATTACTTTAAAATAGTACTGGATCACAATCCGAATCATGAATAAATGCTTGATTTAAGAAAAATGTAACTGATAGATAAGATCCTCTGATGCTAAAGAGAGCACTAAGCAACAGAAAATCAAGCCCAAAATCAAGGGCCAATTCCACGTCAATACGTCATCGTAATATCAGCATGAAGAAAAATTTATGGAGTCCGATGTAAGAGGCGCTAAGCCGCTAACTGAAGGGAAAGGGACATGGAGGTTTCTTTCTCTTTTTTTTTTTTGGGTTGAAAAGACTGGAGAAACGTGACAAATGCAAGGGATCCAGAAGAATTACAAACATGGAAAAGATTACTTTCCCAAAAAAACATAATTATGTATATCAACTAATTACGTTCATCAATTAATAATGGAAGAATTCCGAATTCTATGGTTCGAATTAACTGTGACATAGAATTCAGAAGATACATACGATATGAATATTGGATTACGAACCTTAACGTATTGCTAAAGGCTTAGCCTTTATGTAAATCTGAAGCTTTGTTGTATTCAAACCCGTAATGCCTCTCTTTGCAATAGGGACAGATTTGACCCATTTTTCTTGGTCTTTAGCCAGCAATGTTAATTTGCTATTCCAAATACGTAATTTTGAGGAGGAAAATTTTCCATTGTACAAATATTTTTCGTTTTCTTTCTTCTCAATAATATTCCCTTAAAAAATAATATGCTCTCTTGCCTTACGAAGTGAAATTAACAGGCAGACATACCCTTGAAAGATTTTTTTTTTCTCCACAAATAAATGAAAATTGCAAATTATTTACATGCGCTGCGACAAACAAGCCAAAAAGTCTAACCAGTAGAAAATATGTCCAAACAAAGACCCCGTTTTCATGGGCCATTCTCCCCGTAGAATATTTGGCGCACATAACTGAAAAGGGGGACATAAATTGCCCATATGTTAGCCGTTAATGGTGGTTTTGGCCGTTGGCCGTTGAATCTCACGGTTATGTTTTGGCCGTATATATGAACTCCCCACATGGCTGTCGCGCTCTAGCATGAAAAATTGAACCGTGATTGCGTGCCTACTATTTGCCTAAAGTCTCCCGGACTTCTACTCAAAGCAGATTTTTCTTTTCTGCTTTTTGAATTTTGGCGATTGAGTGCCTGGTTAGATTTTCTTTCTTCTCTCTTTTGAAGAATCATATTTTTGTTATAAAAAAATAAGCTATTTTTCAATCAAACAGAAGCTAATATTCCTATTATTAATAAACTAACTGAAAATCGTTCAACACGATTTATTTGATAAAGAAAACTGTATTAATGGCAAAAAAACATGCATAGATCATGCCACTAATGTATCGGCAAGTGACATTGTTAGAGCAATTATTTTTCTACTAGAGCGTATTTTATTCAAATGCCAAGATTACCCTCCTCAATCAATCAACTTTTTATATGTTTATTGATTTTTCTAGGATCCATCATCCATTAATTACTCATCTTTTCTCTCTCTAATTAAGCATTTTTCCATTAGGGCCTCTCACTCTTCTTCTTATTATTCTCACTTTTCTCTTTCTTACTCAGTACTCACACACTAATAGATCTACTATTTTATAATTAAGTATTTTTCCATTAGGCTCTCTCACTCTTCTTCTTATTATTCTCACTTTTTTCTTTCTTACTCACACACTAATAGAACTACTATTTTATAATTAAAAAACATGTTTTTTTTCTTAATCTTTTCTTGTATCTTTTTTGGTTCTATGCGCTCTTGCTTTTTTTATTCAATTCTAAAACTTTGATTTATTCATTTATTTTCTTTTACAAATAGAACCTCATTTAACTCCAACAAATTTCAGTTTAAATTAATTATTATTATGATGTCATTGTAACTCAATACTTTAGCACAAAAAAAAATTTCTTGCAACATGCCACTTTCCTTTGACTTTTTGTTCATTTATCATGCCTCTAAGAAACTAATACTGTTAAAGTTTTACCATCTTTTTCTCTTTTATACTTGTCATGAAAATCTTGATTTTTATCTTGTATCAAGTATTCACATTTATCATATAAGACTTGATTTCTATCAAGTATTCATATCTCTAATAATTAGATGAAGATAAGTTTAAATTACATTATCAAGTTTTCATATTCTCTAACAATTAAATGCAACTAAGTTTAAATTACATTACATTATATATCCCATGAATATCGAAGGAAAAGTAAGGTTATTTTTTGGTATTATTTTCATTTTAAACTATTATTTAGTTTGACTTAAATTACATTGTGTTTGAAAAAAGAACCTTTTGAGTAAAATTTTTTTTAAAAAAAACATGTAGAATTAATATACAAGAAATTATCAAAGCCAAGACCAATTTAGTAAATCATGAAAATAATTGATGAATTAATGTGACAAAGAGAGAGAAAGAGAGATACAGAGAAGAATGTAAGTGAGTAGAAAAAAACTTCAATTGAAAAGAGAAGAAGGCGAGTAATTAGTATTTAATGGATCTAAAAAATATGAAAAAGAATATATGGAGTTGACCGATTGAGAGTAATCTTGACTTTTGAGGAAATTTTGATTTGGCAAGAACATTATTGCTCTCAAAATATCGCCAGTCCAAATGCATCTGATCCGATTTGAAAAATTAAAGCTGTTCTAATAAGAAATAACTAAAAATCATCCAAAAAATAGGCTGTATAAATTTGGTGCATTATTAATTATACATTCTTATAAATACCTTGATAACTAACGTCATTAGCATGTCTTGCTAAATCATGCGCTATTGTATTGCCTTTTCTAAACATTCAGTTCAAATCTTCGCCTTGATATATATTGGAGAGTTGTGAGGAATCAATTGGACCACTCAAATTTGGTTTAAAGAATCGTACACATCCATTAATCATGGAATTACAATGAGATTGAATGATTGATTTGTATGTCGATTCTAGTATTCTTAATAATTAAAAAGTTGGACTTAGTTCAATCATTAAAAATCATTGTGCCTAATTTTAGAAATAATTGTTGGTTCTCACTATGTCTATTTCCTTAATTAACCTTCCTGCTTCTTCTTTTCCGGAATGGGCCAAACCTCCCATGCTAACAAATCTAATCAACAATGAAGAAAGAAATAAATTGATAATGAACGAGATTAAATCAAAATTAATTGTAAATTAAGATCCATGTACATAAACTGCTCTAGACTACTATAGATCGGAAGGATAGATAATCATGCTGGGTAAGACTTTACAGTAAAAAACACATTATGAACATGCTTGAAGACTAAAAACTTTCGGACTTTCCAAGCAAAAAGGAATACTAGACTATCTCGATCTATTTTCCATACTTGAACTTCCTTACAAGTAGAATTCCTCCTATCCATCATTGCAGAGTGACTAATTTTCTTGTTATGCAAGTACACGGCAACAATTGTTTGTTGCGGGCTCATTACTGTCTGAAGTAATTCTAACGTGTAAGCGAAAGCAAGTTTAAAATGATTAAGTTTCAACATACTTTAATTTTTTGGTGAATAGTGTATGGATTAGCTTAGTTTGAGTCTAGCAATTTTGCTGTAAAACACCATATCATGATCTGCCTTTCTCGTTTTAAACATATCATCTTTATTATGGAACTTGAGTCAAGTTAAATGAACATTTACGTGGGCTTGAAAGATGGCATGTTCTCAATTAAGTCAAACGACATGCTTCATGTCATGCTCCACATCCATACTGCTGGGGAAGAAGGTGACCAAATAAAAAAGATGGAGTTAAATTAAATGAACCCGTGGAGGATACGTTAACTTTTTGTTCCATCAAATTTTAAGACATTTTTTTCATTTGACAACGTCAAAGTGACTGAAGATGTAGCATGTGGTTTTACTCATTTCAGCCTAGGCACAGAATAACTGTTTACAAGTGGCATATCTATTAGGGATGCCTAACGCACATTCCTCTTCATTCATCAGACAGTTGTATTAGCTAAGTTCAATTCATTCAACTACGAATTAACGTCCTCAGCCAAGGGTGAATAGTTTCGTTGCTTTACTCCATTAAATTTTTCGACTTATCGTTTATGATTTGCTTGAGATGGTAGAATTACGCATTTCCTTTTGGACTAGGATTTATGTCCATTTTTGTCCATTTTCTTAGTTACAAAACTACTAAGTTGTTGGCGGAAAAAGAAGGTAGATATGAAATAGCATACTGCTACGCCATTTTTTGGATTAAGAAAGAAAATAAGT
Source organism: Coffea eugenioides (assembly GCF_003713205.1). Taxonomy (NCBI): domain Eukaryota; kingdom Viridiplantae; phylum Streptophyta; class Magnoliopsida; order Gentianales; family Rubiaceae; genus Coffea; species Coffea eugenioides. The sequence goes on along the minus strand of NC_040036.1, from coordinate 25,872,201 downwards.
ATGCGGAGTTTTTCTTTTTTCTTTTTTAATTCATAAAGAAAAACATATCTTTTTTTATTCTTTTTATCATGTGTTGTCAAACATGCCCGCGGAGGGGAGGAGGAGGGAAAGGAGAGGACGGTTGGATTGAATGTAAGACTATCAGTGGGGTTGGACCAACTCGAAATCGACCCGTTCTATCCGAAAAAAGTTCAATGAGTCTAAATTTTAATTGAGGTGGACAGAGATTGGGGCTAAATATTATATCCGAACTAAATTAATATGAGTCAAGTTTGGGCCATACGAGACTCAAACACGATTAAAGGTCATATGTGTATAATTATATATGTAATATATACAATAATAATATCCATAATTTATAATTATCTATACTACATATAAAGGGAGAGGAGGAGATTTGGAGTAAACAAAAATTTGTCACTTTATATACTTCCTAAACTGCCATTGATGATAAGGAAACTTTTGGTATAAACAAAAATATATCTTTCTTTGACAACTACCAACTACCAATATGATTTTTTACCAAGTAATATGTATTATTTCATATTCTATTTTTCAACTTATTTTATAAATCTTAATTTTAATTAGCAACTACCAATTATGGTTATGACGAACTACCAAATAATTAATTTTATAACTTTTATTTTGTTGAATGTTTTACATATGTATTTTCAAAATATAAAACCAATTTTCTTGAAAATGATTTCAATAAATATACTCAAAATATTTCACAAATATTTTTTTCTATTAGTTGCATACACATTAGTGTGTGCCTTGAATACTAGTAAATATTACGACATACAATGTTAATAATTTATATGTAAATTTGTATTAATTCATAATTATAAAATATATATTATCTATAATTATGTATTTAATTGTAAATTTGGGCCAAGGCCCAATTTGAAGTCGAAACTCATATAATAGTATGGGTTGAGTTTGACCCTTTTTAATATGAACTTGAAGGCCGAAAGCTAGAAACCCCACAATCCATGTAACTTGTGGGTCGAGTTTGAACTTGCTGAAATTTGGCTCAAAAAATCCGATTGACACCCCTAATTGAATGATAGGTTCTACTTTTAAAACCTCCCCACTTACCCTAAAAATATATATATATTCCGACAAAAGCCTGCAAGGTCCTTTTGGGTCAAGAAAAATGGGGTGTTTCCTGGGCTGTCTTTTGTTTCTTTTGGAGGATTTTATATGGGAAAAGCCCTCTTCACTTATTTGTGCTCAAAACGGGATCGAAGTACTTCTTGTTTATGAACCCACGAGGTATGGTCTGTGAACACAAGCGTGTGGGCCGGCCTATTCGAAGTCCAAAGAATATATGCTGATCTTGGGAATTCACGAGGAATATCGGTTCTACTATTCTTCCAAGTCCTTGGCCTTGGGATGTCTTTTGATGGTCTTTCTAATTTGGTCTTCACCAGGATACATTTCATCCCCGCAGTGAAATTGCCGGAGCTATATACCTTTTAAGTAAAAGTTTCTTGAGTAAAAACCTGCTGAACATAAATGTTGATGTAGCAGAATATAAGCTATCAGGGGAAAGAGGCAAAAGAACTTGAATAGACTCATCTTCATTAGTTTTTTCAGCACCTGGAACTCTCTTCCACAACAAAAGGCAAAAATGAAAACAGACAGAACTGATATTTTAACAATCCAAACTTGTTCAGTTCAATCGTCGTGCAGTATGAACACAATTGAATCGAACACTGGAAACCATATCTTGCATTGCCTGTCGTTTTTCAACCCTAGGGCACTCAACCAGTAACAATCATCATGCCATCTAAGCTTTAACTTGACAAAAAAATAATACTACTTCTGATGATCTTCGCATTAACAATAATACTACAGTTAGGTGCATGTCGCTTAAGTGACGTACCAAAACATGATTAAAGTTAAAAGTAGATCCTACACACAAGATATATTTATATGATTCTAAAGCATGAGGAACATAATGCCGGGATGAGGATTAGTCTGGACTCCAAAGCCAGTCGAATGATTAATTTGTTCAAGTCTTCTTTTCGAAAAGGACAAAGTTTGACGAATTTGTATATGATTGATTGAAACAAATGGCTTGGAGATGGTCATTATTCGTTCGATGAAGTTAATTAAAGAATTCACTGCTTGTCGTTTTATGATACTTCTAGACTAGAGACGTATGAACAACGCAGACAACCAAGGATTAATTAAATATATGCCTTGGTGAAGACTTGTTCCATTAATTAAGGCAACCTAACAAGTTCTCCACGGTCGGAGCTGGAAGTGGAGAGGGTGATTAGGGTGTTTTGGGGGGGGGGGGGGGAGGAGGGAAAGGAGGGCACGGAATGTATTACATTTGCTGGCTATTAGACTTCTTGTAATTAGGTGGTTAACTAAGCTGAGGTGTGCAAGAAAAAACGTAAAAGCCTAAAACATCATCAAGGGGTTGACAAGGTGATCAGGGGTCAAATATCAACAAAATAACAGTGCATAACTAGAGCTTGATCTTACTATATATTATAGTTAGATGACTAACATTCAAAATTTTCCTTCCCAGAATTCAAGTGCTTGATGTTCATGAACTACCAACAATCAAAGTTTGGTGAAAAAACTGGAAGAATTTATAGTTGTTGACGAAGTTATGTAATCTCTGACTATCAAATGTTACACCAAGAAAAGGGCTTGTGAAGCCACTGAGGACCTTGATACTTGGAGCCTTGCTGATTTTGAAGGCTAGTTGACGATGTATGAGATGTGCCTAAATCAGAGGTCTAGACACACATATAGTGGAGTCAGCGTTACAGGTGAAGATAAACCAACCCAAAGAAAAAAGGGGAGGCATCAAATATTGCAGATACAAAACAACGGACCCAGGATTTTTGAGGCCGTGGTAGAGGTAGTTATTTTTTACCGGTGAAGAAATAAAAATTTTAATAGAAAACAACAAAATATAGAGCAAAATAATTTTAAAAGGCGAGAGAGATCTAAAATTTAGAGCCATAATTATGGTATAAGGTAGGTCATCATCAATGTGAATGTTAGTCTAATAGTAGATTTAACAATAGATATGTGCATGTTAAGGTGGTTGAAAATAATAGCAATAAGCAGGAGCCTTTCTTGTGTTCTAGTTCTACAACTTAAAAACATTGATTGATTTATTAACTCTAGTTGTAGCAATCAAATGTATGGGAAAAAGTAGCTCTGATTTGGATGAATCTTTTCGTATTTTTGTGAAATTTCAGAATAATGAAAGGATATCTATTCCCGAAAAGAAAAGATTCAAATTATTCAGCAAAATGGATTTTCTACTTTTATATTATTTGATTCCAAAGGTGTATCGTAATTGTTGAGCTTGGGAGGGTTGTCTACAAAAAAGGTATGATATGCACTTTTAAGTATGGTAATGGTCCTATCAATGATCATAAGTTGGGATTAATAGTTGTAGAAAGAATGAACCGCAGTCCGATGTAAATGAGAATGCAAAAACATCCAGTTAATTTTCCGTCTTTCTTTATGTACAACTTTTTTGTCAATTTCATCTTTCTTGTTTTGACCATAATTGAATATTCCCCTTACAATAAAAATTGGGCACAGATAGAATGAGTAAATCTTATATATACTGACCGACAGTATATACACTATCATCGTTTGATTCATAACATGTGCGTAAAAGTTGAATTTTAAATTCAAATTTTACATAATTGTCATTCATCCAACACTGATACACATACACTATCATCGTTTGATTCATAACATGTGTGTAAAAGTTGAATTTTAAATTCAAATTTTACATAATTGTCATTCATCCAACAGACTGTCAATGTAGGAAAGATAAATCCAGATAGTTATATACTTTCTTTTTTTTTTTTATGAATTCAATAATGATTGAGACACTTAAATCCCAGTGATTGAGCTATTTCAATGCGTGTGCTTGTAAATGCATTTGACAGCTCATAAACCGGTTCTCTTCTTTTGAATGGTAAGCTACACATCAAAGAGTCAAAATTGCTTAATTATGTTCAATATAAATGACAATAACAGGTGGAGGAATTCAAATTGATTCAATAATTAGGCTTTATTGTCTATCAATTCGTTTGGAGAGACATCCAAGCTAACAAATCAAATTTGCCACTTTAACAACCATCCAACTTTTTTCTCCTATAATGATTGTAATGTAATAACTACACATAAAGCGAAAGCAAAGCGGTTATGATTACTATGATTGGAGCGTATGCTCATTGTATCAATTAAAATTCAAAAAAATTAAGTTTCACTTTGTTATGGCTTATTAACCGATCTTCAATATGTTGAGGTCGTTTTAGTTGACCTCAAAATCATTCTACAACCTGATTCTCAACTTATTAGTGAATAGAATATGCAGCCCTCCACCGTCAAGTGAGAAGAAAAATAGCCTGCCCAAGGATTGCCAGATCTCCCGACTTGTCACTTAGGTGATCGAGCCAAGAAATTTTGTAGTAATTTTGTAATATCTATTCTCTCAAACCATGCTTTGTTAATTCACTTAACTATGTGTTTTTCCTTTCTTTTCAGAGTATGTGTGATCTAAAACAACATCATGACGTATAAATATAGTGCTGAGTACTGACTAATGGTCTTAGGACCTTGCAAATTTAAACCAAAGATTAATTCATGTATAACTCTTGTTTGAAGTATACAATACACAGCTGGAGATGTCAAGAATGAAAGAAAACCTATAAAAGTAGCTTCTGATTTTTGAAGACAAAGTTAATTAGTTCTATAACAACTAGGCAAATTATTATCCTCCAGGAGTTTTATTCCTTGGTAAGATGTCAATTGATACACAGTACAGCCGCAAGATCAAGAAGATCAAATCTATTATTTCGCCTTGAACAGACATGTCAAAAAAAAAAAGACAAAACAAATAATTGACGGTACTTAACCTGGATTCCTTAACCTGGACTTAAGGTCCATAGGAGTCTCATTTTGTCATTAATTGGCTGAACGTGAATTTTTTGTAGGTTCCCTTTAGACTACTCTTGTGGGTCGTTTAACTGATGACTTCCTGAGTATTTCTAATCTAATTGTGTGTGTTTCTTTCTATTGGAAGAAAAATAATTGACGGTACTGAAGAAGCTGATTTTTTTTTGTTGTTTTAAAAGTTAAAACCAGTGTAAAATCTTGCTCGCTTACTCGATCAATTAGCCAGGCCTCCAAATAGGCATGCAACTCTGTATTGGCCCCCTCTCCTTCTTGCATTCAATTAATTTCTCATTTGTCGAGGAGGACTGTCTGTCCCCACGCTGGTCTAATGAGCAATGCCCCGGTAAAAGGTGAAAAACGTCAAAACCGGTTAGCTTTCTAGATGGAGCTAAATAGGCTAATCCTCGTGGGCATCTAATGACAGAGAAATTATTAAATTGGCGGATCTTTTCTTTGAGTAATTTTTTTTCAAATATAAACCTCTCACTTAAACTCTTCTTTTCCGTACCATCTAACTCGTCCTCCCCAAATTGAGAATTGGCTGATCTTGCCTATTCAAAATTATTCAGAATTTTTCACGAAAAAAGGTTAGATTATCCTAAGAGGTAGATCTTGCGTTCAAGTCCTCTCCCTCACGCTCAAAAGAAACATTTTCCAATTGGACCGACGTACGGCTCTTCTGACTGCACTCCTTGGCCTGAGTTGTTGGCTGGCAGCTAATCATTCTGCATCTTTAATTTCAACATCTGTCGCATCCTAACCAAACATTAAAGAGAGGTCAAACCGATGACGTTTCCCAAAACTAGTAACATGTGAAGGTAAAAAGATAGAAATAGCCCACAAGCTTTAATTGCTAATTGTACCGCACCAAGCTACATAAATGCTGAGCACAACAGTTTTAAGCATTAAAAGGAAAATTCATCTATACAATTTTGTACCCCAAAAAAAAAAATAAAAATAATTTTTAGAGCAACAGGCGGTAATAAATTAAAATTTCAGCATGAATTACTCTCAATTGGTGATCTTCTATAACAAAACTCTAGCAATTTGACTGTAGCCTCTTTGTTCTCTTTGCTTTGACTTGATTTCTTCGGCACATCGGATTGTCCTCTCAATTTGATACCCTCCTCCGATGCTCACTTCTCTTTCCAAATGGCAGCAGTAACTCTCGAAAACACTTACATTTACGTGCAACTTGAACCCCATCAAGAACAAGAATTCCAGCTCCAATTTGTTAATTTCCTTTGTTGTCAATCCCCCAACTCGTGCAAAATAAGAATTCCTATAATTCCTGTGAACCAAATAAACAACGAAAGAAAACTTTCATTAGACAAAATATTCACGGCTTCATACTACTAGAATTTTAGGGAAAAAAAAAAGCCTTTATGAAACAAACGTTAGGGAGTTTGTTAAGCTGCAAAAATAGGAATTATTATCTTAAACTACTGCAGTTTCAAAGAAAAATTGATTACTGAAACTGAAATTCCAGAAAGAAAGAACTTACATGTCTTCCACATACTTGGATGCGACCAAAATAGTTGTGATAAGAAGCCTATGTACATTCCGGGGACTGATTCGGAATTCGGAATATAACTGGCAAAATCGATCGATATACACATATGCAACAACATAGACCGAAGGTCCAGCTCTGGTGTACCGGAAAATTCTCTCCAGGTAGGACTGAATAGTCATATCCGGCGACTCGTGGCAATCGAAGACCCTGGTTCTAACATCTTTTGACAACGTTGTCGAGGTCCACGTACATTTCTTGGCAATTCTCTCATTTCTTGCCAGGGTTCTTTCAATCAGAGAAGAAAGAACGGAAATGACTAATGGGATGTTGGAATCTTCTTGATACGAATGTGAGTAGAGATCATTTCTGAGCTTTCTTGGTGATATGGATATTGATGAAGACAGGGCCATTTCAATTAGCCGATAATTGAAGGGAAAGAGAAAGTGAGGGAAATTTACTCTTTTATCAGCTTTATGTTGAAGAAGGATGGATGGTGGGAAGGATTATATAAGACCGAGCAAGTAGAGTTGGAACGAGTGCAAAAGAGGATGGGGAAATGGAAAGTGGGAACTGGGAGCGGGAGGAGAGGCTTAGCTGTGTTTTTTGCGTATAAATAAAACTAAAGAAAGTAAACATGGCCAATTGGAAGGTGGGTAGGAAAGTAGACTGATATCAAATTACAAGATTTTTGCCTCCGTTCGAATGGAGGCAATGTCCCAACATGCCAGCCATTTTTCAGCTTTAAATAAATGCAGCATCAGTTATAATATGTGATGCAGTACGCACTCATCAAATATTCTACTCTCCTATTTTTTAAAGAAAATTAAAAAAAAAAAAGAATGACAATATCAGGGCTTGTTGGTGTTTACTGTTTAGGGTTCAGGGTGGTGTTTGGAAGCATCCTGATGAATATTAAAGTCCCCTCCTCATTATACTAAGAAAATACGCATCTTTTAGTCCTCCTTTTAAGTTTAAAGTACGCCCAATCAAGAATATAGGTAATGACGCTATAAGAAACTTGTAATTATGCTTGTTTGGATTGCCAATTCTCCCAAAAGAATTTTTACGTTTTTTATGAACATATTTTTCAATCATTTTTTTATTTTAAGTATACTAAATCATTACAGTATATTCATCTACAAAAAAATTTCAAAAAAAAAAATAGCAATCCAAACAAACTGCGAATTTTTTAGTTCGATGCACAACAATAGCAGGCATAATTGATTTAACCTTTTTCTTGATCGTGAACATTGCTGTTAGAACACAAATAATCACTTCTTCATATTTTTTTTTGTGTGTGTGTAAGCTCTGTAACTTTTCATCGATCAGCAAGATACGAGTACACAATTAAAAGGGCATATATGCCTTAATTCAATTACATCACAAGAAAACAGATAAATGCAGTAAGCAAAACTCTAGAACCAAACAGAAAAAACAGCTTTCAAAAACTGATAGTGGACCTTATTCAAGGCACAACTGCACATTCACCAGTTACAATCTACTTTCTCACCCTAAACAATAATGTATGTTTTGCTATTATGGATTGGATAAAAGATAGAAACTAAAGCAGCAAGCTAAGGTAATTAATGTCGAATTAGATCCGCATGAGGCGGCCTTTGCTAAATTGGAAGTGACATTGCAAATTGGGATTGCCATCATTAAATGATTGAGTCTATAAAAAAAAAAAAAAAGTAGGAACTAGTAAAATCTTAGAGGTCTTTTTAGGGTTTTGATACATTTTTCACGCTAGTAAAACTTGTACAATTGTTAAAACAATTGAAGCACTCCGTTTTCAGATGTGTCGCCGACAGTGAGTGGGATGAAGACGAAAATAGGGGTAGGTCTCAGATTGGGTCCACGAGGGATGACGGCATTCAAGATGAAGACTTTGTCTAGAGATTTGTGTCAAAATTCAATCCTACTATTTAGACAGCGACTCGTGACTGGTACAAGTTACACGTGCAGTGAATCCCATAATTCCCATTCAAATCAATTTCTTTATACTAACAAAAAAAAATGCAATTCCTAGTGACAAAAGATGGAATTCTGTTGAATGAAACACAAACATTGTGGACAGTCTTGAGACTTGACAGTTCAAGATGGATATAATCAACAGTAAATTAGATAATGTGCTGGTTCACTTGTCTTCGCTTTCCGTAATTCAAGAATATTATGAGGTGACAAAACAAATAAAAGCATTTTGCGAGTGGCAAAAATTAAAGTGCTTGTTTAATTTTGAATTATTTCAAAAGCAATCAAAACATAAGCTTCATCAATCGCTGCGGTTGGCCCAGTGACTAAGAAATAGAGGTTTCTCATCGTTCGTTTCACTGTTAAGTTTACAATTCAAATCTTGAGCCTTACAGTTAAAAGTAGAAAGAGTGAGAAAAAGAGTGGAAGGTCAAAATAAATTTAAAAAGCATAACAATTTACTAGCGATCCTTTAAAAAAGTGATCATTTTTAGATTATGCAAATCACACATGCCGAAGACGAATGGTGTTAACATCACAAACACGACAATGGACTTCCAAATTATATGTCCCTCAAATTTATGGCTCGTTTTTAAGGGAATGTAATTTGGGACTAATTTGAACCTAATCTAGTGTCTTTCCATGCGCTTTGAGCATCATCTATACATTTCTCTTTAACTTCGTACGCAAAATTCTGCTGCATAAATTGGTGGTTCGCGATCTAGATAACCCAGAAATTAAATTAAATTAAATTAGTTCTGTAAGCAGAGAGCAAAAAAAAAAAAAAAATTAAACTGACCGCAAGATTCATTTCATTCCAACTTACAATGTACAAGTACTTCAATTCAAGGATTTGCATCTGGTGGGAATAGAAAATTACTACATCTCTTTGTTAATAAGGAAAATTTTTGCAACCTTTGACTTCATCGCCACATAAGCTTTATTTTATTTTCAGCGCTAAATTGTTTCGAATTACCCAAAAGAGAATGAATAAAAAAATCATATTAAAGATATTCCTGTGGGTTCCACGAATTATTCTGGAAATAATAAGAGATCCCTGGTGTTATAATTGATGTACGATTTTGTACAATATCATGAGTACCAAAACGTAGATGGGAAAAGAGCTTTGGACCTACTCACGTCTTTCCCATGAGTTCCTCTGTATGGCCGCGATCATCATAATGACATAAAACAATTTCCAGCTATATTATCAATTATTTGCTAACAAAAATCTTCCCCTTTCCACCCATCAGTCAACAGAAATTTCGTTTGTTCCAAGTTTTTGTACATGGAATAAGTAACAGTTATCATGCTGTTGATTTTGTCCATGAATCATTGCACTGGGAACCTGAGCTGATGTCGGGCATCCATAACACACTGTCCTTGCTTTCTCCTTACCTGCACTATTTCTTGGCATAGTCGCTAGCTTCGTTTTAGGTTTGATAATATATATAATACATTATATGGCAGTTAAGAGTTTTGAACGAGAAACCAATAACTTATAAATTCTAATTTTTTTTCAATAAGCAATTGAGTTCTGTTAAGCAAACATGTGCTCGTTTTTGTGATAATGTGACAAGTTAGAACAGTCACCAATGTAGTATACATGCCAAGGTCAAGCTTATAATAATCAGTTGAAATAAAAATAAAAAAAAATGATACAGTGATGATTTTAATGTGGATATGAGGACTACGACCAAACGAAGCTGTACAATTAGCTATAGGATAATTTTTTCATACACTGTTAGTGTATAACTTTATTTTACATTAGTAGGTTTAGATCATACTATATAACATGACATCAATTTTATATCCTTATACTATATAAGAACGAGTTTAGGGCTAGATTTCAACCGCAGGGATGAGGCTATTTTGAGAATGTGAGAGTGTTTGAAGAGTAATTGGAACATTGAATACAAGTCATTATAGCTTTAATTTCACTATAATTACTTATATAACCTTTCAGACATTTAAGGATAGGGGCAGGTTTGGTATGTTACAATGTTTGGTGCCAAATTGAGTATCAAGTACAACTGAATAAAGCTTGTGTTTTGATAAAATCACATAAAAGTCCTTTTAATCATTTATTATACTAACATCAAAGCCTTCCAATTTCCTGAAACCTTTCTCATCCGTTAAGAAATTAATTGGATGTTTACATAATTGGATTTTAATTATAATTAATTAACTTAATTATTATCTAAACAATCATTATCATATTTATGTCTCCATGTTTAGCCGATACCCTTTCTTCTTTTTCGGTTTCACCTCTTTGATTTTATTATGGCTATTAAATATTTGGTGGAATGCATAGCTTTTCCTTTAAATTGAGGTGAGTTCTTTAGATTTGTCTTCTTCGACTGTAGTTTTTTTTTTTCTGATAATTGGTTTATTCAAGAACTCCATATAGTTTGCCTTTTGATACTTCTAATTCCAAAAACTGACTAATTGTATTGTTTTCCTTAGTAAATCTCAGAGATTCTGTCTCTGGTCAAAGTACAATTTGAGATAATGTTATCACTTTCTAAAATAATCAGAAAAGCAATTTTATCATCTTCTCCTCCTCGGCCAAGGTATTATCTCTTTATTTAAATCAAATAACCTTATTTCTCATGAACTTTCTCCTATTGTTCTTGACTCCAGGGATCTGTTGACTACATTCCAGCAGTTATGGTTCAAGTAGTTATTTTTTCATGTAATATGATTTGGAATTCAGCTTGTGTTTATTTTAATTGAAAATTTTATGATTGTAAAATTTATTAACTTAGAATTTTGTACTTCATTGAAACTAAAAAAGAAAATTAATCATGCTACATTGTACTAAGATGTCATTTGCACTCTATTTGCTTTCCATGTTATGATCTCGTTCTTGTATTATACTGTTTATATAGTTTCAAATACAAAAAATTTACTTTTTTATGCTATTTAAAAGAATTTGTAGTGAATCTTGATGAGTTTAAATGCTTTAGCTACAGCACCAGTTTGATTGCATTGTATTAATTCATTTACTCATAATTGCATGTTGTACAATGATAAATAATGTTTCTTGATTTGATTGAAGCAACTATTATCCATAGTTCAAACAAGTCAATTAAGTAGAGATGTTATATTGAATACTTATACAAGTAAACATTGGAAAATATCATTAAGCAGTTTCTACCTATAGTTTGCAATTCGAATTCATATGAAGAATTTCTTCTGATTTTAGTTACCATTTTCTACAATTTCAAATTTAGAAAATATTATTTGCACCAATTTTTTATAATCAAGATAGTTTCAATTCAAATCTTAACAATTATGCAGATTTGAACTTATTTATGAGATTATAAAGAAATGCCCCTAGCAAAAAACACCAAATTTGAATAGTTTCTACAAAATTTTGAAAAAGACCACTTAAGTTTCTTATTTATCTATCATTTTTGGGCATTATTACATATCTTTGTAAGAAACATGTGATTAAGTCGTATTATGCCCACCAAATTATATAAATAGTTAGTCAAAAATAAAATTATTTTAGATTAGATTGGATGCAAAGTGATTGATGGATAAACTTGACTTGATAATTCAGGTTGAGCTTAAGTTGAGGGAGAAATCAGAAGCATTGCTTGAGGGATCTTTCACGAACATATATAGATTCGAGAGATGAAGGGTCCAATTGATACTTTAAAATGTTTTATCATCTTGGATAAGTTTTAGAAGAGACCTTTGGATACTTTTCAATTGCACTTCAAACATTTTTACATTTTCAAACTATCCTTATCTTTGTAGTTGAAATTCAAACATAATCTTTGATCACAACGGATTCTTATATAGTATAACGATAAGGATGTCTCATTGCACATTATTTTTATTGACTCACTATGTAACTTTATGATTTTTCTATTAAAATCACATGATAAAATCATCATACTTCAGTTCTTATACTACAAAATATTAAACAATAATTATTAATTATCTTGAATCACTAGCACCAAATTCCCGCGCGTCGCGCGGGCTGTCCCTCCCTAGTATGTGGCATACATTCAAAACTGTTAGTGTAAAAACAATCTCTGTGCATAATAAATTAATCCTCATCTATATTTGACACTCTAATTATGGCAAAACTCTACCATCTCTTTTGGGTGTCATACCCATGATTGTAATCCAATAAACTCTTGTCACATCATTCAATAATTTAAACTCTTAAAACCATTTAAGGGTTGATATCTCTTTTTGTTACATCTAATAGTAAATTAATATGTAATGGCATGGCACTCAAAAGGTACCGTAGAACTCCCTCTAATTATGATAGTGCAACTTTTTTTTTTTTGTAACATACAAGGGAAAAAAATAAAAATTTACAACTTTTCTGGTGGTAAGCTTTTACCTTTTAGATAAGAAACTCTAGAGGAGATGAGACAACATTAATCTTTTTTGTTTTTTTAAAAGAGACTCCAAACCTTATAAAGGAGAAAACTTAAGAGTTAAATCAAAGATGTCACGATCACCCGACTAATATCCTTATTGGTTAAGAGTGCGTTTGATAAAATAAAATTTTGAAAATTGAAATCTGAAATCTGAAATTATTAAATTATTAAGTACTAAACCTAATACATTTGAGTATATATCACATTAAGTGATAAACTTATTTTTGGGAGTAAGTTTTACTTAGAAAATTCAACATCAATTAATTTAAATGTTCAATTTTTTATTATCAAATGCATGTGAACATGTTAAGATTTGAATCCATTAAATTTAAAACATGTTAAAATTTGAATTCATTAAATTTAAATCCTGAATCTGTTTATCAGGTAGGACCTAAGTTGAGACTTGAATGACAACATTAATCTCTTATTAGCACTCATACAAAAAAGGACACTATACTCTTGGGCTCTGATCCTCATAAAACATTTTGATTGTCCTTAAAGAATATTTTTGGCTAGCTACTGATAAGCAAGTTGTGGGAGCCCATTTTATCATTGTATGGAAACTGAAAGACTGAACTCGATCCATCCCAAATTCATGTCCGACAACTGCAGTTAAAGGCCTCCTCATACTGGACTACAGGCTCGACTTTTGGTCTATAAGTTGCATTGTAAAAAGTAATGCCTTCATTTCCAGAAGGAATCAGCAAAATTTTCTGGGTTCTTTAAGTGCGAATGATTAATTCAATCACTTCTTGGTGCCTTCCTAGCTCCTACCCTGTTTGCTGCATGTCTATATGGTGATTTATGAGTCAGAGGTGAATAATTCTAATAACCAAAAGCATTATGTAGGAGGACACCAAGAAGCTGAATATGACAAAACAAGTAAACAACTCCTTAACCAAAAAAGACTTGTTATTTAGGAGGAAAAAGATTTGAGGAAATTCAGTGAAATGTATTTTTACACCATTTTACACTGTTTGCAAGATGGGGATAGTTCCCATATTTGCTACTAATGGAGAGTTTTAGATATTTTGAGTCCTAAATGCTCACCAACCAGAACAAGACAGTTGATAAAATATTCATACATAGGACGAATACAGTCAAATAGGCCAATTCTATTCATCAATCCGGCAAAAAGATGTCGCCAGAAATAACTACTGTATAGCAGCCAGAAATGAGAAATCTATGGTGTGGCGAATCCAGATACAAATGCAATCCAGGATTTAATGGCACCAAAATATCTTTAGGTTCTTAATGGAATACCAACTTTGAAATTTCTTAGTTCAACCAAGTCATTACCATAGCCCTAGGCAAGGGGGAGTAATTCAACAATGGGATATGCCGCATTATGCCAGGTCTAGTATGCATAATGCTGGAAAATTATTCTAGATCATGCATGTATTCTTTTTTACTCTTTAAAAGGGATTCTGTTAATGTTTGTTACTGAACTTGCTATGTAAGTACACGCAACTACACTTTTCATGTCTTTTTTGTTAAAACCCTAACGTTAACGAATGCTCAAATGGGTTCCCGTTAGCCAAACCGTTAAAGAAAAAATCCCAATTGGAAAATGACAATTCTTTTAACCATGTTACGAATCCCAGCTTGAAATCCCTCGTAACGAATGCTCAAATGGACTTCCGTTAGCCAAACTGTTAAAGAAAAAACCCCAATTGGAAAATGACAATTCTTTTGACCATGTAGATTACAAAAAAAAAAAGAAATGCATCTAGTTTTCATTAAATTTACAAGTGTCTCTATTTATGGAGTTATAATTCGAATAAATAACGGGACATTTTCATCATATCATACTATAAATTAACAAAAAAGTCTATAAACAGATAAAGAAGCAGTACCACTAACATTTCCCAAACAAGAAATAGCATCACACACACACACACACACAGAGAGTAGCAGACTGCGTACTAAGGCACAAAGTATCTTAGATGGATACGAATCATGGCATTCCTCAGCTGACGCTTTATAATCATGGAAAAAGAAAAAAGTTGTGATTATCGATTCTACAATTAAGGCAAAGCAGATGGTCCCGCAAGCAAACGCTGGCAAGGAGGGCAATAAATATTGGAAGAGAAATGTGATAATAATAACAGGGTCCAAACTCCAACACGACGATTAATAGCAGTGAACTGGGACAGGAAGGATTTGCGCAGAGCTGTTCACAAGAGGAGCAGTATGTGGTTATCCGAATGAACAAGCGTCCCCTTGATTCTCCAATCATTTGTGTTATAGCTTCCGCGTCTATTACTATTGCACTGAAAGCGATGAACTTGGAAGGTTGGGGAAACATCAAAATCATATGGCAGTACCTTGTGTTTTCAACGAGTCCTTTCGGAAAGGGAAATTACTCCGTTCTTTTATACACATAACCAAAATGGTAACTCTGGAAAAATTTCGAAAAATACAATGAAGGGAAAGTTATTTTCTAAAAAAAAAAAAATTGAGTTATTCTCTTGAATTTCCTATCCCAGAAGGAAAGAGAGAATCAGTGAAGGGATTAATACAGAAACACAGCTATAAAGCAAATGGCAACGATGATATGAGTCAAAGTTCCAAAGGTGTAAAAGCCTATTTCCTTTTTTTATTTTTCTCTCAGTTTTCTACAGTTAGATAAGATTGCATAATTGTCTTCCATCGTTGACTCATTTTAGCAAGACGAGAAACTTTTTGCCACATCTACTTTACATCCTAATTCTAGCCCTAGTTAGTGACATCTCTGCAGTATCCTTCATTTTTTTTTTTTTTTATAACCCGGAACATGCCCTGACTCGAACTCTTAGGACCTGAGCCGGCACACCAAATCGGAGGGATGCCGACAGCCCCATACAGTTTTTCCGGGCAAGTCAGGATGTGCAACGCAGCGGGCACAAATCGAACTCTGATCGGTGGGAAAACCAACAACACAAGGCCGACCCCTCAACCGCTGCGCCATATGCCCTGGGGCCAGTATCCTTCCTTTTGCTAATGTGATGATGGGATGGTCCAAGTAGTAGGTCTAATTTTATACTTTTTGATAAAACAGATAAATTCTTTACAAAAAAGTAGTTGCAATTCTGGAAGTGAATGACACTTTTAAATTTTTAATACTTGATTCACTCTATTTTTTTAATGTGCTTATTTGGTGCCCCAAATTTTAATGTGTGTATATATTAAGCTTCTCCTATAAAGATATAGGAGAAGCTTAATATATACACACATTGTTAGCTTAATGTATAGGAGAAGCTTAATGTATTACGCATTGTTAGCGTATAAATTCTTTTACATTAATAGGTTTAGATATGTCACATGTATAAAATATAGATCTTAAATTGTCTAAACCTGCTAGTATAAAAATATTTTTACATTGACAAAATATAAAAGAATAATCCTATATACATATATATAAATAAAACTTACTTACCAAATAAAAAAGAATTACCCTAAGGCTCGTTAATGAAATTTACAAAAAGGATAGTTCCTTAGGGCATTCTAAGGGCCTATTTGGGATTGTGATAATTTATTGAAAGATACTTCACGTATTAGAGCTTTTAATAAAAGCATTTATTAAGTGTTCAAATGCTTATAAATATATTGTTTGGATAGATAGTATGATAAGTACTTATTGTATTGGATAATATGTAAGTTTAAAAATTTTAAATGTATATATCTCTTTATTTAGTTCGTAATATAGGATGAAATGCTTAAATTTAATGTTTTATTTTTTAAAATACAAAAGTTATTTTAAAAGTACCAAATTTTTGTTTTTGCTAAAGTGTTTTTAACACCAAAAGATTTATTCCTATTTTTATGAGATAATATTCACTAGACACCTCAAAAGTGCTTTTAGTATTTAAAAATATTTTTTTATGAAAAACACCGCAACCCAAACCAGGCCTAACTAACCTTGCCACTGTTTTGATAGTCCCCCACTCTCTCTCTATCTCCACTCTAACATTACTCTACTTCCCCAATAAATTTATCTTTTCATCTTCTCCATCTTATACTACATGGTTCTCTAGGTACTAATCAGGGCAGAATTACCCATCAATATGTTTGCAATTATATGGCCATTTTTGTTTGGATTGCGCATTATTTATACTTTATTTACGCACATTAATTTTGTTTATATCATCGACACATTTTCAATCATATTTTTATCTCATATATATTACATCAAAAAAGTATTAAAATATATTTTTTTTCAAAAAATTATCTTAAATAATCTCCGATCCAAACACAGGTCCAAAAGATAAGTAGTTTGCCTGGTTTTTATCTGTGTGATGCTTTAATGAGTGACTCTTCCTAGATGTCGACTTTTCAACATTTGTCATATCAAATTGAAAGACATGTTAACCCATTGTAGCCGTTTAGGTGACAATATCGGCTCTATCAACATTGAAAGATTGGTACCCAAACGGGAGGGAATCACACTTTGCGACTCCAAAGTCATTGACCTTATGAAAACACGTATCCACGTTCATATCCTGTAGCCATCGTGTGGCGATTGGTGAAGCTTTACTTCAGTTCACAATCTTTTTAGCAAACACATCATGTTATGCAGGTTTGTCTTCTATAGGACAGCCTTGGTAAAGGTTTACCTAGTAGCTAGCTAGATGATGGGGATGGATTTTGTTACTATATTTGAAAACCCATTGACAAGATTTGAAGAAAATGGATAATTACGCGTCATTTATTAATCACATTCTTTTACTTTAGTTGAAAACCCATTGATAAGATTTAAGAAAAAAGGATAGTTACGCAATATTTGTCAATCACATTAATCAATCGCCTTTTTTTTTTACGACGGGTTATACATTGTAAATCTCAGCAAAAGTTACAACTTCTTGCTTGGTTTAGTTTATCTAATTTTTTTCGTAATCTTCACCTTGCAGCTTTATTAATTCGTATAAATATAAATGCAAAATTCTGATTACCTCTAGGTAGTTGTCAAGAACACCGTTTCAATTGAAAAAGAAATTCAGCTACACAATTAAAATGCATAAGGTGGAACGAAGTGTCGAGCTATTTATTAGTAAAGCTTGAAACCAGGTTTTCTACAACAAGTTTATTTATTTGGCGACTTTGTCAGACTTGTTTAGTGATCCCAGCTGCTACATTTTGTCGGAAACAAAATTTGCAGGCTTTCTTCATTCTTTACTACGTCATCATTATGTCTACTGAAATTCTTTATTGCTGCATGATTGCATCTCCAATTCTCCAGTCAATTACGTGCTTTCACATTTTGACTCCAACTCAGGCTATTTTTTTTTTTTTTTGGCAACGATACATTTGTATAACCTATTCTATCCTAATCTAGGAGGGGAATGAGGAGCCTAAGGAGGCTGTGATAGGGCTTAATGGGTATACAGACTCCCAACTTAGGCTACTTGATTGATCTACTTTTGAAAGTAGTAGCTTTTCATTCCCAAGTAAGCAATGATGAAGTAATCCCTCGAATAGCTGAAGCAGAGCTCAACTTGGAAACATTGAACATGACACTTTACCAAATATATATACAAAAATCCATCCATTTTTTGCAACTTGCAAGCAACTGTATCGTGAAGCTTGATTCAATAGTCATTTCTATTGCATGCAGCGAGAGGCAGAGGCCTGGGCAAATTGTTGTCAGGGACGCAGATGAAGAGAAAACTGGGGAAAAAAATAAGAGAAAATTGAACTCCGAAACTGGTAAAACAAGAGTATATATAGCACATCGGAAAAAGGTTGGAAGGCTCTTTTGCCTCGTGTTCTTAGTGGGAGGGGTAATGATTTCTCAACAAAGTTAATTCTCTCAAGGTTGTTGGACTAACGGATTCAGCAAAAATCTGCAAGTACTTCTTCTTTTCGTGCAGCTTAATTTCTCAATGGGAAGGAAAATTAATTGTGCGCTAGCTCTCGCATGCATTAACTAACAAAGACACTGTTCTCAATACAAATTAATTTCGTCGATTTGGATATATATATCACACTTGTTGAATAGGGTATCATCCAGGAGTTTGAGAAAAAGCTATATCATTTATTTTTCGAAGCAGGGCCTGGAGGCTGTTGAAATTGCTGGTACAATGCTGCCATCCTAGAATAAGCATCCATAGTCATAGGCTGCATTAAGAGATTTACAGTAAAATTGTCAATCCTGATTATGTATATTACATATGTGCACCAAGATTCAAGTTCCTTATATGTGAGAAAAGACAAACTATCAAGGCTTTACCTGAGATTGGCATGCTAGGAATGCAGCCAGAGGATCTGGCATTGCCTGAGAAGTTGAAGCGGCTAGACGATCCGCCAGGCCATCCCAGGCCGAGGTTGCCGGCATGTAAGCGGTGGGGTGAAGCAATGGAGGTAGTCCGGCAATGTTGGAGCGACCGATTGAGTTCAAGTCCATGACACCCATTCCCATACCCATGTTCACTCCCATGCCCATGGAAGCCATCATAGACATTTGAAGTTGCTGTTGCAATGCCAGTGGCAACATCATCGGTGACATGTTCATTCTGCTCATTATATTCACTTGAGCTTGCAATTGTTTCAGGTATTCTATGACTTCATCCAGCATTGATGCTTTATCCGTCTGAAATACCCATCAACCAACAATGCATAAAAAGGATATCAGAGTCTAGTTGCGATATCAAACCTTGCCAGTTGAAATCACTTGCGATGAATGTATAATACATCAGTAGATGTGAATGTCTATCGCATTAGCAAAACTTAAAATTCAAAATCAAATTGAAATTATTTAATACCATGCATCCAAATGCTCTAACACGCTGCTGTATACCCTATTGAAGCTTCCCGTATCATTGACAGTGCCAGCGATGGATGAATAAATTCTTCCATGTAGGACTTGGCGGGTAAGATGGTGAAAAAGCCCTTATGTGGAATGCATTACCAAATTTAGTGAATGAATAAAGAAGGGGTATACAGCAATCATTGATTTCACAAAAGCACAGAGAGTAGTTGCTGTTTCCCATAGATACGGTCCTACCCTGTGGAGATTTTATCAATTTTGTGGTAAACATATCATTGTCTTCACAACCGACAACTCTCTGTCGGATTGTCTCAAGAGTAGATGTGTGTGTGGATTAGGATTATTATCCTGTGCCAGAAATTCACACCACCATATGAAATGTACCAGAGTAGTGGACCACGTCCTTGCACTACTGTTAATCGTCTGTAACACATTATCAGCAGCAGCAGCATTTTCTTGGCTGAATCTTGCCTTTGCTTCTCTGGGTCCAAAACCCCTTTTTACTCCTTTGATAGGATAATACTTACTCTTTTGCTTCTCAATAATGGAGCTAAAATTAATTTATAACATTTTGCGTTGTTTTTCAAAATAAACGTGGCTAGAGTACTCTTATTATATGGATGACTAAATTTTCAGTGCATTCGGTACAGTATAATACTCCAATCAATTTCCAAAAATGCCCGGCTGAAATGTTCCCAGAAAAAAAAAAAAAAAAAGAGTACCACTACCATGCAAGAAATAGAAACACGATGTCTTGTACCTCATCAGACATCTCCTGCCATAAAATCAAAGAGGATCAATGAAGTGTCATATAGTAGAAGAATGCTCGAACATCATTCGTACCTTACTTGAATTTGGGACCAACTTCTGCAATGTCTTCATTCTTTGATTAATCTTGTCTCTTCTTTTCTAAGACATCAATTTGTAAGATACGTTAAGATTAATCTCGTATCCCATTTCAGAATTATCATTACCCTTTCAAGATTTGGCTGAAAAAAGAAGATACAAAATTTGGAGAGCTCACACGTTCAGACTGGTTATGTACAGCTGCTGCCCTGCTCCTTTTGGTTGAGACAGAAGATTTCCCGTTACCCTTTTTCTTTTGCTCCTCATTCCCTGCCTCCCTCTACAATCACAAATAAAGCACAATAAATACAACAAAGCAAAACTAAAAATTCCATTTCTATGTGTATATTCAAACTTGGGATTATTCACACGTTAGGACATGCAAGCACTTGTACCAATCCACAAGAAAATGCATGCAAAGCATTGATAGTCAAGAGAAACATAAGCACCTCAAACTCACTCCAAGATTGCTAGTACTATTACTTGCCTCATATCGGCTCTGACAAGGAGAGTCCTGGTCGTCCACCGTCTTGGTGCATTGTTTGCCGGAACTGGTGTTTTCCGGCGACCCGAAAGAGGTGGAGGTGTAAGCCGCCGTACCAAACTCCCTGTCGCACGTGTCAAGCGTCACCTGGCGGCTATCCCTCCCACACGTGGCACTCCCACTTGCACTCTGGTCTGCCTTGCTACCCCACTCCATGGGAGCAGCCGCCGCCGCCGCACTCATCCTTCGCAACCGGGCATTCCCAGCGGCAGCGCTGCAGGACCCCACACAAGTGGAGGAGCAGCCCACCGGGCAGGCGCTGATTTTAGGCACGTGGGTGGAGGGTTCTCGATGATCATTTCTAGTGCTGTTGTTGCATGGAACCAAAGCATCCATAGTCAAGGCGAGCGAAGCTGCTGCCGGAGCTCTTGCTGCACGGCGGTGGTCTTCAAACCACGGCACGAGCTCGTCTCCGCAATCGCGGCAGCCACTCTGGGCAGCCGATTTTCGGTGGGTGGCGATGATGGCTGCCGGGTTGACTATAGACTCCAGAGTTCCACCAACTGGTGGCTGCTTCTCCCAGCTATTGTACTTAGCGGGAGGCGAGGCAGCTAAGCTCTTACCATTTGGCAAGCGTGGAAGGCCCAAACCATGCATTGCCAGCTGCCCATTTTCCCACGTTAACTCCGCCACTTCATAGTCTAACCTGCAAAAAACTTCCGCCCAATCCATAAACAACCACAAACGATAAAAGATTTATTTTGTTTATTTCTTCCCTAGTGAAAATTTACAAGCCTGTACAATTTGGTAGTTTTTTTTCGTTGCGAAAAATATATGCAAAGTGCTAATGGTACAGGAAGTAACATGAACATGACATATCATGATCTCTTTGTAGAAAAGAATATGAAAAGCCAAAACATATTACAAAGTAAATTATGAGGAAAAGTCTTACGTGGGCACATCAGGAGCTAAGGAACTGGAGTTGGAATGAGCTCGAAGAGTTTGCTTAGGATCAGCAGGAGGAGGAGGAGGGAGAGGGGCATGGTGATTTTCTTCGAGTTCCCAACTGGGAACGCACTGATTCATTTTGTTAATTGCAAAACTAAGCTACACAAGTCCTTGACGAGAAGAAATATGTATGATGAAATTAATTTATTACTGGAGCTGGCTTTAATGGTGATTTGTTATTTGTTCCTTTGGTAGTATAATTTATACATATATGTGGATGTGGGAGTTTGGTGAAGAAGGCAGACTAGACTAGACTAGACAGAGCAAGAGTGGATTTCTGGTATTTATTTGTTGTGTACGTAGAGATAAGAAGAATTCAATTTTGGGACTTAGGGGAGGGGAAGCATGGGCCATAATAAGACAGGGAAAGGTATTTTCTGATTGGGGACTATAAATAAAGGATAATCTTAAGAGACTTTTTTTGTTTTGGAGGGAGGGGGGGGGTGGGGTGGGAAGAGATTTTGGACTTGGGGGAATAATTTTTTTTTAGGGAAAATCGTCCAAAACGTCCCTCACATTTTATAAAATAACTTTTTTCGTCCCTCACTTTTAAAAGTGTAATTTTATATCCCTTACATATTCACATCGGACAAATTTAGTTCCTAACTAGGTTTCCGATCATTTTTTGGCCGGAATCCATCATGTGCAAGGCACGTGATCATTTTTGAAGGGTAAATTTGTCAAATTATATTTTACATAATTTGATCTATAGTCCTCCATATTTTATAAAATAAATTTTTTCGTCCCTCACATTTTATAAAATGATTTTTTTCATCCCTCACATTTCACAAAATGAATTTCTCCATCCCTCACATTTCAAAAAATGAAATTTTCATTTCTCACTAATTATGTATGTGAGGGAAACCATCTTGTTCTTCATTTCCGTTCCACCCAAACAAAGTGAAATTGATAAAACCTAAAGCAAATTATATAGTCTTTCTTGACATTAATGACATTATTTGAGGTTTGATACCTATCACATGTGCAAAAATTTTAAAAATTTAAGATTTTTATGGACATTATATGTCAAGCATTTAAACCTTGTAGTGGTATATAAAGCTTTCAGCATTTATCCATATTAGAAAAAGATCTTTTCAACTTTTGAATGTTCCATTGACCTCCCATCTCAAGTTTATAAACAATGATAGTAAGTTTTTGAAACTAAAATGACTTGGAAGCCTGTGAATGTAGTCTGAACCCTACCTCAAACTCTTGAATAAATTGTTAGGCCGGCCACT
The DNA here is from genome assembly GCF_003713205.1 of Coffea eugenioides. NCBI lineage: Eukaryota > Viridiplantae > Streptophyta > Magnoliopsida > Gentianales > Rubiaceae > Coffea > Coffea eugenioides. The sequence goes on along the minus strand of NC_040036.1, from coordinate 25,849,040 downwards.
AAACTATTACTTTTGTACTCATTTAGCCCCTAAACTGTATTAGTTTAAGCCCTGAAACAGATTAATGTGTAAGTTTTTGACCCTTTTATTAATTTCTGCTATTTGACCTAATGGAATGAAGGGACAAAATTATCCTCCTGAAAAAAAAAAAAGAAATGATGAGTGAAAGGATCAAATCACCATTTTTCTTCTTATTTTTCCTGAATCTCCTAAGAAATAGAACTACAGGATGCAATAACCCATGAAGAGAAGAAGAGGAAGAAGAGACAAATGCTCGTCAACCCTTTTGTTTTTTTTTTTTTTCTCTTTTTAGAAACAAAATCATTCCTTCACTCCGTTAGTTCAAATAGTGAAAATTGATAGAAGGGTCAAAAGCTTTCATATTAACTTGTTTAACGGCTTAAACAATACATAGTATAGCTTAGAAGTTAAAATTTGTATGAATATAATAATTTAGGAACCGACCGGACAATTTACAACCTGAACTCTCCATTGCCTCAGGAAGACACAATTGGCACTGAAACAACATTGGGGGACATCAAAATGGCATCGACTATCAAGGGAAAAAAAAAAAAAGAAAACTCATGAAATGTTTAAAGACGGTGTAAGCCCGCACTAGGTCATACGAATAAGCCACGCCCTTCTGTCCAACGGCAGGCCCGCCCAATTAATAAAACCAATCTACGAGGATCCACTGAAAACGCCCAAATCCAATCTTGGTAGTTTGTCCTCAGACCATTGGGTTTGTTTAGATAGAGTATTATTGGAAATAATTACTATAACATTCTTTATAATGTAATGTATGTGAGATAAAAAATTAATTAAAAATATAACAATATGAGTTGAAAAATATATTTATGATACAAGTAAATATTATTTGAAATAATATGATATCGAAACAAACCCAATTATTATCTATATGGATGTTGGGTTTGATGTTTAAAATCAAGAATGAATCCATGAAAAGTTATCCATGTTTAAAATCAAAATGTTTATTCCAGATCCTAGACAGTAAGGGATACACTTGCCAACAGCCTCTTGGCATTATAGGCGTGAGATTAAGGGTTCAACCCTCCCACCTTGCCACTTAATTATGGCTGCCTTCGACAGGGTTTTCTGTCGGTTAGGCTCTCCCTCCCCCTATACTAGTTTAGAATAGGTTATACTGATACTATCATTGCGACAAAAAAAAATAAGGGATCCGATCCTCTGAAGAACCGGATTTGGTAATTTGGCTCTAGATTATTACATTATCACATAACTAGGAAGAATATGAGGAAAGTACTTTGCCTTTGCAATTATGGTGTTATTAGTTGCTCCTTACGGCACCCAACAAAACTAATAGTGTATGAAAAAAAGAAAAGGAACGAGCTTTTGAAAAAAGGGAAAACCCGCGCAGAAAATGACAACAAATGGGTGTGAACTGGCAAAAATTATGCAATCATGATCTGTGGCTAATGTAACTGTACGTGCAACAACAAATTGTCAAAACTTCAGTTTGCGCGTGGGGAAATGAATTTTGGAGGGGAGAAAGTGACATAGGATATGGACGCGTGTGAATCAATTAACAAGCCAGTTGAGGTGTGCAGTAGACACCGTAGAATTTTGTGAGTCCACATGTCAGCTCCACGCGCTATGCTTGAAAACTGACAAACCACGCTCCTGCTTCCCAGATCACATGCGCCGCTACATTACGAATCCATGCAGGGCGAACGTCAGAAATTTGAGCACCATTTTCTCCGACTATTCTTAGCAAACCTAACCTCCCAATTCGTTGTAATTCATCTTTTCTTGTACTTTCAACTAATCTCTATTTTTGAAACCGTAATGAAATTAAAAAATATATAAATACCTATTTGATTCTAAACAATTAAATATTAAGAGAAATAAATGGTACATTAGGGTTTAAAAGAATTTGTGTATTATGGCCTATAAAGGTTTAATTTATTTTTTGAATTATTAGCCGTATTTTCATTTTTAGCTCATCGAGATCAAATAACAAAAAATGATTCATTCAATCATACATAAAAATTTCTAAATAATCTTTACTATTACTATATTTTAACAAAGTATGAAATTATTGACGAAAAAAAAGGAAATGTTATTTGCACTTCTATTCTTATTAATCACACTCCATTATCATTTTAATCGTATAGTTTTGGCTTGTTAGACTGTGTGACAAAACAAATGGTGAGAATGTAAATAACAAAAAATGGAATGTAAATAATGTTTTCCAAGAGAAAAGACTTCTCCCTATTATTGAGATACAAATACGAGGAGATAGATGAGTTTTTTTTTTTTTTTTAGTTTAAGTGGAAAATTTTGAACTTAAGACCTCTCTAACTTATACTTTCTTCCCGTACCACCCAATCCATCTCTCTCTGAGGTTATCAATCCTTACGTATGAGTTGACGAAATATCTTTTGGTGGCTTAGCTGTAAAGATTTTGCACATTTTCAGAAAAAAAAAAATACTACGAGTCATCAAAGATATTTTCACAAACTATTTGCGTCACTACTTCTTGAATTTTTGTGGTACTAAATACTAATCTATAGGTGTTGGCTATATGATTAATTTGGTTTAAGTGTGACACGATTTTTATTTATGATTTATTTTTTTTGTATGAAGACTCTATGTTAATAAATTCGATGCTGAACCATTTGCCCCCTCGAATTTGTCCACGCATCTGCAGATAAATTCTTTTGAATGAGCCATTTAAATGTGAATTGTGGATGCAGGAAGACAGTCGAGGGCCTGGTCTGGCCTCAAAGAGCTTGGGCTTGCTTCTATAACTTCTTGAATCAAGAAAGACAGAAGGGACGGCCCATTGGATGTTTGTTTACTAGTAATTTGTCCGGAGTGTGCCCAAGGAAAATAGAAATGTTACTTTTAGTTACTGTTATAAAACTAATAAAATAAGTTACTATAATATCAAGTGAAATATTCGGGAAAGAAGTAGAGAAATGGAGAGTGATATTCTTATATTCCAATAAGATACAAAAGTCATCCTAAAGGGTGTCAATGTACCTCTATATATAGGTACTACAAGATTAAAGGTACATCAATTCTATTAAACACCCACTATTACAAGAATATGAAGAAACCTATGAAACGGTTTCTCTACTACATGAATAGATTTATGGATTGTAACTTCTATACATAATATAGCCATAAATCATGAATTAATCCTCTTGGTAATACAAAGGAACATCCACATTTTAGTTGTTTCATAACAGTTACTAAAATTTTCGACCCTCTCATTATCTTGTCTCCTTACTTTTACTAATTTTTAATATTTTCACCCTTGAATTTTAAACACTTTCACAGATATTTAACATCCCAAGCGATGCAAGTAATGATTGAGAAAATTTTATATATGTTTGTAATTTTTTTAAAAAAATACAATGTCTGTAATACCATTGGAATCCTGTGCTAAACACGAAATATATGTTTAAGTCTCAATTTCAAAATTGGAAATGATTTGCTTGCACTAAGAAAGAATTTCCAAAATCTTTAGCGGCTTTTTCTGTGCATTAAGTATATGAAATGGGTAACAAGGCCCTGGAGCATTTGTTAAGATATATTTAATTTTTAAATTTTTTGGCAAAATATCTAAATGCAAGAGAGACAAATTGTGAATCTGTGCATTCACATGATGATAAGTGGAATTAATGTAATTTGAATATCTTAACGAGCATCCTAAAACACTCGTCAAAAAAAAAAATTATCTTAAGTACTCCTGTCCTTCCTCTATAATTGGTTACATAGGTTTTGGACATATCATGGGTAACTTTTTATTAGAAAGAACAAAATGAGCTTGTGAAAAACAAGCGATAAATGAAGAGAAAGGTGGACTGTTTTCCAACACAATACCAAGTTCAATTTAATCTGTAAAACGGTCCTCAAGACCAAACTTGTTAATCGGAATATTAGTCAAATAAGTATAAGATTTCTAGCTCGATTCTCATGCTCTTTATTTTCTTCCTTTTCTCTTTGTAAAGTTTGGAATCTTCCATGAGACAAAAAATAAGTAAAAATCCACAAACGAATCCCCGCAATTAAGTAAATATTAAGTTTGCTATAATACAAAAGTAAACTTTCTAATTACTGACTAAAGAACCAATTTGGATTACTATTTTTTGAAATTTCTATTAAAAAAAAGTATTGTAACGATTTAATGTAGGTGAGATAAAAAAAAATAATCAGGAGATATATTCACGAAAAATGTGAAATTTTTTTTGGAGAAAAAATGACTATCCAAACAAAGCCTTGTTTCTAGCCAACACCATGAACGCACTAATTAGAGGAGTGTGTTTTCGTACCGGTAGGAGTGTGCAAAATCGAAATTTTTCGATTTACTGACTGAATTCTAATTGAATTGAAATTTTTTAATCGGTAATTCGAAATTCGGAACTGAAATCAAGTTTTTCAATTTTGAATCTACGAATTTGGTTCGAATTCGGTAATGAGACTTTTCAAATAGGAAATTTCGATTTTGAATTGTGAGTTCGAAATCGGAATTTCTATTTCGATTTCAAATTTGTTTTTCATATATATATATATAATATTTTTATGTATATGTAATATAACATTTATATTATAATAATAATTTTATAATCCTGAATTTGGCGATTCAAAATTTCTATTTCAATTTTAAATTCGTTTATATATATATATAATATTTTTATACATATGTAATATAACATTTATATAATAATAATTTTTATATTCATGAATCCAGAATGAATTTAAATTAGGAGTTGGTGAATTCAAAATTAAAAATTCTGATACCAAAATTTCAAAAATTTTAATTTCAAAGTTTGGAATTATCGATTTCGATTCGGATTCACATCCATGCGAACCGGACATGCATTCCTACCAAGGGTAATGATATCTTTTTGAGACTGATATTGTATTCGTCTTTGTCGTTGAGATTTGATTGTATAGTCCAAGGAATCTATTTTGTTTTGCTAGGTCCGAAGCACTACTATCTACCATGTGTTTGAGCAACTGCTTATGAGTTGAATGCTTAACCCGTATTTGAGCCTTAGAAATAAGTTCTCAAACAGAATGAACCATTTAAAAAAGTTATCAAATTGCAACTTATTAACCCGCGAGAATATCTTGAAGTTCTAATTCAATTCGTTCACGTGGTGCGGTGCACTAAAACCAATAATATGTTACGAAAGAGTGATCTAAATTATAAATCATTTCCCAATAGGATTCAAAGTATGTAATATCACAACCATTCAGTAATTATTGATTAATATTACGATACTGTACAACATGTCACATGACGCACATAAGCATGCAATACACTCTTCATTCTTGTGTACACTAGTTAACTAGGAAAAATGTCCTGTGATAGTCCGACTGATTCTGTAGTCTGATAATTACTATCAGGTCCTGTAATCAACCTCCAGATGCAATCTTGCTGTGTATTCTTAGAGTAAGGTTCTATATAATTTCAGTGAATTAGTTTGGTCGAAAGATTGAGATACCTCAAGTGAAAAAAAAAAAAAAAAAAAAAGAAGTTAACTAGGAACAGTAACCAAACCTTTATTTTTAACTCCCAAAAAAGTTTGCTACTATTGCCCTTTCCCACGTCTCTTTCCAATTGGCAATTATAGTACCGCCAAGCATCCACACGCAGCAACTTAACTTCCCAAAAATTGCCCTTTTCCCATTTCAAACTTGGAAGGCTCTGCTCCTGTACTTGACTTAACCCCATCATCAAATCTTACTCACAAGAAAACGTAAAATCACTTGCACAACAAGACAATTTTGCAATGCGGGGGGACCTGCTTGACCTTAAAATAATAATTTCCCAATTAATATAAGTGGCAAAAGTTTTAAAAGGTGTATCCCATTCAACGTGCATCCCACTACCAAACCATACACACCAACCCTCTCTACCACACAAAAAGGACCACGTCAGCAGAAGCAACCACGTAGTCCCACGCGTCATGATTTTAGTAGGTGACGAATAGAGGCACACCATAAGGGCATAAACCCTCCCACCTGGTAGCCCCTTCCCTGCTCCAGATTATGCTACCAACCTGGAAATTCAACTGGAAGATTGTGCGCCCCACAAATCTCATCTACTTTTAAATTACGTATTTGTGTAGAAATCCAACATTAAAAAAAAAAAAAAATTCTTTTTCCAAAAGTAAATTAATAGTAGTAAATTGATAAGACTAACAAAGAAAAAGAAATAAAGCACTGAACCCTTTTTTAATTATTATTATTATTTCCATCCCAAAAACCTCTCCAACAGGATCAACCCCCCCCCCCCTCCCCTCTCCCCCGGGGGAAAAAATTTATGAGAACCCTAACCCCAATCCGAGCTTTTATACTTTCATTATTAACAACCCACTACCGGAAAAAATGTCATCACCTGAGCGAAACAGAACGACACCGTTGAAGAAGAAAAACCGTCACACTCACACGGCCAGCTTGCCAGAGTTCTGGTTCACAAAAGATCCCAAATCCCATCCCCTCAAAAATGCGGTCCTCAAAATGCGTCTTCATGCTCTCTCCAACTCCGCTTCCGCCTCCGAGACCGAACCCGAGTCCGAGTCCGATTCCCAAGCCCGCCCGCCGCAGCGTCTTTCTTCCGCTGCTCGCTCCTGCCCGGATTTTACTGCCCGACTCTCCGACGAGCTGTTGATGAACATCTTCTCCAAGCTTCAGAATAGTCAGCTCGTCTCCAACACGCTGGTTTGCAAGAGATGGTGCAGGCTGAATGGGAAGCTGGTGAGGTCGGTGAAGATTTTGGATTGGGATTTCATCGAGTCGGGTCGGGTCATTTTTAGGTTCCCGAATTTAATTGACGTTGATATTGTTCAAGCTTGCGTGAAGTCTTGTCGGAATTCTGGGATTTTGTTGAGTAATAAATTGGTTTCGGTTCATTTGGATTCGGCTAGGGTTTCGGGACGAGGGTTTTTGAAGAAAGGGGATTTTTTGGATCCCCAAGTGATTGATAGAGGGGTTAGGGCACTGGCTGAAGGGTGTGGGAATTTGAGGAGGGTTGTTTTAATTAACGTTAGTGAAGAAGGGTTGAATTATGTAGCTGAGGAATGCGAAACGTTGCAGGAAATGGAACTGCACAACTGCGATGATTTTGCACTGAAAGGGGTTTCTGGGTGCAAGAATTTGCAGATATTGAGACTGATTGGTTGCGTTGATGGGTTTTATGAATCATTGATATCGGATATTGGGCTAACGATTTTAGCTCAAGGCTGTAGACGGCTAGTTAAGCTTGAGCTAGTGGGTTGCGAGGGGAGTTATGATGGGATTAAGGCGATAGGGCAGTGTTGCTTCATGTTAGAGGAGTTAACTTTGTGCGATCATAGGATGGAGGGGGGATGGTTGGCGGCTTTATCATATTGTGGGAATTTGAAAACTTTGAAGCTTCAATCTTTTAAGAGCATTGATGCGAGTCCAGGGCCAGATGAGCATTTGGGGTCTTGTCCTACTCTTGAAGAGTTGCATTTAAAGAAGGGCCAGTTGCGTGATAAGCAGGGTGCAAGAGCATTGTTCTTGGTGTGTCAAGCTGTTAGGGAGCTTGTTTTTGAGGATTGTTGGGGATTGGATGACAGTACATTTGCTGCAACAAGTATTTGTAGGTATGACCGTGTCAATGTTCTGCTTCTTGTGATGCTAATGGAAGTTGAACTTGTACCTTTTCATCTCTTTAGAATATGTTAATGCTGAGTGAAAGTCAAGTTAATGTTGGTATGGTCTGATTCAACTGTTTCTTTATCTGCACTATCAATAGTTTTAATGATCCAAAAGATATTACATTAAGAAAAGAAGTTTTTTGGGTGGCTTCTTACTTTCCACCTTTTGTTGAGGGTGGGTGCAAGCAATAATATGAGTGGGCCGTAAGATATTTATTTTGCTTTTGCTCTTAACTTTCTGTGTTTTGGTTGAGGTATCGAGTAATCTTTGTTCTTGGCAGTATGAGATTTGCAAATTAACTCCCTGACCAAAATTTAGCTGAAAATATGACAGTGTTCATTTGCATCATTGAAGGATCATATCCTCTTGATGTTAAGTTCACTTTACAATTAGACATCATATTTTGGTCTAAATTTTGGATCCATCGTCATCATAATTGGAAAAGGCTGATACTTTTTGGCGTAGCAATGACTTGTCTGATTGTCTGTCTGTCTGCAAATATGATCTATTTAGAAGAATCTGGTTTGGTAAATAAGACTTTCTGGGTACTGATTGATGTTTTGTTTTTGTTTCGTTTCGTTTGTAGGAGTATAAGATTCCTTTCTTTAGAAGGATGCTCATTGCTTACTACAGAAGGTTTAGAATCGATAATCCTCTCTTGGAAGCACTTAACAAGGCTTAGAGTAGTTTCTTGCAACAATATAAAGGACAGTGATATCACCCCAGAACTGGCAACCTTGTTTTCTGTTCTTAAAGAGTTGAAGTGGCGGCCCGATTCCCTGTCTCTCTTGGCATCAGGTCTTGCAGGGACAGGAGTGGGACGGAATGGTGGTAGATCCTTCAGATTGTAATGAAGGGCAGGCTTGACAGTTGATGCTGATCAACTGAGTTTGTTCTTAATATATACTTTAGATGACTCGGGATGGAATCGGCGGAAGTCTTAATATACAGAGTTTGACAGTTTTACGTCTTCAGATAAACTGTCTTCTTTTCCTATGAATGTATCATCTCTTCAACTTACAGAGACAATTAGGCATTTTAGGTTTATTGATTTCATTGACCCTGTATGTATGCCGCGTTACCTGTTTGCCCAAACTATACAGCTGACTCTCTCTCACTGTACTTTAGTTGATCTGTAACCTTGACTTTCTGTAACAGAAGCTTAGCTGTATTGACTAATTGTACTCAGTTCCTTGGAAAAGAATAAACGAACGTTACACTTCAATTTATACATTTTTAATCCTTCCATGTTTGATATACATATAATTGCAAGCAGATGTTTCATCTCCACGAGACATTCAATGAGCTTATTTCTCTTCAATGTAAGATGCCGATTTTTGCCTGATATTTCATTTTTGCTTGCATGTAACTGTAGTATGCCGACTTCAAACTAGGTTGTGGGTTTGTGCATTGATTGAATTATTCAAACATCAGAAGAGCAGTTTACATGGATTTTACTTCATTAGGACCTCAAAGCATAGAGAAGGTAGTAATCTGCAAGTGGAAGGGAATGATTTGTCATTCTCTGGAAAACATTTTTGTAGCCTTAGTTAAATGTCATTAAAGAATTGAGCTCCTTTCTTCTACCTTACAGTTTGTGTCCTGAGTCTCGAATTTCTCCAGCAATTATTATTCTCTGGAATTTCTTCTACCTTGTTTCAAAGAATTGCGTGCCGTGTGGTACTGTGATGTTCTCCCTCCCAGTTGTAGAGGCATGAAGATAAAGCTGGACTACACCTTTTCACCCCTTCAAGAATGGCCACAAGTTTGGCTGGTTTTTACCTCATACATGATACATCCTCTTTGTCTATTTTGCCTATCATATGCTTGGACGGACCTTTCCACAAGTACGAAGTACTCCATCCATCGTACTTGTGCGAGCATTTTTGAACATATCCATTGGCTATTTAAAATCATATCCATACATTATTCTATCACGAAGAGTTGGGGAAACATTTTGCAAATTAGACTTTGTTATAGTGGTATGGTATGAATATGATCAATTGACACATAGGATGACGGACGTATGCTTGTAATATGCAGGTCAAAGAGAGCGAACTGTAGACAAAATTCAATCTCATATATGTAATTTTAGACGGACAAATTTTCAAAATTGTGAATTGCAAATTTTTTATTAAAAAAAATAAAGATTTAAACTAAATGGGATACATTACATATATATATATATATATATATATATATATACGCTTAGTGGTATCCTAAAATATTATTATGACTAATAAACTATGAAAACGTTTGGAATTGAGAATGAAATTTCGATAAATTTTATTGAAAAAATCTTTAAAAAGAAAAGAAAAGAGAAATACTAAGAAACATGCGTACAATCTCCTATCCAAACACACTCTCAAAGCATATTTTGCTCTTTCTTTCTTTCTTTCTTTGATGATGCTGACACGGTAAAAGATCAGCAGAGCTGAAGTGAAAGTAGCTTTATAATCCCGAAAGAAAGTTTGAGGGAAATTGCAACAGTTCCTCCTCCGACAACATATTCTTAAAACAAAAAAATTGGTTTTTGAAATCTTTTTCTTAAATGCTGTCATTTATTATCTCACATCACATCTATATCTATGCTTCACAAAAAATTTTCTCAAATAACAAATTTTACATCATTTTCAACTACATTTTTATCTCATATATATATATATATATATATATATATATATATATATCGTGTCATTAAAAAAAAAACACACAAATGCTAGTACGGTACTATTCGCTTAACTTCTCACGTATTCTGATATAACATAGCCTGAAAACATCCGGTCCAAGTAGATGTAGATGAGAGAAGCCCCCAATCTGACGTGGACAGTTCTGATTGGGGAAGCCTATGTGGCCTGGGTGTGTGTATATATATATGTACACACATAAAAAAGTTGTATAGCTGTACGCAATTCCAGTCAACAGAATCTGGGATTCTATTTCCGACCAAAAAACCCTAAAATCGACAGCATCATCGTCTTCCACCCTATTCTTCTCCGGAAATTCTCCAGAAGCTGAGGTCAGTCTAAATTTTTAAAATTTACATCTCGCGAATGTATCTACGTCAGCTTTGTTCCTTGTTCTTGTCGGATCTGATTTATTTTTGTTTTCTAAATAATATGAGATCTTAATATGCTATCTGCGGAATCTTTGCTTTGTGAATTGGGATGTTTTTAGATGTTCTGATTTGTGGAGTGTCTTGTTGATAGATCTGCTTGCTATGTTTTTTCCCCACTTAATCTATTTTCTTCGATTTGCTTCTTAATTATCTATCCTCCCGTGTGTTTAGTTGAATTTCATTTTTATTGGGGTAGAATTTCATTTTATGAACGAGGGGAGGCTAAATAATTTAAGTTTAATTTCTCGTGTTGAGAAAGATCATTGGAAACTGAAGTGTTATGGTTGTAATGAAGAATTGATATACTGATTTGTTGACAAGAATGGCTCGATTATGGTTGTTGATCAGGTGAAATGGATAAGAATAGGTTAGAATCGACTCTGGCTTCACGCCTTACAAGTTATAAGTTCCTATGCCAGCCGAGCTGTGTAACTTTGCTTCATTAGATTTAGAACGAGTGCGATTAGAATTGTATTTTATGGAATTTGATTTGTGAATTAATAGAATACAATTTCAGTTTTATTGAACAATGTAGTGTACGTTTGCTTGACTGGTTTGCACAAAAGCATTGCTGAATGCAGCAATGCGTGGTATGGGGAATGGTTTGCCTGGAATTCGATGTCTGTTGTGTTTGACCAAGTTTCCAGCTAGACCAGTGAAAGGGTGATGGTTTGCTTTGGAGAGATGATACAGATTTTGGTGCAACTGGTGGGGATTTTTTATATGCTTTTTAAAATATCAGTACACCAGAATTTCTTTTGCTTAGGATACTGGTTCAGTTTCCCTTCTCATCAAGAATAAAGTTTCTAACCATGAGTGAAATAAATTGCTTGGCTTTTTGTGGTAACCAATCTGCGTTTTAGTCTTTTTCCTTTGATGATCTCTGGGAGGCAAGTACTGGTCTGTAATGAAATCCTCCTGCCTTAATGTGGACTTCGATAGATGTGTCCTGTCTTCTGATCCCTTTTATCTGCGACCATTCCACTACAAGCACTTTTTGTTTTTACCTATCATTTTAGCTGGACTTTTGTAGACTGCTGGAAATTACTGAAAATTGCTTGGTTTTAAATGTCTCAAATGTTTTGTATGCAGATGGCATTGGGTGGGGCAGCTCCACAAAGAGGAACTGCAGCAGCTGCTGCTGCAAACACGCGTCGGAGGAGGCCAAGCAGCAGCGGGGCTGCAGGAGGAGCAGGTGGTACCATGCTTCAATTTTACACAGATGATGCTCCAGGGCTCAAGATTTCTCCCAATGTTGTGCTTGTCATGAGCATTGGTTTCATAGCGTTTGTTGCAATTCTTCATGTCATGGGTAAGCTGTACTTTGTCCGCAGGGAGGCTTAACTATGATGTGATACCCATTAACATCTGGCGTGAATAAGAAAAGTTACTAGTTGAAGTTGAGACAGTTTTAATTATAGTTTTTTTTTTACTTTGTTTTGTATTTCAAAACTTAGTGTGGAAGTGGGAGTTTTGGGTCATATTAATGTTGAATTAAGGGAGATGTATTCATCAACTGACATTGTTTTGTTCATGATGTGTTCGTTCTGGCCAAATATAAACAAGACAGAGTGCTACGCTACTACTTCTGTTTGGGATTATAGTGTTCTTTGGAGTGGTAAGAATTTTCCTACTCCAGTTATCACCAGAATGACGGCAAACCAACTCACAAGTATTAACTAGATAATGCATAACCCTGATTAAATTTAAAAATGAAAATCAAAAAATCAAAAATAAAGGCATTAGGCAAAGATTTTTTCCCCCTCAACGTTGGTTGGAGGCTTGGATTTTCTCCTTACTAAATACTTCGATTGCCAGCATTATTGCTTGGGCTTGTCTTAATGTTATTTATTGCAGTCTGAACTCGATTGTACTAGCTTAGCAATTCAAGTCTAGATGTTTGACAGGAACCGGCGTATTATTAGTTGAAGGAACTTCTCTCGATTCTTACTTGTAGATGTAAGTTGCAGTCACTTGGTTGTAAGGAATTATGACCAAGGTCGGTTAGGAAAATGCAACTCGAAGGACTACAAGCGATTCACCACACAGTCTTCGTCTGAAAGGAGAAGATTTCGGAAGAGCGCTTTTTTTTTTTTTTTTTTTTTTGGGTTTGGGGGAGGGCAGTGGTTTAATAAATGTGGGATCAATTTATGCATTTTAATGTTTAAATGGTAAACACATGGAAATTCAATGATATACGAGATGAGATTTAATGAATGTATGTGGGTCAAGTACGAGCAATCAGTTTTAGATCTTCATTTGCTAATTGGAATCAGAATGGTAATCAAGATCTAGATTTGATCCCATCTTCGGGCGTTTAAAGCGGTGAATGGTCATATTCGCGGATCATTCTTCAATCTCCTGAAATGTAATGGGTTTGGAGAGTACTCGATGTAGGATTGCCTGAGATTCGTGGTACACACGCAGAGATGAGCTTTTGGTGCATCACCAATCCAAGGGCCTATTGGTGGACGATGAAAGCTATGTGGTCTACCGTCAACAAGCAATACAATGTTAGACTTTGGAGATCTGCTTGAACGACTCAGTGAGCGATAAAGAGTTCAGCTCTCGTTTGCTGATTTCAAGCTTTGGTAGCTTCTAAAACGTTGGACTCTAATTTTACATGGGATACGTTTCTGAAAATCAAGAGGATATTTTGTATGGTCTGCTACACCAGTTTACAAAAATGAAGAAAGAGATGAGATCAGAATGTTTGGAAAGGTTTTTATTTAACATTATATTTTTGCTATTATTTTAACAACATTTTATGACTATTTACTTCACTTTGAAATTTGCAAAGGGCATACCATATTGTTATCACGTAATTCAGTCATTTTAAAGGTTGTCATATTTGACTACTCTCAAAATATAGACTGAGAAAAAGAATGTGAAGATGCTCATTGTGGTAATAACTATATCTAATATTATGAATTTTGACCATGTTTCTTATAACAATGGTTGCACTATTTGAAGCGATCTGTTGGACGACAGACAGTGAAGAAGACCTTTCTTGATTTATTAGGAGTTGGTCTAGTCATTTAACAAAAGCTCGTTTCATCTTCCTGCTATGTTAATAGAAATGAAAATAATCCACCTTTGTGCAATCAGAACAATAGACTGAATAGTTCATAGTACATTTATCATAATTTTATGATGCTTTCAATTGCTAACAATTACCATTATATAATCTTTATCACTTCATCTGAATATTGAATTTCTGGTTAAAGATATACTTACATTTGGACCTTTCTCTAACAGCAGGCATTCAATCACCGATTTCCTTTGGATGAATTTTAATCTGCTATTAGGTTTTGTTTTTAGGTTGAAATGAATAGTTGGCAGTGGTGGGTTAATTTTTGTGCTTTTTAATAAATGTTAAGTTTTGCGCGGAGCCCCACACATTTCTGGTCAATAGCGAGGCAATCTATCATTTTTACCCTTTAAAAATTGGCATGTAACTCGGGCATGACTTGATCCAATCAAAATTTGCTCGAAAAGCAAAAAAGGACCAGGCGATCATTTTTATGTTGTTAAGAGCTAAAATTGATCATTTTCGTTTTGAGAGACTAGATTTTCACATCGACCGATATATGAGAGACAATTGATTCAATTATACCTTCTTTTTTCCATAGACCAACAATTGAATTTGAGGTAGTAGTGATTTGCTACATTGAGAAGGCAAAGAACAATGCACAAGTGCCCACGCTAATACATCAGATTATTCGCAGAACAAGTAGCAATGGAGCTAAAATAATAATAATAATAACATTTACAGTGCAAACGTATAAAACATATAGATGCCTTTCCCTAAAATGGTACAAATTTCATTTAGTTACAACAGGCCATGGCAACATCACAAGGCTTAATGCATGTTGTCAGGTATCCCACCAGAAACTACACTTTCATCGACAGGTTTAGGACCACCACAAGATCTCGAAACAGATTCAAAGAGTTTCTCAATCTCTGGTGCACATCTAGTGAAAGTACGGCTCCAGAAGTTGTACCTAGGATTCTGGATATGAAACAGAAAATGTTTGAAACAGTTGCAATGTGTAAAAGAACAAACATCTATTTATAAATAAGCAGAAAGGTCACCTTAATAAGCTCAATAAAAGTAATCAGCAAACCCCAAGGATGTGGCCTATTGACAATTAGGCGCTCCAACAATACCCTAGTGATTTGCTCCTGAATCATCTCCTACAGGCATGACAAATACGTAATAAAGCGTGAAGTTAAATCCCATTCAATTCCACACAAGTAATGGAAAGCATTGGAGCAAGTCTAGAACATATCGAAGAGAACAATTTAGATTTATAACTACAACTAAGGTATACCAAAGATAGGAGCTTGTCAAAAGAGAAGTGAAATAGAAGAACCCATGACGCACAACTCAGAATTGAACAGTTTTGGAACACAAGTGCTTTTCTAAAATAAGCCCAAAAAAGAGTATTGAATGAAAAGCATACTTGAACTATATAAAACAAGACATCAGTTAACATCCAAATTCTTTATGCGATCACACAAAAACCTTTTCCAGGTTTCGTACCACTAGAAAATGTTGGAGTATGACAAAACAGTAGAAGGCCTACATATGTCTAGCTTCTTTACATCTTTTCAGTCTAATATTTGTAGCTTTCTCATGTCTAATCAAAACTAAATGACACCAAATCAGCTCAACAAGGTCCCTACAGGCCCCCCACATTCCCAAGGTTAACATCAATGTCAATTCCTGATGGCAGCAAGTACCACACTATCCATTCAGCACAAAATTCCTAATACCACAAGTCAACAGAAAGCAGGAATACTTTACCTGGTTTGATTCTGCAAATAGGTAGAGCAAGATGAAAGAGAAGTAGTGTGTGTGGTTGTTTGGATAACGCAACTGGTTAGCAACCGCATTCAAGAAGAGATAACGTCCCTCAGTGTCTAGATCCATTATTAATGTCTGGAAGATATCCAGAGCAGCACCAACCAGATAAACAGCAAGTGGAACACTACTGGCCATTGACTGTGCATGAGGTGGGGTTCTTGCCTGCAGCTGCTGTATAGCCTGCAGCAGTGTTCGGCAACATTTCATTTGCAAACCACACAATACAGTAAACCAACAGACAGGTCTAAAAATGGCTCCTCATAACAAATAAAGCAGCAGGAATCAGACCAAAAAGTAGGAAATAACAGCCGCAAAAGGAGTGAATTTGAGCTTACCTGCATCCCAACATACAGCACAAGGGAATTGATGAGCGGTGCATTGTAACGAGTTCCAGCTCTGGCAGCATCATTTGGAGAAAGCAGAAGTTTCTGCTTTAAATCAGTGAGAAATGTAGACCCTTGTTGCCTTGTCTGCAGCATATACAAACATAAGAAAAAGCTAAAAACAGAACATAATAAAGAACTAAAAAGGAGACTGCAGCTAAAATAAAATTGTCACCTGTTTCTTATTAAACCTAATTTTCTGCACTTGGCCACTTTACACGTGCCAAAAATGAAGGAAAGTAATTTGAGGATTACCTTTAGGTATTCATCTACATCATTCTTCATCTGCTTTGCTTTAAGTGCAGCATCAACCTCCGATAGAATCCGTGGTGATTGACTAATCTCCGCCAGAAGATCAATCTTATATATGAAACAATCAAGTTAAAAAAAAAAAACACTTTCGTGTAAAAAGATTACAATAACTTCTTAAATCAAGTTAAAAACCTTTAAGTTTGGAGTTGAGGGATCAGGTAGCCTCATATTGCGAGGAAATGCACTCAGGATAATGTTTCGCATCTGTATGCAACTAGGAGGGATGACATCACAGAAGCTAAAGTGATAATCACATAGGAATTCGGGAAAATCATGAAGCAGCACCAGCAACACCCTTAGTGTCCCTTTATAGAGAAAATGGATCTAAAAATTGACAAAGGGTTGGTCAGTAATAAGAGAAGAATAGAAGAAAAAAACAATGAGTTGATGATGCAAACCGGTTCTCCAAGCTCAGCATTTCTCAAAAATGGCTCCATGAACTGAAACATGTCAACTAAGAGGCGCTGGATGTATGGCCACCCTTTCTGAGCGTTTCCGGCAAGTAATTTTGGCATGAAGCTTCTATGACTCACCAGCTCAAGCCACACAAAGCTGCAAATAAATTCACAAATTACCAAGGTAAGTACTTAAGTGTATATACCTGGTTAATCTAAGGGATAGAAGAAACTCGTTACTTGACCATACAGATTACCACAAGGTAGTAGGTTTCAAATTTTTCTAGATCTAGCGTGCTTTTGCAACGAGGCTAAACAAGCTTCATCATGAAATATTTGACAAAAATCACAACATTAGAAAAGGAGTAAAAACAGGACCACAAAATGCAGTCATATGTGAACCAGCCCAGAAAAGGATACGGGTGGATGGCATGTGGACTTTTGGATAGAAATAAGTCAGAACAGAAATTATAAAACAGTATCTGTAAATATAGAGGCTTCAAAAATTGGTACAGACCTGAACCCTGGAACTTTAAGGGGCTGGAGAGCATGGAAGGCATTTGCTAAAGCAGTCAATACCTGACAAAGACCAATCACAGATTAGCTCATGAAGAAGCTGCAGCCATCACATACATACCATATTTCAGTACCTGAAAGTTCGCGCCATCAAAAACAGGTTCCAGAGAACACAAATCCAAGATCCAGTTAATGAAGAGCCTAAAATATGGTCTTGGATTAAAGGATGTTTTCTTCTCCTCAGCATCCTTCTGAATGAACTTCACGGTCACCGCAAGAACCTGCCCAAATATTATTTGAAAGGCATACTCAGCTTCCAAAACCGATAATCAGAATTTGAGAAAACATTTAGGAGGGATACAAACCTTAGGAAGAAGAAATAATTTGCTAGATCCCTGGTCTACAGAACAAAACTACAAGTAATGGAAAGCCAAGAAAAAAAATTGTTAAGGCCAAATATTCAAGTATTTATTTTCAGATCCAAAGACATCCTATCAGATAATGTTGGATAAAATAACCTACCTTCAGAACTGAGTATACTAATTTGGCGTAGATATCAATAGCAAGGAATGATAAAGGTTGTGTTTGATGTGATTGGGAAGGACCAGATCCAATCACCTCAGAAGTTAGGCAATGTGAAACTGAAAGATCCTGACACATTAACGAAAGAATAGTGAAATTCATATTCAGGCAAAGGGGAAAAAATCTAAGAAAAAGAACAAAAATTTACTGTTAGGCGGCGGAAAAAGCGATCTGAGGTATCATCTCCTTTAAGTAGGCCATTGTGCTGTAATTGTAAAACATAATGTGCACAAGCTCCATCATTAGCCCCAGGAAGTTCACAAATTCGATACCACTCCGCAAATAGCATGGAAACCTACCAAGTCCAAAAGAACATGATAAAATATATTACTAACCCACATGCATAACAACAACTAAAATATATTCAACCAGACATCTAATGAATCCATGAGCTACTGAAATTAATATCCTCAAAACTGATTGCCTAGAACCTGATACCCACCCCCCCCCCCCCCACCAAAAAAAAAGTAAAAAAGTAAATAAGAAGAAAGAAAGTTACTAAATAAAACATAATGTAAAGAAACTGAATAATGGAAATATATAGCAGAGGAAATGCAAAAACAGATGTATTTTCAAATGAATTATATTTGTTTAAAGATCTCAAGTTAACTCTCCGTTCACTGGGGCTAATAGTATCCAATATACCACCCTTAGTTACATTCTCTGCCACCATGATCGCTCTTGCACAACCCAACCTGATTATTGGTGTCCCACCAACCCACAAAAGAGGAGAAACAGTAAAGAAGGCATGGTGAGAAAGTAATAAATGAAGTTATACACTTCATTCTTGACTGCATAGACCAACAGCTAAAGCGATGAACTTCTGATAATGAGCAATTGTACTGTCTACAAGAGCTTGGGCTCCAAACCATCACAAATAAAAAATATCAGAAGCTTTAGTCAAAACATAAAGATTCTTAGTTGCTTATACAGCAAGCAACACAGCCTTCCTTATTTTTGGAATTATGTCAACTTGGCTAAAGAGAGCAGGCAACACAGTCTTCCTTGTTTTTGGAATTATGTCAACTTGGCTAAAAAAGTTGGAGAGGAGCCAGTATTTGTAAAGAACGATCTTATCATTGATTGAATCTCATTTATTTAATTGTATTCTAAGATGTCTGCGATCTATCAATCTAGACCGCAGGCACTGGCCATGAGAAAGGCATTTGAAAGAATCTTGGTTACTTGATATAAAGATGATGGAAGGCATCGCTTGCTGGATAATATAGTTAGCACTATACATCATCAATAGAGGAACATAATGCACTCAATCCTTGCTTCCTTGAATAGTCTCTGTGCAACTATATAGACAATGTCATCAAAAAACTTACCAAACACCACCACAACAATCACCACTACAATAATCCACTTCGGCAGAGAGGCTGGATGAACTAGCTCGGGGACCAATAACCAAAATAAAAAATTTGCGTCCTAATTTAATCGGACTGATAATCCAACAATTTGACGAAATCTCCACGTTCAACATCTTAGTCGCTATGATTAGTAAACAAGTCAACCGTTAAGAAAATTCCGTCTTCTTACCTCCAGATCCTCTGAGAAACCTAATACCAGGTCATGATTACACATACTTGGCATGGGACAAATGGTGATTAACGTGAAACAACCAACATAAGCTCGATTGATTGAGACTCAAAATGTAACTGGTCCACCAAAATATAAGCACTATACATGTTAAAGCCTCACGCCAATGACAAACAAACACCATACAAGCATTATATGTATTAATCTCAAAATCCAGAGCCAATCTCATAAATGTCCAGAAAGTCATCGAGTCACCCTCCCCCCAAATTTAAAATCCTAGGATAACTTCCCTCCTTCCCCCCGCCATCAGGTTCTTCAACCAAAGCAGCCATGATCATTCAGATACTTACAAAGCAAAGCACGAGTATAATAACTAAGTTTCACACATCCACTAATCCATAAAAGCTGTATAATAATCAAGTCATCCAAATGTAACAGTCTAGTAGAGGATTTTCCATCGAGTCATCATCAAATTGTAGGATAATAAATAATACATATAAATTAAAGAATAGCATGTACCTGCTCACGAAAGCCAGCAGGATCTGGTTCAACAGAATCTGCTCCTGCACCATACTCTTCCCTGCTTGCTGCAGAGAGCACTGCCCCCTGTTGAAGAGTTAAGCAAATATATAAACATTTGAAGAATAAGTAGCAAACAATGATGAGTGAAAGGACAATCTTCAGTAACCTTTTTGTCTTTGACCTGTCGGGTGGCATCATCCTTCCCAATAGCAATACCAGACAAAGCAGCTGTAGATGGATTCTTCACAATCTCAACAAGCTGCTGTAAAGACTCGGGAGATCCTGGTCTAGCAGCAAGCTGCATTATTACAGTATGTTAGTCTACCATATGGACTAATAGCATTATTTGAAAAAATAAGATGAGAAAAAGCATGCCTTAGCCAATGCATCAACCAGGTTATGCAGCTCTGATATGACTCTGGTATCACCAATAACCAAGGTTTGAATAAGAGAAATAGCAAATTCAGTAGCAGCCTCTGCATTCATACATCATAGTTAGTCATGTAACTTATTCCAAGAAAATATCTTAAAACAAGCTTTCATTGCACATACTATTCCTTCCACCATCAATGAGCTTGGCTATATGCACATTGTACTCAGCAAGGTTTAGTAGTTCACTTCGTATGAGACCAACTGTTATATCTTTGTTAAACTTGCGCTCCTCTTCAGAGTAAATCACCTGCAGAAGGATGAGAAATTGATTACCATGCTAGCCCAAGGAAATTTCTTGCCCTTCCTACTACCTTAAGGATTTTTTGTTGCTTATGGTTCATATAAGCACCTAAACTATGTACTACTACTGAAGAGAAGCACTTCGGACATACCCAACTAGTGAGCTCCTTAACAACAAGCTTGCTGACATCACGCATGGCAGCCAAGATAGCAAGATGAGCACTGACATGTGCCATATTTGATGCATTTTCATACAAAGCCTTGAAAGCCTAAAAATAAAATAGAAAAGCAGGCTTCAGATATGATTTCAGACATTGATAAAAAAAAAATTAAGGAAAATGCCACACCTTTTGAGCCACAGCCAATGCAGCTTCATCTCGACTTATACATCTTAAAATTATTGCTGGAACTTCAGCAATTACTCCCTTGAAAAAGAAAACAAAAAAGTACTTGAAGAAATATAGCATGTATTTTGGGAAGCAACATGATAGATTCATCCTCACAGTAAAGCAAGCAAAGAATGCAAGCATGCAGAAGCTAATATTGCCATCAGCAATTAATATCGATGTGAAACAAAAGAAAAATAGCAGAGGGTATCTTTTTAGCAGAATTTTGAATCCCCTACTAAGATGGGAAGAAATATACCTGAATCTCTGCTTCTTTGGCATCACCAGTCAACAGATTTTCAAGCTGACAATTTCAAGTAAATCATAGAAAAAAAATATGTTAAGAGTCAAACAAAAATAAAAAATGTTCTCTCTAGAAACTGCTAGCACAGATGTGCGCCAGTAAGATGAGGAACACCATTAGCTAAAAGTGTAGGAGGAGCAGGAGAAGAAAAAGAAGAGGAGGAAAAACACAAGGTAAATGAAGGCATATGCACGTATAATAGACTTGTTTCTGTGTATTATACTTGTTTTGCTTTTGTTTCACCACATGCCTTGAGGGAAAGACGATATAGTATGCGACAATCACAAACTATGCGCATGCTGAATATTCTAAGCTAGATTATACATCACATAAACCATGTACAAGCCTGAACGAAACCCTGACTTACATACGACAAGTTACTCTTACCTTTTCCTCACGAAGTAAACAAATCAGACAGGAAAATAAAAGGCGATTCAATACCTTCTCAGCAAAAACCTGATACTTATCCAGTGCATCACCAGTGGTAGATAATGGTTCTGGTACACTGCTTCCAGAGCGCTCTGAAGCTGAAGACTGATTGAGTTGCTGCATTGCTGTTCCTGGTTCCTGTAAGAAAGGAAGATGTCACATGATAGGTTGCAAATGTCTATTGTACACACAAACCACCACTAGCACACATGACCAAAAGAATTTGCTTACTTTCACAACAGATTCAACTGACTGTAGTTCAGTAGGCACTGAAGAAAATGATGCAACTACATTTTCACTTTCAACATTGCGTGGACTGACACTGTCAGCCAACCCAACATGAGCTGATGAAACACTGAAAGCAAGGAATAAACTCAGTATTAAAAAGAGGAAGGAAAAAAAAAAAGCAGCAGCCAGATAAGCACATCATTTGCTACAAAGCATAGACACAAACTAGAAGCACAGAAGCACTAACAAAGTAATTTACTACCTTTGAATCTGAGTCAAACTTGTATCCAGATCATCGGACGTAACATCCAAGGGCTGTGGAACAGAACCCATTCCTGAGCTTACTGCTCCAGAAGAGTAAACTCCAGCATTTAATTGCCCTGAAGCTTGCATGTATCCCCGCGAAACACTACTGCTTGTAGATGATACTAGAGGGCCAACAGGCAATGCATTTGAGCTCTGGGTAGATTGATTTTGCCAGGGTAAACGCACAAAATCCTGCAGGAAAAATGTGATATATTACAATCAAACAATGAAACCAAATTAATCTCCCTTCGGACACGATAAACTTACCTCATAAACTCGCTGCTGAGAATGGGACAGGCGGCCTGGTTTAGGACGAAGAGCTTCAGGCAAAACACCCATATGACCTTGCGTATAGAGGCTTGCATCAAAAAATGTTGGACCAACGCCCTCTCTATGCTTCCTTCTTATAGCTAGCTGCTGAGCTATTTCTCCATCAATGGTTTGTATTGCCTGCTTATGGCATCACACAAAGGAAAAAACAAGTGGAGAAAAGAAAAAGATCAGATAAGGCTGCTATAAAAGTAATCTAACTACAAAAGGTGGAAAAAGAAGAGTTTTGAGAGGTAAAGGTTGTGAAATTATCTAACTAATCTAGTCATAAAGGCAAAATCTATAAACACCGATAAACGCTCTAATAAAATTACATAGTAGGCATTGGGATATAGACTGGATCATTGAGCATTTATATTCTCAAGAAGTCGTCGTAACATTGGATAGACCATAAGTTGTAAATGCTGCAAGTATGCCCCCTTTTGGATGAACTGCTTCAGGTTTTACTAATGAAAGGCACACTACTCAAGAAACAGCAAGTGGGGGTGGGGAGAAGGACAGAACGCAGAGTGTAATACAGGGTTCAAAGAAAACATGCGGCTATGCTGATGCATGTTGAAATTCCACGATGTATGTTGGTTACGAATCACTTTCATAATGCAACTAAACCAAGCTTCACAAAGAGAGAAGAAATTCTGGTGGTTTCCAACAAACTGGCAACAGAGCTTATCAAATTCAACATCAGACAAATGTTTACAACCACTATCGCGGTGAGAGCTATAGCAAATCGAAAGCCAGCATATATGCAAGCTTCACCATCAACAAAAGACGAGAGATTAAGAATGAACTTACTCATAAGATACATTAGACTTAGTAGGATAAGCTCCAGAGGTCATACAAGGGTATGAGTAATCCACAACTTGAAAGGAAAATCAAAATACATGGGAACATGGCAGACAATGTATAAGATGGATTTTGAGAAGGAAGAGACAAGTCAGGAAATTATAACCAGTTCGTGAAATACATGAATTAAGAGCCAAGCAAGTCAAGACATAAGCCAAACAACATCCTCATTATCCAACCAGAAATCTCCACTGAAAAGAAATAATATGAAATTCAAAATTAACAAAGATATGCACATGAAGGGAAGCATGATGGCAAAGGGATTAGATGCAAAGTCAAGGTTAGTTCATACAACCCAGGATGGACAAAAAGGAAGCTTCACAGCCCAAAGAATATAAAATCAATGCCAAAGCAGATATATCCAAAACCACAGATCCTAACCAATTAATAGAAAATTGATCTATCCTGACCTTCTCTGTGGCAGCTTGTTCAATCAGTGCACAACCCAGGTCAAGATTGTCATTGGTCACAAGTAAAACAGCTTGTTCAAGGAGTTCACTTGCAATATTCAGGCCCTGCAGTGAATTCCTGAGCTGACTTGATATTGAGGCTCGCAAGGGTTCCTAGCAGCAAGTATCAACGTGAGAAACAGAAAGTAAGTCAATGTCAAAGTACAGCCAAGGGCATTGGTCTCAAAACAAGATTGAGTCAAAACACTAAAAAAGATTTTCCATGTTTACCTTGCAAGTAACATGAGCTAAACTTCCTGCTAAACTTGCAACCATAAGATGTGCTGCATTACGTATGCGTGTCTCATCTGTCTCCATAGCATAGTCCTGGAATCCCAAATTATATAAAAACATAAAACCTCCTCCCATTACAACATTAAGAGTACAACTGAGCAACATAAAGCAACTGCCACAAAAACCTTTAAAACAAGTTCTTTAGTTGTTTGAGTTGCAATAGAAACACTTCGTTGTTTAATGTTGGAAACTATCTCCTTGATAGCTCTATCCATCGCTATTGGAAGTACACTGCAGCAAATAAAAAGTTTAGTCTTTATAAAATCATCCATGTACTAGCAATTACACCAGTTGGCTCAGAATGTAGCTTCAAACCTCTGAAAGTGCAAGTGCAAGCCTAATGTATGAAGCTTTGAATTGACAATCACTTGTTGCTCAATGTTAGATGCTGGTGCAGCAAGCTGCTGACAACAACCAAGCCCATTAAATCAATATTTGCAAAAGCACTATGAAGGAAAAACTCAGTTTAATGTTTGCAAACCTGATTGACAGAGAATGGTGACTGCCCCTGTAGAAGACTTTGTGCAGAAGGAAGCTGATCAGATAATCCTAGAGCAGCTAGCTTCTCATCTTCTGCCAATGCCCCAGATGAAAGATGCATAGGGGCAGGGCCACCATACTAAAACAAGCACAAATTAGTTGATACAGTTACATCACAAGTCCATATCCTCATTCAATCAGGATAGTACAGAAGTAAGACAAACCTGAGATAATACGCGTGAGTGTCCGCCTGGATGTGCTGGACCAGTAACCTCAAGAGGCAGCTCAACTTGATTTATTGCAGGTATCATGCTAGATTTGACTTCACCCATCTGTTGTTGGGAAGATCCGACATCCTTGTTGGAAAAATCAGGGTTTCCTTCAACTTCTCTGACCTTATCCTTAAGGAGAGAAGTAGGAGTTACGTCTTTCATATCCACACCAAGGTTCTTGAACAACACCTAAAAGTCCGAACGGATCAGAGATATGGTAATGAAGTTTGAAACATATTAACACGAGGAGAGCCAGCTACATGAAAAAGACGTGCACAGACAGATACCTCAATGTCAAACTTTAGGTTCATCTTCAAATTTGGCATAGCATAAATCTCTACAAGCAATCCAAGAATACCCATGGTCCATGGGTTAGGGGGTCGATATGCTATGCTACCTTGGCTTGGTTCCAGAACCTGCATCAAATAATAAATTTGACAAAAAAAAAAGATAAAGAGTAACCAAAGCATCAACAACCGAATAACCATAACCTTGGAGGTGAAGGGAATGACTGCAATCATCAATCCTTTCTCATATGCCTGCAGATGAAATAGAATAGATTGCACATATCAGTATCAAAAACATATTTGACCTATATTGTAAAAATTTGACCTATATACAGAGGGAGGAGCCCAGAATAATTAAAATTCAAAAACAGATATAGCCACAGAACAATAACCTCTATAATCAAGGATTTGGGATCAATCTCCCGTGCCCTCAATACTTGATTCCTGCCAATGGTGATCTTTCCAAGCCAGCTCCCAAGATTTTTTAGCAACGAACGCTCTTCCGAACTTGATTTTATAAGCTCTGATCCCAAAAGAACCTGAACAATATTGTACATGCCGCTCAATATATCCACCCAAAACATTTATCTCCACTCAAAAAAAGGCAAAAACAATAAAGCAGCACAAAAACCTTGCAATTCTCATAGGTCGCTTGCACAATCTCTTTGGTTAATTGCTTTGAATTCACTTTCTCCAGAAACTTCAAGTACAAGTCATGAAAATTTGGCTCAATGCTCGCCCTACACATATTGAAAAGGAAGAATAAAATGACCAACTGTGAGGGCAAAATTGAAAAAGCAAATAATCCATCAAGATTAATAAACGACACAAGGTATAAAAGCAGAGGTAAATAAGGCATTTCACTATATTCACAAAAAATATACACCACAACAAAATTGATTAGAAATTTCTAACCTTTTCATCACCATATACTGAGCAAACCAGGGATAGTATTGATCTTTTAATATCTCAGTAAATTCTTTCGCTTTAGCTTCAACATTTGCAGCAGATAGATTATTGATAATAAATGATATTTTATCCTGAATCTCTGATGCTGGAGCCTGCAAAACAGATAAAATATGAAAAATAGCAGTCATTAGAAGACGCAATTGGAAACTTAAAGTCATATAGACAATCTACACCAGAAATGGAATAGAGATGCTTCCTCAGGACCAGTGGTAACAACATTTTCTTATTCCTGCTCCTAAAAAAATTTTGTAAGGAAATGTGCTTCATTCCTTTGAATAATGTTGGGGGAGAAGGAGAGGGAAGTCACACTACCTCTACAACCAAGATTGCACCATAAGCCTAACTATTGAAGCAAAATAGAAAATTCACGGAAAACCATTGAACAAATTCCATATAAAACCAAAAACCTGATGATCTAAAGTTGACATATCCTTAAATTATGTGTCAATAATCATAACCAAGAAAGCAGTTTACAACACTGTGTATTAGTTGCAAAGGCAAATTTCTTTGTGATAGATGCATCCATAATCATATCCTGATGTACTTTATTTAATCTATCTGCTAAGAAAAACTGAGGTTCCACCACCATGCATCACCGAAGAAGTTACTCCTGGACAACATTACTTGGTTTAGAAAATACCTCTATAGGAGTTTCTCTTCTCTCTGCAGCAGCAACAAGTGTTTCAATATTTAAAGCAGAGCCAAACCCTGTAAATCAAGCTAACAGTCAAAAAACAACACGGTACATATAAATAAGATACAAAATATATACAAACATGCACGCATAGAGAACAAAATAAAAGTGCACATATGCAGGGATCGTTGAAAGTACTTGCTGAGGTAATGGCACGTGATGCACGAACAAAACCAGGAGATGAAGTGTGTGCAGCCAAGGCACTAACTGCATTTTGTGACTGCAGGAATAAATTGCAGTAAGATAATGTGAAATAAGAGACGAAGAAGTTTCTGTGTCATCCATGATATGTACTACATAAAGCAAACCTTCTGAATGCCAGAAGTATCACTTGCTAGGGGACCAGCAGCTTGGCTTGCAGAGGATAAAGCAGGTTTTAAGAAATTGGGCAGGCTTCCAGAGGTTTTCCGCTCATCTAATTGATTTTGCTGCCTCTGTGGGAGCTGGATTGCAGAAGAAACTTGCAGGCCTTGTTGTGAATTACTAGATCCAACCAATGGAAATGATGAGCTTGACATCTGAAAAGAAAAGCCATAAACATTAACTTCATAAACCAATTATGAAGAAAATCCTAGAAAGCCATAAACTTCAACTTCATAAACCAATTATGAAGAAAATCCTATGGAACTCAGAAGTCTACGTAGCTGCTAAGAGATTTGGATGATCAAAATGACAGTTTCCTCATCCCTTGAGGCAGTCTAAAATCAAACTATTACATATTTCTAGCAGAAAATTTAGATTAAAAAGTTTGCATTCATGACCAACTTCAAGATATATGAATGAAATAATAAGTGAAACTTTCCAAGTCTAATATCAGGCAGGAAAATCTGATGAACCGAAGATTGTGCTCAGCAAAATATGCTGCCAGGTCTTAGTCAAATGTTCATTCATTAATTCGCCAGCAGTTAAATATTTCTTTCCTTCACTATTTGCAGCCTGGTGGCGCCACGTACCATTTGAAAGTCATAAAAGCTCAAGTACATCTACCACACTAACCCACCAACTACCGACACGCTTCTTCCTCCTTATGTAGGATTCAACCAATTCTGGGCCCATGACTTCGTCATGAACAACAGAAAATATGAGACATGTAAGCCATGGAATTTCGTGGAAGCATTAAAATGAATTTCCAGCATAGCAGACCAGTAACAGTGTTCATCTAGATATGCCAGCATTTCTTTCCACCACATTGGAAAGAGGGATAAAATGCCAACTAAAGGAAGCAGAGGTACACCAACAGACTAGAATTCATGAAATGA
This sequence comes from Coffea eugenioides, assembly GCF_003713205.1. NCBI lineage: Eukaryota > Viridiplantae > Streptophyta > Magnoliopsida > Gentianales > Rubiaceae > Coffea > Coffea eugenioides. The sequence goes on along the minus strand of NC_040036.1, from coordinate 25,820,915 downwards.
AACAATTCAGTTGTATCTATTTAGCTTCAAAACAAAAGTTAACAATTCCAAGTCTAATTCTAAGAGATTTAGAATCACTCAGATATATTTATTATAGAAGGGAGTTCTAACAATCGATGTGCATTTAATACGAGCTGGTACATTGTGAAAACCGTGAATTATGTTCTCCCCTTGCACGACATAAGAAACTGAATTATGCTAGGATGAGATGTTCCACGTCATCATCTACCAATTTACAACTAGAAAGAAGACAAACCATAAAATAAACATTAAAGAATAAAACCCTCCCTGAACCGGAAAAGGAAAAGCTTATTGCCTGTGGTTAAACAAAAATCTTAAAAATGCAATATAATCCAAAACTGACAAATAGACCACCAACAGATCCAGTAATAGCAGTGTCAAAGCATCTAATTGTTTGAGGGTGTAAGTCAACTTGCTACTTCTAAACCATAAACTATTTTACTACCAAAAATTATAGGATATTAACAGAAAATCTAATGCGACAACTAATCAGCCAAATGCATGTCAAAACTAAGAAAACAACATTTACATCACATCAATCACAAACAAACCAACAAGCATGATGTATAGTAATACCATAATATTTCAAGCTGTCAAAACTGCGTGATGCAAAATTCACATCTACAGCATGCGCAGGTCGTGTATTATCTACTCATTTAAGCTTAAAGTAGTAAAAGCATGAAACCCTAAATGAAACAAACATGAGAAGATTGACAAAGATCATTACTTCCATGTTAGGGGAAGATGCCTGAATAGCACCATGTTGATCACCAGCAGCACCATGAAGTGCATCAGATTCTGAATGTGCGGCAGAGATTCGGGCAAGCGCCCTCTCAATAAAAGCAACAAGTTCTGAATGATTAGCACGTAGATGAGATATTTGTAAGATATGATTGCAGTACTGTGGCCACTCAATCAGGCGATCCACAAACTGTTCCAGAGCCTTAGTCCCAAAGGCAAACATCTGCATGCACATGGAGACACTGTTAGTAAGCATGGCAGAGATAATAATGGTCTTCTATATTGCAAGACAAAAGAGGAGAACACACTTTCGAATCTGCAGGTTTGCGCAATGCATCCAAAACAGCCCGCAAAGCAATACCAAGCGTGAGATGCGTCACCAATTGATGCTTGATAAGAGATCCTGCAAAACACAATAAATATATTTAACAGAACTAATCATTGCAACAGAAATCAACACAGAGACAGCAAAGAACTGTGATTAATTTCTTCCAAATAGACAAAATAGAAGACTATGGCAAGCCATAGCAGTAAATGAGGCTTAAGTGCTAGGATTGTGCGGACCAATACTTCAGGCCACTAATTAATGGTTAATGAGCAAACACCTTGTCAGTGGGGAAAGGGATAATATTCACCAGTACATTATCATACTACAAGAAACAAGAGAAAATCTTTAGGCATATCCTTATGCTCAGTTAAGAGGGTGTAAATATTTCATGTATCCATATGCTCAGTAGGATATTAGCCAAAGAAGCAAAAATAGTAGAATAGGTAATCGAAAAAATGCTTCCCAAACCCCACATCTCTTTCAATGACCTAGTCCCATCTCATAATGGACTGCAAGCTCTACAAGCAGCCTCTTCATCCTCACTAAAATTTATATAGATCGTTTGATTCACTCGTTGAAACCCTCCTCAATAAAATCAGTAAATCTTCCCCGTTATTTTCACCATACACCTGCTCTCCACCTGTGCCCTCGGACACTTTTTTGGCATCTAAGTCATATTCCAAGATAGCTTGACAAACTACAGATAACTCCAGGCAGCACCTCAATAAATGTGACAACACTTCCTCTCACCATCTTCATAGCAATTCTAAGCAAGCACATAGATATGCCATATACATCCAAACTAAGACAGAGTGAACAATGAGAACTATCTATATAATGGCATGTGTGAAATGGCAAAGTTACATGGGTAAACTACTGGTTCCCCATACCACCAACATGAACATCGTGCCTAATATTTTCCAAAAAAGAATATAATCTCCACACAAACTGCCACTTTCAAAGCATATAACCAAGCTCCTACCACAACTGGAAATAGTTCAGCCAACAGAAAGCGACATCTCAGAGGGAAAAAAATGCAACCAATTGCAAAGAGTAAAAGAAAAAAAAATCAAGCTTGGCAGAGAATCAAAGATAAGATAATGCCACAGCTTGAGTACTAACCAATTTGTAATCATCTACAAAACTTTCTACTAACAATGAGGAAAAATCAGAGAGAAAACCAATGATATCAAGCACAAGAGAGAACACCCGTAACCTAAGAGACACCAAAATACAATAAACTCTCACCAAAAAGAACTGCAGCAATCTTGAGCTGCCTTTCAGGATACTTGGAGAAAAACTTGTACTCCTCAAATAAATTAGCGATCATGCACTCGAAAATTGATTGTTCCCTGTCAGTCAACAAAAATCCCACTGATCAGAATCATTATTCAATTCAAACAAAAGGTACATATACAGTCAGAGACAACAAACACTGTTCATATAATGTCACCATTTATGATTGGAACCCCTGAGAATTCTACAACATTTCAAATTCAAATTTTTTGACGTCGTTTTTACAAAAGCACTATCAAAGACATTGCGTTTGTGCTCCAAAATGATAATGGCAGCATATGTGCAACCTAATGTTAATAGGATGTGAAAAGGCACCTCCAGAAGAAATACCAAATTTATTTTATTGAGATAAGACCACAAATTGTCACAAAATACCAAAATGATAACCAAAAATCAAACATCATATTGTTGTAAGAATCAAATCCCATCTTCATTTGGCAGATCAACATGCGAACCAACACAAAAATAAATAAATAAATAACAGTTCAACATCCTAAAAAAAACTCCAGAAAGGAGAGATGACCTTTTCTCTGGAGATTCTTTGAAACGAGCAAGCATTTGAATCATTGCATCAATGGTCAGTTGACCAGAAAACATTTGCTGGAAATAAGAGTTTGCTTCAGATTCAATGTCAGCAGGAAAACCATCAGTTGATGACGGATCAGCATTGCTACCGTTTTTCTGTCTAGAATTGGCATGCATATATAACTCATGCAATTTCTCCAATTCTTCAGGCAAGTGGCCTGAGGTTAACTGGTCTGTATGCGATTGAAGGACCTGCAAGCAAAATTTCAAGGTAATGCACCATGATGAAGATGGCATTATAACTAAATCATCTTAAAATCTAAATAAAACCTTTAAGAAGGTAGAAGAAGTCTCTGAACAAATATTCCACATGGCACCAGAAGGTTGGAAGTGGTTAGCAGAAACTTCCTGAGCAGCAAGCTGAACCTCCTTTAGAAATCTTATGCACTCCTGAAATCAAAAACAAGAATTTCAATTCCAAACATGTATAAGTACTACAAATGCTCAAAACTGCAGAATCACACAGTGAATTTGACACATCAGTAATTTGCTTCGCAGGCATAATGAGGTCACCTCATAGAAAGCATCCTTGTATGTCATTAAGTTCGCGGTCAACCACTTCTCTAGGTCAATAGGTTCCTTTCTAGAAGCAACCGCAGCAAGTCTAATAGCAAAAGAAGAAGGAATCATATCCAGCACCGGAGATAGAATCTGGGAAACAAAACAGACATGTTGAGATATTTAGAAGGGAAAACAACAAAGTTAGTTTTTAACATCATATCCAAACGAATCATACTGAATGGGAAAGGAAGGAAGAATTTAATTGCACATTCAGTTTTGGAACAAATTGAACACAATTATACATGTCTGCTCAAAACACACCCCACGAATGAGGAAACTGGATTTGATACATCAATGTCATTGAAGTCAAAGTCATATGCTTGTAACAACTTGAAACCAAAAATTACTTAACAGGTTTCATGGGCCAATGCATTGAATTAACAACAGAATTTTTTTTCCAAACTGGATGAAATAGAGGAAGCAAGATGATACCAAATCAAGAATTTTGCAAATTGCAATATCATAACAAGAAAAACAACCAAACCATCAGATCTTTCAAATAAATGAAACGAGAGAGAATTAGAAGCTAAGTTTGATATCTATCAGTTTAAGATGCAACCATGCTTATGTTTAAAAATAAAATAAAATAAAATAAAAACAGCCCAACAGTAAAGCAAAACTTCCAGGACCACTTGAACATCTTATCTTAGCTTAAGTTGCTCCTAGCCAAGTTCTAATAACACATCTCACACAAAACAAGCCACTAATTTCTCATCCAATTGCAGCAAATTGGGTAGTCTGCTCAATAAAATTGACTGGAGACAAAATCCAACCTTCAGCTCCAGGCAGGCATCCAAAACCCTATTTACATTCTCCTGGTCAGCATTAAGAGCATCTGCAAATCCCCGCAACAGCATGCTAGGGTTGACATGCCACAAATGAAGAAGCATACTATTCCCTGCTGAATTCTTGAGTATCACGGAGAACACAGCTGAAGACACTTCATTCTGGATGAGATTATATGCAGTCTGCAATTTGAGATAAAAAGATTAGAAAATTAATGTAATAACAAGGGAAAAAGATCAATTCATGTAATTAGAACAAGCAAGGCAACTACATTAACATGAGCCATCCCAAGGAGCAAGATTTCTGGATACTGCTTTAGAGGTTGCTCAAGAATGGATCGCACAGTACTTGCATGACCCCTCTCAGCCAGCTGGCACAGAACCTCCAAAAGATCAAGGCATAACCACGCATGATTTGCATGTCCAAGTTGAAACTTGTGGCCATTCACAGCATCTAGATAAGCCTGCCAAAATAGCATATAAGCTATTAAGATCAAGAACAAGGGGAAAATCTATTTAACAAAAATTAAAATCAATAAAAAGCACCATACCAACTGCCTGCCAGAATGTGCAAAAGTAAACACTTCAGGAGGTACTGCAACAGCATACTTAAGAAAAGAGAGCTGGCCCTCAGTATTCATCCAAACAGAGCCACAAACAGCATGAAGAGGAAAGGGATCCTACAAAGTCAGTTTCGAAGTTCAGCATCTACAGGTACAAGGTATCAATAATATTTGATCTTCCAGAAATTACTCCATAATCCTCCTATTCTGAGGCCATATAATGGCAGATATTCTTATCAAAAAACCTACCTGGCATGCACGATGATAAACAGACATGAAAAATGAAAAAGCAGCCTCACTAGGGACATAAAATCCCTCATGATCCAGGTTTTCAATAACAGCTGTCCAGTTAATTTCAGGAGCCTGAAGACAATAAAACATAAAACATACACAAGTGAACATTCAGTTGCACATGTATACAGATAAACACAGAGAGCTTGACAGTGAAGACGCACAAGCTCCTTGATTGAATCTATGAGGACATCGGGATTCCAAGAGTTCAAAGTAGGCATATCAGATGAACTGCTGCTACCAAGGGCTGAACGGAACGTTGAGAAAACATTTTGATTGTCCTCAAGGCCAGTATAGGTACGGGAAATTGTACCAAGCATCCTAGCAACAGTGATCTCAGTAAGTGGTGAGAAAAGAGACAACATCTCTTTGCATTCTGAAACGCTAAATGTGCAACCATATCCCAATTCCTTCAATATATCAGCCATACACATTTCCTTCTCCATTTCAGCTAGGACAGCATCAAAATCATCCTCATCATTTTGATTGGAAAAATTCAAGTTCCTACAAACAAGACAATAACAGATCAAAAAATTGATGACTTTGTAAACATCCTCAAGATACTCAGCAAAGAAATAATAAAAGAGCCAACCATCAACATAGAATACCTGAAGAAGTTAGCCTCACGAAGTTCGTCTGAAAAGAGTGGAGCTAAGATGAACTGTGTGCCCTCCTTCAATTGTACGAGAGATAACATCCGCATAAATGCATCTACATGCTTTGAAAGGCCTTCAGACCGATGAAGGAACATCAGAATCTGCTGAATTTGCTCCACAGAGTCAACAGGCATTTGATCGGCACATAATTCTGCAATCTGAGCCATGCAGAAGTTTTTTCCTGCAAAGTAAAACAAATATATAGAACAATAACAGGTGAGCATTATTAGCAACAGTTGCACGTCTCTAATAGTCAATTTACTTAATTTTAACCAACAACATTATACTGAATAACTTTGTTCGACGCCTTCACAAGTGAAGGCATATGGGAGGAAAACGAGCCTTACCATACAATCTAATGTCAAGGTTCTCTGAATCTGACAGAGCAAGACCAACTGCAATCCTCTCAGATGCTGAGAGGTGCAAAGCATTACAAAGACTTTCCAGAAATTCTTCATTGATTGTATTCTTTACAGATTGAAAGAACACTGTGCTGAAATTGGGCTTATCCAGGATATATCTAAACACTGAACCAAACACTGGTTCAAATTGCACATTCTTAAAATCTTTCCCATGAATATTTAGATGATCCAAGCAAGTCTGAAGTAACAATATGCTTCCTTCAACTCCATATGCAGTGAACTGTCACAAAAACATTAGAATTAGTTGAGTGAATGATTAATCTTGTTGGTCAAAGTATTCTTTTCCCAAACTCCTCATATAAATCAAACTCCTCCTGAGATTCATAATTGCCAGAGCCTAAACACAGATTACTACAATTCTAATCTACATTACAGGATTCTATTTACAAACCATTAACAAGAGTCTCAAATATCAAATGCATTCAAATGACAGACAAGTCGCATTAAAAAACCACCCACATTAACATTGTACTCTGCACAAGTACAATTCAGATACACCTCTTAAAAGAACAGGCTTAATGGAGTATAGTCCTCCATGAACTCCAACTTAATTGAGAATCCTCTTAACAATTACATTGATTGTTCCTCACAATGCAAAAGCAGCATCAAAAGAGCTGTGATAACTTACAACTTTGAAATGCAGTTCAAAGCAAAGCCAGTAAAATGTGCAGGGTAGATATTTTTCTATATGTTGTAAGCATTTAACCACTCCACTGGCAACTTAACATCCTTTGTGTCAAACTCTTGCATATCCACAAAATGAGCACAAATATCTAAGAGTTGAAGCTAGATATGATTATCGACTAGCTTTTGGCTTAAATGCTAGATTTGGTCAACAACTGGTTTTAGGGTTCAAACACAAACCACTGCTGTCCTTCATCCTAAAAGAAAATCTTTAAAAACAAATGGAAATGTAAGTACTTCATCCTAAAAGAAAATCATTAAAAACAAATGGAAATGCAAAGGCAGAACCTCAAATGCAAGTAAATTTTTTGGATAAATTATACTTTCAAAACAGTCACCAGGAGCCAACAGCCATAGGAAAAAATTCATGAGCACAGCAAAGTTGGAAGAATCATGAAGAAGGCCTTATCAAGGAAGAAATGATGACACATTTGAGCAAGATCAGCACACAAAATGAAAAGATATAAGCAAGACAATAAAGGTTGAACCATCCCATCAATTATATACTAACAATTCCTAATGTACACCCGAAAGATCAAGTATTGATCCAATCAGCTTTGATCTACAGTCCCATCTCACAGTTGCATGTACCCAGGGCAAGATCGTCCTCTTGCCCTCCCATCTCTTCTTTTTATCCTCCTCCTCCTCCTTGTTTGTTTCTGTTCTTAATTTATGTCGCTTTTCTTTTATCTCTACCAACAAACTAACCCGCACCAATCCAGTGCTAGCTATAACCCCTGCATGCTTCTCTCACTCTATCCTCTCACCTCCTCATGCTCTCCTGCATGTGGCTCAAATAGCTTTTCTTTGTACTACTTATTTAAGCTTTTTTCTGCCACACCATGATCAAAATGGGTTGGTTTATTTTCAGTTAAAAACCTTTATTAATCAAAATGGGTTGGCTTGATTGAATGAATTTTCACTTCAGCACAAATGCTGACACTTGATCATAATCACTTATTCAATGAGGCAAGCCAGGCCATACCCCATGACAGCTAAGCCCTAAGCAATCCTTCACCTAGAAAACAATGGTTTGAACAACCCATCATGAACAGTTCCTGAGCAGCAACAGTTCTATTTCAACAAATTGAAAAGCGGTTAACAGTATTGACAAAAATGTCAACTTCGGAGACTTGAAACCTAAAGAGAAACTTCAAAATTGTCACTCAAGAACACTTATGAATTATACTTAAATGGAATGCCGGTCCATGGCCCAAAGCATGGGCCCACTCCAGCGTCATAGTGGAAACAACCAACTGTCTACAGACTATATGCCCTTCAACTTTTGGGCGTGTCTTAATCATTAAGCAACAGAAAAATTGGACAGTACAGCGAAATCTAATAGTAGTGATAAGAGTATTCAATCATCAAGACAAATGTTCAATCCTTGTTTACTGAGGTCATACCCGCAACAAACAGAAACTCTCCATTTTCCAAGGACATCTAAAGTTGCATTTCACAGCTTAAGATTTTTTATTAAGAAGTGGAAAAGGGGGGGAAAAACTCTGATGATCTGCCAAATAATTAGTATTCTAGCAAAACTAAGCTCTAGCATAGGCACCACAATAATGGAGTTTTACAAGTGAAATTAGCACATCCTGACATTTAAGTACCATTTTCCATTTTACCAATGACGTAACACAGCTTAGCATGAACTTTGATAAGGTGAACATGTTCTTGTTTTATTTGTGATAATGCCTATCATAATAAAGAAAAATGGAAAGTAAACATTTCAGAGAAAGGTATGACATGAATGGCAGAGACAAATACTAGTGCACTGGAAACGATACAGGAAATTGACTCAATAATAATAATCAACATTAGGCGTGATCTACTAGCTGCATTTCACTTCTTTATCATCTTATCAAGTCATTGACTCAATAATAATAATCAACATTAGGCGTGATCTAGTAGCTGCATTTTACTTCTTTATCATCTTATCAAGTCATTCGCTACATTTCAATAAGTGAGCTGCAGCACATTAGAGGTGCCAAGAATACTAAAATACTAACATAACAACCTTTCATAGCTTCATTTTACCATAAACTCAACAAAAATTGGCCCTTTACTTCCATAATTAACTCCACCCACAAAGTCCAAACGTCACATAGGGTAATAGTACACTCAGAAATACAAAATACAGAAACTTCATCAGAACTCCTGTGCTCTTCCCCCAACTCCCTTTGACAGCATCAATTTTCTAGAGAAAAAGCCACATCATTTAACCCAATTTCCATACCAGCTTCACGATCATAGCAAATTGATATAGAGCTCGAATATATTGCAAATCACAAAAACCAAATTGTTCAAACGACATAAAGATTCAAGAAAAGTCGACTAGTTCAAGAAACTATGCACAGGGAAATCACCAATAGACATTATTAATCCATGTCAAAATACAGGGGTATGGTCGAGTAATTAAACCTGACAGAGTTCTTGGAGGACGGCATCGGAGTTGGAGGCGTTCAAGCTCTGCAGCAGATACCGAATCTGAGTAGACGCGGTCAAAGCAAACGGGATCATCGCGCAGAAGAGCTAGGTGAGCACCACTAGGGTTTTTACCGACTGAGAGTATCGAGAAGACGAAGAGGACAAATGGGCGAAATGCAAAACAGACAGAGGTACTCGGTGGAGAAAATTGGGAGAGTCAGAAAAATAAGATATGAAAGCCGACTGTGGCAAATTCTAGACTAACGTGACCAGGTCGGTATTTATATTGGTCGACTGAGGCCTTCTGCAATAGCGTGCCCAGGCACTTAATTACTAACTGGTCCAAAAAGTAAGAGCAACACTAGTTTTTTTTTTTTTTGTAGAAAACGGGATATATATATATAATAAATAAGTTTAAACGTTTACAAGACGGGGACTACTTAAGAGCAACACCAGCTAAGTTACCCGACAAGGGAGAATTATCCCAAAAAAAAAAAAGATGTTTATCCCAAAACGAAAAAAAGAGTTATGAAGGGAGAATTTCTTTTTCATAGTGCTAAGGGCAGATCATCACACATCAGTGTAGATGCAATTTAGACAATGTATAATGTTTTGTGTGAATCAAATTTTTACAAAAATTTCATTTTTGTTCTTATACGAAAGAAACTCCTATAACATCCGCTCCAATGATCTCTTAATATTCTTTCAATGAATGATGACTATTGTATTCGCGGTGATTACAATAGTTAAAAGTGATTATATTGATGAATATGTAGTTAGGTATTTAAAGTAAAAATTGCCAATAGGTGGTTATTGGCATAGTGTTCTACATAACTGAAGAAAATGTTTAGTTTTTATAATGATGAAAGGATAGAAATTTATAAAGTGACGATAAATATTTACGTGACATTGCCTTCGCGGATAGTGCGACTGGTTCCATAGTCTGATAGTTACCAGCAAGTCCCATGATCGATTCCATGTGATGACTCACTGTATATTGTTGGGACAAGACTCTACACAGCATTAAAGAATTAGTCTAACCGAAAGGCTAATATACTCCTAATAATTGCTCTTAGCCTCCTACTTTATATATATATGTATAGTATAAATAACTACGAATTCTTATAGCACTTCATTCGTAACAAGATTAGTTTCTAATGGTTCTTATGATTTTTAATTGTTTAAAATCAGGTGGTTGTACAAATTTTTTTTGGTCAAGATTCTAGTTGCAAATAAGATAGTTTGATTAAGTTTTTGATGCATTTCATACACCAATTTGGTTAGAGTAACTATCATAAAAGGCACATTATAATAGGGTAAAGAAAATATTTATATTTATGCTGCAATCCTAAGAGGTGATGATGATGCGAAAGAAAGGACGGTATCTATGTATTGAGCTGCTTGACTGTCTTTGATAACCAAAAAAAAAAAAAAAAGAAAGGACGGTATGCTGTGATGGACGGTGGTGGTGATAGCATGCATTAATAGACTAAAGACTCAGCACGCATATAAGCACTGCAAGCCACCCCATGTAGTACATTTCATCGCCGTTCCCCGTCTCAAAATCGGCAAAACCAGCAAAAGTCCAGAAGCATGGCAGCCGCAAGACCCAGAACTAGAAAGCCCGCAGAGAATCCGCCATACCCCTTTCAAGAATTTCCTGTTCCTCTCAATGCCACTCGGCCGACGTATCTCTGCAAAATGACTTACAGGTGGGAACTGGCTGCGATAACGGCAATCGGTCCAACTGCAAGAGCTTGGAGACAAAATGACCTGAGGAGACGTGCAATTAAAGGGGATGACGGAATGGACATCACAGTAAGGAGGTTAGGTGATAGTGAAACCTTCAGATTAGCTAATCCTCTTCCTGCTGCTGCTCAGGCCCCTCTTCCTGCTTAAGCTCAGTAGAGAGCAAAATAATACTTTCGAGAACATATGGTATCTTCAAGACTCATAAATCTAATAGGATAGTAGCATTTTGAAGAGAAGTGCTGAAAGTTCAAATCTTTTTCCGCAAAACTCAATAAAGTTTCTACCTTTTAAGTTGAATACAAAAACTATTTGCTGAAAAACAACACATTTTTTTAAAATGCATATGTCTCTGTTATTCAATTTTAAGAAGTTTTTCTTGTTGATTTTAAGTAACAAGGTCGAAACTTTTCTATCAAAGTTGGCATCTTTAGTTTTGGCTGACGAAATTGGTTACATGTTTCTCTTTTCATACAGATCCCGTATGGCACATGTTTCCTGGGCGTATTCTGCCCTTGCGTGACCGAACGATGATGGTGGAATTCTCTTGTTTGCCATGTAATAAGCTAATGGTGTCTAACTTAATTGGCATTAAAGCTAACAGTTGAATATTCCAAGCAGTGACGGAGCTATGCTTTTTTCCTTGGAGGGCCAAAATTTTTTTGAACAAAATTAACTTATGTTCAAAATAATTTTTATTTATTTAAATATATGACATCTTAAAATATCAAATATTAAATTTAATTATAAAGGTATGCCTATTTCATAAATATGTAACATAGTCATAACTAAAATTAAAACAAGAAATAACCTTTGATTAAATACTTTATAATATCACAAACCATCTAAGTCGCACATTATCAGAAGATACTCCTGAATGTCACTTGTGCAAAAACAAAAATATAACTATACAATATAAATATAACTATTTTCAATTAAAAAAAAAAGATAAAAGTTATGTTAGCATACCCTGAAACTTCATCCTCTTTTATTAAAAGTAAATTAAGATTTACATTCTTTTATAGAACTAAATTTATGTATAATTGAATCAATGTTAAATTTTCGAACAACTTTCTTTTTTTATGTACATTGTTAGGCAATCATTTAAGAAATTATCTTTTATCTTGTTTTGGAGCTTTGTTTTGTTTATCTTCATAATTGAAAATGTCCATTCTATAGACTATAGAACGGAGCCAGGATTTTTTCCTTGGGAGGGGGGCAAAAATTTTTTTGAAAAAATTATCTTAATATGTTATATTCAAAATAATTTTTATCTATTTAAATATATGACATCTTAAAATATCAAATATTAATTTTAATTATAAAGGTATGTCAATTTCATAAATATGTAGTATAGTCATAACAAAAATTAGGATAAGAAATAACATTTAATTAAATATCTTATAACATCACAAACTACCCAAATTGTACATTATGAGAAAATGCTCCAATATGTCACTTGTGCAAAAACAAAAATATAACTATGCAATATAAATATAACTATTTTCAATTAATAAAAAGTAAAAGTTATGTTAGCATACCTTGAATTTCAACCTCTTTTCTTAAAAGTAAACTGAGCTTTACGTTCTTTCATGGAACTAACTTCATCTATAATTGAATCAGTACTAAATTTTTGAACAACTTCCTTTTTTTTATGTACATTGTTAGACAATCATTCAAGAAATTATCTTTTATTTTGTTTTGGATCTTTGTTTTGATTATATTCATTATTGAAAATACACATTCTATAGTTGCAGTTGACATAGGAAGAGTGAGAACAAATATAATCAATCTGTCAACAACAGGATAGATCACTCAATTTCTTATTTTCACCAAGCCTTCAAGTAATTATTTGTATATTTGTATATGGGTCAACAAGAGTATATATCACTAATTTTAAAATTTTTATCAATTAGGCTAAGTTGTATATTCGTATATGGACCAATAAAGTAATTATTTTTGTTTTAACCCATTGATAATTATGAATTGAGTCTTTTATTATAATATATCAAATTGGGTCAATTTCCTATGGATTATCAAATTATATGTTTTATTTTTTGAATGTTAAATAATTAGCACAATAAAAAATAAATAAGTTTTTTTGAAGAAAAAATTAAATCAAAGGTGGCTAATTCATACACACATAGATATATATATATATATATATATATAAACTCTCATAATATAAACTAAAATTGTAAAAAATTAGGAGAGCCAACTTTGTCTTATACATATATTTACATATAATAAATTAAAATTTTCAAAATTTAGGGGGCATGCCCCCCCCCCCCTCCTCAGCCCCTTGGCTCCGTCATTGATTCCAAGGATTTTCAGTCATGTATATATATATAAAAGGTGTTGGGATATTCAACTAACACTAATTTTGCTGAAAATTTCTTGATAGTTTCTGGACAAATGGATTTGATGTTAAAGCGTAGTGGTGCTACGGATATTATTCCACCACTATCTGTGGATGCATGCTGTTATTGAGTTTTGGTTCCTATCTTTTGCTTCTGTTGCCTTTCGGTTCCTGAAATCAACATCTCTGTCCAAATACAGTAGCATATGGTGTAAACTTTTTGTCTCTTAGTCGAAGTCACGACATATTGATCCTTGGTAATGAATCCAAATTTCCCTACCATTACAGGATAGTGCGGCTCTGGCACAGTTGGCTGTGGTAGTCTTGACTAATTCTTGGACGCTAGGATTACAGTGATAAAAGCTGTGATCATTGACCAGACACAATAGATCAAGAGCCCATGAAGCTGAAGATGATGATTCGGGTATTTCAAGCTTGTTTTCACCACCATTCGGCGTTGCAGCATTCTGGATCTTCTTCACCTTGATCATCGCTATCCAAATCCAGGGTGTACAATACCTGTTTTCTATTGAAAGGAGCGTTTGTTCCTCTTTCTTCTTGAAACAATCCAAATACAATAGTGTGGGATTTTTCTTGGATATCTCATGGTGTGTGAACTTTGGAAAAAGGGTCCGACAAAAGGTTACTCCACTATTTGCGTACACACATTAACGTGCACAAATTCTTCACTCGAATAAATCTCACAAGCAGTATCTTAGCCAGGAGATGTTGGGGAAGATCAGTCAACTTGGTGCCTTCCATCATCCTGGGTTTATTTGCCGGCGACTCCTCCACCATGCAATATCTAGGAGGATACAGCTAGTAATATGGAAACACGATGAAACTGAGGGTCATTTTTCAGAGGGGTTGAGCCTTTGAGGCAATCAAGAAATCCTATCTCTATCCTAAGCAAGAAGGCCTTTCAGATTCTCCCAAGTCCCCAACCTGAAACAGCTGGTTTTTTGCTACACAATTACACGGGTAATTTACTTAGAACCCCAAATAGTTAAAACACTGGAACTGCACCCAAAATCATATGAAGAACTTGCCTAAAAGAGAAAAGATGTGATAAGAGAAGAAATATGGAGAACAAGTGCATAATAATATTGAGCAGGCTGAATTAATAACATGTTAAACTTCTAAACAGTCCATTATTCGTTTTAACAAATAAAGAATAGTGCAACAATTATAGGATGAAACATTGCCAATACACGCAAACACATGTAATTGGCCTTAGTACATTTGCAACATCTTTAATGTTTCCCTGCCGCCAAGGTCATATTTACTACTAATGCTGCTAGAAGTTGTTTGGCAGGAGCAAAATCACTAAGATGTCTAGGCATTAAAAGGTTGAATAACATGTCGTGCTATTTGATTATTTTGGTAAGGAATGTTAATTATATTTTATTTTTTTATTAATCACACTTTCATTATTTTTTTTATCATATAATTTTCATTTATTAAATAATTGGTGAGAGTACATGACAATTGGTGTGAGAATTGGAACGAAACGGGGGTGATTTTTCCCTTCATTTAAAAATAGGGTGGAGGGCGGGGAAGTATATCTCTGCCCCATTTTTCATCCCACCATCCAATGGAAAAATTAATATATATATATAATATTTAACTTAATTAGTTATAAATATATTATTAGTTATAAATATTATATTGCGTATATTAATATATATAATATTAATCATTATACATGTATATTAATAAAAATTATTAATTAGTTATACTAAATTTACTAATACATTTACTTAATACAATTACATTTTTTTTGTCAAAAAAACAACAACACTTGTATTTAAATAGTTTTTGTTTGATTTTTTTTATAGATTTTAATTGTAAAATTACAATGTATAATGACTTAGTTATATATTGATATTTGGGAAAATGACCTGTTTCATCCCTCACATTTCACAAAAATATTCTTTTCGTCCCTCACTTTTAAAATGAAGCAATTTCATCCCTGACATTTAAAAATTAAAGCTATTACATCCCTGAACCTAATTTTCAATTTGAATCAAACCATCCAATAATCCAGTAATAAATTTCGGAGATAGAATTGATAGGTCACTCGGTCAATTTCATCATATTCACATGACATTTATCAAACCAAAAAAATAAACATTATAACATAAAGGCCATTATTTGTCTTGGAATAGTCGGATTTTTCTTTTGGGTAAATCTTTTCATGCATCGTTAGTATATTCGCTTGCAAGTCTAGATGTGTATCATAAATACAAAATTTGGTGTTTAAATTTAAATTGAAATGATATGGTAAGTACATAAAACCATCAGTGTATACAATGATAATGTAGGAATTCAAGTTGAGTTATATTCAAGTTGAGTTAACCAAGTGATCTACCAATTATACCTTCAAAATTTGTAATCGGGTTGATAGGTGGTTTGATTTAGATTGAAAATTGGATTCAAGGATGTAATAGTTTTAATTTTTAAATGTCAGGGACGAAATTGCTTCATTTTAAAAGTAAGGGACGAAAAGAATATTTTTGTGAAATGTGAGGGATGAAATAGGTCATTTTCCCTTGATATTTTAGATACTTGGTTATTGATTAAAATTTGATTATAATATAATTATATAACAAATTTTTGTAGTTCTCGTGAATGCTCCACAAGGAAAGCGGACCACTGTGAGAGGCGGAATGGGGGGGGGGGGAGAGAGGGTTGCAGTATGTATTATGGTTTTCATTTATTAAAATATAAGATAAAATAAATAGTAAAAAAGTGTAATAAAAAGTGAAGTGCAATCAAAATTTCATTTGTCAAAAGTACAATTAGAAGTATCATTCCACTTAATCGACCCACTAAGAAATAATACAAAAAAAGAAAAAGAAAAAAGAATACAGCAACGAGCACTATCGAGGGGAAAAAAAAGAAGTTCAGTCAATAAAAAAACTGTAAATTCCCAAAGTAGCACAAATCAGCTTTTCTTGGAAGCTCTTCCCACGGCTATGACGACAACTGCCGACAACGGCGCATCATCACCGGAAAAATCAAACTCAGCGCCACCACAAGGAATAGTCCCCGCATTTAATGATGATATCGTGGAGAAATTAAAAACCCTAGAAGAAACCGCCTCGCCGTGGATCGACTACGCTTTCAAACAAGCTCAAGCAGCTCATAAGACGATCGGGCACCACCTGCAGGATGCAATTGAGGTCACCAAATCTCGGCTGGACCGCATTCGCACCACCTCCTCCGCGCATTTCAATCAAACTCTAGTAAGTTGGTGTTTTCTCACAAAATCAGGAAATTGTTGAGCTTTTTGGTGCTTGATTTTATTTTATTTATATACGTGTTTAAAAGATAATTAAGATAATAATAAGCATTGCTTTATAGAGAGGAA
Source organism: Coffea eugenioides (assembly GCF_003713205.1). Classification (NCBI taxonomy): domain Eukaryota; kingdom Viridiplantae; phylum Streptophyta; class Magnoliopsida; order Gentianales; family Rubiaceae; genus Coffea; species Coffea eugenioides. The sequence goes on along the minus strand of NC_040036.1, from coordinate 25,804,071 downwards.
GAGAATTGATGCAGCTATTTTTCTTTGAATGATTGATAGTTGTACTTTGACCATTTGGAAGCTAAAAACCATATTGATAACGGGATATTGCCTGGTTGTTAAGGGTCTTTACTGGTCGATCCTTGTAAGAAAGGGGAAAAAAAAGCAGCTGGAAAGCGTTTTATCTGTGGGGAGACAGGTAGTATGATATGTAGTTATTACTGTGATAAATGCAAAAGAAAAGAAAGGAGGACAAATCCTAATGTGTTGTGAAAGGATTTTGTGTTTGTGCCTCTATGTATCATCTAGTGGAAACTGGAGTCTAGAATTTGGAAGGTTTACACAGGCTGCTGCCTTTTCCTGGTTAAGAGTGCAGATGTATTATGTTCTGTAATGTTGGTATGTGCTTGAGTGTAATAGAGGACAGGTGGGGAAATGTGCATTAAGCTGAGATATGGAGAGAGAAGAATGCATTTTTTCTAAGAAAAATTCGATCTTTGCATAAGGGTTTGGCTGTTGAGCTTCAAAAGTACATGTTTGAATATTTTTTTTTTTGGCAGGATTCTTTGCAAGATGCCAAGTCTGATTTTAATGCTTATGAGGACCTCGCTATTGGGAAGATTAGAGGTCTGTTTCAGCTGAGTGATCTGTGACTTGATAGCAAAGAATAAGATTTTTCATCTTTCATGTTAAGTCACTTCCAGTTCAATCTATTTTAAGGTTTTTTTTTTGTTGGGCAGAGGGCTTTAATCTTGCTGCTGCAAACCCATTTATTGCAGCAGGATCTATTTTTGCTGTAGGACTTCTTGGCCTGAAAAGTATGTCATCAGATTTCTTTATTTGTCATTATCCTGCAGAATGAGGTTTTATTTATCTTTAATTTTCTGTTTTGGTTTTGTTCTTTTGCTTAATCGAGGTTGAAATTGTTGGTTTAGTTCTAGTGATTTGCAAGGTGTGGCAGCAATTCAGCTTATTTAGTCTGCAATAATCATGCCTGTAACTTTGTCATAACAGTTAACATCTTTTGTGCAACACTGCACTTTTGTGTAATTTACCGTGTCTTCTATACCACGTGCAGGGCCGAGGCGTATATTGTACTACAAATTAAGGCGCCTTTTTGCGAGTGAACAGGTAATGTTGTCACACATCCTGCTGTTTGTGGTTCTGGTAGATAATATGATCAAATCTTTGAAAATTGATATGCAAATGTTCTTTATGCAACTGTTTGTAAAGATATTTATTTGTGGAAAAGTTAGTCATATACTTGTATATTTTATGATATATGATTTCAAAGGTCTAAAGCTCAACAATCAAGATTGTCAAGTACTTTTGTGTTTCATCTGTAATTCGGATGCAATAAATGTCTCTAGATAACCCCCGTAATTTGTAGATAAATGTGTCTGTATGTGCCTTATCTTTTAGTTTGCAACTGAAGCAGCTTATGTTTGCTGCAAAAACCATTCAATAATTCATACTATCCTAATTTGGTTGTTGGACCTCTAACACCGCATTCTTTACATATATTTTGGTCCAGGTGTTGCTTTCAAAAGCTGATGCAAAAGTCAAGGAATTGAGGCAATCATTTGAAGTTTTGAAGGCTGAAGCTGAAAAATTGGAGGTGATCTTCAAATTTTTTTTTGAATAATTAGATAATTCATGTGCAAGCTTCATCTCTGTTGATTCAGGAAGACTATTCTGTCTTTGTTTTCTCATCTTTATTTTTGCCTCTCACCTTGGTTATTACTTCCAACAAGATGTTGAAAAACAGTTTCTTCTCTGTGCTGTCAGGAGATAAATGGTTATTTTGAAGTCTGGCAAATTACATAGCTGATTCATGATTTTTTTTTTTGCTTTGTTGGTATTGTCTTCACCATTTTGCAGTTAAAATCAGAAAATTTTAGAAGCATGTCCCCTTTCTGTACTCCTTAGATCCTCAGTTTTGGTTTCTTCAAACTCTCATATGGAGTTTTAATTTTTAAGGATTACTGAAGAGTGTATTTCTTGATAACGTTACAATATTATTCATTGACTGGAAATCAGATTCTTTGCTTCAGAAAGCAGCATTGCAAGCTGAGGAGGAGATGACACGTGGAAGAACAAAACTCAGGTTTGATCGGCAGATGATGTGCCTAGCGTGCATCTCTAAATTGTTTACTTGGTTCTTTTGTCTGAAAAATTATCTTCCCCTGTTGAATATTGATCACCATGCAGACAAGCTGGGAAACAAATCCAGAGTGTTGTTCGCTCAGCTTATAAGATAGAGAGACAAGCTGTGGGTATGCAAATTCTCTTTCCATCTGTCAGTTTCTCATGCTTGGAGGTGTAAATACACCTGCTTTATGTTTTGAGTGGCAGCTAAGTTTTTAAGTGGGGTATCTGCTTTATTCTTTTGTCTTATGGTAGGTTTGAAAGATGTTTTACGAGACCTCCCCAGCATAGAAGCTTCTCGTTTTCGATCGCAAGTATGTTCCTTTTTTGTTTATTTCCTAATAATTTATATGCCTAACTTTTTGCTTTGTTTTCTGGCCTCAAGATAACTTTTAACTGAGTAAACTAAAGGAAGTAAGTACAAACATGTGCCCTACATAAACTGGGGATGATGACTTGACAATCGTATTGCTGGTCTTACTAATTGATTGCCTTGAATTTATTCAGCTCCTGTTAGATAAAAGTTACTTTGCTGAGTTTGTCTACTGCTCTCTTTGCAATTTAACAAATGAAATAGCACAACATGTTCAAGATACTCAGTTTAAAACTTTATTACTATGAGAAAATTTTCTGAGTGCCTTGTAATTTTAAGAATGGATGATTTTGCTGCATTTTAGCTCTGTCAAGCTATGAGTTTTATTCACCTGAACCGTGTTAGGTGCTTTGGAGAAGCTGCCTTATTATTATTTTTTACTTTTCACATACACACTTACCACCCATTTAGTTCCTGCTAAGGAATCGCAATGACTTTGATTACTCCATGGTGATGGGTTTGTGTAGGATTCCCTTGACAAAGAATGATGTTTGGTAGTGTTTGCATTGGATTAGAAATCTTCTATTTTTATTTTTTCTTTTTGTCTTCATCATCTTCATGCTTTCAGTTCCATTGTCTGCTCTCACCAACTGCTAGTGATGGATATTTCTCAACAACCTCCATTGCTCAACCTTAAATTTCTCTTTTGACTTCATGATTTCCAACAAAATCAACAAACCTTCAATAGAAGGGAGCCAAAACCATCACCAAATCATGACAAATTTCATAATTCTTCAAATCAAATCAATACCAAATTTGAGAGATAATCTCATTATTTTGATCTAAATCCACAGTCAACCAAAACAAAAATAATCTTCTGTGAGTCAGGCATGGATCAGTCCAATCCATCGAAATTGTAGGATAATTGCAAAAATTTTACATAAACATTAGTTGGATGCCAAATGTTGTAAATCTCCCTAATTTTGAGCGTGGATCACAAGAGAAAGAAAACCTATCATGGCTGGAGTGGCAATTTTTCTGGCTAAGGTTTTGGACTGGAGAGAACGACAAGCATTGTATGTGGTGGGGTAGAAGAGTAGACAAGAGATGAAGATGCACCCTTTGCTTTATTGTTACTAATTTTTTATTTAGTTGCCTAGCTTCAAATTCCGGAATCAGTGCTAAAGTGCCCAATTTGGTTGGTAATGGCCATTGACAACTTTTGGGTCCTCCATAGTGATGGATCCATACCTATAGATACCAACCAAACACCAGGTATGGGTTTTGAGAGCTTGAAACCCATTGAATAGTGGTGATTACCCCATACCAAACAGGTGGTTAGAGTTGATTACAGGCTCCTATTGTTTGGGATGAATTGTCAGATGATCATCTTTTCAAGCCAAATCAGCCTTTGTCACTAAAAATTCTACTGTTAAGATGCTTTTAGTTCCAAGAGCTTCACTGCCCCTTGTTGAAAATACAGAATTTTCAAAGCTTTTACTAGCAGAAATTTGGTACCTTTGAGTAGAACTTGAGTATTACTCAGTGCAAGTTTTGTATCTGCAAATAGTCTTATCTTCTGAACTGCGGCAGCCTTATCTTCTTTCGTTATGTTTTACTCAGTGAGTTGATTATGACTCGGATGAATTGCAGGTTTCGAACCTTGCTAAAGAGGCAAAAAAAGAAAGACGTGTTCTCAACAAAGAGGTCACAAAGATCAGCAATTATGGAATTTCTGTCTGAACGCCATACTTGCACTTCTTCCACCTTTTTTACGCCTGTGTGGTTCCAATTGGTTTATCAGATATGCTAGAGGCAGTATAGATTCTTTCCGGATTTTGTCGTAAAATAATTGTCTATCTAGGATTCAAGGGCGAATCAGATTTTGTGAAACCTATGTTCGCAGAGATCTCATTCCTGCAACTCTCTAACTGAAGCACATGTGATCTTTCATTTTACTGTAGAGCCCTAATTTATCTGGAGGCAAGAATCAAGATCATATAACTTTAACTGCTTCTACGACGATTAAGTTTTTTATTCCTGCATTCTACTGCAAGTGTTTATACTTGAAAACTGATCTACGAGCAATTGAAAATGTGTTCAGAATGTAGACCTTTGAAAACCAATTGTTGGTTTGCGAAGTCAATTTTATGAGTCGGCGTAAGAAGATCTTTTAAAGTAACATGGTCAAGTGAGACTAATTCAAATTGTCGATGGCCTTCCATTCCCAGAATCCTACAAAGATCGATTCAGGGCAAACCACACATTTTTACTCGTGGCCTGCCTCGATTCTAAGAATTCAGGGCAACCAATGGCAGTGAAAATGACATACTTGAGCTACTCTTCGTTTTTACTTTCTAACTACAGTATCTTAGAACTAGGTCTTTGTTCACTATTTCCGTTTTATCAGGCTAGATTTAGACCCATTTAATGCTAGTTAAAAGTGGTTCGGATATGAAATATTGAGTTTTGATTCGGATTTAACCTGGACCCATTTGAATAAGTAATTGCTTTGATAATATATTTGAGTATTTAATATTTGTTTGGATCTTTTAGGAGTTGTAATTTTTAGACCTTAGAATAATTATCTAAAGTGATGTGTGATTTTTAATTGAGATTTGTGGTGTGTAATTAATGTTTGTTTAGAAAGATATTTTCTTCGTTTCTTTATCTAACTTTTTTTGCCGGGTATATTCAACTGGATATGGACTAGATCGGATTTGAATCTGTGAGAATAAAGTTTAAAACGTGTCAGGTATCTGGTTTGAATAAGATACAGATATAATTAAGCGGGTTTGGATTTGGATTTGAAATATATGGATAACGTAGATTACAAGATTCGAACAAAGTAAAAAACGGTCAACTTTTAGAAATGACGGGAAGAATGTGATTATCGAAAAGAGCAAAGATTTGAGAAAGTGTCTCAAATCTCAAGAAAAATGATGTAATAGTTCCACTGCAGTTGTGGAAACAGAAGAGAGCAGAGAGGATCGATCAAGAGTCCAGACATGCACCGTAGACTACTAACTATTACCATACTATGCATGCATGCACGCCTCCATAAACCTTTCAGTCATCCTTCCCATATCTTCTTTGCTCCAAAAGGAGAAGAAGCTCCTCTGCTCCGTGTTAGAAGTATTTACCGTTGTTAATTAATCATATTTGTTTATGCTACCTAATTAGTGGAGTTAGTGGAATAACTAGTGGGATTAGTGGAGTACCTAGTGGAGTTAGTGGAGTTAGTAGTGGAGTGAGTGGAGTTATTGGGATAGTTAGTGGAGTTAGTGGGATAGTTAGTGGAGTTGGTTTAAACTCTATAAATAGAGTAATTTCATGTTATAAGTTGGGTGAGTTTTACAAAGAAATAAACATTTGTCCTTTGCTTCTCTTATTATTTGCCTCAATATTTGTATCAGTGGTACCAGAGCTAGGCTAGTGAGTGAAAACAAAAGTGAGTTGTGAGAATTGTAAATTACGATGGCCACTGACAATTTTGTGCAGCCAGCAATTCCTCGCTTTGATGGTCACTATGATCATTGGAGTATGCTAATAGAGAACTTCTTGAGATCCAAGGAGTATTGGCAGGTTGTCGAATCTGGAGTAGCAGAGCCAACAGCCGGAGAAATATTGTCAGAGGTGCAGAAAATGGAGTTGGAAGCATTGAAACTGAAAGATCTTAAAGCCAAAAATTATCTTTTTCAAGCTATTGATCGAGCCATTTTGGAGACAATTCTTAGCAAAGATACCTCCAAACAAATTTGGGACTCCATGAAGAAAAAGTATCAAGGAAATGCAAAGGCGAAGCGGGTGCAGCTTCAAGCTCTTCGGACCGAATTTGAGACTTTACGCATGAAGTCAAGCGAATCAGTCACTGATTATTTTGCAAGAACGATGGCAATCGCTAACAAGATGAGGATCCATGGAGAAAATTTGAAGGACGTCACCATTGTCGAGAAGATTCTTCGATCAATGACAACAAAATTTAATTTTGTTGTATGCTATATAAAGGAATCGAAAGATATTGATGCAATTTCAATTGACGAGTTGCAGAGTTCTTTGTTGGTTCATGAGCAAAAAATTAACCAGCAAGAGAAAGAGGAGCAAGCACTAGTGGCTTCAGCAGAAAGTCACTCAACATGGAGCAGAGGCAGAGGCAGAGGCAGAGGCAAAGGTAGAGGAAATAATGATCGTGGTAACCAACAACAACAATACCAGCACCAAGAAAATCAATTTCAAGGAAGAAGAAGAGGACGAGGAGGCTATCCATTAACAAATCAAAGGCCAAAGTCAGCAGACAAGTCCAATGTTGAATGCTACAAATGTCATAGGTATGGCCATTATTAGTCCGAATGTCGAACTAATTTGAATAGACAAAATGGAGAAAGGACTAATTTTGCAGAAAAAGAAGAAGAAGTGTCTCTTTTGATGGTGTGCCACATGAGTGAAGAAACTCAACAAAACACATGGTATTTAGACACCGGTTGCAGCAATCACATGTGTGGAGATAAGAAGGCATTCTCTGAATTGGACGAGTCATTCCTAGCACTGTCAAGTTTGGTGATAACTCTACAATTTCTGTTATGGGAAAAGGAAGGGTAATTATCCAAGCTAAAGAAAATTCTTCTACCCACACTATTACTGATGTTCTTTTTGCTCCAGACTTAAAGACAAATTTGCTTAGCGTGGGTCAGTTGCTCGAAAAAGGGTACGAGATTTCAATCAAAGGTGGTGTATGTCAGATTCGAGATGCAAAGTTGGGCTTAATTGCTCAAGTTAAGATGACGGCAAATCGTATGTTCCCACTCGATTTGCAGAACTTGACTCATTCATGTTTCTCGACAAAATCGAAAGATGTGGCATGGTTATGGCATTTTCGTTATGGACATTTGAATTTTGGTGGACTAAAAACTTTGCAACAGAAAAATATGGTAGCTGGTTTACCTCAAATCACAACTCCTTCAGAAGTTTGTGAAGAATGTGTTATTGGCAAACAACATCGAGATAGCTTTCCAAAAGGAAAATCGTGGAGAGCAAAAAATGTCTTGGAGCTGGTTCACTCTGATATATGCGGACTGATAAGTGACTAATTTACGTGATAATTGTATGACATTTTATATTATTTTTAGTCACTTTGGTTATATTATTGGTAGAATATGAATCATTTTGGCTATAATTGGTGAAAAATGCTTTTAAGTGATTAAATGAGGTTTTTATCACTTTTTACTTGGATTTTGTGTATTTTGACAGTTTTGACACATTTTCGTATTTCGGCTATAACTTGAGCTAAAATGATCGGATTGGGATGATTCTTGAACCCATTTGAAGATAAGAGATAGATCTACAACTTTGGTGAAGACATCTGAATCCAGTTTGAAGGTTTTCCAGGTCAAAAGGCCGAAGTACAGAGTCAATTGCTATTGGTTGAAACTGGAACAAGGCATGGAGCAGGCAAGGATATTTCAGTCATATCTCAGCCTACACAGATCCAAATGAGGTGATTCTTGATGCATTAGAAAGATAACTCAAAAGGCTACAACTTTCGTGTTTTATACATGAGCTGGTTCAGCCTCTAACATCAAGAAAAGATTGGTTGAAGTTGGGCCAAAAACAGAGCAAGTGATCCACACTCGGATCCACTATTCATCCGAACCCTCGGTTGTTTCTGGGTTAGTGGAACCGAGCTCGGATCCATACGGATCCGAGGTACTGTAGCAGCTCGGATCACTGTAGCAGCCCAGATTTACTGTAGCAATCCGGCCTGAATTTGGCCGGATTTGTGGCCGGATTCCTGGCCGGATTGTGGTCAGAAAAGGTTGCTCTGTACGCGTAAAACTCAATTTCACCTCCACCAACTCACATATGATGCTAGACATGTGAGAGACATTACCAGCTGTAAGGAGAAAGTGTAAAGCTTCATTCCTTGACCACATTTCATCATTAAAAGAGCCAAATTCATTGCAAGAGAGGGGAATGGGAGTCCATAGCAAAATATAGAGAGAGACATACGGGAGAAGCTTGAAGTTGCAGAAATGTAGCTCTTTCATCTTCCTAGTGTTAGTTTAGCTTAGTATAGAGTAGTGTAGCTTTTCCATTCTTGTTTATTATCTAGATTAGGATGAGGATGGAGGATGAAGAAGGCAAGGAAGAAAGCTCATGTGACAAGGGTTGTATTCCTTCCAAATTCTTTATCTTTTGTATTTGATTCCAATTTTAGTTAATATACAAGTTCTGGATTTTGTGTTCATTATGTGTTTCTAAAGTTTATACCTTGGGTTTGGTTGAACTTCCTATAATTGTTAGTGTTTATTATTTGGTTATTTGACTGCTATGATTTGAGCAAGTTATTTAGCACTTTGGCTGCTTAAATCATGATTAATCTGGTACCATTGATTGTGATTATCTAAGGTGTTGTTTCTGCAATGGAAATTGAGACTTAACACTAGTTCAAGAAGTGCTAAACATAGGGAGTACACTCACGAAAGTAGATGTGCACTTATGTGGTTTTTAGTGATTCATTTCATGTAATTTCATTGAAGAAATGAACTTGTAGCTAATTTCATAACCATGAAAATAGGTATGGATTAGTTATGAGTATAATTGATTCACTACGAAAGTAGGATTCAAATGCATAAGGAAATTACACCATAACTAGCCTAGATGTAGTACTTAATGATCCAAATATAGCACTTGCATGAGTAGTTAGGGATACCACAACCTAAGGAGCTTTCATTTACTATTTTCTTGCATAATTTCAGTAGGTTTTAATTTGTTATAATTCATTGATAGTCTAAATAATAGAGAAGCTTTAGTAATACCGGTAATTGTTCACTCTTCCCTGTGGGATCGACCCGATATATATCCTAAACTACTAGTTGATCTGTATACTTGCAGTGAACGGGTGTAATTCGATTTTTTTTTAACTTGTACGTATGTAAAATACCCGTCAAGTTTTTGGCGCCGTTGCCGGGGAAGATTTGGCAATATCGGTGTGAAGAGTAACTTTATTAGTTTAGACATTTTATTAGTTATTGTGTGAATGTTATTTTCTGTCATTTTAGTATTTTCTGTGTGTATGCATTTTATCACCTATTCTTCTTACTAATTTTGCTCTTAAGTTGTTTAAAAGCAATTTTAGGTGATGAGAAGGGTAGGACAATTTGGAGGACAATGCTTGAGAAGTGGAAGATTGGCAATGGATGGTTACCAAGTGCAAAACTCCTTCAACAGAGGTAACCAAGAATTTACTGAATGTATGTCTTTTGAAGATGGTTTAAGGTGTTTAAAGGCAAAATTTGATGTAATTAAGTTACAAGTTCAAATGGACACCATGATGCATGAAATTGAGCAGAGAAGGAATGTTAATGCTTTTAATTCTTATCATGTGATTTGTGACTTGTGTGGAGATTATCATGCTACTAACACATGCATGCAAGCACAAAATGTGGATTATTATGATGAATTAGAGCATTACAATCCCTGTTTTGATCGATATAGTGCTAATGCTTATGGTTGGGATAATCAATGTGTATATAGTGATTCTCCATATTCTTATGATTACCAACCTGAAAGTGTCCAATATGAATCAAAACCATCTTGGGAGTTGGCAATTGAAATGGTAGCTAATGATTCTAAGCCATCTTGGGAGTTAGCTATAGAAAAATTAGCTAATGTGACTTCCGACCGTTTTGATAGGATTGAGGAAAGGATAGATGAATTGGCTTCTCACTTTGGTAGAATACAAGATCAATTACATGTATTGTGTGAAGTTATTTCTTCTAATAATTTGCAAAATGATCCTAGCATGAATGGTGGGAATGTTGTATGTGAAAATGGGTTACATTTTGATGAAAATGATGAATTTCAATTGTGTTTCAATGAGCAAATGTCCATTTCACATGATAATATCTTTGGAACTAACTTTGAACCTCAAGAGGTAAGTTTTAATGATTCATTTTTCACCCCTCTTGAGGAGTGCAGTGAAAGTATAGGTTCTAAAGGTATTCCTGCCCAAGATACTCTTATGACATTTCCTTTGGTAAGTTCTCAAGTGGTGCATATTCAAGGTAATATCTATGAAACACTTGGGATAGGTAAGCCACTTCCATTTCTCACATCATTAGATCATGTGGCTTTGGCTATAAAGTCACCATTTAATGATCCACCACGACCTAAAATGGTGGATTATTCGTTAACTAAACCTCCTTGAAAAATGAGGTGAAATAGTCAAGCTATTGACTTTAAAGAAGCGCTTATTGGGAGGCAACCCAATGCTTGTTTAAGTTAGTGTTACTTTGGAGTGATTTTATGTTTAAAGCATAAGTTTGAGTAATTTTGTTGTTTTTCATTTGTAGGTTTTGGAAAAGTGACCAAAAGAGGTGAAAAGGTGAAATTTGATCAAAGATCTCAATACCTCAAATTCAGTAATTATGGTTTTTGATGCATTAAAGAGGTTTAGAATGCATGTTTAGATCATTTTACATGTGCGTGAATGGTTTATTTTGATATAGAAATGATCTAGGGTGTATTTTGAATAATTGTGGTCAAACTGAAAATTGCAAAAATTCTGCAATAAGTGCAGATTCAATGGATCCGAGCTCGAATCCATATGGATCCGAGGCCTCGGATCCACTTCTGCAATCAGAGAAAAACTTTGAGCTTCTTGATCCGAGCTCAATCATCATGATCCGACCTCGGATCCTTTTAAAAACGAAGGCTTTAAACACTTTTCAACTCCACTTTTCAACTCCACTTTTCTTCATGTTGGCTTGTTTTTAGTAAGTTTTAGTTGTTCGATTAATGTTTTTGTGTGTTTTGTAGGTGGCAATGGCAAGAGTTCATGTAAATGATCTCAATTGCAAAGGTGTTTATATTAAGGCAAAAAGGGAGTTTTCATGTTCAATTGCTGCATTTCATGCATTTAAATTGTTTCATGTTTAAGTTATATTCATGCATGATCATGTTAAATTTGAATTTTATTCAAAGAACATGAAGTAGGTTGAATGTGGAAGGTTGGCCAAGCAAATTTGGAGGAAAAACTGCAGAAAACAGCTTTTTCTGCAGCAAATCCGGCCATAAATCCAGCCAAATGTTGGCCGGATTGAAGGCCGGATAGTCAGGGGAGAAAAGAAAATTTTTTCGAGCATTCTGGACAGAATCCGACCAAGAATCCGGCTGGAAATCCGGCCAGAAACTGGCCGGATATGCAACAGTAAAAAAAAGAAAAAAAAAATTTCTGCCCAGAATCCCTCCACGAATCCCTCCAATTTCTGGCCGGATTGTGAACAGTAACCAGCGTAAGATGAATCCGTTTCACGGATTCCTCACAATTTTTCTCCCTTCTTCTTCAACCCAACTCACACACTAACACCTCAAACACACACCACTCACTAAAACACCACTTTTCACCATTTAATCTTCAAATAACCTTCACCAAATCACTTTCTCCTATCCTCTAGAGTGAATTTCATAGTTCATATTTTTTCAAAAACAACTCTAAAGTGGTTTCAAGCTTACCATTAGTTAGGGTTCTACCTTCTTGAAATCACTCAATTGAGGTCAAATTGGAGTAAGTTTCTTGAGGGTTTTCACATCATATTGATCTCTAAACATCACCAAACCACCTTGAGGTAACAATTCTTCACCTAACTTTGTTATTTGAATTTTGCCATGATTGAATATTTTCTATTTTTAGGCAACTTTTAATATGTGAAGTTAGGTGCATTTATTTCAGCTTATTGATGCTATTGGTGATTGTTAGTGATAACTATATTTTGTGATTTGCATTTATTGTACTTATTTGGTGAATTCTTGCTAGTTTTATGCTTAATTTGGCTTGATGACGAAGTTGCATATTAAGTAGCCAAATGTAGCATTTTAATTAGCTTAGTAGGAGTTTTTTATATTTATGTGAGTAATTTAGATTATCTAATGAATGAAAAGGTGCTTGATTGAATGATTTTGTGAATTCTTAGGTAATTCTAAAAGAAGAGGTGAATTGAAGATGACCTTAATTGATGAAATTCATAAATGCACTTACAATTTTTGTGGTTCAATAGTTTTTAGTATTTCATGAATTCTCACGAAGGTCATTTATATTTTGGTTTGGTGTGTTTGCCTTCATTTTGAGATTACTTTTGTACTTGCGGGGATTTGATCATTGAGGACAAAATGTATAAATGGAACTTATTTTATTCAGGATTGTGGATTTTTTGTGTGAAATTAGCTTCCCTTTGCTTTGGATACTAATGCATATATTTGATTAGCAAGGATTAGCTCATTTCATGTTTTTATCCCTTGAACATTGTATGGTTCCACATGCTTGATCATCTTTCCTTTTTCCTTGACTTGCATGTTTTCTTTTTGTTGATTGCAACCTTTTATTTTTAAGAAATTTATTTGTTTTGATTTTGTCTTTTTCAGGGTGCAATAAGTGAACTTCCATTCTTTCTCAAATACGGTTGGAAATTCATCACTTGGACATGGATTCGGATTGCGCAAGTTCAATTGAGCAGTATTTTCTTTTACTCCTTATTTATTTTCCTTTTCTCACATTGAGGACAATGTGAAGTTTAAGTGTGGGGGAGGAAAGTATTGAACTTGCATTTACTTGCTAGGTGATGATATTTTGTGGATTTAAATGCTTAGAAATGTTGGAATTGTGTTTGAAATGCCTGCCATGTGGATAATTTGCTAGAAAATAGGTTAGTTGGCAGGGAGTTTTCTTCCATTTATAAGGAGAAACTCTGTAAAAATTTTTCTAAAATCTTTTCCAATATTTCACTATAGCCCAAAATTTCTTCAAATTTTTGCATTTTCATTCAAAAAGGGCCAATTTGTTCCAACCTTAAGTGTTTAATTCTTCCAATTGTTGAAATGTTATATGTATTTTGGAAGGTTTAGTCCTCATTTAACTTGGAAATGTTTATTACGCAATTAGAATTTTTACATTTTAGAAAGTATATTTGGTAAAATGAGGAAAATTATGCCTATAATTTTACATGTTTAATGAGATTTCTTTTCTTTACTTAATTTTGCAAGTAAGTGATTGATATAGTCGATAAAGGTTATATTCCTCCTTTGATTATTCTTATATATTTTCTAAGAGGGAATATCTATTTATTGTCCTTTATTTCCGAAAAAGAAAAAAAAAGTAGAAAAAAAAGAAAAAAAAAGAGAAAAGAAAAGAAAGTAAATAAAAATTGTTTTACTCCAATGATTCTCGTACCGAGTAACCGGGGGTTGGCATCTACAAATGTCGACATTCGCGTAAAAAGGTACTTGAATTAAAAGTATGCATTAGCAACTTGAATAAGTGAAATGTTGAGTAACCGGGGATCTTCACCTAAAAGTGTCGATTTTCGCGTAAAAAGGCATTCTCACTATTTAAGTAAAATTTGTGTGAATAAATCCCTCTTAGTTATAGAATTTTGAGAAAAAGATGATTATAAGGAGGAGGAAGGCTATAAATTGACTATGTGATTTGCTTATTTGTAAAATTAAGTTAGGGTAAGAGATTAAGTTTAACTTGTTGAATTTAGGGTATAATTATCTTTCCTTTACTTGATATTATGAGTATTTAATGTAAATTGAATAATTGTATAATGATTATTTTCCAAGTCTTGAGGAATTAAATTGGACAAAGTGCATATATTGTTTCACCTCTTGAATCATTGCATTTGATTATGTGTGAATTGCTTGAGGACAAGCAATGATTTAAGTGTGGGGGAGTTTGATAAGTGACTAATTTACGTGATAATTGTATGACATTTTATATTATTTTTAGTCACTTTGGTTATATTATTGGTAGAATATGAATCATTTTGGCTATAATTGGTGAAAAATGCTTTTAAGTGATTAAATGAGGTTTTTATCACTTTTTACTTGGATTTTGTGTATTTTGACAGTTTTGACACATTTTCGTATTTCGGCTATAACTTGAGCTAAAATGATCGGATTGGGATGATTCTTGAACCCATTTGAAGATAAGAGATAGATCTACAACTTTGGTGAAGACATCTGAATCCAGTTTGAAGGTTTTCCAGGTCAAAAGGCCGAAGTACAGAGTCAATTGCTATTGGTTGAAACTGGAACAAGGCATGGAGCAGGCAAGGATATTTCAGTCATATCTCAGCCTACACAGATCCAAATGAGGTGATTCTTGATGCATTAGAAAGATAACTCAAAAGGCTACAACTTTCGTGTTTTATACATGAGCTGGTTCAGCCTCTAACATCAAGAAAAGATTGGTTGAAGTTGGGCCAAAAACAGAGCAAGTGATCCACACTCGGATCCACTATTCATCCGAACCCTCGGTTGTTTCTGGGTTAGTGGAACCGAGCTCGGATCCATACGGATCCGAGGTACTGTAGCAGCTCGGATCACTGTAGCAGCCCAGATTTACTGTAGCAATCCGGCCTGAATTTGGCCGGATTTGTGGCCGGATTCCTGGCCGGATTGTGGTCAGAAAAGGTTGCTCTGTACGCGTAAAACTCAATTTCACCTCCACCAACTCACATATGATGCTAGACATGTGAGAGACATTACCAGCTGTAAGGAGAAAGTGTAAAGCTTCATTCCTTGACCACATTTCATCATTAAAAGAGCCAAATTCATTGCAAGAGAGGGGAATGGGAGTCCATAGCAAAATATAGAGAGAGACATACGGGAGAAGCTTGAAGTTGCAGAAATGTAGCTCTTTCATCTTCCTAGTGTTAGTTTAGCTTAGTATAGAGTTGTAGACACCAAATTTTTGGTGTTTTATTATTTATTTATTTACTATTCGTTTTATTTGTTCTATTTTTATTTGTCACATTAGTTTTATTCACTTTTAGTTTTAGTTATTTTAGCCATTTTAGCATAGAATTAAAAGAAAAATCATGAAAAAAGGAAAAGTAGAAATTTTGTTTTGGCTTTATTTATCTATTTTAGTCATTTATACTTAATTTATCTTCTATTTGGTTCATTTGGAAAAAAGAGAAAATGTGAAAAATGAGAAAAATGAAAAAAAAGGAAAATGAGAAAAGTTGCATTTTTGTTTATTTATTTTTATTTTTATCCAACGTTAATTAAGTTGTTTTTGTTATTATTATTATTATTATTCTTAATTAATTAGTTGTCAAGTTTAAAAAAAAAAAAAAAAAAAAGATAGAAAATGTCGCGGCATGCAAAGCTGCAATTTTTGGCAGTTTGCAAGGGCATCACCTATGCTCATCGAAGGGCTGGAAGGCTAGGGCAGAATTGAACCTTCCATCCGCACCCTTGAGCTGAGGGTTGGCCGGGTATAAAAAGAAGAAAGGGAGAAGGCCGCAGGGAGGAGATTTTCTGGAGAGAAAGGCTTGGTGCAAAAATGGGAAAAGCTGAGAGAGACAAAGGGGGGATGAAGGCTAGGTCTGAGAAGAAACTGGAAGAAAGCTTCGATCTTGGAGGTTTTTGAGAGAGCATCGACAGGCTAAAAGAAAAACTGAGCGAGGGTTTTGGAGTGAGAGAGGGTTAGCGGCTAAGAAAAACCCGAGAGAAGGTGGAGAGAAAGGGAGCTGGGCATTGAGTGATGGCTAAAAAATCTGAAGGAAGAACAAAGAAAGCAAGAGATTGGCGGCGTGGGTTCTGAAAGAAAAGAAACGAGAAAGAGAGATAGAGAGATAGCGGCTGAAATCTGAGAGGAAAAGGATTAGCGGCGAGAGTCTTTGAGCAGAAAGGGAATTAACAGCTGAGTGAAAGCAAGGCTGAACGGGAGAATCTCACCACCACTTGCGGCTGTTCTTGGAAGAGAAATCACCACTCAAATCCATCGGAAAACCGCGCTAAAGGGGAGGCGACGGAGCCACCTGCAGCGTTCAATCTTGGGGGAAGATCATCTGAGTTCTCCTTGGTCATTTCACATTCCACCTCGTGGTCCAGGTACTTTTTCATCTTTTATAGCTAAAAGCTGCTTCCTTTATGTTATGACTTGCATTCTGTTTGCTGATTTTCTGGTTCCGTTTCTTTTCTTTTTTTTATGCTTCAGAATTGACTGGTGGTTTCTGCTTGGGTTTGGGGTCTTTTGTTTGAATAACGATGAGTCTAGTGTTGGGTTAATGAGTCGGCTCTTGTATGGTTGGGTTTTAGTCGAAGGAAAATGGTTGAAAGTTCCCAACTTTGAGTGATATCTATTCAGATTTTTCCACACTTCACACACACAATCTCACACATCACTCACATTCACTCAGATCGAAAAGTGGGGCGCGACAGTTGGCGACTCCACTGGGGACTTCCTAAGTGGGTCCAAGCATTTGACTTAGCCATTCGTTTCCTTTTTCTACCCTTTTTATGCATTGCACTTGGATATTAGGCTTGCATTTTCCATTTTTAGGGCCTTTTGCCTCGCGCGCGTATCAAACTTTTCCCTCACTCACGTATGTGTGATTGGTTGATTGGATGTATGTTTATTTAGTTATCTCGCGCTTGCATTGCATTTGGGAGGGGGCGTGTCACCTTTAGAGCCTCACGTTGGTTCTCAACCCCTTCCCTCAAAATAGGGGAGCACTTCATACGTGCACGTTTACTTGCTTTTATCCCATTTTATTTTGTTTTTCGTGGGCGTTTCCCACACCGCCTTGTAGGATTAGGATCGATTGCCTTGGGTAGGCGGCTGGTGTGCTCTGCGCCCATAGCGCTACCTAAGGGATCACTCGAGCCACCGATCAAAGGCCCTGGGAGTGATGACCCTTCGCCTTTAGGTCTGAAGGCTTGGGAACCGAAGCTTATCGAGTCTAGGCATTAGTGAACCCCAGCCTCATGCATCCATGTTAGAATTTTCCTAGGCTAGAGTCAGCCTCACCCTATTTTAAGCACAATAGGCACGAGGGAAGGGGTTCCACCCCTTTTACTTGCTTTATTGTATTTTTTCTTCTTAATTGCTCCCAATGTGTTATGTGTACTATCAATTGCACTAACCATTCTTTTGTTTTCTTGGCCTGCATTCATGTGCCGTAGCAATAAGAGGCCTCGTTGGCACTCTTTTAGTGACTCACCCACTAGATGACTCACATGTTTAAATTTCAGTTATTACACTTGATTTTCAATAAATACATTTCATTTTTAGACTTTTTCCCCCCGATACATTATTTATGTCCTTTAGGTCATATTTGTTACATATTTACATCGCTTTAATAAATGGCATCATGCATAAACCATAGAAAGGGAATGCCACATAGGGAATCCCGTGTTTAGGAATAAGCCACCTTGTGTCTCGGATACTTAATCCAATGAGACTTGCACGTTTATATTTCATGTACCATCCAAAGGGGTAGTGCACAAGGTAAGGTAAGATCCGATCATTTTCATAGAGTGATCTTTGGAATATGAGCATCTAATAATCACTTTTTGGCCATTTTATCAAAAATTGGTAAAAATCCCTTGCGTGAAGGACATTAATTTGAAGAAATTCACAAACGATTCCTCCTATTGAGATGATAAATAAATTGAGGCCAAATTGTGATTTTAGAAGGCTCATAGACTGATTTTCTGAAACCACCAATGGTCGGCCGATCCGATCAATCCATTTTGTCAATTCATAATCGATTTTAAATAAACCATTCCTTTGACCAATTTACCCTTTTTAGGGTCATCCGGTCGATTTTTGAAAAATCATTCAATTCATTTGACCAATTTACCCTTTTAGGGTGACTTGGTCGATTTTTGCATAAATCATCAATCTCTTTTTCATTCATCTGGCCAATTCACCCATTTTTAGGGCAATCGAATCGATTTTGAATAAATCAAGTTTCATTCATTTGACCAATCTACCCTTTTTAGGGTGATTCGATCAATTTTTGAATAAATCAAATTGAATTTAATTCATTTGACCAGTTTACCTATTTTTAGGGCAATTTGGTCATTTTTAAATAAATCATCAATTTTATCCAATCCATTTGACCCGTTTTTTCCCTTTTTAGGGTTTAAGTCTAAGGGTCACCGAATAAATTAATTGAGACATTGCAATCTCTTTTACACATTATTTCATGCATCGATCAAAGTAGCAATCCATTCGGACTTTTCCCTCATTTTAGGACAAATGTCTCTTTTCATTCCAATGGGCCAAATTTTTCAAATTATTTTTCACTCCATAAGCTGATTGGATCCATCAGGTATTGTATAGTGCCTGCTCTGGAGGATTGCATTTTCATGCTAGGCCTACCCTTGGCATAAAAAGGGTTCCCCCATAGGGCATGCATACCGATTTTATAGTCTTGATTACTAACTCTGGATATTTTTCTTTTGTTTTCCCCCTCCCCTGCATTCATAAAAATATTTCAATAAGGTGGAAATATTTCTTCTATACCTGATAATAATTTTGATCTAATAAAAGTGTCAAAACTGCAAGTGTTATTTGATTCTTGGGCAGATCCTACAACGAAAACATAAATGATTTATCTGGAAGCTCTACGCTAAAGCCTCTGAGAGATGTTGTAATTGTTTTCCAAAGGAAAATTTTGTATATTTGATTTGTTAATACATTTTGTTCCCAAGAGAAAAGAGACAAAAAGTGTATATGTGGAGCTCTTTACAAGTCTCTCTTCTCATTTGTACCATAATTGAATGAGAAATTTTGTTTCAAACTTTTTCAGCAATAAAATTTTTGGACAATTATTGTTTTGTGTATATTTATGTACATTTCATTCTTTATTCTTATTCATTGGAGATTTCATGATGAATTTTAAGAAGTAAGACCAAATGGAGAAGCTTCATGATCATAAGTGTCTGCTTTCCAAAATCCTTATGTACACCAGATTGTTGATCCGAGTCATCCAATAAGAGTGCTAAAAAGATGGTCACTCAAAAGGTCCAATGAGATACCTTTTCTCCTTCATTTAACCTCAAAATAAAATCAGTCACATTGATTGATAAATTGCAAATTGGGACATTCTTTGCTTGGAAAAATCCCCATTGGTTTAACCGGATTCAATTCACATCTAAGTGAAAGCAAAAATGTGCATTATTCTTGTTCGTTTTGAAAATTTGGAATGATACTTTGAGCATTTGTTTCACTACCTATACAGATTTTTATCACTTGCTCTCCCATTTGAGCCTATGAAAGAATAATTTCGTTTCAAATAAGAGCCCTAATGATCACCACCCTATATTGGAAAATTTTCAAATATCAAATAGGGGAATGGATTTTCAATAACCGTTTCGTTACTTTGGTTGTCGTGAAGTGTAAGAATGATGCTTTGGCCGTCGTTTCTACAACCTAAACACTGATCACCCCTTGCATCCCCATTTTGAGCTAAAATTGGTGGTTCTTTTCTAATGCACTCATGGTTGTACCCCACATTGGGGAGGGAGATTGGAGAATTTTCAAAAAACAAAAAAAAAAGAGGAAAAAGGGAAAAAGCAAAAATGCTAGAATAAGGAGGGAGCTGCAAATTGGGGAAATTTGATTCCACTTGGGTTCCAAGTTTGAAAAAAGAAAAGGAAGGGTTTTGTCCATGTGAATCGCTTATGTTTCACAAATATGGATGAGCAAGGGTCTTCCTCAGTCAATTAATTCAGATACATGCCAAAAATTTCCCATTAATGAAAATTTCCTTTCAGAGTTATTGTAAGGAACGGAATACAAGTCAGGCCATCTTCTTTTCCAATCAAACATTCTATCCCTAGTTATCCCTTTTGAGCCTTCAGAATAAAATACTTCATTTGGCACCCCCTGAGAATCGCAAACCCCACACTGGGGCAAGTTGGGTTGAAAAAGAAAATTTCAAGAAGCGAAAAAGTGTAAACCCACAAAATCAAAAGGCAAAAGAAGAAAAGAGAACCTCAGTTCAAAAATAAACTGGGGCAAATTTTGTGAAAGTTCAAAGAATGGCAAAAGGCCGAAAAGTCAAAAGAAAAAAAAAGAAGAGAAAAGCCTCAATTGAGCATAAACTGGGGCAAAGTCTTGATTTAACCCTAAATAGGACTGGCGCAACAATGCGATCTCAGATTCTTCAAACCACTTTTGAAATCTGCCTTCAAGCCTTAACTTTCCTGAGCACCCCACCTGACCCCATTACAAAAGCCGAAAGTCCTGATTTCTGTTTTTTGCAAATGGCCCCGTCAAGGAAATTTCTGATGCCGAAAGTTTTAGCTATATTTCTGAATTGCCTGAGTATGGGTTTGACGCTACTCACCATGTGAAAACCCGCCAAGTTGAGGGAAAGGGGGAAAGAGACAAAAAGCAAAGCAAGAAGAGTAAATGCAAGAAAATGCAGACAATTCGACGCTGAAATCCCTGGTGAATGATGAAAAGAATACGAACAAATTTTGAGATTTTTGAGTTCAAAATAGGGGTAATTTTGAGGAAAAATGCGATCTTCGGTGTAATGTCCTTGAAAGTTTTATTCTTTAACTATCGTTTTCAAGCTTCATTACAAGCTAACAAAGTCCATCGTTGACTTATTTCTTCATGACAACCCAAAGTGACGACTATGCTCGTAAGAAATCCATCAATCATTTGTGATCATAAGGGAACAACCAGTTTTTTCATGTTTTAGCTATCGTTTCCATCCGTGTTATTGCAAGCCTATAAAGCTCGTATGTGGACTACGTTTTCTTAAGAAATAAGGATGATAAACTCTTTGCTTTCACCAAGATGTGGTATAGAAGGGGTTACATACCATCTGAGCACATGAATAAGACAAATCTTGACCTCCCATTTCCAAATCAGAAATAACGCCATTACCCAAAGCTTCGATGCTAAGGTAAGGAAGAAATCCTTTGTAATTTGGCATTATTTTGAGAAATTCATCAAGAAATTTTCTTTCTTATAGTGTTCGCATAAATGGAAAGTCATCCAAACCAATTGTTTGCAATCAAATGGGCCCATACTGGGGCAAAATTTTTATTCGCAAGATTTCACAAAATAAGCCCACACTGGGGCAAATTTTTTATAGTCCATTTGAGGATTTCGTCAAAGACTCAAGCAAGACTTTTAAATCAATCACGCTGCCTTTTTCATGAAAATTTGAGTGCATGTAAGCCCCCTGTGCAGGTATTCATAGTTGAAATCGACGAAGGAGCATTCGGTGATGTGGAAGGTCGATGCCGAAGAAGAGAAAAAAGAGAAAAAAGCAAAAAGAAAAAGAAAAAAGAAGTGGGAATGGTCTTAGTGAAAACCTAGAAGGGCGCTAAAGTAGAGTTTCATGAGAAAAGTGAGGTTGGAATTAGAAAGCTGATGATTCGGTTCATTTGGGATTCCTTCTCGCATTATGTTTTTCTGTTGCCGACATTGAACTCAGGGCAGATGATATCTAAAGGGTCAAGCGTGGCATTTGTTTGAAGTCGGAATACTTTTGGTTTTTCAAGTGTACATTGTCGAATTTATAGATTCATTTCTTCAAAATTAATTTTCTTTCAATAAATGATTGTTTTCATGTTACAGAAATTTTCGTCAATAAATAGACAACTCTTTCATTTGTTACATGGTCTCATTCTATCTTTTGGATTTATCCAATGGCAATCCCCCTGATTTATCGAAAATCCCTGGATACCAAGGGCCTTATTAGCATTGGAAATCAATGGAATTTGATCAGATCACAGAGCAAAGTTGAGTTTTCAAAGTATCAAGGGGAAAACATCAAAGTACTCATGTTTACACATTTCTTGAAGGAGGAATAGATCGAATGGTGGTGGCATTATTTGTTCCTTCTTTTGCAGATTCATACGCGTTTCAAAGGACGAAACTGGAGCAACTTTTTGAATCGAGAAATGTCGCCCAAGAATTTTTATATGACTGAGGGGATCGGACCAAAGAAGAAGCGAATCAAAGTTTTAAGGAGGATCAACCCTGCCATAATGCAAATCAATTGATTGATGAAATTGGGGCCAATTATTTTTTCTCAAAAATCAAACTTGAATTTAATTTCTTATTCCTCGACAAATTTCAATTTCTTGTTAATGAAATTTCAGCGCCCGCCGCGTACCCTTCCATTCCCCACTCTTGACAACCACATTTGATCCTACCGCCGTTAGCATCGAGTCTATCTCACTAACGTGCGTGTTTTCATCCTACCGCCGTTAGCATCGAGTCTATCTCACTAACGTGCGTGTTTTTATCCTACCGCCGTTAGCATCGAGTCTATCTCACTAACGTGCGTGTTTTCATTCAACCGCAGTTAGCATCGAGTCTATCTCACTAACGTGCGTGTTTTACTTCAACCGCCGTTAGCATCGAGTCTATCTCACTAATGTGCGTGTTTTCATCCTACCGCCATTAGCATCGAGTCTATCTCACTAACGTGCGTGTTTTACTTCAACCGCAGTTAGCATCGAGTCTATCTCACTAATGTGCGTGTTTTACTTCAACCGCCGTTAGCATCGAGTCAATCTCACTAACGTGCGTGTTTTCATCCTACCGCCGTTAGCATCGAGTCTATCTCACTAACGTGCGTGTTTTCATCCTACCACCGTTAGCATCGAGTCCATCTCACTAACGTGTGTGTTTCATCCTGCCACCGTTAGCATCGAGTCTATCTCACTAACGCGTGTGTTTTATTCTATCCTCGGCAGGACCGGGTTCTATCCCGCTGACCGCTTAGATCACGTTGGGCCTGGATTTCGTGCCGCCAACTTCACAACATCCCGTTGAACCTGGATTTCGTGCCGCCAACATTTCATTGGGCAGGCTCGGGTTTAATCCCACTGACCAAATTCATTACACTGGGGCAAATTATTTCGAAAAATCTCTCTCAGTCAGGAAAAATCAAAAAAAAAATCAAAAAAAAAAAATCAAAAAAATCAAAAATCAAAAAATCAAAGTCAAAAATCAAATCAAGTTCATCACGGCAGGCTCGGGTTTGATCCCACTGTCCGATGGTCGAGACATTTCATTTTCATTGCTACTGGAGTTGGGTTTGTCCCGCCAGTAAGCATTTCATTTTCATAGCCACTAGCCGTGGGTCAGTCCCACTAGTGAGCACAGTCCCGTTTAATTCCTGTTCGGGTCAGTCCCGTGTTAAATTCCTGTTCGGGTCAGTCCCGTGTTAAATTCCTGTTCGGGTCAGTCCCGTTTAAATTTCTGTTCGGGTCAGTCCCGTTTTAATTTTCTGTCTGGGTCAATCCCATTTCAACATTTTGAATAAGAGGTCAGTCCTTGTTTCAAGGGCGGCTATCGTTGGAATCATGCGCAGCCGAATAACACAGGTAAGTATTTGGTGTCTACTTCTTTGTCTCAAGTTTTTTCAAAACTCAGACAAAGAGGGGCAAACTGTAGACACCAAATTTTTGGTGTTTTATTATTTATTTATTTACTATTCGTTTTATTTGTTCTATTTTTATTTGTCACATTAGTTTTATTCACTTTTAGTTTTAGTTATTTTAGCCATTTTAGCATAGAATTAAAAGAAAAATCATGAAAAAAGGAAAAGTAGAAATTTTGTTTTGGCTTTATTTATCTATTTTAGTCATTTATACTTAATTTATCTTCTATTTGGTTCATTTGGAAAAAAGAGAAAATGTGAAAAATGAGAAAAATGAAAAAAAAGGAAAATGAGAAAAGTTGCATTTTTGTTTATTTATTTTTATTTTTATCCAACGTTAATTAAGTTGTTTTTGTTATTATTATTATTATTATTCTTAATTAATTAGTTGTCAAGTTTAAAAAAAAAAAAAAAAAAAAGATAGAAAATGTCGCGGCATGCAAAGCTGCAATTTTTGGCAGTTTGCAAGGGCATCACCTATGCTCATCGAAGGGCTGGAAGGCTAGGGCAGAATTGAACCTTCCATCCGCACCCTTGAGCTGAGGGTTGGCCGGGTATAAAAAGAAGAAAGGGAGAAGGCCGCAGGGAGGAGATTTTCTGGAGAGAAAGGCTTGGTGCAAAAATGGGAAAAGCTGAGAGAGACAAAGGGGGGATGAAGGCTAGGTCTGAGAAGAAACTGGAAGAAAGCTTCGATCTTGGAGGTTTTTGAGAGAGCATCGACAGGCTAAAAGAAAAACTGAGCGAGGGTTTTGGAGTGAGAGAGGGTTAGCGGCTAAGAAAAACCCGAGAGAAGGTGGAGAGAAAGGGAGCTGGGCATTGAGTGATGGCTAAAAAATCTGAAGGAAGAACAAAGAAAGCAAGAGATTGGCGGCGTGGGTTCTGAAAGAAAAGAAACGAGAAAGAGAGATAGAGAGATAGCGGCTGAAATCTGAGAGGAAAAGGATTAGCGGCGAGAGTCTTTGAGCAGAAAGGGAATTAACAGCTGAGTGAAAGCAAGGCTGAACGGGAGAATCTCACCACCACTTGCGGCTGTTCTTGGAAGAGAAATCACCACTCAAATCCATCGGAAAACCGCGCTAAAGGGGAGGCGACGGAGCCACCTGCAGCGTTCAATCTTGGGGGAAGATCATCTGAGTTCTCCTTGGTCATTTCACATTCCACCTCGTGGTCCAGGTACTTTTTCATCTTTTATAGCTAAAAGCTGCTTCCTTTATGTTATGACTTGCATTCTGTTTGCTGATTTTCTGGTTCCGTTTCTTTTCTTTTTTTTATGCTTCAGAATTGACTGGTGGTTTCTGCTTGGGTTTGGGGTCTTTTGTTTGAATAACGATGAGTCTAGTGTTGGGTTAATGAGTCGGCTCTTGTATGGTTGGGTTTTAGTCGAAGGAAAATGGTTGAAAGTTCCCAACTTTGAGTGATATCTATTCAGATTTTTCCACACTTCACACACACAATCTCACACATCACTCACATTCACTCAGATCGAAAAGTAGGGCGCGACAAGAGTAGTGTAGCTTTTCCATTCTTGTTTATTATCTAGATTAGGATGAGGATGGAGGATGAAGAAGGCAAGGAAGAAAGCTCATGTGACAAGGGTTGTATTCCTTCCAAATTCTTTATCTTTTGTATTTGATTCCAATTTTAGTTAATATACAAGTTCTGGATTTTGTGTTCATTATGTGTTTCTAAAGTTTATACCTTGGGTTTGGTTGAACTTCCTATAATTGTTAGTGTTTATTATTTGGTTATTTGACTGCTATGATTTGAGCAAGTTATTTAGCACTTTGGCTGCTTAAATCATGATTAATCTGGTACCATTGATTGTGATTATCTAAGGTGTTGTTTCTGCAATGGAAATTGAGACTTAACACTAGTTCAAGAAGTGCTAAACATAGGGAGTACACTCACGAAAGTAGAGGTGCACTTATGTGGTTTTTAGTGATTCATTTCATGTAATTTCATTGAAGAAATGAACTTGTAGCTAATTTCATAACCATGAAAATAGGTATGGATTAGTTATGAGTATAATTGATTCACTACGAAAGTAGGATTCAAATGCATAAGGAAATTACACCATAACTAGCCTAGATGTAGTACTTAATGATCCAAATATAGCACTTGCATGAGTAGTTAGGGATACCACAACCTAAGGAGCTTTCATTTACTATTTTCTTGCATAATTTCAGTAGGTTTTAATTTGTTATAATTCATTGATAGTCTAAATAATAGAGAAGCTTTAGTAATACCGGTAATTGTTCACTCTTCCCTGTGGGATCGACCCGATATATATCCTAAACTACTAGTTGATCTGTATACTTGCAGTGAACGGGTGTAATTCGATTTTTTTTTAACTTGTACGTATGTAAAATACCCGTCAAGTTTTTGGCGCCGTTGCCGGGGAAGATTTGGCAATATCGGTGTGAAGAGTAACTTTATTAGTTTAGACATTTTATTAGTTATTGTGTGAATGTTATTTTCTGTCATTTTAGTATTTTCTGTGTGTATGCATTTTATCACTTATTCTTCTTACTAATTTTGCTCTTAAGTTGTTTAAAAGCAATTTTAGGTGATGAGAAGGGTAGGACAATTTGGAGGACAATGCTTGAGAAGTGGAAGATTGGCAATGGATGGTTACCAAGTGCAAAACTCCTTCAACAGAGGTAACCAAGAATTTACTGAATGTATGTCTTTTGAAGATGGTTTAAGGTGTTTAAAGGCAAAATTTGATGTAATTAAGTTACAAGTTCAAATGGACACCATGATGCATGAAATTGAGCAGAGAAGGAATGTTAATGCTTTTAATTCTTATCATGTGATTTGTGACTTGTGTGGAGATTATCATGCTACTAACACATGCATGCAAGCACAAAATGTGGATTATTATGATGAATTAGAGCATTACAATCCCTGTTTTGATCGATATAGTGCTAATGCTTATGGTTGGGATAATCAATGTGTATATAGTGATTCTCCATATTCTTATGATTACCAACCTGAAAGTGTCCAATATGAATCAAAACCATCTTGGGAGTTGGCAATTGAAATGGTAGCTAATGATTCTAAGCCATCTTGGGAGTTAGCTATAGAAAAATTAGCTAATGTGACTTCCGACCGTTTTGATAGGATTGAGGAAAGGATAGATGAATTGGCTTCTCACTTTGGTAGAATACAAGATCAATTACATGTATTGTGTGAAGTTATTTCTTCTAATAATTTGCAAAATGATCCTAGCATGAATGGTGGGAATGTTGTATGTGAAAATGGGTTACATTTTGATGAAAATGATGAATTTCAATTGTGTTTCAATGAGCAAATGTCCATTTCACATGATAATATCTTTGGAACTAACTTTGAACCTCAAGAGGTAAGTTTTAATGATTCATTTTTCACCCCTCTTGAGGAGTGCAGTGAAAGTATAGGTTCTAAAGGTATTCCTGCCCAAGATACTCTTATGACATTTCCTTTGGTAAGTTCTCAAGTGGTGCATATTCAAGGTAATATCTATGAAACACTTGGGATAGGTAAGCCACTTCCATTTCTCACATCATTAGATCATGTGGCTTTGGCTATAAAGTCACCATTTAATGATCCACCACGACCTAAAATGGTGGATTATTCGTTAACTAAACCTCCTTGAAAAATGAGGTGAAATAGTCAAGCTATTGACTTTAAAGAAGCGCTTATTGGGAGGCAACCCAATGCTTGTTTAAGTTAGTGTTACTTTGGAGTGATTTTATGTTTAAAGCATAAGTTTGAGTAATTTTGTTGTTTTTCATTTGTAGGTTTTGGAAAAGTGACCAAAAGAGGTGAAAAGGCGAAGTTTGATCAAAGATCTCAATACCTCAAATTCAGTAATTATGGTTTTTGATGCATTAAAGAGGTTTAGAATGCATGTTTAGATCATTTTACATGTGCGTGAATGGTTTATTTTGATATAGAAATGATCTAGGGTGTATTTTGAATAATTGTGGTCAAACTGAAAATTGCAAAAATTCTGCAATAAGTGCAGATTCAATGGATCCGAGCTCGGATCCATATGGATCCGAGGCCTCGGATCCACTTCTGCAATCAGAGAAAAACTTTGAGCTTCTTGATCCGAGCTCAATCATCATGATCCGACCTCGGATCCTTTTAAAAACGAAGGCTTTAAACACTTTTCAACTCCACTTTTCAACTCCACTTTTCTTCATGTTGGCTTGTTTTTAGTAAGTTTTAGTTGTTCGATTAATGTTTTTGTGTGTTTTGTAGGTGGCAATGGCAAGAGTTCATGCAAATGATCTCAATTGCAAAGGTGTTTATATTAAGGCAAAAAGGGAGTTTTCATGTTCAATTGCTGCATTTCATGCATTTAAATTGTTTCATGTTTAAGTTATATTCATGCATGATCATGTTAAATTTGAATTTTATTCAAAGAACATGAAGTAGGTTGAATGTGGAAGGTTGGCCAAGCAAATTTGGAGGAAAAACTGCAGAAAACAGCTTTTTCTGCAGCAAATCCGGCCATAAATCCGGCCAAATGTTGGTCGGATTGAAGGCCGGATAGTCAGGGGAGAAAAGAAAATTTTTTCGAGCATTCTGGACAGAATCCGGCCAACAATCCACTGTAGCAAATCCGGCCAACAATCCGGCCGGAAATCTGGCCAGAAAGTGGCCGGATATGCAACAGTAAAAAAAATAAAAAATAAAATAAAAAAATTTCTGCCCAGAATCCCTCCACGAATCCCTCCAATTTCTGGCCGGATTTTGAACAGTAACCAGCGTAAGATGAATCCGTTTCACGGATTCCTCACAATTTTTCTCCCTTCTTCTTCAACCCAACTCACACACTAACACCTCAAACACACACCACTCACTAAAACACCACTTTTCACCATTTAATCTTCAAATAACCTTCACCAAATCACTTTCTCCCATCCTCTAGAGTGAATTTCATAGTTCATATTTTTTCAAAAACAACTCTAAAGTGGTTTCAAGCTTACCATTAGTTAGGGTTCTACCTTCTTGAAATCACTCAATTGAGGTCAAATTGGAGTAAGTTTCTTGAGGGTTTTCACATCATATTGATCTCTAAACATCACCAAACCACCTTGAGGTAACAATTCTTCACCTAACTTTGTTATTTGAATTTTGCCATGATTGAATATTTTCTATTTTTAGGCAACTTTTAATATGTGAAGTTAGGTGCATTTATTTCAGCTTATTGATGCTATTGGTGATTGTTAGTGATAACTATATTTTGTGATTTGCATTTATTGTACTTATTTGGTGAATTCTTGCTAGTTTTATGCTTAATTTGGCTTGATGACGAAGTTGCATATTAAGTAGCCAAATGTAGCATTTTAATTAGCTTAGTAGGAGTTTTTTATATTTATGTGAGTAATTTAGATTATCTAATGAATGAAAAGGTGCTTGATTGAATGATTTTGTGAATTCTTAGGTAATTCTAAAAGAAGAGGTGAATTGAAGATGACCTTAATTGATGAAATTCATAAATGCACTTACAATTTTTGTGGTTCAATAGTTTTTAGTATTTCATGAATTCTCACGAAGGTCATTTATATTTTGGTTTGGTGTGTTTGCCTTCATTTTGAGATTACTTTTGTACTTGCGGGGATTTGATCATTGAGGACAAAATGTATAAATGGAACTTATTTTATTCAGGATTGTGGATTTTTTGTGTGAAATTAGCTTCCCTTTGCTTTGGATACTAATGCATATATTTGATTAGCAAGGATTAGCTCATTTCATGTTTTTATCCCTTGAACATTGTATGGTTCCACATGCTTGATCATCTTTCCTTTTTCCTTGACTTGCATGTTTTCTTTTTGTTGATTGCAACCTTTTATTTTTAAGAAATTTATTTGTTTTGATTTTGTCTTTTTCAGGGTGCAATAAGTGAACTTCCATTCTTTCTCAAATACGGTTGGAAATTCATCACTTGGACATGGATTCGGATTGCGCAAGTTCAATTGAGCAGTATTTTCTTTTACTCCTTATTTATTTTCCTTTTCTCACATTGAGGACAATGTGAAGTTTAAGTGTGGGGGAGGAAAGTATTGAACTTGCATTTACTTGCTAGGTGATGATATTTTGTGGATTTAAATGCTTAGAAATGTTGGAATTGTGTTTGAAATGCCTGCCATGTGGATAATTTGCTAGAAAATAGGTTAGTTGGCAGGGAGTTTTCTTCCATTTATAAGGAGAAACTCTGTAAAAATTTTTCTAAAATCTTTTCCAATATTTCACTATAGCCCAAAATTTCTTCAAATTTTTGCATTTTCATTCAAAAAGGGCCAATTTGTTCCAACCTTAAGTGTTTAATTCTTCCAATTGTTGAAATGTTATATGTATTTTGGAAGGTTTAGTCCTCATTTAACTTGGAAATGTTTATTACGCAATTAGAATTTTTACATTTTAGAAAGTATATTTGGTAAAATGAGGAAAATTATGCCTATAATTTTACATGTTTAATGAGATTTCTTCTCTTTACTTAATTTTGCAAGTAAGTGATTGATATAGTCGATAAAGGTTATATTCCTCCTTTGATTATTCTTATATATTTTCTAAGAGGGAATATCTATTTATTGTCCTTTATTTCCGAAAAAGAAAAAAAAAGTAGAAAAAAAAGAAAAAAAAAGAGAAAAGAAAAGAAAGTAAATAAAAATTGTTTTACTCCAATGATTCTCGTACCGAGTAACCGGGGGTTGGCATCTACAAATGTCGACATTCGCGTAAAAAGGTACTTGAATTAAAAGTATGCATTAGCAACTTGAATAAGTGAAATGTTGAGTAACCGGGGATCTTCACCTAAAAGTGTCGATTTTCGCGTAAAAAGGCATTCTCACTATTTAAGTAAAATTTGTGTGAATAAATCCCTCTTAGTTATAGAATTTTGAGAAAAAGATGATTATAAGGAGGAGGAAGGCTATAAATTGACTATGTGATTTGCTTATTTGTAAAATTAAGTTAGGGTAAGAGATTAAGTTTAACTTGTTGAATTTAGGGTATAATTATCTTTCCTTTACTTGATATTATGAGTATTTAATGTAAATTGAATAATTGTATAATGATTATTTTCCAAGTCTTGAGGAATTAAATTGGACAAAGTGCATATATTGTTTCACCTCTTGAATCATTGCATTTGATTATGTGTGAATTGCTTGAGGACAAGCAATGATTTAAGTGTGGGGGAGTTTGATAAGTGACTAATTTACGTGATAATTGTATGACATTTTATATTATTTTTAGTCACTTTGGTTATATTATTGGTAGAATATGAATCATTTTGGCTATAATTGGTGAAAAATGCTTTTAAGTGATTAAATGAGGTTTTTATCACTTTTTACTTGGATTTTGTGTATTTTGACAGTTTTGACACATTTTCGTATTTCGGCTATAACTTGAGCTAAAATGATCGGATTAGGATGATTCTTGAACCCATTTGAAGATAAGAGATAGATCTACAACTTTGGTGAAGACATCTGAATCCAGTTTGAAGGTTTTCCAGGTCAAAAGGCCGAAGTACAGAGTCAATTGCTATTGGTTGAAACTGGAACAAGGCATGGAGCAGGCAAGGATATTTCAGTCATATCTCAGCCTACACAGATCCAAATGAGGTGATTCTTGATGCATTAGAAAGATAACTCAAAAGGCTACAACTTTCGTGTTTTATACATGAGCTGGTTCAGCCTCTAACATCAAGAAAAGATTGGTTGAAGTTGGGCCAAAAACAGAGCAAGTGATCCACACTCGGATCCACTATTCATCCGAACCCTCGGTTGTTTCTGGGTTAGTGGAACCGAGCTCGGATCCATACGGATCCGAGGTACTGTAGCAGCTCGGATCACTGTAGCAGCCCAGATTTACTGTAGCAATCCGGCCTGAATTTGGCCGGATTTGTGGCCGGATTCCTGGCCAGATTGTGGTCAGAAAAGGTTGCTCTGTACGCGTAAAACTCAATTTCACCTCCACCAACTCACATATGATGCTAGACATGTGAGAGACATTACCAGCTGTAAGGAGAAAGTGTAAAGCTTCATTCCTTGACCACCTTTCATCATTAAAAGAGCCAAATTCATTGCAAGAGAGGGGAATGGGAGTCCATAGCAAAATATAGAGAGAGACATACGGGAGAAGCTTGAAGTTGCAGAAATGTAGCTCTTTCATCTTCCTAGTGTTAGTTTAGCTTAGTATAGAGTAGTGTAGCTTTTCCATTCTTGTTTATTATCTAGATTAGGATGAGGATGGAGGATGAAGAAGGCAAGGAAGAAAGCTCATGTGACAAGGGTTGTATTCCTTCCAAATTCTTTATCTTTTGTATTTGATTCCAATTTTAGTTAATATACAAGTTCTGGATTTTGTGTTCATTATGTGTTTCTAAAGTTTATACCTTGGGTTTGGTTGAACTTCCTATAATTGTTAGTGTTTATTATTTGGTTATTTGACTGCTATGATTTGAGCAAGTTATTTAGCACTTTGGCTGCTTAAATCATGATTAATCTGGTACCATTGATTGTGATTATCTAAGGTGTTGTTTCTGCAATGGAAATTGAGACTTAACACTAGTTCAAGAAGTGCTAAACATAGGGAGTACACTCACGAAAGTAGAGGTGCACTTATGTGGTTTTTAGTGATTCATTTCATGTAATTTCATTGAAGAAATGAACTTGTAGCTAATTTCATAACCATGAAAATAGGTATGGATTAGTTATGAGTATAATTGATTCACTACGAAAGTAGGATTCAAATGCATAAGGAAATTACACCATAACTAGCCTAGATGTAGTATTTAATGATCCAAATATAGCACTTGCATGAGTAGTTAGGGATACCACAACCTAAGGAGCTTTCATTTACTATTTTCTTGCATAATTTCAGTAGGTTTTAATTTGTTATAATTCATTGATAGTCTAAATAATAGAGAAACTTTAGTAATACCGGTAATTGTTCACTCTTCCCTGTGGGATCGACCCGATATATACCCTAAACTACTAGTTGATCTGTATACTTGCAGTGAACGGGTGTAATTCGGTTTTTTTTTAACTTGTACGTATGTAAAATACCCGTCACGGACCCATAAATCCGTCATCTAATGGTGGAAAACGTTATTTTATGACGTTTACTGATGATTATAGTCGAAAAACTTGGGTCTATTTTTTGCAGGAAAAATCTGACGCATTTTCAATTTCAAAAATTTCATGACTCTTGTCGAAAAGGAAGCAGATAAATCCATAAAAATTTTTCGCAGTGATCGTGGTGGAGAGTATAATTCACAAGAATTTATAAATTTTTGTGAGGAGCATGGAATTCAGAAGCAGCTTACAACCGCTTATACGCCGCAGCAGAATGGTGTTTCAGAGAGGAAGAATCGTACAATATTGAATATGGTGAGGAGCATTTTGACAAAAAGTGGTGTTCCAAAAAAATTTTGGCCCGAAGCTGTCAACTGGAACATTCATATATTGAACAGAAGTCCCACACTTGCTGTTAAAAATATGACGCCTGAGGAAGCATGGAGCTGACGGAAACCAACAGTTGATCACTTCAAAATTTTTGGATGCATTGATTATGCTCATGTTCCAGAGCAAAAGAGGACAAAACTAGACAACAAAGGGGAGAAATGCATTTTTCTTGGTGTTAGTGATCAGTCAAAAGCTTATAAGCTTTATAATCCTATCACCAAGAAAATTGTCATCAGTCGGGATGTAATTTTTGATGAGGAAAATTTTTGGCCATGGAGCAACAATATTATTAAACAACAAATACCCGCTGATTTTGATAGAGTTGATGAAGAAAACAGGCAGCAGTTGACAGAACAAATTCCATCAAATGGTCCAGATAATTCCCAAACAGTAGCAGAAGATGAAGGACGGCCTCAACGTATTAGAAAAAGACTTGCATGGATGATTGATTATGAGGTAACTGGAATTGATCAATCTGAAGACCCACTTACATATTTTGCACTATTTTCCGATTGTGATCCTACAATTTTTGAAGAAGCTGTCAAAGATTTGAAGTGGCAGAAGGCAATGGATGAAGAAATTGCAGCTATTGAACGAAATAACACTTGGGAGTTAACCAATCTTCCAGAAGGACAAAAATCTATAGGTGTCAAGTGGGTGTACAAGACGAAATTAAAGGAGAATGGAGAAGTTGACAAGTACAAGGCACGTCTGGTAGCTAAAGGCTATAAGCAAGAGTTTGGGGTGAATTATGGAGAAGTCTTTGCTCCAGTCGCAAGGCATGACACGATTAGGATGGTGATAGCATTGGCAGCTCAAAATTCATGGCCTATCTTCCAATTGGATGTGAAATCAGCATTTTTACATGGTGATTTACAGGAACAGGTATTTATTGATCAACCTCCTGGTTATGTGAAGGTTGGAAGTGAACATAAGGTATACAAACTCAAGAAAGCATTATACGGATTAAAACAAGCCCCGCGTGCTTGGTATAGTCGTATAGATGCTTATTTTTCTAAGGAGGGATTTAAGAAATGTCCATATGAGCATACACTTTTCATAAAGATTGGAGATGGAGGTAAATTGCTGATTGTTTGCTTATATGTTGATGATCTTATTTTTACTGGGAATGATAGTGCCATGTTTGAGAAATTCAAGAAATCTATGATGGCTGAATTTGATATGTCTGATCTTGGAAAGATGCATTATTTTTTGGGTATTGAAGTGGTGCAATCTGCTGATGGAATTTTTATCTCTCAAAGAAAATATGTGCAAGAAATTCTGAACAGATTTCAAATGTCGAATTGTAATTCTGTTAGTACGCCAGTTGAAGTGGGTTTAAAACTCATCAAAGAACCAGGAGGAAAGAGGGTTGATAGCACCCTTTACAAGCAAATTGTGGGAAGTTTGATGTATTTGACAGCAACTAGGCCTGATATTATGCATGCTGTAAGTCTTATTAGTAGATACATGGAAAGTCCAAGGGAGACACATCTTCTAGCTGCCAAGAGGATTCTTCGATACTTGCAGGGAACCATTGAGTATGGATTATTTTACAAGAATGGTGAAAAATCAAATTTGTTTGGTTTTACTGACAGTGACTATGCAGGCGATTCTGATGATAGAAAGAGTACGTCTGGGTATGTGTTCATGATGGGTTCAGCAGCTATTTCATGGTGTTCAAAAAAGCAACCAATTGTTACGTTATCAACAACTGAAGCAGAGTATGTAGCTGCAACCGCCTGTGCCTGTCAAGCAATTTGGTTAAGGAATATTCTTGAAGAGTTGCATTTTCAGCAAGAAGGAGCTACTACAATTTATTGTGACAACAGTTCTGCCATCAAGCTCTCTAAAAATCCAGTTCTACATGGAAGAACCAAACACATAGATGTGAGGTTTCATTTTCTAAGGGAGCTCACAAGAGATGAAATAATTGATTTTCTCTACTGCAAAAGTGAAGATCAGATTGCTGATATAATGACCAAGCCATTGAAGTTATCCACGTTTCAGAAATTAAGGAAGCTGCTTGGAGTCTGTGCAGTTAATAAATCATATTAAACTGAACGTTTGATAAACTTTCAGTTTAAGGGAGGAATTGTTAGAAGTATTTACCGTTGTTAATTAATCATATTTGTTTATGCTACCTAATTAGTGGAGTTAGTGGAATAACTAGTGGGATTAGTGGAGTACCTAGTGGAGTTAGTAGTGGAGTGAGTGGAGTTATTGGGATAGTTAGTGGAGTTAGAGGGATAGTTAGTGGAGTTGGTTTAAACTCTATAAATAGAGTAATTTCATGTTATAAGTTGTGTGAGTTTTACAAAGAAATAAACATTTATCCTTTGCTTCTCTTATTATTTGCCTCAATATTTGTATCACTCCGAAACGAGAAGAAGTTATCAGCGTGGAGACACAAGCAACGCGTAGCTTCATAGTGCGGTATGTTAAAGTTTTTCAAGCTTTGCAATTTGCTAAAAGCCTAAAATCATTACTCTGCCTGTTGTAGTACCACAAACTAGGTTCCCGCATGAAGAATTTTTCACGCTCTTCCCCGTGCTGCAGAGTTGCAGTAGTGCTCTTACCTGTCTGGTAAATAATTAAGCTGCCATCGCCATCACGATCCCCGAGAGCAGCGAAATCTCCCCGTTCAGGGTCAAAACCTGGCAATGCAATGCTGAGTTCTTTTGTCCATGTTGATATCATAGTCTTGGTATTAGTTTTCTTCTCCTTTATTAGCATCCATATCTCCATTGTTGGGGTGGACTCTGTAGTCGCTGCTGATGCATCCACCAAACAATGATTTCCTTTCATTTACCAAATTTGAAAACCCACTATCTAGGTCTAAAAAATCTGGAGCCGCTGGAGGAGAAAATTTTCGAAATTTTCCTCATCCAAATTGAAGGAGAGAATGCTTCGATTATATAGTCCAAAAAGTTTCCAGTAAAAGATCCCGTCTATAGATGTTCCACACCGATTCACTTCCTCACCTTTTATCTCATGAGGACTATTGTCGCCAGCCTTCCTCCATCCCTATAATAGAACAAGGCATGGTTTTTGAGAAAATTAGGTGGATCACGACATGTTCATTCCTTGTGGCAATGAATCAAAACCCCACACTATTTAAAGGACAGAATATATCACCAAAGTTGGACTCAATGAGAGCTACACCAGCTCTGGTAGCCTGATCAGCTCTTGGAGACTAGGGTTGAATAGATAAAAGTGTTGAAAAACTAACAAGTAGTCCAAGAATCAGGAAATGGAAAAACTACCGGTAACAAATTTTATTACTAAACAAGTTCAAATCACTAATACGATAAACCAAAATAATGTTAACAACAATAACTTTACCAACTTAAAAACCATAGAGGCTTGAATATCTTTGATCAATGTCCTAAAACAGAATTTTGCTCTTTCTCTTTGTGCAGAAGTGCGTGAGCAATTTGTTTCCAAGATTCAACTATGAATTCTCCCTCAAATTTGCACCGGAATTTAGGAGGTCTATGAATTTTGTGTTTTCACTTTTCTCTCAAGATGGTTCTATGGCAATTTTGCAGAAAACTTTTAAGCTAAAAAGAATAATGATAAACTTTCTCTCCTACTAACATATATTTATAGACCAAAACAACAAGAGGTAATTTGAAAACCGTTGGTAGATAGTTTTCGAACCAAAAGCCACGGCTTCCCCACCAAAAGTCAAGAAGAAACTGATCTGAAAAATTGAAAAATCGCAACTTTTTCGGAAGATAGAACGTAAACCAATGAAGATTTTAATTCGAACATTTTTTCCTCATTTTCAACAATACCCCATATTTGAATTAAAACTTCAAAAATAAATATAATAATAATACACCCTTGAGAGAAAATTAACATGTCATGTATTAGGTGAAATGTCATAAAAGACTTGAACTTTACCTAATGAGAATATACCAGAGTTACTTGATGATGCATTGGATATAGCTAATCTTGAAACAATCGCCATTTGTAGTAATGAAGACAATATACTACATACATAGTTATGTCTAATAGTACAATAGGTCACAACGTTGTTGTTCAATTTTAGTCCTGAACAAATTTTGGTTTCATTATAGCTTTAGAGAACTTAGCCATTATCATTCTCATAAATGCGACCCCACATTTACTATCACATAGGTAACTCTACTATAGGTTCTGAAGAACTCTTATAGTTGTCATTAAATGCTTATGCATACCTTACAACAATCAACAATAACACATATTTATCATAGAAATGAGCAACTCATGTGCTATACTTATTTGAATATTATCCAACTAGTTTGCCTATCGAAATCTTCAATCTGCTAGGTTAGGTTTCCGCCGGGTTCTACTCATTGATTGGCTTTAGACCCATTCCCCTTAATAAGAACTTGACTTGCTCTCTTGGTAGGTCTTTCGTCAAAGCATCTGTTAAATTCGCCTTTGATTTTACGAATTGAATAGAAATAACTCCATTTAAGAGCAATTGTCTAATTGTATTGTGTATGTGTTTAATATGCCTTGATTTACCATTATATACACTATTTTTAGCTCTAAGTTGAGCAGCCATACTATCACAACGTATACAAATGGTTGTGATAGGCTTTGGCCACATTGGAATGTCCTCTAGAAAGTTTCTAAGCCATTATGCTTCTTTAGCAGCTTTATTCAATGCTACAAACTCTGATTCCATTGTAGAACGTGCAATACAAGTTTGTTTCGAGAACTCCCATGATACTGTTGCTCCACCTAGTGTAATATTCACTAGTCGACTTAGTTTCTATGTTATCGAAAATCCACTGAGCATCACTGAATCCTTCTAGAACAAGAAGATACTTTGAATAGTGTAGTTCATAATTTGAAGTAAACTTCAAATATCTTAGTATTCTAATTATTGCTTTCTAATAATTATGTCCTGGACTACTTATATATCTACTTAGCCTGTTTACTAAATAAGTAGTATCAGGTCTAGTAGAGTTCATTAGATACATCAAACTCCCAATAACTTGAGAGTACTTCAATTGATGAATTGGATCTCCTATATGTTTTTGTAATTTGCAATTAGCATAAAAAAGAGTTACTACTGGTTTACAATCTTTTTAATTAAACCGTTCCAGTATTTTTTCAATATAATGAGATTGAGTAAGGACATATCTTTTATCATTTCTTTTGACTTTAATGCCCAAAATTACATTTGCTCGATCTAAATCTTTCATTTCAAACATTGAACTCAACAATTTTTTAGTTGAGTTTATCACATCCTTACTAGTTCCTATTATGAGCATATCATCAACATACAAGCTTACTAAAACACAGGAATTCTTCATTTTCTTGTAGTACACATATTTGTCACATTCATTTATCATAAATTCATGAGATAACATCACGTGATCAAATTTCTTGTGCCATTGTTTATGTGCTTGTTTAAGTCCATTAAGAGACTTGACAAGTTTATACACCTTATTCTCTTGATTTTTGACCACAAAACCCTCCGATTGTTCCATATAAATTTCTTCATCTAATTCACCATTCAGAAAGGCTATTTTGACATCCATTTGATATATATCCATGTTGTATATGGCAACTATTGCTATTAACATCCTTATAGATATAATTCAAGAAATCGAAAAATAGGTATCGAAATAATCCAAACCTTTCTTTTGCCAATAGCCTTTAGCTACTAGATGTGCTTTGTTCTTGTCTATGGAACCATTGGCTTTGAGTTTCCTCTTGGAAACCTATTTACAACTAATTGGTTTACTTCCTGGTGGAATCAACCAATTCCCAAGTATTGTGTTGTAAAATAGATTGGATTTTACTATTAATAGCTTCCTTCTAGTAAGGAGCTTCAGGTGACCGCATAGCGCTTCACTATAAGTTCGCTTCACTATAAGTTCTTGGTTCTTCCTCAATTAGATAACTGATAAAGTTTGGACCAAAATCCTTAGAGATTTTTGTTCTTTTGCTTTTTCTTGGTTCCATGACTTGATCTTTAACACTTAATTTAGGAAACTCATTTTGACTCGTGTCATAACCTCTTTTCTTTGAGCTTGTCTCATTATCTTGGTAAGATAAAATTCCTTCAAAAAATTCAGCCTCATAGGATTCAATAATCGTATTAATATGAACATTTGAATTCTTAGATTTAATCACTAAGAACTTGTATGCTGCGCTGTGATTTGCTAAACCGATAAAAACGCAATCAATAGTTTTAGGTCCCAATTTTGTCCTTTTAGGTATATGAATTAAGACCTTTGCTAGACAACCCCACACTTTAAGTGTTTTATATGTTGGTAACCGTTCTCTCCATAACTCATAAGAAGACTTATTAGTATTCTTATATGGTATTCTATTCAAGATATGATTCACAGTAAGTAATGTCTTGCCCCCACAAATTATGAGGTAAACCCGAGCTATTTAACATGAAATTCATCATATCTTTAAGTGTTCTATTCTTCATTTCTGCTACACCATTTTGTTGAGGTGCAAATACTGTAGTAGTTTGATGAATTATTCCATGTATAGCACAAAATTCTGCAAGGCAGCATATTTGTATTCTCCACCTCTATCAAATTGTATTGCCTTTATTTTTCTTCCAAGTTGATTTTCAACTTCAGCTTTGTAAATTTTGAATATTCCCAAAACTTCATCTTCAATTTTGATCAAGTATACGTAGCAATACTTACTACAATTATCAATGAATGTGATGAAATAATTTTTCCCACCACATGTAGGAAGTAACTTAAAGTCACCATACTTCATATTTGCTTTTGACATCAAAGTGAAATTTAGGTATAAGTCTCAAATTCATCATTCTATGCAAAGATCTAGAATTAACATGACCTAACTTTGCATGCCACAAGTCAAAGGAATCAGTGATGTAAGCAGAAATATTATCTTTATTCACAGCATTTGTATCCATTACATTTAGTTTGAACAAACTATCAAACAAATAGCCTTTTCCCACATACATTTCACCCCTAGTAAGTACAAATTTATTGGACTCAAACATAAGTTTGAATCCTTTTTGGCTAAGGAGTGGGCTAGAAACTAGATTTTTCCTAATATCAGGTACATGAAGAACATCCCTGAGAGTTACGACTTTTTCAGAAGTGAACATCAATTCGATAGGCCGTTTTCCTTCCACTCTCAAAGAAGAGGAGTTTTCCATGTAGAGTTGTTCACCATTTGTGATCTTATTGTACTCACAAATAGATTTTCATCGGAACAAATGTGCTTTGTGGCTCCAGTATCAATCCACCGGCCCTTGACATCAGAAACGAAGTTCACTTCAGTCACTATAACAATAAGATTGTCTTCATCGGTGTCCATATGCTGAACATTTTCTTCAACCATGTTCGCTTCCTTGTTCATCAAGGAGTTAGCAACATTTTGGCCCTTCTTGAAGTGACAATCTATTGCCTTACGCCCTAGTTTTCCACACATCTAATATGATCCTTTGATCCGCTTGAAATTCTTGCCTTCAGGTGCCTTAGTATTTCCAGCCCCTCCTACTTTTTTGTTGCCTTTATTCTTCTGGAACTTTGACCTGGAACTCGATCCCTCAGTTACATTGGCTTTGGCCTCCATGGATGGCGCATGCTCTTATCACACTTGCGATGATCTTCATCTACTCACAACCTCAAGATCAAATCCTCTATGGACATCTCTCCACGCTTGTGTTTCAAGTAGATTTTGAAATCATTCCAAGACGGAGGCAACTTTTCAGTTATTGCTCCAACCTGAAGGTGTTCATTAATTGAGCATCCTTCCCCATGTAACTCATGCAGTAGAATTTGAATCTCTTCTACTTGTTTTGTCATAGGCTTCAAATCCACCATGACATATTTGAGGAATTTTAATCACAAACTTTTTGGCCCCAACATCCTCCGTTTTGTATTTCTTCTAGATAAATCCCAGACTTTCTTCACAGTAGAATACGCGAAATATATATCATATAGCGTATTATCGATATGATTAAGAATGTAGTTTCTGCAAAGGAAGTCAGACCGCTTCATGTCTCTACGGTCAAGAGAGACTCTCTTGAATTCGGATCCGCAGGCTTGGAACATTCCTCCTTGAGGATGTGTGCCAAGTTCAAGTTTGTAAGATAAAATAGCATTTTCTACTGCCATCTTTTGAAATCTACTCCTTCAAACTTTTCTGGCATTTCATCATTGACCTTTTTAGAGATTTGAACATCTGATTTCACACCAGAACTTGAAGCAATATATTTCAACGACTTTCAAGTGCAACAAAGTCAATGAACTAATATAGATAGACTCAGGAAAAACTCCAAGAAAAATTCTATTTTAGAATGTTGAAGAACTAACAAGTAGTCTAAGAATTAAGAAATGGAAAAACTACCAGTAACAAATCTTATTACTAAACAATTTCAAATCACTGATACAATAAAGCAGAATAATGTTAATAACAATAACTTTACTAACTTATAAATCACAGAGGCTTGATCTTTGATCAATATCCTAAAATAGAATTTTGCTCTTTCCCTTTATGCAGAAGTGCATGAGCAATTTGTTCCCAGGATTCAACTATGAATTCTCCCTCAAATTTGCACAGGAATTTAGGAAGTCTATGAACTTTGTGTTTTCACTTTTCTCTCAAGATGGTTCTACGGAAATTTTACAGAAAACTTTTAAGATAAAAAGAATTATGATAAAATTTCTCTCCTACTAACATATATTTATAGATCAAAACAACAAGAGGCAGTTTAAAACCATTGGTAGATAGTTTTTGAACCAAAAGCCACGACTTCCTAACCAAAAGTCAAGAAGAAACTGTCTGAAAAATTGAAGAATCACAACTTTTTAGGAAAATAGTTTCTAGACCAATGAAGGTTTTAATTCGAACACCTTTTCCTTATTTTCAACAAAAGTTGTATAGATTCACTGCCATGTCAGATCATGGGTGGATGAAGATGATGGCAACATCTGAAGCATATCATTGTCACCCCCTTCCTACTCTCCAGTAGAAAAAGACTGCTACTATTACCCTCTTTATTATCACCCTCCAAATCTAAATTTATGAAGTACAACATGTCTTTATATTCAAAGGAGTAAAAATCCAAGAACAAAAGCTTTGGAATTTTCTTGGAGCTTTCGTGGTGTAAAGTTTGGAAAATAGTTCAGACAAAATGTTACACCATTGTTTACATACATACCTTAACTTCTACTCAACTTCATGCCTTCCATCCTAGGTTTATTTGGCGGCCGTAGGATGCAACTGAAAAAACAAGCTATATAATGTGAATTGTGACTATATCAGCTGTATTTGTTCCCATACGAAACCAAAAAAGGTTTTCTTGCAACTTGTATTCTTTCAACAACAAAGATTTTTTTTTTCTGAAGAAACAATAACTCCACCAATTGAGAGATCAGAGAAGAATTCTTAATGAGTCCAAACATGTAGGTACGTTTTCTCAACAGTAAAAACTGAATACATATAGCAAAAAGAAACTCTAAGGGGGCGCTTGTTTGGAGATTAGGAATTAGAATTGTAATTGGAATCTTATAAAAAAATAGTATGGGTTTTGGCCAACAAAA
Source organism: Coffea eugenioides (assembly GCF_003713205.1). Classification (NCBI taxonomy): domain Eukaryota; kingdom Viridiplantae; phylum Streptophyta; class Magnoliopsida; order Gentianales; family Rubiaceae; genus Coffea; species Coffea eugenioides. The sequence goes on along the minus strand of NC_040036.1, from coordinate 25,761,407 downwards.
TCATTGCAAGTACAGGTGCTTGGTCTATGATGAATGGGATTCAAATAAAAGTAGAGGGGCATTTGATTTATTCTTGAGGAATAAAGCAGTGAGTTGCTTCTTATTGAAGCACACATAGACAGTAGTGGAACCAAGACCCAAAGATGTTGTCAATCTTCTGTAGCACATGAAATGACGTAATCGTATGGTTAAAATTAATGGATATTTTTGTTAAACATATATAATTTTTTAAAGTTTAATATGCTTTGAATTTCATATTGTTCATAAATTTTGAAAGCCGAATAAGGAAAGATTCAGTAATGATATCCAAATGGGCCATATTTTCATAATAAACAAAGGAGATCAAAGAAACCCATTCAATATTCAGTAACCAAATAGAATGGAAACAATATATGATTAGCTCACTATTGAACTAAATAAGGTTTATATCAAAATAAGCATAACTTTAGTTCCACTATTATCCTAATTTTTACAAATTAAAATGAATAGGAAGAAAAATTAGATGTTGAGTTCATGCTAAAAGAATATATGAAAATGAACTAAACTTGAAATATAAAATCTGAACTATACACTTGAAAAACCGATACATAAATTAGTATACCCATATCCATTTTTAGATTTATTTTTTTTCACTTAATTAATCTAAACATTGAGTATAAAGAAAGTTATTCTTGTTCTTCTATACATATATAAAACAAATACAAAAATTATAATACTTAAATCAATTCTTATATCAATTTCATTTGTTTTAGATCCACTAATGAAATCCAAATAGACCACATTTTCCATAATAAATAAAGGAAACCTACTTAATAAATAACCTAATAAAATAAAACCAAAATATGATTAGCTCACCATTAAACTAAATATGCCTTACATCAAATAAAAGTAGAACTTTAGTCCCTCTTTTGGCCTAAATTTTATAAATTTGAATAATTATGAAGAAGAAATTAATGTTATTTCCATGCTAAAAGAAAAGATGATGATGAATTGAAACTAGAATATAATCTGTGAGCTATAGATATACAAATTTAATAGATAAATTTTTGGTACGTTGCTTTTCCTTTTTCTTTCACTCTTCTTTTCCTAAATTGTTGTATTATATCATGTGCTCAAAATATTTTTTTTGGGAATATGTCCAATATAATAATCTTTTAATGAGGGTGATTTTTAAGGTGAACTGGTTTTTTCTTGCATGAACTTAAATAGAAAAAATAATATTTTTGCATGGTTTTTTTAGGAGTATTATTTTTAAAATTTTAAAAAATATCTAGAAAGTGATACAATGATTCAGGAAAGGTTGCAGGGTAAGTAAACATGCAAGTTAGAGAAGGCAATTTACAACTGAAACGGTGGTTAAGCTATAGGATTAATAGGAAAAGGGTGAGACAAGAGATAGATAAGCATATGAGGATAGGTGGAAAGATGGGATATTGAATAGGAAATAGAGAAGTAGCGCTTGCAAGGTGGAGGAAGGAAATGATTGCAAGAAGAGAGAAAAGTACGGTAACAACGTAAGAAAAGGGTAGTAGATTGAGGAGAATAATAGTGATGAAGGAGAATGTGAAAAGTGATGTTACAAGTTAAGGGAAATACGATGAAGGTAAGCGGAGAGTAACACGAAAGATGCAATTACAAGATGAGATAAGTAGCAAAGAAGGGAATAGAAGAGAAGGTCATGATATGTGTGTGAAGGGAATGGGTGGCCAGGTGAGACATGTAGTGAGAAAAATGGAAGGGAAAGTCATGACATGTGAAATTGAATAGTGTATTTTTACTCTTTTTAGATGTTTTTATTGTTCTCTTTTAGGTGTTTTTGTGTTTATTTTGGCTGTTTTTGAATCTTTTTTTAATAGAAAAAGTAGTTGTTTGAAAAAATAAACTATTTTTATCATTGTTCATAGGTAATTTAAGAATGTAATGGATTTTTAGGGTACAAGCTAAAAGAGAGGAATTTTTCTTCAATAGGAGAAATAATATGAAATTGCAAAATTGTCTAAATGATTTCATATGTTTTCATGTTGATAACTACGACTATTATCAGCCTTCCATTTGTAAAGATGTTTTTCCATGTTTTTATTTATAAAACACATCTACAATAGAAAGTGCTTCTAAAATTTGATCCCAGACTACCGCTTCCTGCACTCTATCTACCCCATACTTTTCCCTCACTCTTTTTGTTAGTTGTCACTCAACTACCAGATTTCCTCATAAAACCTAACCCTAACTACCTAGCTGGCACCGTTTTTGATTGCTAAAAGGCTCTCTCCATAGAGCCTAATCCCAACCATGATTTTCCATCTTAAGTGAAGAGTCCAACTTGCTCTTATACACCAGGTATAATGAAGGTCAAGCTTGCTTTGAACCCATCAAGAAAGCATAGCCTTGGATGCAATGCTGCTCGAATGGTTTCAAGGATTCCTGCAAAAATGGCGTAGTTGCTCAACTAGAGTACTTAAATAATAACAATGTATTCACTATTAATAGCAAGTATAATAATGGTAAGCTCCGAATTCAAGGTCCAAGGGTGGCTACTAATTCTTACATGCTCTGCGAACATGAGCTTGATATCTAAACACTGTGAGGGTCTTATTTTTTGCACCAGTAGCATTCCTGTCGCTAGCGGTAAATGATAGGGTGCATTTTAGCGGGATATTTGGATATTATTGCATGATTGTTTGACTAAATATTACACTAGTTGGATGGATTCTACTCGAGTTTGGTGGTTTGTGTTAATTGCAGGAAGTAATGCTGAAAAGTGTTGAAAAATCGAATTCCAAAGGACTTCTTGACATCTAGGCGTGCCCACGCCTAACCCCAACCCAAAAGGCCGTACTCAGTCGCACGTGGGAAGCTCCAGAATATTGAGCGAGGCTGCGGACTACAACTTTGGAAAGCAATGGGGTCACTCCCAAATTGAAGAGAGTTATCTGTAATAGGATCTATTAATTAGGAAGTTTTTGGTAGTTGGTTACCAACTTTTTAGGAGAAAAACTAGAAAGGATACATTTTTTTTTTTAGTGGGGTCTGGCTGAATTTGGAGGATTTTTCCTTCTCATTTGGGGGACTACCAACAAAGAAAAGGGGATTGTACTTTTCTCTTTAGTTGAACTTTTGGACTTTTCTTATCTTTGGGGAGAAAACAAACGATTGTGGCCGCCATTGTTGACTGTGGAAATTCCTTTTACTTTTGTTTGACCGAAATTATAGAGAGCATCAGACTTTCTCGTGTGTCTTGCTTTGAAGACAATTTGGAAGCAACAACGGAAATTCTTTGTGCTTTTCTTCCGCGGTTGACCGAAATTGAAAGGCAAAAATTGACAACTTTTCCCAAATTCCCTATGCATGGCTTGTTCTCCATTAATGGAGAACTAATTCCCTAATTCTAGTCAAGGGGACAACTGAAGATTTGATTCGGCAATTACTGTGACATCTGAATTATTTTAACTGCTTCTTCCATTTATTGATATTTATATGTTTTCTGCTTCTAATTGTTATAACTTTGTGTATGATTGAATAGTGTGCAATATTTAATTATTCACGTATGCTATTTTGCTAATTAGGGGTAGTTGGATTTGTAATTGTTCAATTATCTCGGTCCCGGTAGCAACTGGCATGATTGAATTTATGTCAGGAAAACATACGATCTAATTTAAACAAACTCTCATAGCGTGTTTATTAGTTAGGATTGGGCCTTTCTAAATCTTAATGCAGTCTAGAAATTAAATCCTACGATCGTATCTAGGATTGTTTTCGGGTTAGAGAAATAGTTAACGGTCATACCTTAACTATCGAATAAGTAAGGAAAAACTGGTTGTTTATCGCATGTATAACAGTTATAACCAATATATTAATAAATGTTGGAATTATACTTGAATCGATGATCAGTAGCATGAACCATTTCTGAAGTATACCCTTGGCTAGAGTCTTCCCAATTATTTCTTTTAATTAATTATTTTCTGCAGTTAATTTATTTAGTTAGCATTTAATCCTGAAAATCCCCATTTGTCTTGACTAGAAAGGAAACAAATTTCTCCCCAATCCCTGAGGAGACGACCTTGCTTGCCACCGTCTACTAGTTAGCGAGTTTAGTCAGATAATTAATTCTAGTATATCGGATTAAGCAAACTTTCGGGAATAGGGTGAATCAAGTAATCCATTGCACACCAAGAGTCCCTGCTCCAATATTTAGAATTGATTATTGATTGCTTTTGATGATAGTTAGGTTTTATTATTATTATTGCACAGGTTCGGCACCTGTCAGTAAAGAAACTTGGTTCAAAGGCATTATTTTTTGTTTTAAACTCTAAAACAAACTCCAATTAGCAGCTAAAAACTACTAAGATCCAGACCTCATTGCGGCCACGCCAATAGCAACCCAATTCCTACCCACAATTGCCTGTTCCACTCCTCGAAAATGCAACGGGAGAGCCATTCTTTGTATCCCAAACAAGTTGTAATAGGCATCAAACAAATTCCCACTTATCAGAGAAGCTCGCGACTAGATGTGGGAGCAAGATATAGCTGATCGTCGTTAGGGTTTAGAGGTTCGACTGCTATGGCTGGACCATTTCCAAAGGATTTACTAATATATGAAATATTCAGGACACAAACTTCGAGTATGGGGACCAGGACTCAGAGTTTGGGTAGAGGATGTTCCTGTGCTCGAGGATAAAGATGTTGTGGATATTTGGGGCTATATCTTACCCCAGAGTAGAGTCCTTGTTTTTGGACCTCCTACTGCTGAGTAGAGAAGTAATACTTTCAACAACAATTGGAATCTTTAAGAATCATAAATCTAACTAGGATAGTTGCATTTTGAAGAGAAGTATCGGAAGTTCAAATCTTTTTCTACATAACTCAGTAAAGCTTTTACCTTTTAAGTTGAATACAAAACCATTTACACAATATTTTTTTTTGTATATTTCATTGTTATCCAATTTTTACAAGTTTCTCTTGTTGATTTCAAGTAAAAAGGTTAAAACTTTTTGTATCAAAGTTGCCTTCTTTAGTCGTAGACATCGGTTGCATTTTATCTTTTTTGTAGGATGGCTGACGAAATTGGTTACATGTTTGAGTTGTCTTCTCTTTTCATACAGTTCGTGTATGACACGCATTTCCTGTGCGTATTCTGCCCTTGCGTGACTGATCAATGATGGTGGGATTGTTTTATTTGCTATGTAATAAGCTAATGATGCCCAACTTCATTAGTATAAGCTAATGATGCCTGACTTTTATTGGTATTTTTGCTGAAATTTCTTGAAAGTTTTTGGGCAAATAGATTTGATGTTAAAGAGAAGTGGTGTCATGGATATTATTTGACAACTATTTGTGGATGCATGTTGTTATTGAGTTTTGGTTCCTATCTTTTGCTTCTGTTGTTTTTCGATTCCTATTCCTTTCTTGTTTTTTTGTGGATTCATTTGCTTCTGTGCATGGGTCTTAAGGATTTTTTCCTTGGGGGAGAGTCTGTCACTATTGAGATAATGAAATTGGTCTGATTTATTTATAAATGTATATAAATATTTATTTATAAATGTATATAAATATTTATTTATAAATGTATATAAATATTTATTTATAAATATATTCAGTTATAAATATTTATAAATGTATTTACAAAAATAAATAAATAAATTTATAAATAAATAAATAAATATATTTATAAATAAATAAATAAATAAATTTATAAATAAATAAATAAATATATTTAAAAATAAATATATAAATATATTTTTAAATAAATATATAAATATATTTAAAAATAAATATATAAATATATTTATTTATAAATGTATATAAATATAAAAATATAAAATTTATAATTTATAATTTATACATTTATATAATATTCATTTATAATTTATACATTTATATGATATTCATTTATACATTTATAAAAATATTTATATTATGTATTATATATAATATAATACATTTATATTTATTTATAAATATATAAATGTATTTATTTATAAATATTTATAAATGTATTATAAATGCATAAATGTATATAAATATAATAATATAAAAATTGGAAATTATAATTTATACATTTATACATTTATATGATATTCATTTATAATTTATACATTTATAATAATACACATTTATACATTTATAAATATATTTATATTATGTATTATATATAATATAATAAATTTATACTAAATTTATATATTTTTATATAAATATATAAATATATTTATTTATAAATATTTATAAATGTATTATAAATGCATAAATATATATTGTTATAAAAATATAAAAATTATAAATTATAAAAATACTCGAAAATATGTTTTAAAAATACATCTAAAAATAATTCATAAAACATCTATAGTAGAAGTTTTTCATATAGTTTTTGAAAAACAACCCCAAAAATAACTAATTCAAATGGATTTGTATTTGAAAAATGAAATGCTACAGTGCTGTTTTTGAAAAATAACCCCAAAAACAGCTAATCCAAACGGACTTATAATTACTTACCAAATACTAGTCCAAGCCCAAACTTCTGGTAATTAAGTAGCGCTTGTGTGGATTTTCCCCTCAGTCTTGAGTGAGTGGAGTTGAGCCATAATATCCTACTATATGCATAGCTTCTAAGCTAGGCTATGATGCTAAAGGAATGATCATTATAGAATGTTCAGAGTTATGACATGGTACTAGGACATCTGGTTTCATTAGAATTCATTGAATCTTGAAATACATTTCTTGTAGAACCCCAACAAATAATATAGGGGATATATTTGACAAAACCAATATGAGGGGAGGCAATTATTATTTAGAATTAATTTGCCTAATAATAATTGCCTAATAGAATTACTAAAACCCTAATTTGACTAAAACATTACTAAACAATAATATGAAAAATTTTAATTTTGAGCCTTGATTTAATATGCCAATATTGTCTCCCTTAAATCAAGTTCTCTCTTGGATCTGGTTCACCACTATCACGATCAATAATATCCCTTGATGTTTACTGTTGCAATATTCCATGCACCTGGACAAATTTATCTCGTTGCTCAACTTATTTTTTACTTGCGAAAATATGTCCATGCTTATGGATGCATTGTTTTCGTCGCCCAATTTGATGTCTACTTATTGACAATTCACTTTGTGATTTTCATAATCACAATTCAACTAACAAGATTCTTCTTTGATCTCTGTCTTCACAACCACAATCAATTTGACAATTTTTCCGAACCAATCTTATGGTCCAATCATCACAAATTAGACATTTCATGACCTTCCTTGTGATCTAACTCGATCAATTAATTTTTTTGCAGCAATTTTTATGCTCTAATTCTGAAAGCGGAAAACACCCATAATTAACCTTTGTATCAATTCTTCAATGTGCATAGGAACCTCAGGATCAATTTCTTGAATATAAGGTTTTGATACCAGATGTAGTACCCAAAAAAATATATAGGGGATATATTTGACAAAATCAATATGAGGGGAGGAGGCAATTCACACACATAAAAATATGTGTGGAGAAGAGGAATAATACCAATAATATATCTTTTAATCACATCATAAGAACAAGATTCTCAATCATTCACTCTTCTCAACTAAACACAATAACTCCCTATTTATAAATTAAATGACTTGATAAACAAGTTTTACAACCATAAGAAATTTCCTAATAAAATACTAATTCTTAAACAATAGAACTACCATAACTTGACTCCAATAGAATTACTAAAACCCTAACTTGATTAAAACACTACAAAATAATAATATAAAAATTTTTAATTTTGAGTCTTGATTCAATATGCCAACATTTCTGTTACGGGCTAAGTGTTGAAACATTTTCTTGTTATTAGACTAGATTTTGTGTTGGCTAGTTCATACTCTTTTATTAGAATGCATTGGCAGGCCAGTCTACACTTTACTTTGGTCGGCGAAGGTGATGGTGGTGGTGAGGGAGTATAATATTTTACTAGTGGTGGGGGTGATGGGATTGTAATTTAGGTAAGAGAAATGGTGGTGGCTACCATATGAGCCGGTGATGGAAGGGGTGGATGCGGCGGTGGTGCTAGCAGAGGAGGAGGGAGTACAAAGAAATGAAAGGTTGGTCTTGGGAAAGGTCCAAAAGATCATCAATTGCAAAGACATCCGTATCCATCTCCCTTTCCTTAAGTCCAAGGAATATCTTATATGGCTTGGAGGGTGGCTGCCGGGCTATCAAGTTAATTTTGGAATCTCAGTTTAGCTCCGTGCCTCTCTAATACTAGTCACTACTGATCTTTAGCAGGCTAGGCTACTGATAAATCAAGATTGTGAGAGATATGAGAGCAGATGGGAGAAGTGACTGAGTGGAACTGTGGAAGCAAGAAGGGCAGCACTAGTGTGAGTGCTAGCCTACTAGTACTAGACCAGTTAGCCAGTGTGGGAGACTGGGCTAATTACTTAGAAAATAGGTAAGAAAAAAAAAATCGGACAGTCGTTGATCTGATACATGTTGGGTATAAATCTATTGTTGCTGGACTGACACAACCGACACCTGACACCAAAATTTTTTTTTAAAAAAAGATATCAGGTGCTGAGCTGTCTGATCCAATTTTTTTTTTTTAGAACATGGCAGCCCGGCACCTGACACCACTATATACATGACCGTACTTAGCAGCATCTTCCACTTTCCAATGTGTAGTTTCTTTGTTTGAGGACTATATTTAAATATAGTTTTACCATCCGCCTTATATGTATCCTGAGATTGGTTAAAACAGAATAGGAAAAAGGTTTGAGGGGACAAAAACTAGAGGTATTGCCAACAGATTGAAGAAACAGTTCCATGCATTTGTACTAAGCACGTATAGAAGGTAAGTACCAGGCCTAATCTCCAAAATGCGTCTATTGAGCGAAAGACACCGAATTAAAGGAGCAAGAGAACTAGGAAACATCCTTTAATTGAACAGTAGTATGAGAATGGCTGGAAAGAAGAAATCAAATCCTGCATGTAGATCTAACAATTAATCTAATTAAATATTAGTTAGGATATATTTCAGGTATCATATTTTTTAAAATATAAGATTAATTAGAAAAGATAAATAAATACAAGAAAAAGTATGTAAGATTAAATAGAAAAATATATAAATGCAAGAGAAGCTAATAATTATTAGTATGTATATATATACATGACAAATGTGTAACATTGAATTCATCCCTCTCCTGCGGTATATTTCTTAGTATTTAAGTACACTCAAAACATTTTTGGGGAATCTACACATTGTTCGGCACATGCATTGCAAAAGTGATCTTTCCTTAATATTTGGTCCAAATAATGCATCAATTATAAAATACTTGGTAAACAAGAAATTAGCTAATAAAGCAACACTAACCAAATAAGAGAACAATCCCAAATTTGACTCCAATAAAACACCTAGAAATTAAATAGGAATCTGCTTTATTTATCCTCTCAAAGTTGAGATACTGCGTTTAGCCACCACTAATGTTCTTCAATTACATCTCCCCCAATTCTTGATGCTGATTTTCAAACCATTGGGGAAAGCACACGTAAGTGAACTCAGCGGCAACTTCGACTTTCCAAGACGTGCCATGTAATGGTTTGTAAAGATCAAAGGGTAATTAAACTATCTGGAGGAGATGCCATATATTCTTTGCAATTTTTTATAGCTGACTAATCAGAACATTTCTCCATTACTTCGCCAGATCCTAGTTTTTTCTAATTAGTAAAAAAAAAAAATTCCATAATAGTTGTAACAAGGTCTGACACAGGCAGGGATTCTTACCTTTAGGAATTCTGTAGCTCTGCCAGCTTTTTAAAAGCTCAAAAATTTGGTCAGGTGCCGGGCTGTGCCATGTTTTTAAAAAAAAAAATTCGGTCAAGTGACAGGTTGTGTCTGCCCGGTATCTGACATCTTTTTTTTAAAAAAATTTGGTGTTAGGTGCCGGGCTGTGTCAGTTCGGCAACAATAGATTTATATCCGGCATGTGTCAGATCAATAAGTGTCCGACTTTTTTTTCTTACCTATATTCTAAGTAATTTGTCGTATAACTATATGTTAATATTTTTTACGTTAATATCTATATCTAATAGACATAAGGACCTACACTACACCATACATTTGAAACTTTTGATCGTGGAAGCCACTGATGAGTGTCCATTGCATTGTCTATGGAGTGTCTTTCAGTTTTTTTTTGTTTGGTTATTTTTCTCCTTAATTTGATTTCTAATAATGATGCGTTCAAGTGAAATTCTATAATCCCCTTTAACGTATTCATCTAACTGTACGTTTACTAGCATATGTATAAAAGAGGGAATGCCATGCCTCAAGAGTGTGTATTATTGGTGATGTGGCAAAATGTGATTGGTTGGAGGGTGTTCGTCCAAAATTTTTTAATCCCATGGTTTTGTTTATCATCACGTGTTCTGCAGGTGACCTTTTTTTAAACCACAGATTCAATTGATTTGATTGGGCAAATTAGGTTACTTTTTTTTTTTTTTTTTGTCAACACAGGAGTGTCCGGGTCAAGACCCGAAGGCGGCCCGACTAATCCCCTGCGTCTGGAGTACAACACCACCCCAATCACATCTAGGCATTAAGTGAGGTTTGACCCCTGCCGGAAGCAGCCACAGACCGCGTGATCTAGCCCGGGGTAAGGCAATTAGGTTACTTGCTCCCGACTTTTTCAGTGAGAGGTTACGTGTTTTCGGCTTTTTCAGTGACAATCACAATGGGAATGGGCTCGAGATACTTGTGACAGACGTCAAAAATTTTTCTCCTCTTTCTCCAACTAATTTCTTCCAGACTTCTACGCTTCCATCTCCAGAGTCCTTCTACCTCTCCTTCCCTGCCAGTCTCATCATCTCATTCTCGGGTAATCTATCATAAAAGGAAAAAAATGAAGATTGCTTCTCCTTTTAAACTCCATGTACTCCCCTTCTCAGAAATTCTCAGCATCATCATCATCGGTGAGTTTTTTTTTTAAATTACTTGATTGTACTTCTCAAAACCCCATCTACTTATATAAACTCTCCTATTCCCTCCGCCCTTTTCTCCTTCATTTCTCTCATCAAAGCTGATATTACCATCTCTCTCCCTATCTCTCTGCCATTTCAAAATTTCTGTGCTTTTTTTTTTATATGTTTCCCAAATTATAACGTTCAAATTGGGCCCAATTTTATTTTTTTCCAAGATTTGTAGAGTTTTCTTTGAACAAGTTCTTGTTTTCCACAAATTATTTGTGTAGCATTTGTTTCCAGAAGAGGAGATAGGGATTGGGTGTGTGTTTCTGTGTGTGAAAATGGCGGAGAAAGAAAGACGCAAATTCAGGGCTTTTGGATTTGTACAAATGCCAATTGAAGATTCAGGTAAACTAAAGCTATTCGTTTCACTAATTTTTTGTTTTCCTTATTGAAATTCAATTCGTTCTTTCTAATAAATATTTCATCAGAAATACTTGATACATGGTTGTTCTTGAATGTTTTATACAGATTTTTGGGGTTTTTCCTGTATTCAGATGGGGGATCAGCTATGCGTTTCGGCCTCTCAAAAGTGCAGCAAAAGGAAGGCGTAAATTAATGGGCTTTGACTTGTTTAAATGTTAGTTGAACATTCAGGTGAATGATATCTACTGATATCTTTAATTCTTTTATTTTTCTTTTCTAAATGGTGTTTGAATTTTATCAATTTATTTTCTCAGTATTGCTAATCTTTTCTGACTAAATGATCTTTTTCTTGTTTTTTTCCAGAGCGGAAACGGGTAACTTTTTGATTTGTTTTGTTACAGATTTATGGACTTCAGAATTTTGGGAGATGGGAATTTAGTTTATTGGCATAGAATTTTTTTAGATTAAATTTGAATTTATGAAAATTTGGGTTTAAGATTGCTATATTACACAAAGTGATTCAGGGTTAAATCTCGATTATGGTGTTCTAGGATCTATAACTTTGCTTGGCAGATTAGGTTTTTCGGCATAAATCTTGATTAGGTTTCCTAGGATATGTAACTTTACTTGGTGGATCAGGGTTTTAGGATTTTTATGATTTTCAGTAGCTTCAAATCCGAGATTTTTAATGTGCCTCTGATCATTTGATTTGTTTGATAATTTCGAAAACAGGTGATATAGAAGGGGAAGTTATGTGCAAAATCTTTTGTTTTTAATTTTTAATTTTTATGGTTTGTCAGTTTTGGTCATGTACTATTACATTGGAGGAGTTAGTTTTAGATTTTGACACTTTTTAGTAGCTACTGTTGTAGTGATATCTCACTTTTGCTTGATTTATTAGTAAAATGAATACTTTAAGTTGCTTGCTGTTTGTGCTCATAGTTTGAGAGTGACTAGACATTAAGCTATGCTATTTAATGACTTTAGTAGATTGTGAATTTGTGATGCTTGTGCTTTTTACATTGGCGCAATAGATCAAGTGAAGAATTTGAGGCTGCTTTTCTTTTGTGGTCATCGTTGGAGAGTGATTTTATCTTTCAAACTTCTGCTATTTAATCATCTGCGAAGACTTGTAACTTTGCAGGGGTACTGTCTTTTTACTTGATTGTGATCTCTTAACCATGTTGATTATTGATCAATCACTGTCAAGAATGTTTTAGATCGCTCACTTGTTGTGGTCATAGATTGGAAGTGTCTCTGCTTTGCATCAACGTTTTTCTTGCATCATGTCCTTTTCTATTGCTATATGGCTGTTTTCTTTTCATAGTCCTTATTTAAGTCTGATGGTTCTTGGCTATTCATTCATATTGTTCCAGAGTCCTAGATGGTAGTTGTGGTTGGTAAAAAGCGCAAATTTGTTCCTTTTGTAATTTGACAAATTGGAATTTAGTTTTCCGGATAAGTTGACTTATACTCTCATGTTAGTTTAATTGTGCCACATAATAATGTCCGGAGCAGTATTTCAGTTCTCTATATACATGAGTCATTGTTGGATTTAGTATCCTGATTTTAGTTAATAGATGAATGCTGAGTAGCTTTGCTGCATACTCGTGAATTATTGTTAGATGTATACGCTTCAAGGAAGATGGATTCTTCCTTGTCTAACTTCTATTACATCCATCTACTTTTTTAAGTTAAATTCTGTTTTTATTAAATGTCTAATTATACGCCTTTTTGTATTTGTTTTTAATTTTTGTGAAGACTTGTGCTTTTAATTTTCACTAACTAATGCCTATCAGTGTACATAGTTAAGGGTGTTGACTATCGTGCTTTCTGGGGCCCATTAATTGGCTGGTTTATTTGTCTCAAGTGATTAGCAATCTAGCATCCGAGAACTAACTGATTGTGATTTTGAAAATGTATACATTGTTGCAGTTCTGTCAATTCTTTCAAATTGCTTGCGTTTGTTTAGGTCTCAATTTGAGAGTGCTTCTTGCTTTGAGTTTTTTTCACGGGGATACTTGTTATTTTTGTCATCTTGTTTATGTCTCATGGGCTATAGTCATTTTGTTTTCACAATTCTAGAATTAACAGTGGTTCTAAAAATGCAGAGCTGTTTGTTTTTCATGTGAAAGGCTCTGGTTGGGTTTTATTGGTGATTAAATTGGGATGCTTTTAGATACAACTCTTCTATCAGTAGTTTTTCAAATTTGTACTTGTGCCAATGTCTTAGGACAGTTTTGGTCTGTCATGTAGAAGAAGAAGTTATTATTGAAAAGTTTACTGACTTTAGGTACTAAGTATAGAACAGAATAGACAGATGGACGAACACACTCCAGCCAATAACGATTGGCCACATCAGCAAAACAATCATCCCTTTTGAGCCATGGCATTTGTCCTTTTATATATATGTTAAAGAAATTGAAGAGAGAAAAAGTGCAGTTTTCTTTGTGAGGATGAGGAAGAAGACGAGAAGAAAGAGAAAGTAAAGGGTTAGAGAGAGGGAGTTGGGTGGTTAATGAAAGGAGTGGAGAAAAGGGAACCCGCTACCATCACTGAAAAGTTGGGAGCAGGTAACCTTCTCCCATCAATCACATCTGCATTTGTTTGTTTGAAAAAGAAGGTGGAAGGTTGTATGTTTCTCTAATGCTTCTCAAAGATGACTCCGGATCAGAGTGAGTGTTTTCCATGATTTTCCCCATCTTTGAGGCTCTTAATTCTTTTTCTCACCTGACTTTGCATTTTTTATTTGTTTAACTCATGTTCCCAATTTCCTTTTTATCTGTTTTATTTTGTCTCGTGTTTTTTTCTGTCTGAAACATATTTGTTTTTGTACGTCTTTCTGAAACTTTTTTTTAAGGGAAAAGAAGTAGTAAAAAGACTTGTTTGTGTGTTTGGGGGTTAAAAAGTAAATAAACTTTTGAAGTAAAATAAAAATCATAGGTAATTTGTTAAATTGATTGGTGTAGAACGCGACAAAATAAACTTCCGAAATTGATTGGTGTACTTTCTTTCTGTCGAGGTCAAGAATCTTTTTTCTTCGTTGTTTCTTTTTCCAAAGCGATATCTACGATGAGTGGTCAACTGACGAACTAAATTTTTATCTTTGATTTCTCAATTTATTCCAATTCCAATTTGCTGAGAGCCTAATCATAGCATTATTCTGGATAAGTTCTATGTGAAGAATTGTTTAAATTCACAGCTTGTTTCTTTTCGATTTTTGTCAATCCGATGCCTTTAAATGATTTTTTTCCCTCGATTTTGTCGTCTAATGTATAATTTTTTGATATTGCAGGTCCAAAATTTGGAAATTTTCTTTTGTCCTTTCCAAGAACTACTCCAGAATATAGCAGCACAACTCAATACCGTATCCAGCTTACTTTGTGTAAAATTAGTGAGTAGTTTGATTGTACCTTCTTCTGTTCATGTGTATTTTATTGCAGTTTGTACTCTAAATGTTAAACCCCTTTTCCTTTGCTCTTTGCAGAAGAGGTTACATAGGACTTTATCACTTATTGCTTTTTCATTATTACAGGTTTTTTGCTTTCCTTTTTACCATAATTTCAATTGTTATTCCTTAAATTGTTCATTTGTGGTGACTAAAGTTAGAGTTTCAGTGAGGAGAATGCTACTTGTTTTCCTGAAATTATGAAATTTGAAAAAAATTTAATATTTTTACGTACTGTATTTATAATATATAGTCATCAAGACAAATCGTATTTACTCATTAGTGGTATTGGTATCTTATTGATTTTCAATATGAGTGAATATAGTGTAGTTTGATGATTTCTTGACAATGAATACTGAATTTTTTTCAGCTCCTGTTCAGTTGTTTGAGCTCCTATTTTGTTCCCTTTATGTTTCAGTTAGTTCTGAAATGATCAACCCTCTTGATTCTTGATCTAGCTTTCACTTGTTAAGCTATTGCGTGATCCATTTTTCTTTCAACCTTTTTGATCATTCTTCCCATATGATGGCTTTTAAAGCACTTACGAGTGAGGTAGTTTTTCTCACAGAAAAGAAAACGGATATGACTAAGTTGTGCATGTTAGCAATTCTACCCCGCATTGTCATGTAGTTGTTTGATCAAATGTATACAAGGGATCCACATGTTATTAACCTTCATAACTCATATGTAAAAGTTAGTACTAGAAATTTGGAATTTATACTCCTTTATTTCCTTACTAAACAATTAATAATAGTAAGTTTTCTATCATGTATCATATAACTTGTGCTTGGTGGGTTTTCTTGCTGAGTTGTATTGCTGTGACTGTTTAATTCTAAATATGTTATCAAGTTAGACAAAAAACGTAGAATGGAACTTAATTGGCCAATAGAGTGAGATGAATCTTAACATGGGAAAGAACATGCATATAAGGCATGTTGATGATTGCAAATTGATAGAGCAACTTTGTATCTTCAACTAGATGTCACCAAAGGTACCTTTAAGTTGGTAATATAACACTGTATTTTCCTAGCATTTGTCTGGTTTGTAAGACTTATTTTGGCTTTCTTGGTTCTCATTGTAGGATCCAAGTAACTAACTCTACATCAATTCTTTGGAAGTTGATGCTAAGGTATAATTTGTTTATTACCTTTCATTTACCAATCACCAAATCGCTTGAGACATTGGACCTTTCCAATCAGTCAATGTAAACATGGCAGGTCTTGGGGTCTTTGGAGTTATTCACTTTTTCTTATTTTAATTGGCTTTATTCCATATTGGTGTAAAACCTTTCTGGTAGTGAAAATATATTGAAATTATAAGGTTGCTTGCACAAAAGACAAAAAGTTTTGGGAATGAATATTGATTTATTTCAAGGAAGGCAGCTTGTCAAAATTTTATGCCTCTATTCATCTTCAAAGAAATGGTTGGCCTTGCTTTAGCTGAAAAAGAGATTGTCCGTTATAATTTTGTTGCAAGATCACAATCTAAAATATTCTTCAAAAAAGATGTTTTTATAGTGATGTTGGATTGCATAAGCCCTTACAAAAAATGGAAAAGTTAAGAAGGTTATTTTGAAGATGATGTTACTATTATTTGGGACATTTGAGAGGATTGGTCATCCTTTGAGAGAAATTTTATTGCTATGTTCTGGTCTTTAGCAACATTTTTCTCTCTGTACTATGAAAACACTACCATCTCATTCACTTCTATTTTCATGGAAGATTGATGTCGTTCTTGACCTTTGGAGGACAGAAAAGGCTGAAAGATGTTTAATCATGTCTTTCTATATAAGAAAGGTATATTATTCTAATTACCATGTTTCTTTTTATTATTATTTTATGGTGATGTATTTTTTCAAATGAAATCCACTTTTCTCCCCTATTGTGTACTTGACTCGGCAAAAAAAAGAAGAAGAAAGAAATCAAATTCTGATTTAATTTGCACTATATGCCATGCAAAGCTTCTTTGCTTGCTATCCTTACAGTCAGATACAATATTGCATGTCACAGAAGAGCTATTTCTATTCCCAAGGAGGTTGCTATGTCTGCTGTGCATTTTATTTTTCATTTTTCTACTATGAACAGAAACAAGTTATATGTTTCAAACTGATTTTGGCTTTTCATACTTGATTTATGTTTTCCAAAAGTTGGTAGTAATTATCATATTCATGTTATATACAACACAATTATGGGTATATTTATAATTAACTTTCAACTAATTATCTTATGAATGTTTAGATACACTTATTCATACAGCACCCCAACGGAAAAGGAAAAAAAAGGCTTTGTGCAAGATATTTTTATTTCACTGTCTCATAGGTCTTGTTTATCAATTTTTTAAAAAGTGCCCCCTCTAAGGTCATCTTAAAAACTGTCTCAATGGTTCTTATTCTTGGAACCTTGAACCCTGATTTTAAAAGGGTTGTTGATGATGATTGATCATATATATAACTAGATGATTTTTTTTTATTTTAACAAACTTTCATGATGACGAAGCAAAACGAAAAACATAGGCGTACTGTTTATCCCTAGCCATCAATGTTCATGTATGAACCGTATTGTAGCTTTAATTGAAACTATAAGTTCTATGCTAAATGCAATAGCTATGGCTAAAGAACTCTATTTTAACCATAATGGTTCAGCGTTGGAGAAGCTTCTGGTTTACATCTATTACTTATTTCTTGTATAATATTTTTAAGTTGTCGCGCCCCACTTTTTTTGGAAAAAATAAAATAATGTTTTTGTGATTTTATTGGTTTGGAAAAAGTGAAATTTTTGATAAAAATAAAAATGGGTCTAAATGGGACTTTTGAAAATGCGACGATTTGACCCAAGAAAAATAGTTCAAAAAGGGTTTTTTATATGAAAAATGGAGTCGCCACTTGGTATAGAGTTAGGGTGTACCAAGTCACCCAAAAAGTGAAATTTTTAAGGGAAAAAAATAAGAAACCCTTTTGAACGACTCCTAGTCCACGCAAACAAAGAAAAAGGTTCGGGAGTCACATTTGACGAAGGGGAAGGCAAGGAAAAAAAATCCAAGGCACCCCTTCGACCTAGCCAAGGCTAGTTGCGCGATTTAACCCTTATTTTCCTAATTTTTCTACCCAAAGTATGTATTTGCAATTTGGACAAAGACTAATGAATGAGAAATGCAATCCTAAATTTTACGATGTCTCTCGTGAGGTTTTTGGTCCCAAACCACATGAATTGTGGCGGCCAATAAAGGGAAACCTCATAGAGGTCGATTGATGCAAATGGTGACTCAAGTGCAAGTGTGCAAGTGTATGAAAAGATTCATGTATGAAATGGTGTAAAAAAAACAAAGTGTTTGTGTGCGAATGTGTAAAGAAAGTGCATGTGTGAATTTGTATGAAAATCAAAGTGTTTGTGTGTGCAAGTGAATGAAGATAGAATCGTACATATATAAGTGAAACTTGAATTTCATTTGTGAAAGTAAAGTAAATAAATGATAAAGATGTAGTGAAAAATATGGATTGAGAAATGTAAGAAAAATGTGATTAAAAGAGTATGGAAGTAATAAAAATGAAAGTATGACCCTAGGGGAATGCAACAAGTCGGGTACGGGGGTTGACTTCTAACTTTTCGACTTCGATTTTCCCTTTGATTAGAAGGCGAAACTAGCGTGCTAAGGCTATTGAGTAGCCACACTCGCTCGTTTCCCTTACCCAAGGGGGTTTTCACGCAAATGAACCCTAACTAGCATGAGATGCAAGTCCTAAAATGAAGGGGAAGGGGTTTTGAGGAACATACCAAATGACAAACTAAGGAAAAATACGTGATATGTGGTGATCATGCACTTAATGAAAAAAGGAAAAAAAGAACCTATTGGGTCTAACATTGGACTAGCCCATTCTATGAATTCCGACTAGCGTTAGACTAGTGGAAACGATAAAAGAAGCCACAACTAGCGTTGGACTAGTGTGGTGACGTACATTCATCCATTCCATTCATCTATACTACAAAAAGCGAGTAGACATGCAAATCACCTAAATCATGTAGCACTTATCATGCTCGACTAGATGCAAGATCCTAATAAAGCGTTTAACATATAACACATAGGCATGCAACCATTACATTTGCTAACTAAAACAAAGGGGAAAGGGAAAATGGACCAAATTACTTGCTACGCCCTATCTATTACAAGCCAAGAGGTGTACACATACCCCATGAATAAATAAAAGAAATACTTAAAATGAAAGGAATTAAAGCAAATTTAAGAAAGCCAAGTAAACATGTAATTCTCAATTAGCACATTAGTCCACATAGGAGAGAAACAAAAGGGGTAAAAGAGATTATACCTCCCCGTTGGTGATACTAAGGGAGTAAACAAACTCAACTTGGCTAGATTCAACCAAGAAAAGACTAACTTAGGCTAAAATCACCAAAAACAAAAGATTAATGCACCAATTTAGTGATAAGATATAAACTAAACAATTTGAATCCATCAAAACATCAAACTTTCCCTCCATTGCAACTCAATGAAGTCAAAACTACTTAAAGACCAAGGCAAAAGGCATGATCATCCGATTCCCAAGCATAACATCTACTAAAGACCCAAAAGCAAGCACTACTCAATCATTTGAACTTAATTGAAACATTAAAAAAAAACACAAAAAGTTCTCCAAGTAAATAACAAGATCCAAACAAACATTTATGGAAATTCGAAGGTCCAAGAATGAACAAGGGTCCATGAATGATTTAAACATGCATTTTGAAAACTCAATAGCAACCATTAATCAACCAAACCAAATAAAAACCAATTGAAAAATTTAAGAGCTTCAAAAGTCTCAAAACAATGAAAAGCCAAATGATGACTCAAAATACACCCACCTTAGGACCTAATGCAAGAAAAAGAAATGTAATTGGGCCATAATGCATTGCTGCAAAAGATCTCAGGGACCCAATTGATTAGTTTTTCTCAAATTTGGGTCATAGTAGAACAAGGGGAGACTTGGGGGGGGGTTAAGAGACAATTCTGAAATTATCCATGCATGCAAAACACGTAGAAGCCTTTCATTTCTGCGCCAATTCAGCTGCATTTCCTTCATGTTTCACTCCCAAATGCCAACTCTACATCCAATCACATACCCTAACCAAAGCTAACATCCAAAACTTTAAACTAGACAGTAAAAACATAAGTTTAACATCCCAAATCAGCAAAGACAAAGGTGGAAATCATTCAAACATTGAAGAATGAACATGCAAACATTGAAGAATGAAAACTGCTATAGCTGAAAGTGAAATCTGCTGCATTTTTACTTGCAAACTGACTCAAATTTTCTGGTTCAAATACATAACTTTGACCAAGATTAAGCAACAAACAACTTTAGCTTGAGCAACCATGATCCAAGCAAGCAAACAACCCAGAAAAACATCATATTCAGGTCTGAAATAACATGCAAGCAACAATAAAAGGTTTCAGCTTCAGCAATGTTTCCGGCCAAACAACTTTGCAGCAATTTTCTTATAAACTCAGATTCTTATCACAACCTTGATTAGATGTAATTAAACTCAACGTCACAACTTTAGACCAAGCCCACAACTAAACCCACCATCATAATCCAAACAAACAAGAAACCCAAGAAGATATCATGCAAACTTCTGGAATAAACATGCGTGCAACAGATTTTTGTTTCACTCAAAATTCTGGTTTACACACAGCCAATTAATCTCATGCAGGGCTTAATCATCCAGTATTTAGTTAGCTAAACACACAACCAAGTGAGGATCAAGCACTTTCCAGCAAATTTCATACTAAAATACCCAAAACAACTCCATCGGCTAAGCTGGAAGATTGGTTTAACAATCCAGCAACGTCCAATAAAATTTTCCAGCCATACAACCGAATTCCCAGCCATAAAGATCACATGCAAGACCAAATAACAAACTATCTATCAGATTGGATCCAAAATCAAGTTCAAATGTCATCAAAATCACCATTTAACCAGAAATTCATCCCAATTCTCTCGATTGACATGCATGCAACCGGATTTTTGGTATTCCTTCAATTTTCTTGTTTAATCCAAGTTAATTAGCTTCATGCAGAGCTAGATCATCCAGACTTTGGTTAGTTAAACATACATATAGCTCAGATCATCAAAACTTGGTCAACCGAAGCTGCAAATTTCCAGCTTAAACTCTCGGCAACCATTTTCTTCACAAACAGATTTTTCTATAACTTAAGTTATCATCTAGCCACACAATCCTCACATGCATGCCCTTAAACAACTTCATCAACCTATAAACATCTAGTCTAGGTCCAGAAATTACCTCAGTTTGGAGCTCAACACCCTCGGCTAGCTGCAAAAAATATTTCCCTCCTCTCGGCTGTCCAGAAATTGCAGCCCGCAACTCTTCCTCTCCCTTGCTCAAGCTTGCGTCTCAGCTCAAGGCTGAGCTCAGTTTGTGTAAGCTGTGGAGTTGGTGGTTGTGGTCGAGCTCAGCTGATGGAAGATGAAGAAGAAAATGGCATCTCAGCAGTGGTGGAGGAGGTGAAGGCAGACGGTTCGCACCCTTCCTCTTACTCACACTCTCTCGGTTGGTCTTACGGTGAAGCTGGGAATGAAGCTAAGTCCTCCCTTTTTTTTTTCTCGGTCGTTAACTCCAAAGTAGCTAGTCACTCACGGCTCAAGGCAGAAAAGCAAAAATGGAATCTGGAGATATTGTGGTGAGTGGTAGTTGATATAATAGTGTGTGATAATGGAAGATGGAATGAATGAAGTGGTGCCGTGGTTATGGAGATTTTTTTTTTATTTTTTTTCACCTTAATTATTTAACAAAAATAATAGTAAAACTAAATAATAATAAAAACAACAATTTTAATTACAAACACATCGAAATAAACAAACTAAAAATAACAAAATTACCATTTTCGATCTTTTCTTTCATTTTTCATCATTTCTCATCATTTTTTTTTTCAAAATAAATTAACAAAAATAAACCAAAATGCCAAAAAATTAAATTTGAACGTATTTTGTGAACAATTTTCCTTTTTTTCTCTTTTTCCATGATTTTTCTACGTTAAAACTTAAAAATTAAAATAGAAACTAGAAACTAAAAAAACTAAAAGCAACCACGACAAATGAGAATAAAAAGTAAAAGAAATTACACCAAAAATTTGGTGTCTACAGTTTGCCCCTCTTTGTCTGAGTTTTGGAAAAACTTGAGACAAAGAAGTAGACACCAAATACTTACCTGCTTTATTCGGTGGCAAACGTCACGAACGGTGGACGTTTTAGAAATAAGGACTGACCCCTTTTGGCAAAACTTTTAAAATGGAATTGACTTAGACAGGAGATTTAAAGTGGGATTGACCCGAACGAAATTTAAAGACGGGACTGGCCCAAACAGGAACTTAAAGCGGGACTGACCTGAACAGGAATTTTAAAAATTGGGACTGACTAGAGAAGGAAATTCAAATCATGGGACTGGCCCGAACAAGCTTTAATCGCGGGACTGACCCGAAAATGCTTTTGATCATGGGACTGACCCGAAAATGCTTTTGATCGTGGGACTGACCCGAATAAGCTTTTGATCATGGGACTGACCCGAAAAATGCTTTTGTCATGGGACTGACCCGAATATGCTTTTGATCGTGGGACTGACCCGAAAATACTTTTGATCGTGGGACTGACCCGAATAAGCTTTTGATCGTGGGACTGACCCGAAAATGCTTTTGATCGTGGGACTGACCCGAACTGCTTTTGATCGTGGGACTGACCCGAAAATGCTTTTGATCATGGGACTGACCCGAAAAGCTTTTGATCGTGGGACTGACCCGAAAATGCTTTTGATCGTGGGACTGACCCGAATAAGCTTTTGATCGTGGGACTGACCCGAATAAACTTTTGATCATGGGACTGACCCGAAAATGCTTTGAATCGCGAGACTGACCCGCGGCTAGTGGTGATGCAAAATGAAATGCGCACTAGTGGGACTGACTCACAGCTAGTGGCAGAGTAAAATAAAAAAATGCCTTGACAATCGGTCAGTGGGATTAAACCCGAGCCTGCCGTGATAAAATTTGTGTTGATTTTTGATTGATGATTTTTCTTTTTGCTTTTCTTTTTGACTTTTGAAAATCTTTCCAAAAAATTAATTTGCCCCAGTATGATGAATTTTTGCAATGTGAGTCCAGAGTTGATTCTGTATCGCTATGCTGTTGCATTTTTGATGGAATTTGCTTGCGACATTTTCAATCTGCCTTTGTTCACCGGAGGACCCTTTCCGACACCTATTCCAGTGCGAGGTGTGCTTACTTTCATCTGTGTATGCAATTTTTCTGCAAAAGAGAAAAAAACAAAGAAATTGCCACCATCATTTGATCCGTTTTCCTTTGAGAATCGTGTAAACATGAGTCTTTCGATGCCTTTATCAACTTTTGTTGCGGCAGCCGATTGGGTTGGATTTTTCACCCTAAGGCTTTTTCGATTTACAAACTGATCAGGTATGTGCTTTGCCATATTGTGAAGTCTGCGTAACTGACTTTGTTGAACCTTAACCCTTTTCAAAAGATGACTGAACCCAAGTATGCTTCGAATAAACCACGGGGATTGTTATTCACCAAAATTCAAAGATAAAGAATGAAGTATGCAAGAAAATTCACATGTCATGAAAGAATAAATATGCACAAGAATGCACACATAACCATTTGTGCTTAAATTCTACAAAAATGCCATGAATGCAAGTAATTTGGAAAAATGAGCTTCCTAAGAATGTATTTGCAAAAGAATGTTTTACAAAATGACACAGTTTTGGCCAACAAATGTCATATTCAATTCTCTGGATATCTTTGTTCTGGAATTCAAAATTGACAGAAGTATGACAAAATGAGGAGAAATCCAAATGAACCAAATCACCAGCTGTTCTTCCTCGTGCTCGCTCGCTGCAAAATCCTACCTTGGTGCCCTTTCGGGTTTTTACCAAGGTTGCCCCCCCTTTTTTGTTTCGTTTTGTCTTTTCTCTTTTTTTCTTTTTTCTTTTTTTGAGGTGCCCTTTCGGGTTTTCACCTAAAGACGCAAATGAAAGAGCTCAACCATGATCGACTCAGGAGTTTGAGTTGAAGATTTCTGGCATCAGTAAAATGCACTTCCCTTAGAAGTTTAAGTGAAGGCATTATAGACATCACTTGCCAATTGATTAGCGAAATTCCTAATAGAAATACAGCAAGTGACGAAAGTCAGGACTTTTGGGCTTTTGTAATGAGGTCAGGTGGGGTGTTTTTCAAGAAAAGTTGAGGCTTGAAAGCAGGTTTGATGAAAGGTGTGAAATAACCTGAGATTGCATCATTTTGAAATTATCTCTAATTTTGAACGAAACCGAGGAAATTTGCCCCAGTTTGATTGGATTTTCTCTTTCTTTGCATTTTCATTGCATTTTCCTCACTTTTTGCATTTTTCTTCAAAGCTAAATTTGCCCCGGTGTGGGGTTTATTGTCTTCCATCTTTCTTTCAAAGATAAATTTGCCCCAGTGTGGGGTTTTACCTTTTCTTTCGGATCGTCTCTGTTCACAATGAATTTGCCCCAGTGTGGGGCTTGCAATCCTCAGGGGCTGCCAAACGAAAAAACTATTGTTCTGATAGCTCAAAAGGGATGACTAGGGATGAAATGTTTTGATTGGAAAAGAAGATGGCCTGACTTTTGTTTCGCTCCTTGCATGATTTCCAAAAGAAATTTGCATAATCAGAAATAAAACTTCTTACACATGTCTGAGTTGATAGGTTGAGAGACTGTTTGTTCGTCCATCTCTTCAAGGATAAGTGCTCCACTCGGTAGCACCTTTTTGAATGACAAATGGCCTTACCAGTTTAGGCCAAATTCGTCTTTGATTTCATCTTGCATTGGCAAATCTCGCTTTAACTCATTGTCCTTCTTCTCTAAAGGACCGGTGGCGGACCTTTTTGTTATGAACACAGGCCATACGACATTCAACTGCTTTTCATCCATCAAAATCAATCGTCGGTGACGCTGCTTTAACCAATCAGCTTAGAACTTGGCAGAGGAGGGATTTCTTGATGAAAGGCTTTCTTAACGAAAAGATTTTCAATGAAGAGCTTTCTTAATGAAGGGATTTTTCAATGAAGGATTTTTAATGACGGGATTTTTGGCCTTCTCAAAGAAGGGATTTTTCAACGAAGGGATTTCTGACCTTCTCAAAGAAGGGATTTTTCAATGAAGGGATTTCTGACCTTCTCAAAGAAGGGATTTTTCAACGAATCAATGAAGGGATTTCTTAATGAAGGGATTTTTAGATGAATGGTATTATCGGAATCCAGAACAGTGATATTCAAAGGGTCAAATAATTTCATCTTTGGCCATTTAAAAGAATTAAAATTCAGGACAATAATCAAATAAACAAATTGTGCATTTAATGGAAAAACTAATCAAAGCGAAAACAAGACAAAAACTTAATTGCGAAAGATGTTTTCATGAAGCTATTCACATATGCAAGAAATGGTTTTTGTGAACTTTAGTAAATAACAACCCCTAGATTTACCGAAATTCCCTTCGAGAGGGAAGATACTCGGCCATCCAAATTGTGCAAAGCTCCTTCAGGATTTTCAAATTTCGTCGTTGGAGGTGGATGCCTCGAAGGTGTCCTGGTGTTCAGGAAAAGGATTTGTACTTATGATCGGCCCTTGTTCACCTCTTTTCCTTAGCACTATTTCTCCTGCTTCGATCATGTCTTGGACTTTGTGCTTAAGTGCCCTGCAATCGGCGGTTGAGTGGCCAGGTACTCCCGAATGATAGGCACAAATAGCATGTGGATTGTACCCAGCAGGCATGCCATGAAGGTAAGTTGGAGGGGGAATCACGCCTATTTTGTTGGCAACCTTCAATTGCTCATACAATTGGTCCAAAGGCCTGCCTAGGTTGGTGAAGGTTCGAGTACGGCTTTGATTGTAGGTTTCAGTGGGTCGGGGATAGTTGTAGGTGGGTCTATTTGGTGGGGGAAATCTTTGGTGGTAAGGAGGCCGAGGACGAGCTTGTTGAAAGCTTGGTTGAGATATTTGGAAAGGGGTTGTAGGCGGGTTGGCATAATTTGGGCGAGGTCGAGGATGAGTGATATTGGTGTGGTAAACAGGACGAGGATTTGAGTAGTAGGGGTAAGGGTTTGAGTAGGTAGGGTATTGTCGAGGTCTGGGTCTTGGGACAGGGTTTTGATTCCATGTGAAAGCAGTTTCCCCCTCTTTCTTTTGGAATTGCGGGTTCTTCCCACTAGTCCCCTGACCTTGCAAAGCATCCAACTGTGACTTGAGGGTACAGACATTAACAATCTTCCCAGCTTTTACGAAATCATCAAATTCCTCAAGCTTATTGACAATAGCAGCGAACGAGTATCCAGTCATGCGAAAAATTTCTTCGAAATATGGAGGATCATGTGCCTTAATGAAAGTGCGTATGATTTCGTCCTCAGTCATTGGTGGCTCGACTTTGGCAGCTATTTTCCTCCATCTCTTGGCATAAGTCTTGTGATCCTCGGAGGGTTTTCTTTTTGTTCCTTCCAACGTGGTTCGTGTCGGAGCCAACTCGCAGTTATACTCATATTGCCTTACAAAAGCATTGGACAAGTCAATCCAGGTTTTTACTTCTTCGGACTTCAAATTTGAGTACCAGTCGAGGGCATCCCCCTCCAGACTTTCCGGGAACAACCTTAGAGGCAGGTTCTCGTCGTCTACAGGCTTTCCCAACTTGTTAACAAATAGTCGGAGGTGTGTCTTGGGATTACCCGTCCCATCGTACTTGTTAAACTTAGGGGTTTTGAACCCCTCGGGCAATTGCACATTGGGAAAGAGACAAAGCTCATCGTAGTCCAGGACTCCTTGCTTGTTCAACCCCTGACTCTTCCTCATAAACTCATCGAAACGATCAAGGCGTTTGAGCAGCTTTATATCAACGGGAGCAGAAGATTCCCCCATTTCTGCCTTGGTTTGAACAATATGGTCTGGTAGGAATGGCTCAGCAACAGGGTAATAAAAGGTATGTGGCTCAGGTGGTATATTTGAAGTGATTTGGGGTGGTGGACCTCGCGTGTGAGTAAGAAAAAATGAAGGATGAGGAGGGTAAGTGTATGGCAAATTTGTGGTGGGATAGGTGAAAGTTTCTTCGGGTGCAATAGGAAATGATGGAGTAACAGTGGCATGGGCCGAAGGTAGGACAAACGGCTCTTGCTCAGGCTGTCTGGCGGGTACAGGTTCGGGTTGAACTCCGCTGCTAATTAGCTCATCATTCAACTTCCTTTGGGCGGCCATCTCAGACGCCATCTCTCCAAACTTGGTAAGCATCTCAGTCAACTGAATCCCCAAACTTGCAGTCTCGGGTTGAGCGGTAGTAGCAGACCTATCTGACCGTTCCGGTTGTGAACTCATGTTTACACGACTCCTCTGGGCTTGACTACGGGATCGTGTTATGATGGGGCTTCGACGAGAAGCTATATTTAAATATTACCTGAGAATTTTTGAAAGATTGCCTTTAGATTTAACCCTCGCTTAGTTATTCCAATAAAAACAAAGAAAAAGAAAAGAAAAAATAAGAGTTAGTAGATATTCAGAAAATTCGGATGCATGTCCTACGGGGGAACCCTTTTGTGCCAAGGGTAGGCCTAGCATGAAAATGCAGTCCTCCAGAGCAGGCACTATACAATACCTGATGGATCCGATCGACTGATCGTGTGAGGAATGATTTGAAAAATTTGGCCACTTGGAGTGAGAAGAGACATTTGCCCTAAAACATGAGGACGAAGTCGGAACGGATTGCTTGCTTTGATCTACACATAAAATGATTTGTGAAAGGGATTGCCATGTCTCGATTAATTTATTCAATGAACCCTAAAGGGGAAAAAGCGAGTCAAATGGATAAAATTGGTGATTTATTCAAAATCGACCGATTTACCTAAAAATAGGTAAGCTGGATAACATTGACGATTTATTCAAAATTGATCGAATAGATAGACTTGGTCAACTGAATTGAATGAAATTGATGATCTCTTCAAAATCAACTTGATTTCGCCCTAAAAATGGGTAAATTGGCCAAAGAGATGAAATGGAGTTAATGATTTATTTTAAAAAATCGGCCAAATCCCTAAAAGGGTAAATTGGTCAAATGAATTGATGATTTATTCAAAAATCGACCGGATGACCCTGAAAAGGGTAAATTGGTCAAATGAATTGATTTATTCAAAAATTGACCGGATGACCCTAAAAAGGGTAAATTGGTCAAATGAATTGATTTATTCAAAAATTGACCGGATGACCCTAAAAAGGGTAAATTGGTCAAATGAATTGGATGAAATGAATTTACTCAAACATGATTAGATTGAACTAAAATTGAATGAATTGACAAAAAATGGATTGGATAAAATGGATGATTTGTTCAAAAATCGATTGAGTTCTCTACCCATTGGGTAGTTTCAAGAAATCATTACAATGCCTTAGTCTATGAGCCTGCTAAAATCAAGATTTGGCCTCCATTGATTTATCGTCTCAATAGTGAAGAATTATTTGGGTTTCTTCAAATTAATGTCCTTTACGCAAGGGATTTTTACCAATTTTGATAAAGTGGCCAAAAGGTGATTATTAGACGCTCATATTCCAAAGATCGCTCTATGAAAATGATCGGATCCTACCTTACCTTGTGCACTACCCCTTTGGATGATACAAAAAATGTAAACGTGCAAGTCTCCTTGGATTAAGTATCCGAGACATATGGTGGCTTATTCCTAAACACGGGATTCCCTATGTGGCATTCCCTTTCTATGGTTTATGCATGATGCCATTTATTAAAGCAGTAAAATATGCAATTCGAAATGAAACGTGACCTAAGGAACCCTTTATTTGCCGGGGTAAGCCTAAAATGGTATGACATTATTAATTTATGAACAAGATATGCCACAATTTTTTAAACGTGCAATAGCCTATCTACAAGGGCAGGTCCTAAAAGAAGGTCATGCCAGACCTCTTATGTCCTAACGTTTGTGAATGCAAAAGACAAGAGACAAGAAAACGTGAGTTTAACACATAATCACATAACACATTGGACAATTAGATAATATAAAAGGCAATAAAGATAAATAAGGAAAGAGGGTTGGGACCCCTCCCCTCGTGAATAGTGTCCCTAGTTTAGGATAAGGCCGACTCTACCCTAGGCAATCTAATATGGATGCATGAGGTTGGGGTTCGCTAATACATCTAGACTCGATAAGCTCAGGTCCCCGAGCCTTCAGACTTAGAAACCAAGGGTCATCAATCCCAAGATTCTTTGTCGGTGGCTCGAGCGATTCCCCAAACACCGCTACGCACACATCGTGTCACGGCTACGTGTTTGAGTGAATCTCTCAAAACCTCAATCTTCGACCAAAAGCTAAAGGCTATCAACCAATAGCTTTAAGCGGAAGATTGAGTGACCCATTGGAACATGCTACACACACATCGTGTCGTGATCACATGTCCAAGTGAGTCACCTAATCCTAATAGGGTGGAGTGGCGTGACAAGCCACTAAAGAAAAATAAAAGGGATAAAAGAAGTAAAGCGTATGCTCGTATGCTAGTGCTTGTTTGGAGGGGAAGGGTCAAGAACCAACGCGAGGCTCTAGGGTGACCCATACCTCCCAAAATGCAATGCAAGCGCGAGATAACAAGTAAATATTCATTCAAACATACATTCGTGAGTCGAGGGATTGGTTTGATTACGTACATAAGACAAAAGGTCCTAAAAATGAAAAATGCAATCCTAATATCCAAATGCAATGCATAAAAAGGGTAGAAAAAGGAAACGAATGGCTAAGTCAAATGCTTGGACCCACTTAGGAATTCCCCAGTGGAGTCGCCAACTGTCGCGCCCCACTTTTTTTGGAAAAAATAAAATAATGTTTTTGTGATTTTATTGGTTTGGAAAAAGTGAAATTTTTGATAAAAATAAAAATGGGTCTAAATGGGACTTTTGAAAATGCGACGATTTGACCCAAGAAAAATAGTTCAAAAAGGGTTTTTTATATGAAAAATGGAGTCGCCACTTGGTATAGAGTTAGGGTGTACCAAGTCACCCAAAAAGTGAATTTTTTAAGGGAAAAAAATAAGAAACCCTTTTGAACGACTCCTAGTCCACGCAAACAAAGAAAAAGGTTCGGGAGTCACATTTGACGAAGGGGAAGGCAAGGAAAAAAAATCCAAGGCACCCCTTCGACCTAGCCAAGGCTAGTTGCGCGATTTAACCCTTATTTTCCTAATTTTTCTACCCAAAGTATGTATTTGCAATTTGGACAAAGACTAATGAATGAGAAATGCAATCCTAAATTTTACGATGTCTCTCGTGAGGTTTTTGGTCCCAAACCACATGAATTGTGGCGGCCAATAAAGGGAAACCTCATAGAGGTCGATTGATGCAAATGGTGACTCAAGTGCAAGTGTGCAAGTGTATGAAAAGATTCATGTATGAAATGGTGTAAAAAAAAAACAAAGTGTTTGTGTGCGAATGTGTAAAGAAAGTGCATGTGTGAATTTGTATGAAAATCAAAGTGTTTGTGTGTGCAAGTGAATGAAGATAGAATCGTACATATATAAGTGAAACTTGAATTTCATTTGTGAAAGTAAAGTAAATAAATGATAAAGATGTAGTGAAAAATATGGATTGAGAAATGTAAGAAAAATGTGATTAAAAGAGTATGGAAGTAATAAAAATGAAAGTATGACCCTAGGGGAATGCAACAAGTCGGGTACGGGGGTTGACTTCTAACTTTTCGACTTCGATTTTCCCTTTGATTAGAAGGCGAAACTAGCGTGCTAAGGCTATTGAGTAGCCACACTCGCTCGTTTCCCTTACCCAAGGGGGTTTTCACGCAAATGAACCCTAACTAGCATGAGATGCAAGTCCTAAAATGAAGGGGAAGGGGTTTTGAGGAACATACCAAATGACAAACTAAGGAAAAATACGTGATATGTGGTGATCATGCACTTAATGAAAAAAGGAAAAAAAGAACCTATTGGGTCTAACATTGGACTAGCCCATTCTATGAATTCCGACTAGCGTTAGACTAGTGGAAACGATAAAAGAAGCCACAACTAGCGTTGGACTAGTGTGGTGACGTACATTCATCCATTCCATTCATCTATACTACAAAAAGCGAGTAGACATGCAAATCACCTAAATCATGTAGCACTTATCATGCTCGACTAGATGCAAGATCCTAATAAAGCGTTTAACATATAACACATAGGCATGCAACCATTACATTTGCTAACTAAAACAAAGGGGAAAGGGAAAATGGACCAAATTACTTGCTACGCCCTATCTATTACAAGCCAAGAGGTGTACACATACCCCATGAATAAATAAAAGAAATACTTAAAATGAAAGGAATTAAAGCAAATTTAAGAAAGCCAAGTAAACATGTAATTCTCAATTAGCACATTAGTCCACATAGGAGAGAAACAAAAGGGGTAAAAGAGATTATACCTCCCCGTTGGTGATACTAAGGGAGTAAACAAACTCAACTTGGCTAGATTCAACCAAGAAAAGACTAACTTAGGCTAAAATCACCAAAAACAAAAGATTAATGCACCAATTTAGTGATAAGATATAAACTAAACAATTTGAATCCATCAAAACATCAAACTTTCCCTCCATTGCAACTCAATGAAGTCAAAACTACTTAAAGACCAAGGCAAAAGGCATGATCATCCGATTCCCAAGCATAACATCTACTAAAGACCCAAAAGCAAGCACTACTCAATCATTTGAACTTAATTGAAACATTAAAAAAAAACACAAAAAGTTCTCCAAGTAAATAACAAGATCCAAACAAACATTTATGGAAATTCGAAGGTCCAAGAATGAACAAGGGTCCATGAATGATTTAAACATGCATTTTGAAAACTCAATAGCAACCATTAATCAACCAAACCAAATAAAAACCAATTGAAAAATTTAAGAGCTTCAAAAGTCTCAAAACAATGAAAAGCCAAATGATGACTCAAAATACACCCACCTTAGGACCTAATGCAAGAAAAAGAAATGTAATTGGGCCATAATGCATTGCTGCAAAAGATCTCAGGGACCCAATTGATTAGTTTTTCTCAAATTTGGGTCATAGTAGAACAAGGGGAGACTTGGGGGGGTTAAGAGACAATTCTGAAATTATCCATGCATGCAAAACACGTAGAAGCCTTTCATTTCTGCGCCAATTCAGCTGCATTTCCTTCATGTTTCACTCCCAAATGCCAACTCTACATCCAATCACATACCCTAACCAAAGCTAACATCCAAAACTTTAAACTAGACAGTAAAAACATAAGTTTAACATCCCAAATCAGCAAAGACAAAGGTGGAAATCATTCAAACATTGAAGAATGAACATGCAAACATTGAAGAATGAAAACTGCTATAGCTGAAAGTGAAATCTGCTGCATTTTTACTTGCAAACTGACTCAAATTTTCTGGTTCAAATACATAACTTTGACCAAGATTAAGCAACAAACAACTTTAGCTTGAGCAACCATGATCCAAGCAAGCAAACAACCCAGAAAAACATCATATTCAGGTCTGAAATAACATGCAAGCAACAATAAAAGGTTTCAGCTTCAGCAATGTTTCCGGCCAAACAACTTTGCAGCAATTTTCTTATAAACTCAGATTCTTATCACAACCTTGATTAGATGTAATTAAACTCAACGTCACAACTTTAGACCAAGCCCACAACTAAACCCACCATCATAATCCAAACAAACAAGAAACCCAAGAAGATATCATGCAAACTTCTGGAATAAACATGCGTGCAACAGATTTTTGTTTCACTCAAAATTCTGGTTTACACACAGCCAATTAATCTCATGCAGGGCTTAATCATCCAGTATTTAGTTAGCTAAACACACAACCAAGTGAGGATCAAGCACTTTCCAGCAAATTTCATACTAAAATACCCAAAACAACTCCATCGGCTAAGCTGGAAGATTGGTTTAACAATCCAGCAACGTCCAATAAAATTTTCCAGCCATACAACCGAATTCCCAGCCATAAAGATCACATGCAAGACCAAATAACAAACTATCTATCAGATTGGATCCAAAATCAAGTTCAAATGTCATCAAAATCACCATTTAACCAGAAATTCATCCCAATTCTCTCGATTGACATGCATGCAACCGGATTTTTGGTATTCCTTCAATTTTCTTGTTTAATCCAAGTTAATTAGCTTCATGCAGAGCTAGATCATCCAGACTTTGGTTAGTTAAACATACATATAGCTCAGATCATCAAAACTTGGTCAACCGAAGCTGCAAATTTCCAGCTTAAACTCTCGGCAACCATTTTCTTCACAAACAGATTTTTCTATAACTTAAGTTATCATCTAGCCACACAATCCTCACATGCATGCCCTTAAACAACTTCATCAACCTATAAACATCTAGTCTAGGTCCAGAAATTACCTCAGTTTGGAGCTCAACACCCTCGGCTAGCTGCAAAAAATATTTCCCTCCTCTCGGCTGTCCAGAAATTGCAGCCCGCAACTCTTCCTCTCCCTTGCTCAAGCTTGCGTCTCAGCTCAAGGCTGAGCTCAGTTTGTGTAAGCTGTGGAGTTGGTGGTTGTGGTCGAGCTCAGCTGATGGAAGATGAAGAAGAAAATGGCATCTCAGCAGTGGTGGAGGAGGTGAAGGCAGACGGTTCGCACCCTTCCTCTTACTCACACTCTCTCGGTTGGTCTTACGGTGAAGCTGGGAATGAAGCTAAGTCCTCCCTTTTTTTTTCTCGGTCGTTAACTCCAAAGTAGCTAGTCACTCACGGCTCAAGGCAGAAAAGCAAAAATGGAATCTGGAGATATTGTGGTGAGTGGTAGTTGATATAATAGTGTGTGATAATGGAAGATGGAATGAATGAAGTGGTGCCGTGGTTATGGAGATTTTTTTTTTATTTTTTTTCACCTTAATTATTTAACAAAAATAATAGTAAAACTAAATAATAATAAAAACAACAATTTTAATTACAAACACATCGAAATAAACAAACTAAAAATAACAAAATTACCATTTTCGATCTTTTCTTTCATTTTTCATCATTTCTCATCATTTTTTTTTTCAAAATAAATTAACAAAAATAAACCAAAATGCCAAAAAATTAAATTTGAACGTATTTTGTGAACAATTTTCCTTTTTTTCTCTTTTTCCATGATTTTTCTACGTTAAAACTTAAAAATTAAAATAGAAACTAGAAACTAAAAAAACTAAAAGCAACCACGACAAATGAGAATAAAAAGTAAAAGAAATTACACCAAAAATTTGGTGTCTACATAAGTGATGAATGATTAGTAAAGTTTTCTTGTTAATTGTGCAGGCATGTGTAGACTTCGTGGCAAAAGTAGTTGGAGTAACTTCGGGACCAAAAGGACGAATTTTGGTGTTGCACATTAAATTACATCCCAAGATTGTTAAAGATACTGAAAGTGTTTTAAACAGGTAACAAGTCTTACATGGTATATCAGTGTATTTGATATGTACAAGCAATATTAGTGCTGAAATTGCTAGCAAGTTTGTTGTTTTTTTACTAAGCAACAATCATAGCGTTTGCATCAGTTCAAGCAATCTACTTATTTCACTTTGAGGTGACCTTATGGTAGATTCCACAACATGATGTCTTAAAAATTTTCTTCGTCTTATATTTGGCTATGTCAGTTATTCTCATACTTTTAATGGAAGAAGGTGCTATTTGCTTCTTGTTTTCTTCTAAATCTTTTAGATTGTTATTTGCACTTCATGTAATTTACTTGCGCAGAACAGATTGATTGGAGGATGCTTTGGAGTATGTGGGAGTTAAATTAGCGAGGCAGGATGGTGCAAATGTTGCTGAATTTGTTCTCATCTTAGCTCCAATTTATTTTTGTCCGATCTCTAATTTGACCTATTTTTTATTGTTGTCTACATTGCTCTCTTTAATTAAAGTTATCAAAGTTAAAGGTGACTTTGCTACCGCTATCAATTGCTTTTGAAATTGCCATTATTGTGTCAAAGCAATTTAAAATGTTCCATTTTCACTTTTCATTGTTTTTTTTTCCAGGATGAAACATATTCAGCTCTCATATGGGATTTGATAAAACTACCAAAATACTTGTTTCAGAACTCAAATTGGCATCAGGGAGGTAATTTG
This sequence comes from Coffea eugenioides, assembly GCF_003713205.1. Taxonomy (NCBI): domain Eukaryota; kingdom Viridiplantae; phylum Streptophyta; class Magnoliopsida; order Gentianales; family Rubiaceae; genus Coffea; species Coffea eugenioides. The sequence continues at coordinate 25,726,453 of NC_040036.1, read as the reverse complement.
CCATCTTTGTACTATTGCAAGAAGAAAAATCATTTTAAGTTTTAAATTTCTGATGATTGTAGGTTTGCCGGTCATGATTTTGTAAATATTGCTATTGTTAGTACAGGAAATGATTATGCAGTAGGAAACAGGACTTCTGACTCTTTTCAAAAGTAGGAAGAGAATTAAGAAGAAGTGAGACATGGAGCTATGGTAAAAATAGCCTGCACATTGTAGAGGGGATGGAATTTGATCGCGGATATTTTTCTCCTAAACATGATTGGAGTTTTGGATCTCATATTTCTATCTGTTGGTGTATGGTATTTAAGAGGGGAAACTTCTGTATTCGCAATTGCTTTTGGTTGCCTAAAACATCGCATGGTTCAAGGATATTTTGAAACGATACTAGGAAGTCTCCAATCGTGATAGTTGCATACAACATTGAAGAGGAAGATCAGGCTCCGTCGTTAATAGGTAGTTGCTATTCGAGGCCTTGCCTTCACTGAGTGCTACTATCTCTTGATAGGAAATAATGAGACAAGAATGCTTGAATATGGAATTTATCACATTCTTTCATTCCGAAGGCATTTTTTTATTGCAATTTCAATTAGTTAAATCTACCAAAGGGGGGGGGGGGGAAGATAGATTACAACCTTGAATACACATTCTAGCACCAATTCTTCTTGGATTTTGAATTGTATTTCCAGTTTAATAATTTGTCTTCTTTAATCGTAGTTGTCTAATTCCAAAATGTTGTACATTATATCACTTATAAAAATTTTCCTAATATATAAACAATCAAGACAAATGTAATAAGTTATAGAACATTGTTATTGATATTGAAATAGGCATGTATCTGCTACTGGCTTTAATATCATATTATTTAGCTTTCTCTTAGTGTTTTCCTCCTTTTATTTTGTACTAGAATAATCTCATTCGATGGGGCATGGCAATCTCATATAACCTCACCGCGCGTCGCGCGGTGTGTACCCTCCTAGTATTAATTCAACGGCGCTATAGAATTCATTTGCGTGATTTTTAAGTGATCATGGAATTTTTTCCCGATAGCAATTACTTAAAGCGAGAATATTCTTGTAGGGTGGTTTTGGTTAACAACTATTTGACTCCTCCTTGTTCAGTGTTTCACTATGCATGTTTGCGTGTTAACGGAACCTTGCCTTTTCGAGTTCTTACTGGGTATAAAGAAGAAAGATTAAAGGGGCAAGGATCTCGAGTGTTTAGGATGAATTAATGAAGTGAACGAGGAGAAGGGAACAGTGGAACGTAACCATGCAATGAGCAATTGAATGAAGGTGATTCTCAAATTTTAGGTCAATTCAGTGCTTCTGAGATATAACAATCGGGCTCAACAAGTACTACTAATTTTAAAGCAATATGGCCATTTTTGGAATTTTCTACAACAAATTTTGAGGATTAAAAAATGTGACTTTATTGACAACTGCAGCTTCTAGGAACTGCTACTGCAGTAGTACCTGTAGCAGCGAATGAGCATGAGCCAGTATAGGCTTTCTTGCCTTTCTCTTTTAATTATATTCTTAGAAGACATCCAAGGAAAAAACATTGGTAAAGGACAAGTACGATATCATTAATGGAAGGTATGGTAACAAGGAAAACGCTGCATCAGTAATAAAGAAAATATTGCAAGATCACATGACAGGAAGAGTATCGTGAAAAAGCAAAGAAGTAGTGCAGGGTGTTGGAGAAAGTTAATCACGAATTGTACTTTCTCAAAGGATAATCCTTGACGTGAATCCTTCCGCCGCACGTGTAGAAACAGAAGAGAGTGCGGCTGGTCGAGACATGCACATCTAACTACTAATCATTATTATACTAATCTGAATCCGTATCTCGTCTATTTCGAACTGAGAAGAAGCTATCAGTGTGGAGGCAGAACAAAGGGGCTTCACCCCCTGGAATGTCAAAGCTTTTCAAGCTTTTCAATTTCCTAAATTCATTATGCTGGGAGCTGTAGCACCAAACATTCGGTTGCCACGTGAGTCCGGTCTCCATCCGATGCCCAGTCCTGTAAATTAGTAAGCTACCATCGCCATCGACATCCCCGACAACATCAATATCATGAAATTCATAGTCAAAACCTGGCAATGGAATGCTCAACTCTTTTATCCATGATGATGTCGTGGTGGTCTCCTGATACTTATCCTTTGTCAGCACCCATATATCCACCATGGAGGTGGGTTCTATAGTTGCTGCATATGGATCCACCAAACAAAGGTTTCCTTTCAATTCCACCAAACTTGGAAACCTACAGTAATCGTCTAGGTACCCGTTTAATAGCCCTCTAGCCGGTGGCCGGGGAACATCTTCAAATCTTTCTTCATCCAAATTGAAGGATAAGATGCGAATATTGTTGCCGTCTTCTGTCTCCACTCTCCAGTAAAAGATACCATCTACGAAAATTCCCCAACCTTCCAGATCAACAGCATCGATCTGATAAGGACACTTGCTACCAATCTTTTCCCATGATCCCCCTAATAATATACCACTACTACTACTATTGACATTATTAGTATCTCCAGCACCAGCAGCAGAAACGGTGGCCGAGATTCTCAGGATCTCACAACCAATGATAGGGCTTGGCCCGCTGGGTTTGGGAGCAATCAAGTGGATCACGATATATTCATTCCTGGTGTCAATGAATCCGAAACCCCCTCCGTCGACATAGAGGCGCCCAACGGTGGGCTCTGGTAGCGTGATTAACTCTTTGAGGCTAGGGTTACACAGAAAATATCTGTGTGAATTGGCTAAGCACACTAGACCACGGGCCACTGAAGATGATGACAACATTCGAAGCCTGCCATCAATATGACTAATGCCAGTGCTAATCGTCATAATCTCATTGTTGCCGGCAGTTGGATCTTCCTGACCATCATCTAAATCCAAATTCGTGAAGTAAATTATGTCTCTGTCATCAAAGGTATAGGTATCCAAAACCAATAGCATAGGATGTTTCTTGGAGAGCTCATAGTGTAAACTTTGGAAAAGAGGGTCCGACAAAAGATTACGCCACTGTTTGCATACACACCTTAACTTGCACAGAGTCTTCACTCCAATAAATTCTGATAGTAATATCTTAGCCAGAAGATCGTCAGGCAGATCATCCCATGTCCTGCCTTCCGCCCAAAGCATATTTGGCGGCTGCTCCATGCAATCTCTGTAGTCGGCTACCACTGGAAAATGGGGTTAATTACTTTTCACCCTCCTTGAAACTATGCTTGTGTTGATACTGAAAAACCTGGTGCTCTGACAATTGAAACATAAAGGGTTTTTTTTTGGATAGGATCGGAGCCATGAGATTTAGTCGCGATCACCTTATTCTATCCCCAGTAGCATACGTCTTCTTATTTTTCAAACAGAAAAATAAAAAGGTTTCTTTCTTTGAGATGTAATTAAATACTAACCGATAAGCATTAAAGATCCCATTTTAATACGCAGAATCCATCACTTAGCCGAAAATCTTCAAGATTAGTTATCCAGCGTACTACTGAGATTAGTGTCCCCTTTCTGAATCACTTAGCCGAACATCTCTCTAAGATTCGTTATCTAGCGCATCACTGAGACTAGTATTCGATCCCAAGTTCCACAGGTCTTCTGATTTTCCAAACAGAAAAATAAAAATGTTTCTTTCCTTGAGACTTTATTAAATACTAACTGATAAGTATTAAAGATCCCATCTTCGATAAACATTAAAGATGCCATCTTTAATACGCAGAATCAATCACTTAGCCGAAAATCTCTTCAGGATTAGTTATCCAGTGCATCACTGAGATCACTTAGCCGAAAATCTCTCCAGCATTAGTTGTGTAGAGATTAGTGTCCTTTCTGAATCGACGTCCCAACTCACAAGTTCATGATATTAGTAATTTTCTTTTTAGTGTTAATATATAACTACGCTTCCCCCCGAGAAGTTTGACCAAATCAGGGGTCAATATTGTGGTTGATCTTCTTGAATGCAGTTCGAATACTGTGCTTGCAGAATCGTAGACCAGTTTAACGGATTTGGAATTATTTTATTTTTTATTAGTTTTCATTGCTTCTACTTGGCTTAAGCCTTGAATTGCAAAGCTTCCGGTTATTCTTTGCCTTTTTAATTTTAAAGTTTTGAATATTACTCAATTACAGGCTTCCTAATCGAAATCAAATTATGCTGGTGTGCGATTAGCTAGCCAAGGTTCTTCTTGGACAAGGTTTAACTTTTAACAGGACACTCTCTAAGAGGTGGTCAAGAAATTAGCCAATGGCAAATTTAGAAAGGAAATAAGTTTTCGTTGTTTCAAACTTCAATGTGAAAATGAATACGCAAATGATGGCTGAATAGCTTTAACCCTTTCATGTTTTCCCAAGGTTTCTGGGGAATGTTCTGCAATGAAACCTAGATATTTTTTGAAGGGGCAGTTTGAGAACATATGAGTGTATGAATGGCAAGATGAGTTAACTTTTGTTATCTGGTTAATGGTAAGAGAAGTGATTGATAATATATAGTAATCTAGAAGGTAAATCTCTATTATCTCAAAATTGAGAAGGGAGGTGTATAGCATTTCTAAAAAATTAGAGGGGAGGTGAGTGTAATTTATCCTTAATTTTATTATAATTAGAGGGGAGGTGAGTGTATAAATGTGAGGAAAGTTAGTAATTATTAGCCTGCATATATATGGTAAATTGGGTGAAATATAGATGTGTTAACAACTACTCATTGGATTCGTTAGACAAACCTTAACTTAAGAAGCACCACTTTTGCCGTGATTTATTAACCTTTTTCCTTTTGTTTTCTGGTTCCATAAATTTGAGATCGTATCGCGCAAATTTGAGCTTTTAATCAAGAGAACTGCCACAATAAAAATCACCCCAGCATAAATTAAATCCATCATGTGGTTCTCTCTTTGCAAGCCCTTTTTTAAATCCATATACGAAAACAGTTTCTTAATGCACCAGCAATTAGATTCTAGGTCATAGAGTTGTAAATCGAATTAAATAGTTTGGTACTCGATTTGAACTCAACTTGAACTAAAATTCGCTCAAACTTGTTTGCTTAGGTATCAATCCAAATTTGAACATGACTTCAAACTCGAAAATATTAGCGAACCAATCACGATCTTCACGATATTCGACTCTATATGTTCAGAAAAATATAAAGCAAGTAAATTTCATAAAAACATACCTATAGTTTCCTTCCTTATTCCGCTTCTTTTCTTCCTATATATTATTGTTTATCTTATAAAATAGCAAGCATATAATACTCTTGTCTTTTAAATATGTATAATTGATTTTAATCACATCCCTAACTCATCGTAACAGATTTCTTGAATATGCAAAATTGACTTTAATCACATCCTTAATTCATCATAATAGATTTTTAAATATCATAGAGCAAAAATTAAGGGCAAAAAGCAACAAATTTGTGTGAAAATCTAATATAATGCAACACAAATTTCAAGCTAAGCCAAGTTTTGATTGTATGTGTTTGAATTTGACATTTTGACAAGCCCGGTCAAACTTTTCATGAACATATATTTGAAATTTCAAACCAAATTCGATCAGTTTCTTTCAAAAAATTATCAAATACAAATCAAGTTCAATTTTTTTTTTTTAATTTTCAAACTAATTTTGAACATACCTCTGTTTGATTCGTTGAAACTTGTTTTCAGCCATAGCCAAGACAAACTTTTCATGAACATGCATCTAAAATTTCAATCCAAACTTGATAAATGTCTTTCAAAATATTATCAAACACAAGTTAAGTTCAAACGTTACTTTTAATCTTTAAACTAATTTTAAACATACCTCTGTCCGCATCGTTGAGACTTGTTTTCAGTCCTACTTGGTCAGAGTTCTACAAATCAGCATTTAACATTTAAATCATATATTTATCCAAGAAAAAGAAAAACATTTAATTCCATAAGGCGGTGGAGTTAGTTTTTTTTTTTTTTTTTGTCGGTAACGGTAGATGTCCTATAACCTAATCTAGCCTAATCTAGGGGGAAGGGGTAAGGGGAGATGGTCAACTAAGACCAGCCACATATTGTGGCAAATTTGAGGGAAGCAGGGGTAGAACCCCTGACCTCCAGCATCACCAAAGAGGGTGATGACTGATGACCACTGAACCAAATGGTCAATGACAAAATGCAGCTATCAAGATTCGAACTCAAGACCTTTGTAATAGAAAACCAATGTATTAACCGTTGCACCATCACATCTTAAAAAGATGGAAATGTTTTCGAATCACCAAAACCAAAACAATTTCAATCGTGAATTTTGTTAGTACGCAATAACATGGCTGCAACGTGATGCTGCCCAGGATCGAACTGGGGACCTTTAGTGTGTAAGACTAACGTGGAGTTAGTTGTTATTCCGCTAAGTGGTACGTCCATGATGCTCTGGCACATCCTAGGCGTGGTGCCAGGAAAGTACTGGAACCCACTTCCAGCCCAATGCCCACGTTTCAGACCTGCCAGCCTTAGCTTTCTACTAGCTTTAATTGGAAATTAGACATCACGCTCAAATTCGGATAAAACACAGTTTGTATTCAAAGAATAGTCATGCCATATGACCGATTACATAAATCAGTGGGTATTCAAAGAATAGTAATGCATGGTCTTCCTAGTTCAATGCATTGAAGAATTGTCCTTCCTCTCTGTCTCTGCCTCTGATTTTTTCCTGCGTTCTATCCTATCCTAGCTGTCCGATTCAGCTCGATGACATTATAAATATCCATGCAGTCCAAGACGGGAAACAGAACCTTAGTAACTAGCAGCTAAGCTAAGAACTCCTGCTAAGAACTCCTAAAATCCCCAGACTTCAAACCCCATGGCGGATAGACTCCCACGCGTACAGCAACCCAACCCCCACCCACCAATGCTCGTCCAACTGCCCGAAAATGCAACTGGAGGGCCATTCTTCATATGCCGAACCAGATGGGATAAGCGTAACAACAAATTTGCATTCACCGGAGAAACTCGCGACTGGATGCGGCAGCAAAATATAAAAGAGCAATGTAAAAATGGTATAGAGGCTCGACTGCTGTGGTTGGACCATTTACAAGGATTTACTGGTACCCTGAAATATTCAGGGAAAGAGCTTCGAATACAGGGGCCAGGACTCAAAGATTGGGTAGAAGATGTTCCTCGGCTCGACGAAAAAGAGATCGTGGATATATGGAGCTATACTCTACCCCAGAGTAGAGTCTTTGTTCTTGGACGTCCTCCTGCTGCTGAGTAGAGTCTTTGTTCCTCCTGCCGCTGAGTAGAGTCTTCTTGGACGTTCTTGTTCTTTTGTTCTTGGACAAAAGATTACGCCACTGTTTGCATGCGCACATTAACTTGCACAGTGTCTTCACTCCTATAGTAATATTGCTGATAGTAATATCTTAGCCAGAAGATCGTCGGGAAGTTCATCCCATGTCGTGCCTTCCGCCCTACTAAGCATTTTTGGCGGCTGCTCCATGCAATCTCTCTAGTAGGCTACCACGGGAAAATGGAGTTAATTACTTTTTACCCCCCTTGAAACTATGCTTGTGTTGATTGTATTGATATAAAAGACCTGTTGCATTCTTCTTATACCGTGCTCTGACAATTGAAACACGAAGGGTTTTTTTTTTTTCTTTTTTTGGGATAGGGTCGGACCCATGAGATTTAGTCGCGATCACCGTATTCTATCCCAAGTACCACAGGTCTTCTAATTTTCCAAACAGAAAAATAAAAATGTTTTCCTTGCAACGAACACTACTCGCTCAGAGATCAAGAGATTCAAGACAGGAACTATGGCGAAAATTTTTCACTGTATGTCTAACCTACTCAATCGGAGAGTAGGAAAACTTTAAAAGCCTGAATTGAAGTCCTCCGAAAAGGTACCAAAAAATAAAAATTGGAAGGTAATCTTATGCTGGGAAGTTTAATAATCAAGAATGAAGTTGTATCCAATTTGTCAATGGTTCAAAAAGAGATGGGGAAAAGAAAAAAAAATCACAAGTACGAAGGTGAAATGGGAAGTAATGAAGAAAAACATCTGCCAAGAAATCAATTTCCAGAATTCTATATTGTTGATGTAAAAAATGGGGCTTTCCCAGCTCAATTGGTTTTTTTTTTTCAGAATATTTAACTAAGGTAAATTGTTCGGTTGTCTATATAAATTCGAGATTTGATTTGAGGTGCTTTTAGGGAACAAAACTTTCTTCATCTTAACATATCTTGGTTGAACTTCAGGGTTTTTATAAATCTTTTAGATTTTTTGAGTTTTTTACCCTTTATTTTTTCTGTCCGAACAAGTAGCATGCAGATTGAGGAAGTGATCGAAATAGGAAATCTAAATATGCTCCCAAGAGCCAGTACTCTAATCGACTAAAAGACCTTCATTTAACAACTATCCCTTCCTCGGGTTGCTGTCAGGGTCTTCTATAAGCGAAGTAAGTCAAAATCAATAACCTAAAATGCTCTTTTGGTGCTTCTCTTCATTTTTCTAATTTTTGAAGGAATGGAAGACAAATAATGTACACCAAGGAAATCATCAATGATGGTTCCAAATTACATACTTAAACGTGTAAAAACTGTTACACTGAGTACCGCAAATGATATACAGATATATCCGAATTGAACACACAAAAATACTATAATTAAACCTTTGGAATTCTGGCTCATCTGTCCATCCCTGAGAATCAACTTCCTCAAATGCATACAAATCAAACAAATCTATCTAAGACTCCAGTTAGTTCACTCTGGCCAGCGCAAGACCAGTTATACAGCGAGTCCTCAATCCTCTTCATTTTGGCTTTCATCTTTGACAAGCTTTATCATGTCATCGATTCGAAGAATAGTTATAGCAGCTTCAGTGGCAAACTGTCCAAAGAGAGAGACAAACACTACATTTGTCAGCAACTGAGTTGCAAAAAAAAATATATATATCAATCAATCAAATACATTCCAAAGAATTTTGACCTGTATTATCTTTACTTTGCTCATTGCAGGCTCAATTACTCCAGCCTCCAAGTTATTGCGGACGGTTCCCTTCACCAGGTCAAGACCCATGCTATGATATTACAAAAAAACACACACACACACAAGTCAGAAATTTTACAAATATTCCAATTCACCTTACATCTCCAAAATACTCAAATTACAGTTGTTTAATGGAAACAGATGTTAGGGAACCCCCCCCCCCCCCAAAAAAAAAGACAAAAAAGAAAGGACAATGATGTCGCAAAGTGCATCTTGAATGGAAAATGCAAATGGTCCACTGAAAGAAAGTATACTGCTGAAGTGAGGGAAATTGTCCAAATCTGTTTGTTCCCACTCTAGATAAGGCTGATCAAACTAAATGGATAGCTGGTTCCTGCAGAACATTTCACATCAGCTTTGAGACCTGCTGGAGCTAAGGTTGAATGGTGCAAATTTGTGTGGGATAAAGATGGCATTCCTCAGTTCTCCTTCATTCTTTGGTTGTTTTGCCACAAACATTTAGCAACCCCAGATACATCAAGGCAGTGGAGGTGCTTTAGTTAGTCAGCCGAGTTTGTGCTTTGTAATGCTACTAGGAATCTATGGAACACCTACTTTTTGAATATGCTGTTTCTGGGTTGGTATGGAGCAGAGTCCAAGCTATGTGCTCTGTTTTTAGGGCATTGAGCTTAGCTGGATTTGCCAGCACTGGCAAACCAATTTCTTTGTTGATTGATTCAGAAGATTGGTTCTGGCTATGACTGTATATCAGGCTTGGAAGGCCAGATATGAGGTCATTTACAAGCATCTCTCTGCTACTGCTAAAGTAATCCTTGCTGCTATTGTGGGTGCTGTCAGGCTTATTGGTATTCTTGGAAGGAAATTCCACTCACTAAAGCTAATTGGGATATCATGGTGGACTAGGGTTTCACTCATAATTGTTTTGATAGGTGTATCATGTTGCTGATTATGTTTTCGTTGTTCATAGTACGGAATATATAGATATGTTTAGTGAGCTATTGCTGTAACCGGGCTGACTGCTCCACGTATAAGCTTTACAACCTGATTAATAAAACTTTCAAAATTAATAAAAATTACTATTTTGCTCCCAAAAAAAAAATTTTGCAGTGAGCTCTCAGTATCTTCAGTTTTCCTCGTACACAGAAAGCAGAGGAAGACACAAGCGTGTCAGCCAAACAAGAATCTCTAGGTTATCCATTCAATTAATTACTTGAGCATAATGCATCAAAATTATCATTACTCCAAGAAATTTTACATCAAATGGGTTGGGAAGTCTTAGAATCTTTGAGAATTCAAGTACAAAATCCTAGGAGTATGGAGTCTTTAAAAGTTTAAATTTCTGTTAATCTTGTACCAGGTATCTACACAACATTTTGGAAAAGCTAGATATAGTTAGTTATACCAAACTAGAGCTGGCAATTATACCCAAAACCCAACAACCCACCCAACCCACCTGATAAGAGTTTATTTTACGTATTTTTAAGTGCATTTTATTAGTTAATTTTGAGTTGATTATTTAGTTTTATAATTAAAATAAAGAGGTTTTTGGTAAAATTATATATTTTTGGTAAAAGTGGATAATATTGCATTTCTATTGATTTTAATGGTAAAAACTTCATTTTTATGCAGGAATGATGATTCAATCACCAAAGGATGTCAAATGAGGTAAAAAATAGAGATTTGGTGATAAATTCAAGTGGCAACAAGAAGAATGAAGTGAAAAACGTTCAAGTGAGGAAATGCAATACAAGTCAGTTTTGACACTCTTCAGTATTTTGACCATATCTGGAGCTACACTTATCGGATTGAGGTGATCTTTATACCATTTTAAAGCTAAGAAAGAGACCTACAATTCGTATGAATACATCGAAATCCATTTCTGCCATCTTCATGGGCAAAACGTTGGAATACAGAAGCTGCATTCTGTGGTCGGAAGTTAAAACAGAGGTTTGAACAGGTGACAGTATTTCGATCATATCTCAGGTTACAATGCTCCGATTTGGATGATTCTTGAAGCATTGGAAAGCTAACTCAAAGGGCTACAACTTTTGTGTTTTGCACAAAAGCTAGTTTGGCCTTTATCATGGAGAAAATCGCAGTTGAAATAAGGCCAGAGTGAAAACGCGAGTAGACAAAACGCGAGTTTATACCGCGTTTTGTGTAGGCGCGTTTTATAGCCGAAATTCTGCAATTTGACTCAGTCAATTCTCTTGTGTGCATACCACTTTCCAGCTATAAGATGCAAGGGAATTCGGTGCACATGCTTCTGCAATAAAAGAGAAGACCAAATGAGTGTGGACAAAAGGAAACATCATATCTTTGACTTCTTTTTACAAAATCTGAGTGGAGGAAATTATGAAGTGAGAGGAATGGAATTTCTACCACCTTTTATGCAGAAATACAGGGGAGAAGCCAGGAGGACCAGACGTAGCTAGTTTTCCTTCTTGCAACAAGTTTTCTCTCTAGTTAAGAGTTCTTAGAGAAGCATTTAGAGTTTTGACTTGTAATCATATTGTGCAAGAACATAGCAGGAATTGGAGAGCTTCACCTTCAATTGGCTAAGCTTTCTTTTATCTTTCTTATACTTGTACTTTATGATGTTTTGCATTAATAAACTTGTGAATATGAGTGTTTTATCATTCATGAGTAGCTAATTTTCTTTATCTAGGGAGTAGATGAAACTTATGGCCAAATGATATGAAGTGATTGTTATTCATTCTTGTTATGTCTTGTATTAACTTATCTACTTGTGTATGTTGGATTACTTGTTGTTGCTTGATCACCAATAGCAGGTTTATAGTTATTTTTATTCATTGAGAAATGGTAAAAATAATGGAATGACACAAGTAGAACTTGAGTTGTATATTCATGAGAATAGAAATACGTTCAAGTGGATGAAATCTGCATTTCATGTGTGAATAAGAACAGATTTAGTATTTACCAAGAGATTAGGACAAACTAATCTGTTTTAACCCATTATTATCATGAGAATGTGATTCTGGTATTTCTGGAAATGAATCCTTGGTTAAACAAGAGCAGTAACAAGTGTTGAATTAATTCATTTTAGATCTTTTGTGTCATAAGTGGAATCTACATCCCTAGATCTTAATATTTAGTGAATTCTACTCCCCTTGAGATATTGCATTTATCTATTTAAGAATTTTTGTAGTTGAATTAAAATCTGAAGTTTCTGCTCAAATTAATTGTGAGTCTAAATAATAGAGTAAATTAGTATCTAATAATTGTTTTAAATTGCTCCTCGTGGGATCGACCCGATACACATCTCGTACTACAATTGCGACCTGTATACTTGCAGTCCAACGGGTGTAAATTCGGAATTAAACTTGCACTTAAAGTAAAAACCCGTCAAGTTTTTGGCGCCGTTGCCGGGGAGCGGCAATATTAGAGCCTAATCATCTTTATTAATTTAGACAGCTTTATTTTTTTTAGATTATATTTAATCTTATATTATAATCAGTTTTTTTTTACCATTGAAGTTGCATAATATCCCTTATTTCTGTTTGTAGTGTATGCACCGGGAGTCTCGAGAAGTCGCACCTTTCGATCCAGAAATTGAGAGGACACTACGTAGACAAAGGAGGCACACACAACAGCAAGAGGAACAAGAGATTTGGCAACCGATAGAGGAAATTTTGATAGAACTACCATTTGAAGAAGAAATGGCCGAAAATGACCCAAATAGGCGAGTTCTACGAGATTATACTCTACCGGGAACACAAGGATCTCAAACAAGCATAGTAAGGCCTACGGTAAATGCTAACAATTTTGAGATTAAACCATCACTTATCCAAATGGTTCAACAATCTCAATTTGGAGGTAATGCAGTAGAAGATCCTAATACACACTTAGCTACATTCTTGGAAATTTGTGATACAATTAAAATGAATGGAGTTAGTGATGATGCCATAAGGCTAAGATTGTTCCCATTTTCATTGAGAGATAAGGCCAAACTTTGGCTACACTCTCATGCTCCTAATACTTTCACTGGATGGGATGAACTATCAAGAGCATTCTTAAATAAGTATTTTCCACCAGGTAAGACTGCTAAGTTTAGAATGGATATCACTAGTTTTAGCCAATTGGAAGGTGAATCATTATATGAGGCATGGGAAAGGTTTAGAGATTTGCTTCGGAAATGTCCACATCATGGACTGCCGGAATGGTTAATCATACAAACCTTCTATAATGGTTTAGTTTTTTCTACTAAAACTATGATCGATGCAGCCGCAGGTGGAGCTTTAATGGGTAAATCACCCCAAGAAGCTCAGAATTTGATAGAAGAAATGGCCGCAAATAACTACCAATGGGCCAATGAGAGAGGTAATACAAGACGTCACGCAGGTATGATCGAAATGGACACTCTCAATATGTTGAGTGCTCAAATGAATAATGTGATGAAATTGCTAAGTAGACAAGGTGGAGTTGGTCCAAGTTCATCTAATGCACATGTAGCATGTTGTTCTATATGTGGAGGTGAACATGATAGTAATGAGTGTGTTGATTCTGAACAGGTACAATTCGTCAATAATTACAATCGTAATGCTCAAAATAACCCCTACTCGAATACTTACAATCCGGGGTGGAGAAATCATCCAAACTTTGGATGGAAAGATCAAGGCAATCAACAAAGGCCAACCAATCCGTCGGGATTTCAACCAAGGCAACCACAGGCTGAAACTAAACCAAGTTGGGAGATCGCGGTGGAAAAACTTGCTAAGGTGACTTCGGATAGATTCGAGCGAGTTGAGGGGCGGTTGGACCAATTAGCTGGGATGTACAGAAACTTGGAGGTTCAAATTGGTCAAATTGCCAATGTGATCAACAATAGAAACCTTGGTGAATTACCAAGTAAAACCGAAGTGAATCCGAGAGAGCATGTCAATGCAATCATTCTTAGAAGCGGTAAAACGGTTGAGGGATTCGATTTTGAAAATTCAGGTGGTGAAAAAGACAAGAAGCAAGCAATTGAAGGGGAGCAAGAAAGTCAAAATGATCATGTTATCATTGATATTGATGCACTTCATCCCAAATTAAATTCTAATGTGATACCTTTTCCTCACAGGTTGAAGAAAGATGGACAGGATCGGGAGTTTGAAAAGTTCTTCAAAATGTTTAAACAATTGCACATTAACATTCCTTTCATTGATGCTATAACACAGATTCCCTCTTATGCACGTTTCTTGAAAGACATCATGTCAAAGAAGAGGAAAATTGTAGATAATGAGATGATAGCATTAACGGAAGAGTGCAGTGCATTGATTAAGAATAAACTCCTTCCTAAATTGAAAGATCCGGGAAGTTTTTCTATTCCTTGCACTATTGGTCAATTGCATTTTTCTAATGCTTTATGTGATTTAGGTGCAAGTGTGTCACTTATGCCGTTATCGGTTGCCCGGAGATTGGGACTTCAAGAGCTAAAAGCTACCAATATTACATTGCAATTGGCGGATCGGTCAATCACACGTCCCACGGGTATTTTGGAAAATGTGCTCATAAAGGTAAGACAATCTATAATACCTGTGGATTTTGTTGTCTTAGATATTGAAGAAGATGTGAGAATGCCAATTATTCTAGGACGACCGTTTTTAGCCACTGCACGAACTATGATTGATGTAGAAAAAGGTAAGCTTATATTACGGGTTAATGGTGAGGAATTGGAATTCAATTTGGATAATAAAGAAGGGAATATAGAGCCTACTGCTCTTGTTTCTAATATGCCATATGATGAAAAGGTTAACCAAGAAAGGACCGAAGAAGTTAAATTTATAAATGTCCTTGGTACTAACTTTCATGGTGTAGGAACAAAGGAGGAGAAGATAAGGATGGAAGTTGGCTTAATAAATTCGCCATTCCATGAAGAAAATGGTGAAAAGTTGAGCCAATTCAGAAAAGACAAGCAAAATCCACTCCAAGGTGAAGTTGAGCCTCTCTATGACAAGTCTAATATCCCTCCTTGGCATTTGAGGAAATTGGACTATGAAGATCAATGCATGGTTCACCACATGGTGGATTGGTTCGGGAGTTTCGACCCATGGGGAGAAAATCTCTCTCTAATGCTCTAAAGTGATTCAACTTTTTCAGTCGAGCCAACGACTATAAACAAAAGCGCTAATTGGGAGGCAACCCAATATTTAGGTTATATTTGTTAACTTGGTGTGATTTTGTGGTTTGAATCAATGTTTTAGCTAAATTGTTGTTTTTGTAATGTAGGGTTGGCAATTGAAGGCAAGGATGACCAATTGAGTACAAAAAAGGCGAACTTTGATCAAACAACTCAACCCCTCGATTTGCGTTAAAGGTGTTTTTGATTCATTATAAAGGGGTAAAATGCATGTTTTTAATGTTTTACATTTGTTCCAGTCATTAAAATTGGCAAACAAATGATCTATGATGCATTTTGAGTCATTGGGGTACCTTTTGTAATTTTTCAAAAGTTGAAATTCTGCTAAAAATCGAAGCCGAAAACGCGTTTTCAAAGAAAACGCGACTACAAGTCGCGTTTCTCGGAATCGCGTTTTCAATTCTGCACCTGCAGAACAGAAAACGCGCCTTCAAAACGCGACCCAAAGTCGCGTTTTAATGGAAGTCGCGTTTTCAAGCCTGGATCAAGACTCAAACACGCGACTTCAGAAACGCGACTCAAAGTCGCGTTTTCCATCACAGTCGCGTTTTCATTCCTGCAAGATTTGTGCAGGAAACGCGACTTTAAAAACGCGAGTTGAAGGCGCGTTTTTAGTCGCGTTTTCCGTGTCTGAATATAGCCTTCAGAAACGCGATTTCAGCCTTTCTTCTTCACTTCTCCAATTTTTCCAGCCGCGTTTTTCCCTCTTCCTTCTACCCAACTCACAAATTTTCATTTATACTCCATAATCTTGCTAGAAATCATCACCCCAACACCTTTTGAGCTTCATACAACCTTTTTAACCGATTAAAATCCAAGAAAAACACCTAAAATCAGGTTTTTGAGGGATTGAAGGTTAGGGTTCTTAAACTCTAATTTCTTCAATTGGAGGTCAATTGGAGGTTGTTTCATAGGGCTTTTTGCATTTTTAGCATCACCAAACATCCTTCTATGTGATTGAGGTAAGTTTCTTCATCAAATCTTTTGATTTTAGAAGTTCATATTTGTTATCCTGAGCTATCTGACATCTTTTAATTTCGAAAATTTGATGAGGTTCATGGCTATTTTTGATTTTATTCATGATTATTATGATTGTTTAAGCATGTTTAAATGTTTAAATGTAGCAATTTATTGGTTTTCAAGTACTTTAAAATTCACAATTGCTATATTTAGATGAAATTGGAAAAAAGAACTAGGATGTTTTCGAGCCATTGGTGATGTTAAATTATGGTTAAAAATGGTTAGTTGATGATGTTTAAGCATGTGCATTGTGTATAGTGAGTAATTTGGTTGATTTGGTGAGTTAGTTAGTTTAATTTTTGCCTAAACATGATTATAGCTAAAAGCATATTATTATTGTTAATTCTAAATAGTTATAATCATAATTGCTCCTATTTTCACTAATTGAATTATAATTGATACATATCTTGTGTAATTTGGTGATTTTGGGCAACTTTAGGCAGAAAATATGTCTTGTACGATCATTGAATGATTAGAACTTAAGCAATTGTATTTGAGGTTATTTGGATTAATGCTGAACTTTTGTTGCCAAAAAAATGAGTTGTAGTACATGTGAATAATTGAAATATTTTTTAGGTACTATGCCAAGAGGAAGAAGAGCGGTACTTTCATCCTCTAGTAGTGAGGAGAGGGAGGTTAATGAAGAGATGGAGGTGACTGAAGAGGAGAATTCACCTTCTCCTCCACCAATTAACCGTCGACCTGGTGAGGGCACCTCCCGTGGAGCGGGAAGATCGGTATTTGACAGTGCTAGGTTCAACACTCGCAGGAATCAGGAGTGGCATGAGGCGCGTGCTAATTTGGAGTTTTTGTTTGAGATGCACGTCAGTCCACCAGTTGAGATGATGTACAACATCTCAGAAGCTTTTGCTCAGCTAGGATGGGCTCCGATTCTCACCCTTCCAAACCATTACTACCCAGACCTGGTGCGCGAGTTTTACGCCAACATTGAAAGTAAGGCGCGCCATAGTGGAGAAATAATTGAGTCCTGGGTGCGTGGAAGACGAATCACCTTGTCACGGCAAGATTTGGCTGCTATTTTGGGGTGTATGGATGACGGACGTCCAGTAGACTTGAAGAAGGAGTTTGTTCCCCCGAATAGGAGGTGGGATCCATCATTGGCCATGGCTAGGTTTGGTCTCGAGTACCAACCTTTTCGCTCTACCAGAAAGGAGACTATATTGGCAAATGTATTCGAACCTCGTCATCGGCTTATCATTTACATGATGGCTCACAATGTCATCCCAAAGAAGACGGGGCACACGGAGGTTCGCAAGAGCGATATTTACTTCCTTGATTACATGTTCCACAACCGAACTTCCCCGTATGCTCGAATTTCATTGCCGAACATCATCATCAGCCACATTAGGTCTACGGCGAGGCGTAAGACAATTTCTTTCAAACTTTCATTTCCTCGTCTACTGACTTTAATCTTCCCCCGTTTTGAAGTTCCCTTGGAAGGCATGCGGCGGGAGTATGTTCCACCACGTGCTGAGATGACTATCACTACTCTTCGCCGCCTTGGTATTGGTACGGGAGACATTCCACGCCCTGTTCAGGAGCGGAGACAAAAGGCTAGACATGGTCGCGATGGAGCTGGACCATCTACTGCAGCACCACCTCCTCCTCCGCCACAGACCAACTGGCAGCGGCTTTTCGGTCGCTTGGATGACATCGACCATTATTTAGCCAGAATGGATACTCGCCTGGACCGAATTGAAGATCATTTAGGCACACGCCCACCTCCCATCGATGATGATGAAGATGACGATGAAGAGGATGATTGAGGCTGCCCTTTGGCTGGCTTTTCTTTTGTTTGCTTGTTATTTTTATCTTTTGTTTGAAAAATGTTAACTTACATTCCTTATTTTGAATATTGGAACTTGTGGCAGTAACTAGTAGATCGTTGTCTGTGGCTGGTTGAGCGGTCGATGACTCATGATTCAAGGCTTCACTGGACTGCAGTCATCTCACTTGGGGAGTCACTTGTTCCTTTCTTTTGTTTCTTTTCTTTTCTTTCCCTACACATTGAGGACAATGTGTATTCTAAGTGTGGGGGAAGAAATGTGTGGTACTTGTCATTTTAGTTGTGTTTGATATAATTCTTGTGCTTAAATGGTGTTTCTTGTGGTTGCTGGCAGGGAGATTTAGTCCACTTTTAAGGGGAGACTCTGTCAAAATTTTTCCAAAACCTTATACATATATATGTTATTAACTATAATAAATAAATAAAATTTTGTCACTTATCCTTTTGAAATAAATATATGCGGTTTTGATACTTCTTTTCTCATGAAATTTGGAAATGATTTTTATGTGATTATAATTTTTACATCTATAGGAAAGTATATCTAGTAAAGTGGAGAAAATTATGCCTACATTTTGTATATTTGATGAAAATTCTTCTTTTTATCTAATTTTATAAGATAAGAAATTAATATGGTTAATAAGTGTCATACTCTTCTCATGATTACTCTTAGAGGGAATTTTATTATATATTGTTAAAAAAAATAAAAATAAAAAAAATGGTTATTCTACTCCAATGATTCTCGTACCGAGTAACCGGGGGTTGGCATCTACAAATGTCGACATTCGCGTAAAAAGGTACTTGAATTAAGAGTATGCAAAGCAACTTGAGTATGTGAAATGTTGAGTAACCGGGGATCTGCATCTAAAAATGTTGATCTTCGCGTCAAAAGGCATTTTTCACAACTTAAGTAATATTTAACCCTTAAAATATAAAAAAAATAAATAAATAAAAAATAAATAAAAAGTAAAATTAAATCCCTCTTTAAGAAAAATAAGAAGTTGATCATGAGATTAGTTAGCATCTTTATTGACTATAGGAGTTGCTTGCTTGCGAAATTGATAAAAATAAGAAGTTGAGTTGAATTGGTAAAATTATGGTATACTTGGCTCTTCTTTGCTTGATATTATGAGTACTTGAACTTAATGGAAAGATCACATAAGGGTTATTTACCTTGATTCAAGGAAATGGAGTTGAAATACTACATATGTTTATTTTCAATTTTTGGATCATTGATGGTTGGAATTTTATATTGCTTGAGGACAAGCAATGATTCAAGTGTGGGGGTATTTGATAAGAGTTTATTTTACGTATTTTTAAGTGCATTTTATTAGTTAATTTTGAGTTGATTATT
The DNA here is from genome assembly GCF_003713205.1 of Coffea eugenioides. Classification (NCBI taxonomy): domain Eukaryota; kingdom Viridiplantae; phylum Streptophyta; class Magnoliopsida; order Gentianales; family Rubiaceae; genus Coffea; species Coffea eugenioides. The sequence goes on along the minus strand of NC_040036.1, from coordinate 25,707,167 downwards.
TAGTTTTATAATTAAAATAAAGAGGTTTTTGGTAAAATTATATATTTTTGGTAAAAGTGGATAATATTGCATTTCTATTGATTTTAATGGTAAAAACTTCATTTTTATGCAGGAATGATGATTCAATCACCAAAGGATGTCAAATGAGGTAAAAAATAGAGATTTGGTGATGAATTCAAGTGGCAACAAGAAGAATGAAGTGAAAAACGTTCAAGTGAGGAAATGCAATACAAGTCAGTTTTGACACTCTTCAGTATTTTGACCATATCTGGAGCTACACTTATCGGATTGAGGTGATCTTTATACCATTTTAAAGCTAAGAAAGAGACCTACAATTCGTATGAATACATCGAAATCCATTTCTGCCATCTTCATGGGCAAAACGTTGGAATACAGAAGCTGCATTCTGTGGTCGGAAGTTAAAACAGAGGTTTGAACAGGTGACAGTATTTCGATCATATCTCAGGTTACAATGCTCCGATTTGGATGATTCTTGAAGCATTGGAAAGCTAACTCAAAGGGCTACAACTTTTGTGTTTTGCACAAAAGCTAGTTTGGCCTTTATCATGGAGAAAATCGCAGTTGAAATAAGGCCAGAGTGAAAACGCGAGTAGACAAAACGCGAGTTTATACCGCGTTTTGTGTAGGCGCGTTTTATAGCCGAAATTCTGCAATTTGACTCAGTCAATTCTCTTGTGTGCATACCACTTTCCAGCTATAAGATGCAAGGGAATTCGGTGCACATGCTTCTGCAATAAAAGAGAAGACCAAATGAGTGTGGACAAAAGGAAACATCATATCTTTGACTTCTTTTTACAAAATCTGAGTGGAGGAAATTATGAAGTGAGAGGAATGGAATTTCTACCACCTTTTATGCAGAAATACAGGGGAGAAGCCAGGAGGACCAGACGTAGCTAGTTTTCCTTCTTGCAACAAGTTTTCTCTCTAGTTAAGAGTTCTTAGAGAAGCATTTAGAGTTTTGACTTGTAATCATATTGTGCAAGAACATAGCAGGAATTGGAGAGCTTCACCTTCAATTGGCTAAGCTTTCTTTTATCTTTCTTATACTTGTACTTTATGATGTTTTGCATTAATAAACTTGTGAATATGAGTGTTTTATCATTCATGAGTAGCTAATTTTCTTTATCTAGGGAGTAGATGAAACTTATGGCCAAATGATATGAAGTGATTGTTATTCATTCTTGTTATGTCTTGTATTAACTTATCTACTTGTGTATGTTGGATTACTTGTTGTTGCTTGATCACCAATAGCAGGTTTATAGTTATTTTTATTCATTGAGAAATGGTAAAAATAATGGAATGACACAAGTAGAACTTGAGTTGTATATTCATGAGAATAGAAATACGTTCAAGTGGATGAAATCTGCATTTCATGTGTGAATAAGAACAGATTTAGTATTTACCAAGAGATTAGGACAAACTAATCTGTTTTAACCCATTATTATCATGAGAATGTGATTCTGGTATTTCTGGAAATGAATCCTTGGTTAAACAAGAGCAGTAACAAGTGTTGAATTAATTCATTTTAGATCTTTTGTGTCATAAGTGGAATCTACATCCCTAGATCTTAATATTTAGTGAATTCTACTCCCCTTGAGATATTGCATTTATCTATTTAAGAATTTTTGTAGTTGAATTAAAATCTGAAGTTTCTGCTCAAATTAATTGTGAGTCTAAATAATAGAGTAAATTAGTATCTAATAATTGTTTTAAATTGCTCCTCGTGGGATCGACCCGATACACATCTCGTACTACAATTGCGACCTGTATACTTGCAGTCCAACGGGTGTAAATTCGGAATTAAACTTGCACTTAAAGTAAAAACCCGTCACCACCCACTAATTTAAGAGGTTGGGTTGGGTAAGTTGGGTATTGGGTAAATTTTGGGTTGGGTAATAAAAACCCATATATATTTTGGGCGGTTTGGGTATTTGTGTTGGGCACCCATTACCCAACTTTTTCCTCTTTTTATGTTTTTTATGCAAGTATAACCCATCCTATTGACACATGGAAAAAGACATTCTTGTGTACAAAAGTGTTACCACCACCCCCCCCCCAAAAAAAACCCCGGGGCAAAAAAAAAAAGTGTTAATTTTTGGAGTAAGTTCCCTGTATTTTGGTTGGACTTTTTGATGGTTTAGTAAAGGGGTTAGCAATTATCATTTAAACGTAATTTGACCTCTGCTATTGTAGAGCAAGAATCATCAGCCTATGACTAGTTGACCGAGAGTCGTCCCTATGGCAAATATATATCAATAAACATTTCTGAGACAAGTGTTGTAAAAATTCGTTTATGGAGCGATTAAATATTGAAGTAATAGCCAAATTTTTGTTAATCCTTTCACTAAAGATTTTTATGCTAAATGTTGAAATTATAAAGATATGGTTTATTGAAAGCTAATTATTTGACAAGAGATTCTTTGTTATAATTTTTTCCGTTACACTCGTTACATTATTTAGTTGATTGACATGTGTCCCATGCAATAATAAATAAGAATTTGAGTTTTAAAATATCTCTTAGTTTGGACCAAAGCTATACCCAGTTTGAAAATCCTTACTTGTATAAAAAATAGAGAGTTCATCCAAGTAGTTTAAATAGTTAGTATGTGTGTGTATTTGTGAAAGTATATTAGTGTGTATTGTAATGTGTTTGTATGTGTAAAAATAACATATTTCAAAATAGCTTAAGAAGTGAGTATATTTTTGTGTCTATGAGTGTTTTAGTGTGTAAAATTATGTGTATCTATGTGAAAATGTGTTTATGTGTGTGATTTTTTTTTTTTGTATGTAAAAATGTATTTGAGAGAGTTTATGTATCAAAATCTATTAATTAATATATTGGGTCATATTTGGGTCATGGATTTGAGATGATCCAATATGACCCAACCCAAAATTAACCCACTCTAAAGTTGGGCGGGTTGGGTGTAACCCATTTAAATGAAAACCCAACATTAACCCGCCCAAAATCCGCCCAACCCGCCCAATTGCCAAGTATATACCAAACAAGAAGGCAGACAAAAGGAAAGCTACATAACCACGAGAAAGTCATGACTCCATATCTAGTAATGACAGGAAAACATGACCAAGTGATTTCAAATACATAGTAAATGCCTTCAGTTTTGTACACGAGACCGGTGTTTTAGCATTTACATGAAAATGAATCTTGCATGAATGCAGATAGCAGTTGACTCCATATTTCATAGTAATTGGAAGACAATACCAATGTAGTTTCAAAATGCATGGCAAATGCCATCAGATTTGTACACAAGACCAGTGTTTGAGCCATTTACATTCCTGTCTAAAATCTCGTTTTCTCGTGAAAAAGGAAGGAAATGAATTTTGCATGATGAAGACCACTCATTTCACAAAACCACATCATTGCCAAGCAAAGAAGTAAAACTGTGAACTTTATAGTCTGCGATAGCCTGGTTAAATGAGAAAGAGATTTGACCAGTTAAAGAAGCATCTCCAGTCTCAGAACTTAGCAAAAAATTCCAACAAAATCACACTACTGCATCGGTTATACACAACTGTCCAGTACAAATAACAAACTCCGGATTATCATTACCACTCAAAAAATTTCCGGTATCAACTCGATAAAAGGTTATCCAAAGTCAGACCTTAATTTGTCAAGAACTACAACATTTCCAGAAGTGCAGTTGATAAAGGAAAAGAGAATGATGACAGGCTGATAGCTACAGAATGACACGTAAATTTGAAACAGACAGCAGTTTTCAGGGTTAAGAAAAGAATACCTTGATAGATTCATCTTATCTGCCTTGGTTTGTGCAGTATGATGGTATGCACGTAGCCTTGCGACCAATTCAGTTGCATCTTTTGCAGCATTGACAGCAAGCACCTGCATTAGAAATATTACCCAGTTGCGATTAGGAATTCAAAGGAATGATAACAAAAAAAGTTAGATACTTCGCTTGTTATTATAGTTTGAACCTTGGGAATGATCAATAAAGATTCAGCAAATTCTGCAATAGCTAGCTGCTCCCGAGATCCTAATGTGGTGGCCAGGTTTTCCAAATAGACAGATAAGGCAGCTTCAACAGCACCCCGTCCAGCAACAACCTGTTTTCATAAAATTCACTACAAATCAACATGAGCTGTGACAACACATGAATAAGATAACATAGAAAAACTTTTACTGTAGACTAGCAATAGTTGACGTGCCTTGCAGGTGATTGTAATATCTTGAAATATATTATTCTTTAGATACTAAAATTTTTTTATGAAATGTTGATCATCAATATCATAATATAGTATTTTTATGTTATTCTTTTTAAGCTAGTTACTTTTAAAAATTTTATTAAATGAAAAGAGACAGAAAACATTCAAATGTAGTTGACATGTCCCTTAGTATTCAATTTAGAATCATGAAGCAAATGCTTTTAGATTTATAGCTTGAACTCTAACATATCATATATTGATAATATCATGTTTTACCAAAACTATTATATATTCATGATTCTATTGCATATAAATCACAATCATCACAATTTTTTTATAAACGAAAAATATAATTAAGTTAGAAAAATAAACATACATGTAATTTGAATTCTTTGTATTATCTTAATTCTATTTTTGTCAATAATGGAGTATAAATGATCCACCATATAAAGTTTTTTTGGTTTGCACATTCTAACAATTAAAATTTTATAGATAGAGATAGTTGGAGTTATTCTATTTTTCTTTTCTTTTATTCATATTATTAGTAAAATATCCAATGAGAAGCAAAAGCAAAACATCTACTTTTTTCATATGAGCACAATATTTTTGGTTTTAGTATCAGTTTTTTTTATGATCATGGAATTGGAATGAGAATTGTGGCTAATTAACAAATTTAAATATTAATTTGTTGTATGTTGCAGTGTTTTAGTTTTTAAATTTCCAACTTTTAATCCATCACCGCTATCATTATTATCAATTATTGGAATGCACTAAATCTGTCTAATTACAATTGTCACCATAAATGAAATTTACTTAATTTTAAATCTTTTCATTTCATAACTGTTTCCATTATTCACAAATATTACAATACAATAAATATATGTAATTATTAGGAAAATAAGGGTATTTTGGACATCACAAAAAATAATTTGGATATCATTTTCATTTTATCATTCTTCATTTTAAATGTACTCTTAGTATAATTCTTATTTTGTCATTGAAGATGGCCTCTGGCTTGATGGATGGACTTGGTTTGCTCAAACCAATACAAAATAAAGCATTACTATATTATTGTCAATAACAATGTTTGCCTTCCCCTAGATATCAATGATTTGGATGTTGTTTTTGGTATTATTTGAATTGTATTCTACCTCTTTAATTCATTTGCACTTTAGTTTATGTCATTTTATAATAGTTTTCAATTTTTTTCAATTTTTCTTATTTTGATTGGTTGCTATTAATGATAATAGTGGTTTATATGGTACTCTTTAAGATTTTTTTTTCCAGTTTAATACTAATACTTCAGTTATAAAGGTGTCATCATTTTTTGTATATTGAAATTCCATTGGGTGCAACATGAAAAATTCTTCATATTGGTAAAAAGGTGTATAATTGTAAATACTCGTGATATTTGTATGAAGATTGAAAATATACATATGAATATGGGTTTTCTTCTCCTTGTATGTTTCTCTATTTTCTGGAGAGTATCTATTTTTTGAAATTATACAATCTAGACTACTTACTAATAAGAGGATAGGAAAGGGAAGCGACATATGTGCCTGCTGTGGTGACAATGTGGAAACCATTGAACATATGTTATTCTTTTGCCCAACTGCCAAAGTGGTATGGAAACTTGCTCCAGTGAAATGGGACGGGATAGCTGAACTACAAGACAACTTTTGGAACTGGTGGGTTGCTGTGATGCAATCAGCAAAGGAGGCACATGGCCTGGACAGAATCCAGCTTACGGTTAGCATTTTATGGCAAGTGTGGAAGGCTAGAAACAAAATGACTTTCCAAGCTGAGAGGGGGAATACAAAACTGATTGTCGACAAAGCTCACAGTGAATGGCTTGAGTATGAAGCTTGCAATGAAACCAATGGAAGACCAGCTACACCAGCAGAGGAGAATGGGCAATCACAACAGAAATGGGAACCACCTAAAGAAGGTGTGATAAGGATAAACACGGATGCGGCACTCTCAGCTAAGATGGTCCGGACAGGCCTGGGGATCATTGCGCGGAATTGGCGTGGAAAGATAGTGAAAGCTAAAGGCATCATGACACGGAGGAGAGGAGCACCAGCAATCGAGGAAGCAATGGCAATAAGGAGTGCGTTGGAAATGGCCACAAATGCAGGATGGACTACAATAGAGGTCCAATCTGATTGCAAATGTGCGGTAAGCCTAATCAACTCAAGCAATAGACAGGATTGTAAGCTGCAAACGATCCTAGATGACATTGAAGACTTGAAGAAGAACTTTGACTGTTGTGTGTTTTTGTTTATTCCCAGGACTGCTAATACTTGTAGCCATGCTTTGGCTCAATTTGCAGTTAAGTCAGTTAGGATAATTGAATGGGAGAGATCATTCCCATCTTGGTTATCAGAACTAGCTAGGAAAGATATGGGGATAGTTACCCCATTTTGTAATTAACTCTTGTAATTTCAAGTGTTAATATATATAAAATTGGTATCTTTTGTTGGAAAAAAATTAAGAAATTTTGATACGTATAATAATTGGAGATGGAGTCTAAGGATAGGTAAATAGTTTTTAATGAGCAATGTTTAATTATAATTACCAATACTATTAAGATGTGATCAATTGGAGTGTTTTATTTCTTTTAATTAGTGCCACATTAAAATGCAATAATTCTAATTAAAAGACATGAGGGTAATTTAGGGATAACAAAAACTAAGATAAAAAAGTGATTACACTTGCACTCCCTAATACCAAAATTCATACTTTTTATATAGTAATGATAATGATGATAATGATAATGATGTGGGGAGGGAGGAGGAAGAAGGGGGAGGAAGAAAGAGAGGAGAAAGAGGAGGAGGAGGGAGGTGGATGGAGGAGAGAAGGGGAAGGGGCGGGTGGTGGTGTATTTTTTTTTTTTTTTTTTTTGTATATTTGGAGTTGTTTTTGATATATTGTATGGATGTGGTGTTCTTGAAGTTGTTTTTATTTATATATTACTGTAGCATTGTATATTAAAAACTTGTTTTTTCAGAAAGTGAAGAATCCAAACAGAAATGCATGCCTATTGAATGACATTTGGTTATACATAAAATATGAATAGCGGTGAATATAGAGCTATACAAGGTGGCCGTCTGCAAATGAAATTCATTAGCCTGATTTGACATCTTGTATGTGTAACATTCAAATATTCTTCAGACAACAGAATCATGACAAGTTCAAAACTCAGAAATATAAACATTTATCAGTAGTTCAATCAGCCAGAATTGAGTTTTGACAATATTGTCGTGAACGTACAAAAAAATCCATCAAAGTAAATAATAATAGTGTGGAACAGAAAAATAGTAGCATACTTGATTTGAAAAATAGCAATAGCTAGCCAACACCAATTCCATAAGCAATCAGAAGTTGTTAAGCATCAAATCTGATCACAGAAATTGATTTGGCAACAAATTCTTATATTTAAATCATGAAAACTGGGGTCTAGGCTAATAGTAAAAATTTAATTTCCCATTAACTGATGAGAATTGACTAGGCTGCGATCCATATTTCATGCAGGTCTTTCAGATTCAGAACACAGAAGTGCAGATACTAAGTTATAAAACAAGCTAGTCAACAAATTAGGTGTTTACTGTAGTGGATTCCAGTGTCCTTTTCACAATGCATAATGCATCGTGCAAAGCCCTGTCCATCTCATCCAGCATAAAGTCATTTGCACCTCTTAGTATCAATGAAACCTGAAAAAATTAAGAAGAATAATGTCATAAAACAATTGATATTGGCATCTGTAGCATTTGAGTTAAGTTTGGCAATCAACGTTATCTTTTCTTCTACCTCTTTTTTTTTTTTTTTAAGGTGCCCCTTGGGGAGATGTGGGAAGTATTCTACTTACCGCACTAGTTGTTTTGGTCCCTTTTATCATGATCACGTCATCATCAGCAACATGCTCTTCCACCACTTCATCGGCATGTCCAAGAAGTGATGGATCAAATGTTTCTTCACCTTCCATATCAGCGAATGTTGAGACCTGCAGAGTGGCAAATCCATCAACTCAACACAAATATAATCAATAAAATCAATTTTCAACACTTGTTATCTCTCTGATTCTGATATTAGACCCCCCAAATGGTCAAACTTTTCACAGCTGTAAGTAAACAAAAGTCATCAAGTTGATACTCTACACTTTTCCTTTGCTCCAATCACTGTTTCCTCATGAGGAAATGCACAAAGCATATTTAGGAAATGATGCAAATGATTTTACAACCTCTAAAATCATTCGCAATGACAGGACAGTTTTAAAAAAATTCAATAGAAAAGGAACTAATCACTCTTAATAGGACGAATTCAACTCTCTTCTCTATACTTAGCAACCTAATTTCTTCCATAATTCCCTCATAGAACAAAGACATTAGGTAAAATTTTATAATCCATTTATCCTTACTTTCTAGGGAAAATAGTTTCCTGAATGAACCTTCTCTATAGACACAAAGCATACGAGGTGAAATTCATTGCTTTCAGTACAACAATCCACTGATCTTGGTTTCTCCAATTGCAGCAGTTAGGACCACAGATTACAACTTGCTAGAGCAAAAGAAAAGTCCACTCAGATACCTTCAAAGGTGTCAGCTGGAAGCTATGTTACTCGGACTCTTCACTTTGCCCTGCCGTACCCATGGCCGACTCTTCTTTTTGCACTAGAATAGCCATGTCGTCAGGACTTGGTAGCAGAGTCCGAGTAATGTAGGCTGGAAGTACCTCAAAAAAACTAATACAGTGAAGAACAAGGTGCAAAATATTTCCACCCAAATTAACAACTACATCCCCTCCCATAAATTTGACTTAGTTGTGTGCCAACATAGCCCAAGAAACAAACACATCTACTGGTCCTGCGCATACTGCAGGAAAGATTTTACCGGTAAAAGCTTAGGTCTCCTCGCTTATACATAATCAACTAGTCATTTGAGACTGCAACTGACAAGGATACCATGTACAACTTTCTCTAACTAACATGCCAAAAATGTCAACTTTATAAGCTTTACAAGTGTAATCCAATCTTCCATCAGATCAGAGAAGTACAGAACAAGGAAAACCCAATAGAAGTATACAATTCAAGTTTATATAAGAGGCCAAGAAACATACCACAGTTGCTCCTGTAGCCTTGGCAACATGGCGTAAATCCTCTTTACGGACACGTCTAACAGCAATTGCACCAGCTCCTACAAAGTACTGAAACAACATAGCATGCTTGTTATCATACCATAATTGAGCAATGAGACATCCATACATGTGGTTGCCACAAGGGTTACGACAAGACAATTACTATGTGTGACATTATGAGATGAAGCAACCAAACAAAGTAACCCTAGTCCCCAGGATATTCAATAGTACTTCCACAGTTCCACTAGAAGTTTGATTGATCAACAGAACATAGGCCTAAAACGAGTAAAGGTTGGTAGTTTTCCCATGCATATTGTATGTATGGTTCGAAGACTCGGCCGAGACCGAGACGTCTCGGCCGAGTCGTAACCGTCTCGGCCTAGGCCGAGACGATACCGCGACGATTCGAGACCGAGATATTCGTCTCGCCGAGACGTCACCGCGACGGGTTGTCACGGTCGAGTCACCCCGAGTCATCCCGAGTCAAGGTGAATTTAACAAAAAATCTATAGAAAAAAAGCAAAAGGGACAGTACTATCACGTGAAAAGATGCGTTTTCTTTTCCACGTTAAAGTGAAGGTAGTACCTTCACTTTACTTTGAAGGGTCCACGTTCACTTTACTAAATTATTGGACTAGTAGTGTTGCAGAACGTAGTAATCCTTTCCGTTTCCTTCAATTCTTCTTCATGGTAACTTAACTCTGTCTTCTTGCCGAGCTTTGGAATTCCGCCCTCTGAAACAAAGTAGAATGTTGCAAAAAGATAGTGCCCAATGGAGTCATTTGGCCATACCTTCACAGAGATAACCCAGATGGTTGTGATTCATGTCCTTTTTGCCTTGTTCTCCCTTGCCTTGTCAAGCTTAAGCAGGTAATTGATTTTCTTATTGTACCTTCAGATATTCTGCTTGTAAGGTGCTCTAAGACATTAGAGTTATTAAAAGAAACTGATCCATTACAAGGGCCAACTGTAGCTTTCCCAGACAGTCGTTTCACTTATGATATGAATATACAGATTGGTTTAGGATAGAGTATCCATTTTGGAATGCTCCATTAAGTGTATCTGTATGAGTGCTAGTAGAATTTTGGGGTTGTTAATGTAATTTCACGTTCAGATAGGATGCATTTCATTGTTGATTACAATTTAATGCCACTAAGTTGTTGCTTTTTTTCCTTCATTTATTAGGACTATTAAGTTAACATTCAGATTGGATAATTTTCATTGTTGATTACAGTTTACTGCTGCCGAGTTGTTACTTTATTCCTTCATTTGTTAGGACTATTAAGTTAAATTTAGAGCTGGGCTGCTCAATCATCCAGTGACCTTTGCAGTATAGATTCTTCATTTTTTTTTACCAATCTATCTTGTTTGTTTTTTCCAAGATTGATTGTGGATTTTATCCTTTAGTTTGACCCATGAACTTGGCTAATCTTTCCACATTGTTAAGCATTTTGAGGCTTTACGCAGAACGTAGCATGCTGGTGTCCATGAAAAATCTCACGAGGGTTAGCAAATGAGCATGCTTCTTAGCTCATTCTAAAATTCCATTGCTCCATGCACTACTGTTCCTATTGCTTTTTCAGCATCCTCCCTCCAAGCATCATGTTGGGTTCAGGGCACTCAATTTTGTCCTAATAATTTGTGAGATTGGTCATTTTTGGTGAGCAATAGCTGTGTGGATGCATCAATCACGACATTATTGCTTTGCTCATGTGTTGTTCAGTTGATGCCAGTAAGGAATTATTGGGGGCCTAGGTTGTTGAATAGCTGGCCGTCCTGCTCTTCCCTCCTGCTGATAGGTATCCCCAGGTGGAAATTAGCAATCTGCATTCACAAGTGACTCCAAAGCGTGAGTAAATTTCTTGTCTTTTTACCGGCTTTTTAATGGTTAGTAATCTTGGAGGTTGGATTTGTACTTTGCTTACTAATCCATTGCGATGCTTACTAAATTATTCTTTTTTCCAAGAATAATTTTTCCTCTATAAATTTAGTAATCCTTATGTATAAAACAAAAACTTTTGTAATTCTTGGACGACTAGGTAGCAAAGTGAGTGAAAAATCATGTCTAGTTATATATATATATGACGATGGTTAACAAAGAAATTGGAGAGATATGAGAATTGCTTCCACTGTACGTGTATATTTTTGTGCTAATAGAGTGGGACATTTAGTATTATCTTCCAACTTATTATAATACATAATCATCCTGGTGATCATGATCATGAACTAAAAACTATAGGAAGATGGAGAGCTAAATTATATGTTTAAGTTAATCACCCATCAACAAACAAAATGCCGAAGTTCTTATAATAAATGAAAAAATGATCATTGTTGCAGGTTTACATTATAGATTAGATGTTTAACTTACTAATTTAATAGAAATAAATTATTATAATTACAAAATGTTAGAAACTGCTTGTTGTATTTTTTTCATATATCTTTAATTATTTTGTGATGTATTAACCATTTATATTGATATGTGTAATAGTTACAATGACGAGCAAGGATATTGGTTGGGAACATGGTAAACCCGTGGGAGGGAATAGAAAAATTGTGAGATGCAATTATTGTGGAAAAATAATGCATGGTGGCATTACAAGGTTGAAAGAACATGTCGGTCATGTCATAGGACAAGTTGAGCCTTGTCCAAGGGCCTCAAGTGAAGTTAGAGATTTAATGAAAATGCATCTAAAGATTGGTAAGATTCAAAGAGCTACAATAAAACAGAAAAAAGAAGAAATATTGAATTCTTTCCAACAAGAAAGTATGCATGGTAATTTCAACATGGTTGGCGACGAGGAGGACGAAGCCTTTTTTGAAATTGATGAAGAAAGTCGGATGGCGTTGGAAAAAAAACAAATGAAGCAAGCAATTAGAGAGAGCCAATACTTGCAATTTTTAGACGAACAACGAAGGCATTCGGTATCTGGGAGTCGACCTTCTATGTTTATGTCAGGTATGATTTGTAAACTAAAATATTATAACAAATTTGATACTATTTTATTAAATATAATTACATAAAGTTGCAATTTAGTCATTCATTTTTTATTTGTTAAATATTGTGAATTTTAGGGAATATGGGTGTTGGCACTTCAAACCCAACGACTTCTGAAAATAAAAGAGGATTGTCACGTAATTTCAGTGTCAGACAAGCAGATGAAATGACAAGCAGAGGAATTGAATCACATATGTTTCCTTCGAAACAAAAATCAGTCAAATTAATGTTTGCGAAGGAAAATATAAAAAGAGTTGGTAAGGCAGTTTCAAAGTTTTTTCATTTCAATGCTATACCATTTCATGCAGCTGACAATCCTTATTATCAATCGATGATTGATGAAATTGCCAAAGCTGGTTCTGGTATTAAAGGCCCTTCAGCTTATCAAATTGGAAATGAATATTTAGATGAAGAATTTGAAGAGCTTGAGAAATATCTTCGAGATATTTATGATAAATTTTCAACTTTTGGTTGTACACTTATGTGTGATGGGTGGAGCACTCGTACAAAACATCCAATAATAAATTTTATGGTATACTGTGATAGGCACATGATATACCATAGTTCAGTTGATTGTACCAATATTAAGAAAACTGCTGAATATATTTTCAAGTTAATGGATGAGGTAGTAGAGGTTGTGGGGGAAAAAAATGTTGTGCAAGTTGTGACAGATAGTGAATCTAGTATGAAAGCTGCTGGACAACTGTTGATGAAAAAAAGAAAAAATCTTTTCTGGTCACCTTGCGCTGCGCATTGTATAGATTTGATGTTGGAGGATATTGGCAAAATGGATAATGTAAAAGAAACTATTGCTCAGGGGAAGAAGATAACAAGTTTCATATATAACAGTGACAAAGTAGTGAATCTGATGAAGACATATACAAAAAAAAAGGGAACTGCTACGTCCAGGTATCACTAGATTTGCAACTGAATTCATTTCTATGGAAAGTCTTCTTCGGCATTGTACAGAACTGAAAAGAATGTGCACCTCAGATGAATGGGCAGAGTTTAATAACACTACCAAGAGAAAAGCAGAAGCTATTAAAGTAGCTGAGTTGATATTGTCAGAGAAGTTTTGGAAAAAAGTTAGAAATGTGTGTGCAATAATGGAGCCTCTGGTCAAAGTTTTAAAAACTATTGATCAAGATAATAAGCCAACATTGCCAATTATTTATGAGGCAATGGATAGAGCAAAAATGGCTATTCAAAAGTCGGTGAAATCTTGGAAAACAATTTGGGAAGTGATTGATAATAGATGGTACAATCAACTTCATCGGGATTTACATGCGGCAGGTAATTTAAAATATTACATCCAATTTAAATATGTAATTTATTTATTTATTTATTTTCTAATTTTGTTATTTTATTGTATTTAGCATATTTTTTGAACCCGATCCTTCAATATTCTGGAACTTGTGAGTTTAATCTGGATGAAGTTCGAAGAGGGTTAAAGAACGTCATTGCAAAGTTGGAGCCAAATTTAGATGCACAAGTTGATTCAATAAATGAGGTATTCTTTTGATTATTTTATTTATTTATATTAATCAACAAATTTTAAAATTTTAACACTTGTGTATACATTATTTTTGTAGATCAAAATTTTTGCAGACAAAAAGGGAGGCTTTGGAAGTGCTATTGCAGCAAGAGCATTACCAAAATCTTTACCAGGTTTCAACTTAATTCATACTTACATAAACATCCAAATCATATAAATGAAGTTAATATTTTTATAATATTAAAATAATAATAATAAATGAATGTTATTATTACTTTGTTTGTTTAGCTGAATGGTGGCTTAACTACGGTGAAGATGCGCCAAATTTAAGGAATATTGCAGTGAAAATATTGAGTCAAACCTGCACATCCTCTGGTTGTGAGCGAAATTGGAGTACATGGTCATTAATTCATACAAAACTACGCAACCGTTTGGCAGTTAAAAAATTGCATAAATTAGTTTTTGTGCATTACAATATGCGATTGAAGGTGAAAAATTTGATGCATCAAAGAGATACTGATGATTTCTACAACCCAATTGACTTGAATCACATTTTTCACCAAGATGATATATTGGATGATTGGATAAGAGAAAATGAACAACCCACATTGCCTGAAGATAATCTGGATTGGTTGGATAAGGGCATTCATCAAACTGAATCAAAAAGTAGTGAATATCAAGAACATGACAACGATGGTTTTGGTGATACATTGTCCCAATATATTACCAAAAGAAATAAGAAAGGTCTTGCTGCATCCTCAAGTAGGAAACAAAAAAGTAAGACTAAACAAACCAGTAAGCAGACTGTTCCGTCATCTTCAAATAAAAGTGACAGCAGTAATGATGATGATGACAATGGTGACAATGGAGATGGAGGGAACAATTCTTCCAGGCATAGTGGTTACAATCGAGATAGCCAACAAGCAGGAGGTATGTCATGGGCTCAAGGACAAGATAATTATTATGCCACTCAAGATACTGATCATGGCTATCGTCCTGGTATAGAAGCACAACGTCAATTCCTCAATGATTTAACTCAATTTTCAAGTGAGGATACTTTCTCTCACCATTCAGGGTCACAAAGATATAGAGGAGTCAATGATCAGATGCAAAATTTGGGTATATACTCAACTTATGAGCATGAATCTAATCAAAACCGTAGTACTAGTCAATTGGGATATGGCTATGACCAATCATATGGAATCACTCCTGACTATTACAGTGGATATCGGCCATTTGACAGACCTGGACAGGTTGAAAGGTCTACTAGCATTCATGGTAGTGGATACTATGAAAAGGAAATAGATAAGTCTCATGATGGTTCTTCTTTTGATTCCAATAACATTGGATTTTATGGTCATGATTCTACTGCATCATATGGTACCAGCGATAGTGTTAACTATCGAGGATTTGGATACTACCATCAACAAATCATCTCCAATCCAGAAGTTCTTCCGTCCAATGATTATGGAACATCTAGTCAATCCTCACATCCAGTAAATACACCAGATAACTCGTTTACACTACCTACTCAAGGTCCTATGCCACTTCCACATCTGTTTTACCATTCATCGACCAATCAGGATGATTTTGAACCACATCGTCATTCTACTTGGTATTAACAGGTACGAAAATATAAAGTACTAGTATATCTTTTTACATATTTACCTTTATCTAATATGATTTCTTTTTATTTTTGGCAGGAGATTGATCAAAATATTCCAACTTTATGCTATAAATAAATCTTTAGTTTGTATTGTTAATGGTTGATATTACTTTTGCAATTATTAGTTTTAAAATTGTGGTCTATGTTATTTTGATTTTATTTGTGATGCCATTGTTTTAAATAATTAAAAGTACTTATCGTGTGTAATATGTATAAAAATAGTACGTTTTACAAATTTTCTTTTGTTATTTTTTATTATTTTTGTTTAGCATATTTTTTTTTATATTATTAACAGTTTTTAGAATATTAAATGCTTTAAAATTTACGTCTCACCGAGACCGTGACCGATATGCCGAGACCGATGTGGAACGTTCCGGGCCGCGACCGCGACCGCGACCGCGACCGCGACCGCGACCGCGACCGCGACCGCGACTTTGAACCATGTAGATATCTAAAAGAGTACATGCATGAGTGGACTGAGGATAAGCTATTCATTTGATGTCGCACCAAAACAAAATTGCACACTTCAAGCACATCTAGTTATATATTCATTTTAGAAAGTGCAATGCAACATTACACAGGGCAAATAAAAGCAAGACACAATTTTCTACTCAAACAGGTTGAGGGTTTTCCCAAATGTGCCTACAGTTTCATTCAGCTACAGAATTGTCAAGTGCTGAATACAGCTGTGAAAGAAACACAACAATGCAGGAACTTACCTTCAGTGCCATGTCATCAATCCCTTTTGCAGTTAAAACAACGTTGGCCCCAGCCTTGAGAAGCTTTTCAATGCGTTCTTTTGTCATGTCAGCCTCTCTGTGAGAAAAATCTGTCAATGCTAAAATACACTACGAAGTATGATTACTAAAAGGATGTTTGCTTGATATGCTTTATGAGGAAGATATTTTTTTTGGAGAACATGGGTTTTCTGTTCACCACCTACCAAACGATGCATATATATGATACTGAAGCTCTTGCAGCCATAATTCAAATTGAAAATAAAGTATGACAGTGTAACATACTTCATCATAAAGAATCACCTTTGACGAATTTTTTCAAGCTCCCGGGGATCAGTGACTAAAACTTGAACACCCATTTGCATTTTTGTTTTCTGAAGATTAAAATCGAGGCAAGCAATCCGGGCAGGGGCAACTCTCATCTCATGGGCATCCCTTGGGCAGCACGTCCTGTATTCAAAGCATACCCTTTCAACAGATAGCTATCCCTTGCACTTTTTCCATGGGCTTTAAGTATGTTAATTCCCTGAAAAGAGGAAGTGTAAAAGTTAGTCAAGTCAAAAGAATGGAATGGATTTAGCAAAATTCTTATCCTCGACAGAGTCCACTTTATATGTTTTATGGAAAACCATTTTCCCCAACAGAAAGCAGATTCACAAGCTTAATTGATTCAAGATCTGATTATATACAACAAACTGTGCCAAGAGAAATTTAACAATACATGCGACCGACTTTGATCGGATATTTCACTTCACCCCGAGCATTCGTCATCTTTACCGCCTGTACTGCTTCAACAACCTAATCATAACACGGTTATCAAAAAGAAAAAAAAAAGACTCTTGATTTTAGATACTTCAAAATCAATCCAATTTAGAAAACATCAAGGAAACAAATCCAATCCGTGGAGAACCCTAATCAGATGTTCATCCTTCATGCATCACAGAATAGATGCTGGGTTTTCAGTTCTCAGTGTTCGTGGTTGCATCCTTGGACAGAAACGTCCTTTTCAAGAAGATGGTCACAATAAGATATTGCATGGAACATACGGGAAGAATACTGCAAGTGACATGAAAGCGTGATTATGATCCCGCAGCAGAATGCTCGGCACGTTCTATGTCGTGTGATCTTCAAACGTCATCCTCACAGTATGATAAGATACTACTGCCTGGCAGGCTCCTCAAGTTAATAATTCCACTCAAATTAGTCTACTACTTAGTCTGACTAGTCATCAGAAATGGCAATGGATAATGTGGATTACCAGATTCGAGCAAGGTTATAAAGCAAAGTTTGAGAGTTGTGCTTCAGCAGTCAATCCCGAAAGAAATCCAAGGGAAAAACATTGGTAAAGAACAAGTACGATATCATTAATGGAAGGTATGGTAACAAGGAAAACGCTGCATCAGTAATAAAGAAAATATTGCAAGATCACATGACAGGAAGAGTATCGTGAAAAAGCAAAGAAGTAGTGCAGGGTGTTGGAGAAAGTTAATCACGAATTGTACTTTCTCAAAGGATAATCCTTGACGTGAATCCTTCCGCCGCACGTGTAGAAACAGAAGAGAGTGCGGCTGGTCGAGACATGCACATCTAACTACTAATCATTATTATACTAATCTGAATCCGTATCTCGTCTATTTCGAACTGAGAAGAAGCTATCAGTGTGGAGGCAGAACAAAGGGGCTTCACCCCCTGGAATGTCAAAGCTTTTCAAGCTTTTCAATTTCCTAAATTCATTATGCTGGGAGCTGTAGCACCAAACATTCGGTTGCCACGTGAGTCCGGTCTCCATCCGATGCCCAGTCCTGTAAATTAGTAAGCTACCATCGCCATCGACATCCCCGACAACATCAATATCATGAAATTCATAGTCAAAACCTGGCAATGGAATGCTCAACTCTTTTATCCATGATGATGTCGTGGTGGTCTCCTGATACTTATCCTTTGTCAGCACCCATATATCCACCATGGAGGTGGGTTCTATAGTTGCTGCATATGGATCCACCAAACAAAGGTTTCCTTTCAATTCCACCAAACTTGGAAACCTACAGTAATCGTCTAGGTACCCGTTTAATAGCCCTCTAGCCGGTGGCCGGGGAACATCTTCAAATCTTTCTTCATCCAAATTGAAGGATAAGATGCGAATATTGTTGCCGTCTTCTGTCTCCACTCTCCAGTAAAAGATACCATCTACGAAAATTCCCCAACCCTCCAGATCAACAGCATCGATCTGATAAGGACACTTGCTACCAATCTTTTCCCATGATCCCCCTAATAATATACCACTACTACTACTATTGACATTATTAGTATCTCCAGCACCAGCAGCAGAAACGGCGGCCGAGATTCTCAGGATCTCACAACCAATGATAGGGCTTGGCCCGCTGGGTTTGGGAGCAATCAAGTGGATCACGATATATTCGTTCCTGGTGTCAATGAATCCGAAACCCCCTCCGTCGACATAGAGGCGCCCAACGGTGGGCTCTGGTAGCGTGATTAACTCTTTGAGGCTAGGGTTACACAGAAAATATCTGTGTGAATTGGCTAAGCACACTAGACCACGGGCCACTGAAGATGATGACAACATTCGAAGCCTGCCATCAATATGACTAATGCCAGTGCTAATCGTCATAATCTCATTGTTGCCGGCAGTTGGATCTTCCTGACCATCATCTAAATCCAAATTCGTGGAGTAAATTATGTCTCTGTCATCAAAGGTATAGGTATCCAAAACCAATAGCATAGGATGTTTCTTGGAGAGCTCATAGTGTAAACTTTGGAAAAGAGGGTCCGACAAAAGATTACGCCACTGTTTGCATACACACCTTAACTTGCACAGAGTCTTCACTCCAATAAATTCTGATAGTAATATCTTAGCCAGAAGATCGTCAGGCAGATCATCCCATGTCCTGCCTTCAGCCCAAAGCATATTTGGCGGCTGCTCCATGCAATCTCTGTAGTCGGCTACCACTGGAAAATGGGGTTAATTACTTTTCACCTTCCTTGAAACTATGCTTGTGTTGATACTGAAAAACCTGGTGCTCTGACAATTGAAACATAAAGGGTTTTTTTTTCTGGATAGGATCGGAGCCATGAGATTTAGTCGCGACCACCTTATTCTATCCCCAGTAGCATACGTCTTCTTATTTTTCAAACAGAAAAATAAAAAGGTTTCCTTCTTTGAGATGAAATTAAATACTAACCGATAAGCATTAAAGATCCCATTTTAATACGCAGAATCCATCACTTAGCCGAAAATCTTCAAGATTAGTTATCCAGCGTACTACTGAGATTAGTGTCCCCTTTCTGAATCACTTAGCCGAACATCTCTCTAAGATTCGTTATCTAGCGCACCACTGAGTCTAGTATTCTATCCCAAGTTCCACAGGTCTTCTGATTTTCCAAACAGAAAAATAAAAATGTTTCTTTCCTTGAGACTTTATTAAATACTAACTGATAAGTATTAAAGATCCCATCTTCGATAAGCATTAAAGATGCCATCTTTAATACGCAGAATCAATCACTTAGCCAAAAATCTCTTCAGGATTAGTTATCCAGTGCATCACTGAGATCACTTAGCCGAAAATCCCTCCAGCATTAGTTGTGTAGAGATTAGTGTCCTTTCTGAATCGACGTCCCAACTCACAAGTTCATGATAATAGTAATTTTCTTTTTAGTGTTAATATATAACTACGCTTCCCCCCGAGAAGTTTGACCAAATCAGGGGTCAATATTGTGGTTGATCTTCTTGAATGCAGTTCGAATACTGTGCTTGCAGAATCGTAGACCAGTTTAACGGATTTGGAATTATTTTACTCCCTCCGTCCCAGAAAGTGTG
Organism: Coffea eugenioides; assembly: GCF_003713205.1. Lineage (NCBI taxonomy): Eukaryota > Viridiplantae > Streptophyta > Magnoliopsida > Gentianales > Rubiaceae > Coffea > Coffea eugenioides. The sequence goes on along the minus strand of NC_040036.1, from coordinate 25,687,106 downwards.
TCGCATTTCGGGAATTGTAATTATTATCAACAGTGCAAGACTTTTAAATGATTTGCATTTAAGTTCCGGCAATGGCCCTTGACTTTCAATATATTCATAACGTGGGTGAATGATAAAAGGGGCATAAGTTGTGATAAGACATGCGGGACCCAAAAGATTTAAATGTCTCCACACTACTTTGAAGGAAAGTGTCATGCACGATTGCTATTACCATTTCACGTGAGAGTCACGAACTATTGAGTGTAGTGTTGGTACTTGGTAAGTGAACAGAAATGTGTCACATTGGGCCCACTAAAAGGTAAGAAAAGGCTGTCACATTGAAGGGTATGGAGCGGAAATGTGTGAAAACTTTCATTGCCAATTTTAGTAAGTGACAATTATTTTGGGACGGATAAAAAAGGAAAGTATGACACTATCAATGGGACGGAGGGAGTATTTTTTATTAGTTTTCATTGCTTCTACTTGGCTTAAGCCTTGAATTGCAAAGCTTCCGGTTATTCTTTGCCTTTTTAATTTTAAAATTTTGAATATTACTCAATTACAGGCTTCCTAATCGAAATCAAATTATGCTGGTGTGCGATTAGCTAGCCAAGGTTCTTCTTGGACAAGGTTTAACTTTTAATAGGACACTCTCTAAGAGGTGGTCAAGAAATTAGCCAATGGCAAATTTAGAAAGGAAATAAGTTTTCGTTGTTTCAAACTTCAATGTGAAAATGAATACGCAAATGATGGCTGAATAGCTTTAACCCTTTCATGTTTTCCCAAGGTTTCTGGGGAATGTTCTGGAATGAAACCTAGATATTTTTTGAAGGGGCAGTTTGAGAACATATGAGTGTATGAATGGCAAGATGAGTTAAATTTTGTTATCTGGTTAATGGTAAGAGAAGTGATTGATAATATATAGTAATCTAGAAGGTAAATCTCTATTATCTCAAAATTGAGAAGGGAGGTGTATAGCATTTCTAAAAAATTAGAGGGGAGGTGAGTGTAATTTATCCTTAATTTTATTATAATTACAGGGGAGGAGAGTGTATAAATGTTAGGAAAGTTAGACAAACCTTAACTTAAGAAGCACCACTTTTGCCGTGATTTATTTACCTTTTTTCTTTTGTTTTCTGGTTCCATAAATTTGAGATCGTATCGCGCAAATTTGAGCTTTTAATCGAGAGAACTGCCACAATAAAAATCACCCCATCATAAATTAAATCCATCATGTGGTTCTCTCTTTGCAAGCCCTTCTTTAAATCCATATACGAAAACAGTTTCTTAATGCACCAGCAATTAGATTCTAGGTCATAGAGTTGTACATCGAATTAAATAGTTTGGTACTCGATTTGAACCCAACTTGAACTAAAATTCGCTCAAACTTGTTTGCTTAGGTATCAATTCAAATTTGAACATGACTTCAAACTCGAAAATATTAGCGAACCAATCACGATCTTCACGATATTCGACTCTATATGTTCAGAAAAATATAAAGCAAGTAAATTTCATAAAAACATACCTATAGTTTCCTTCCTTATTCCGCTTCTGTTCTTCCTATATATTATTGTTTATCTTATAAAATAGCAAGCATATAATACTCTTGTCTTTTAAATATGTATAATTGATTTTAATCACATCCCTAACTCATCGTAACAGATTTCTTGAATATGCAAAATTGACTTTAATCACATCCTTAATTCATCATAATAGATTTTTAAATATCATAGAGCAAAAATTAAGAGCAAAAAGCAACAAATTTGTGTGAAAATCTAATATAATGCAACACAAATTTCAAGCTAAGCCAAGTTTTGATTGTATGTGTTTGAATTTGACATTTTGACAAGCCCGGTCAAACTTTTCATGAACATATATTTGAAATTTCAAACCAAATTCGATCAGTTTCTTTCAAAAAATTATCAAATACAAATCAAGTTCAATTTTTTTTTTTAAAATTTTCAAACTAATTTTGAACATACCTCTGTTTGATTCGTTGAAACTTGTTTTCAGCCATAGCCAAGACAAACTTTTCATGAACATGCATCTAAAATTTCAAACCAAACTTGCTAAATGTCTTTCATAATATTATCAAACACAAGTTAAGTTCAAACGTTACTTTTAATCTTTAAACTAATTTTAAACATACCTCTGTCCGCATCGTTGAGACTTGTTTTCAGTCCTACTTGGTCAGAGTTCTACAAATCAGCATTTAACATTTAAATCATATATTTATCCAAGAAAAAGAAAAACATTTAATTCCATAAGGCGGTGGAGTTAGTTTTTTTTTTTTTTTTTGTCGGTAACGGTAGATGTCCTATAACCTAATCTAGGGGGAAGGGGTAAGGGGAGATGGTCAACTAAGACCAGCCACATATTGTGGCAAATTTGAGGGACGCAGGGGTAGAACCCCTGACCTCCAGCATCACCAAAGAGGGTGATGACCACTGAACCAAATGGCCAGTGGCAAAATGCAACTATCAAGATTCGAACTCAAGACCTTTGTAATAGAAAATCAATGTATTAACCGTTGCACCATCACATCTTAAAAAGATGGAAACGCTTTCGAATCACCAAAACCAAAACAATTTCAACGTCAATTTTGTTAGTACCCAATAACATGGCTGCAACGTGATGCTGCCCAGGATCGAACTGGGGACCTTTAGTGTGTAAGACTAACGTGGAGTTAGTTGTTATTCCGCTAAGTGGTATGTGACGACCCCACCTCCCCCTAAGGCGTACCAAAGGGTTCGGCGGACCGCCTGCCCAGCTCTCGCCAGGACTCACTCACTATCTCAATCGAGTCACGTACACACATCCATGAACCATAAATAACATTCCCAATTCAAGCTTATAATTTACATTAATAGAAATCGAAGTACAAAGTCTCAATACACCAAACTAGTTCAGAACGTATACAATCCAAGTACAACATGTTTCATTCGAGGAATAGCGCGAGTACAAGACCAAAAAGTCAAAAGTCAAACAAAAGGCTACGCTAGTCTTTTACAAGTCTCACGCATCACTCGTACCCCTGAAAGGAAAACAAATGGAGTGGAATGAGCTAAGAGCCCAGTGAGGTTCCAAATAGCAAATTGACCATTATTTATAAGTACGAGTTTTCGATATAGCAAAGTAACGAGTGCATAAAGTGTTCATAAATGTGAACAGTAGCACGTCAAGTAGCAATCTTAAAATGAGCGCATGTAGAAAATTTTTCAAAAGAAACAATAATCCAATAAACAATAATCATTCCAAAGTATAAGGATACGGATGACTCTCAGGAGTCAAATTCCCATTGCATTACCAGAAGCTTGATCCCGTAGTAGTTGACACTCCGTCAACTTTCAAGTAAGTAACCAATCCAGTAGAACACCACTTAAACGACTCTCCGTCCACCGTTCAACCCCCAGCTGGGCCCAAAATCCTCAAGAACACGGGTGGTAATACTCGAGTATACCGATTAGTCGAGGATATATCACTCCACTCGACGATACAAGAGACCCAGGGTTCGTTACCCAATCGACCAAGCCCTTGCCGGCTCGACTAGAGTAACTCGCCACAGGGTTTCTGGAATTCCAGGAAGTGCGCGCATCATAAACAAGTATATCAAGTCAATTGCAACAATAAACAAGTATATCACGTAAGGGCAAGTGCGATAAAGTACACTCTTGCCCTTACAATTCACGTATATAACATGTAATCAGATTGGTCACGTATCAAGTTCAAGTATCAAGTTCAATTCGGTATTTGAAAGCACTCACCCAAAAGATATAGTGCTACTGGTCACTTTCAGGTTATACTCCGAGTTCGGAGTCCAAATCTGCGATAAAACTCAATTTGAGAACTTTGAAACATGACTAGAGTTCGAAACTTAGACGTTTCGTTCAATAAGAATCAAGAAATTGAAATTCACTTGGAGAATACTCGTGAGATACTCGCTCACTTTTTAAATGATAAAACTTTGTAACATTTATACTTGAAATGGTCATGCGAGTCGAAAGTACAAGGGAAAACGTACTTTGAACAATCATTATTTCATTTCTCAAGGGTACAAGCTCGGCCAAGTCCTTACTTATATACCTCGAACAAGAAGACTCAAGTACCCTAGATGGTTCAAGTACTATTCATATCAACTCGACCCAAGTCGCAAGTGTATTTATATAGTCCTCGAGCGTAAATTTGGGCAGCATGCCCTTTGTGTTGACCTAATTTTCCAGCCATTTAGGCTTCATTATTTTTCTTCAACAACAGCCCAACAACATACATATCAGCAATTTATGTCAAGAGCCGTTCCATAGGCTCACAATATCATAACAACAAGAACCGCATCAAGTACAAGTGCAGAAATTCAATGTGGCACAAGACAGATTTGACGTATACAAGCGGAAATAACTTATCCAAGGCTACACTTATCGGATTAATACGAAACCTGTGCCATTTCGAAGCTAAGACACAAAGCTACAACATTTATGAAGGTCACTTAGTCCATTTCCTAATGTAACTTAGTAAAATCTCAGACTACTAAACCAGAAACCAATTCATCGGCTGTTTAAACGCATTATGCTGTAGCGGACCTAACTCAGTGTACACAAGTCCGAATCAGGTTTTCTTTGAGGCATTTTAAAGCTACTTCAGAACACTACAACTTTTATGTTTTGGCCCAGAGCTAAATCAGAATGGATCCTGATCAAAAATCGTGATAAACTGGACTGAACTGAAGAAACGGACTGCTGGGAAATTCTTAAAACAGCAAGGGTATTTTGGACTTTTCACGACCTCCGTTGCTCCGATTGAGCTGAAATTTTACAGGCACCTATAAAATGCCATTCTCTACAACTTTCCTTCTTTGACCAAAGGCCAATTCGGCCTCTAACATATAGGTACAATTTCGGACAGAATGCTTGGGAAATTTTCCAGAAATCTGGAATTTTTAGCTCTAAGTGTAATTTCCTTAAATTTCTGGTTCTAATCACCACTAAACAACCTTATATAACCTTAATTGCAACATTTACACATCATACATCACATTGAGCAGAAAATCAGAACCCCTAGTTCATCAAATAAATTGGGGAAAACCTCTAAATCATGCTAATCATCCATGATTCCACCACTATAATCAAACTACTAACTTAATTTAACAAAATCAAAAGCAAAACTTAGAGAGATGAGTTCTCTTACCTTGGTTAGAAGTCTCTAAAAGCAGCCCCAAGCTTTCCTTTTCCAAACTTTCACCACCAAACACTAACTAACCACTCAAAGACAAGATTAATCGGTTTCTTTTGTTTGATTTCTCACTTTGTTGGTGGATTGAAGAAGAAATGGAGAAGAGTTTTGTTTTTCCTCTCTTGTTCTTACTCTCTCTCTCTCTCGGCTCTTAGCAGCAGAAAATGAAGAGAAATGAAGCTGATTTTTGTCTTATAAGGAGTAAGAAGGTTAGAGTTAATTAAGACCACAATTTGGCTAACACTTGGACAATTCTTAGCCACTAATTTTTCTCTTTCTTCCCCTTGCTTATAAGCCACAAATTTCGGTCCCCTTAGCTGTAATATAAGAAGATATTTTGGCTCAAATATCAATAAGCTTGTGGTGCAAGAAAGTGGTGGTCCAGTGGTGCGTTCAAACGGTAGTGCGCGGGACCCGCCGGTTCGCGCCGTTTTTCTTAAAAACTCACGTACTAGGGTTTTTACTTCCCATTCACTAACCTTATTTTACTGCTACTACTCACATATTATTTTTCACTTAAAAGTCACTTTTAATCTCCAAATTTAATCCTTACTCTGTACCGAAAATTCATCCGGCGAAAAATCGCGAAAACCCTAATTTTACTCCAAACTTGAAACCAAAGCGTAAAACCTTATTTTCTAGGTTTATTTACACTTATCATGGGATAATTGGATAGTAGGGCTTTAATAAATGATAATCTTCAAATAAAAAGAAATTTTTAAGAAAACGTGAGGAATTTTCCAATTCCAGTAATTAAAATTAGGGTTTCAATTAAAATATGAGAGATTTCGGAAAACCGGTTAGTCACAAGTAAACTAGGGTTTTTGGCTACAATATTAGGGTTTCTAGTCTTTTAAACCAAAATAAGGTTTTAAATCAACCCAAAGAAATACACTTTAATATTTTCTTCACAAACAACCTCCTAATATTCGGGATGTTACAGGTACGTCCATGATGCTCTGGCACATCCTAGGCGTGGTGCCAGGAAAGTACTGGAACCCACTTCCAGCCCAATGCCCACGTTTCAGACCTGCCAGCCTTAGCTTTCTACTAGCTTTAATTGGAATTAGACATCACGCTCAAATTGGGATAAAACACAGTTTGTATTCAAAGAATAGTCATGCCATATGACCGATTACATAAATCAGTGGGTATTCAAAGAATAGTAATGCATGGTCTTCCTTTGTCTCTGCCTTTGATTTTTTCCTGCGCTCTATCCTATCCTAGCAGTCCGATTCAGCTCGACGACATTATAAATATCCACGCAGTCCAAGACGGGAAACAGAACCTTAGTAACTAGCAGCTAAGCTAAGAACTCCTGCTAAGAACTCCTAAAATCCCCAGACTTCAAACCCCATGGCGGATAGACTCCCACGCGTACAGCAACCCAACCCTCACCCACCAATGCCCGTCCAACTCCCCGAAAATGCAACTGGAGGGTCATTCTTCATATGCCGAACCAGATGGAATAAGGATAAAAACAAATTTGCATTCACCGGAGAAGCTCGCGACTGGATGAAGCAGCAAAATATAAAAGAGCAATGTAAAAATGGTATAGAGGCTCGACTGCTGTGGTTGGACCATTTACAAGGATTTACTGGTACCCTGAAATATTCAGGGAAAGAGCTTCGAATACAGGGGCCAGGACTCAAAGATTGGGTAGAAAATATTTCTCGGCTCGACGGAAAAGAGATCGTGGATATATGGAGCTATACTCTACCCTAGAGTAGAGTCTTTGTTCTTGGACGTCCTTCTGCTGCTGAGTAGAGTCTTTGTTCCTCCTGCCGCTGAGTAGAGTCTTCTTGGACGTTCTTGTTCTTTTGTTCTTGGACAAAAGATTACGCCACTGTTTGCATGCGCACATTAACTTGCACAGTGTCTTCACTCCTATAGTAATATTGCTGATAGTAATATCTTAGCCAGAAGATCGTCGGGAAGTTCATCCTATGTCGTGCCTTCCGCCCTACTATGCATTTTTGGCGGCTGCTCCATGCAATCTCTCTAGTAGGCTACCACTGGAAAATGGGGTTAATTACTTTTTACCCCCCTTGAAACTATGCTTGTGTTGATTGTATTGATATAAAAGACCTGTTGCATTCTTCTTGTACCGTGCTCTGACAATTGAAACACGAAGGTTTTTTTTTTTTTTTTTTTTTTGGGATAGGATCGGACCCATGAGATTTAGTCGCGATCACCGTATTCTATCCCAAGTACCACAGGTCTTCTAATTTTCCAAACAGAAAAATAAAAATGTTTTCCTTGCAACGAACACTACTCACTCAGAGATCAAGACAGGAACTATGGCGAAAATTTTTCACTGTATGTCTAACCTACTCAATTGGAGAGTAGGAAAACTTTAAAAGCCTGAATAGAAGTCCTCCGAAAAGGTACCAAAAAATAAAAATTGGAAGGTAATCTTAGGCTGGGAAGTTTAATAATCAAGAATGAAGTTGTATCCAATTTGTCAATGGTTCAAAAAGAGATGGGGAAAAGAAAAAAAAATCACAAGTACGAAGGTGAAATGGGAAGTAATGAAGAAAAACATCTGCCAAGAAATCAATTTCCAGAATTCTATATTGTTAATGTAAAAAATGGGGTTTTCCCAGCTCAATTGGTTTTTTTTTTTCAGAATATTTAACTAAGGTAAATTGTTCGGTTGTCTATATAAATTCGAGATTTGATTTGAGGTGCTTTTAGGGAACAAACTTTCTTCGTCCTAACATATCTTGGTTGAACTTCAGGGTTTTATAAATCTTTTAGATTTTTTGAGTTTTTTACCCTTTATTTTTTCTGTCCGAAATGATATACAGATATATCCGAATTGAACACACAAAAATACTATAATTAAACCTTTGGAATTCTGGCTCATCTGTCCATCCCTGAGAATCAACTTCCTCAAATGCATACAAATCAAACAAATCTATCTAAGACTCCGGTTAGTTCACTCTGGCCAGCGCAAGACCAGTTATACAGCGAGTCCTCAATCCTCTTCATTTTGGCTTTCATCTTTGACAAGCTTTATCATGTCATCGATTCGAAGAATAGTTATAGCAGCTTCAGTGGCAAACTGTCCAAAGAGAGAGACAAACACTACATTTGTCAGCAACTGAGTTGCAAAAAAAAATATATATATATCAATCAATTAAATACATTCCAAAGAATTTTGACCTGTATTATCTTTACTTTGCTCATTGCAGGCTCAATTACTCCAGCCTCCAAGTTATTGCGGACGGTTCCCTTCACCAGGTCAAGACCCATGCTATGATATTACAAAAAAAACACACACACACAAGTCAGAAATTTTACAAATATTCCAATTCACCTTACATCTCCAAAATACTCAAATTACAGTTGTTTAATGGAAACAGATGTTAGGAACCCCCCCCCCCCCAAAAAAAAAAAGACAAAAAGAAAGGACAATGATGTTGCAAAGTGCATCTTGAATGGAAAATGCAAATGGTCCACTGAAAGAAAGTATACTGCTGAAGTGAGGGAAATTGTCCAAATCTGTTTGTTCCCACTCTAGATAAGGCTGATCAAACTAAATGGATAGCTGGTTCCTGCAGAACATTTCACAACAGCTTTGAGACCTGCTGGAGCTAAGGTTGAATGGTGCAAATTTGTGTGGGATAAAGATGGCATTCCTCAGTTCTCCTTCATTCTTTGGTTGTTTTGCCACAAACATTTAGCAACCCCAGATACATCAAGGCAGTGGAGGTGCTTTAGTTAGTCAACCGAGTTTGTGCTTTGTAATGCTACTAGGAATCTATGGAACACCTACTTTTTGAATATGCTGTTTCTGGGTTGGTATGGAGCAGAGTCCAAGCTATGTGCTCTGTTTTTAGGGCATTGAGCTTAGCTGGATTTGCCAGCACTGGCAAACCAATTTCTTTGTTGATTGATTCAGAAGATTGGTTCTGGCTATGACTGTATATCAGGCTTGGAAGGCCAGATATGAAGTCATTTACAAGCATCTCTCTGCTACTGCTAAAGTAATCCTTGCTGCTATTGTGGGTGCTGTCAGGCTTATTGGTATTCTTGGAAGGAAATTCCACTCACTAAAGCTAATTGGGATATCATCGTGGACTAGGGTTTCACTCATATTTGTTTTGATAGGTGTATCATGTTGCTGATTATGTTTTCGTTGTTCATAGTACGGAATATATAGATATGTTTAGTGAGCTATTGATGTGGGCTGACTGCTCCACGTATAAGCTTTACAACCTGATTAATAAAACTTTCAAAATTAATAAAAATTACTATTTTGCTCCCAAAAAAAAATTTTGCAGTGAGCTCTCAGTATCTTCAGTTTTCCTCGTACACAGAAAGCAGAGGAAGACACAAGCGTGTCAGCCAAACAAGAATCTCTAGGTTATCCATTCAATTAATTACTTGAGTATAATGCATCAAAATTGTCATTACTCCAAGAAATTTTACATCAAATGGGTTGGGAAGTCTTAGGATCTTTGAGAATTCAAGTACAAAATCCTAGGAGTATGGAGTCTTTAAAAGTTTAAATTTCTGTTAATCTTGTACCAGGTATCTACACAACATTTTGGAAAAGCTAGATAGAGTTAGTTATACCAAACAAGAAGGCAGACAAAAGGAAAGCTACATAACCACGAGAAAGTCATGACTCCATATCTAGTAATGACAGGAAAACATGACCTAGTGATTTCAAATACATAGTAAATGCCTTCAGTTTTGTACAGAAGACCCGTGCTTTAGCATTTACATGAAAATGAATTTTGCATGAATGCAGATACCAGTTGACTCCATATTTCATAGTAATTGGAAGAAAATACCAAAGTGGTTTCAAAATGCATGGCAAATGCCATCAGATTTCTACACAAGACCAGTGTTTGAGCCGTTTACATTCCTGTCTAAATTCTCGTTTTCTCGTGAAAAAGGAAGGAAATGAATTTTGCATGATGAAGACCACTCATTTCACAAAACCACATCATTGCCAAGCAAAGAAAGAAGTAAAACTGTGAACTTTATAGCCTGCGATAGCCTGGTCAAATGAGAAAGAGATTTGGCCAGTTAAAGAAGCATCTCCAGTCTCAGAATTTAGCAAAAATTCCAACAAAATCACACTACTGTATCGGTTATACACAACTGTCCAGTACAAATAACAAACTCCGGATTATCATTACCACTCAAAAATTTTCCGGTATCAACTCAATAAAAGGTTATCCAAAGTCAGACCTTAATTTGTCAAGAACTACAACATTTCCAGAAGTGCAGTTGATAAAGGAAAAGAGATGACAATCTGATAGCTACAGAATGACATGTAAATTTGAAACAGACAGCAGTTTTCAGGGTTAAGAAAAGAATACCTTGATAGATTCTTCTTATCTGCCTTGGTTTGTGCAGTATGATGGTATGCACGTAGCCTTGCAACTAATTCAGTTGCATCTTTTGCAGCATTGACAGCAAGCACCTGCATTAGAAATATTACTCAGTTGCGATTAGGAATCCAAAGGAATGATAACAAAAAAAGTTAGATACTTCGCTTGTTATTATAGTTTGAACCTTGGGAATGATCAATAAAGATTCAGCAAATTCTGCAATAGCTAGCTGCTCCCGAGATCCTAATGTGGTAGCCAGGTTTTCCAAATAGACAGATAAGGCAGCTTCAACAGCACCACCTCCAGCAACAACCTGTTTTCATAAAATTCACTACAAATCAACAAGAGCTGTCACAACACATGAATAAGATAACATAGCTTGGCATTTCCGTTTGGATTAGCTGTTTATGGGTGTTTTTGAAATATTTTACTGTAGCAATGTAGGTAAAAAACTTTTACTATAGATGCGGGGAGGAAGGAGGACGGGAGGAAGAGGGAGGAGAAGGGAGGAGGAAGAAAGAGAGGAGAAAGAGGAGGGGAAGAGTGACGAGGAGGAGGGAGGTGGGAGGAGAGAAGGAGAAGGGGCGAGTGGTGGTGTATTTTTTTTTTTTTTTGTATATTTGGAATTCTTTTCAATATATTGTATAGATGTGGTGTTCTTGAAGTTGTTTTTGTTTATGTAATACTGTAACATTGTATATGAAAAACTTGTTTTTCAAAAAGTGAGGAATCCAAATGGAAATGCATGCTGATTGAATGACATTTGGCTATACATAAAATATGAATAGCGGTGAATATAGAGCTACACAAGGTGGCCCTCTGCAAATGAAATTCATTAGCCTGACTTGACATCTTGTTTGTGTAACATTCAAATATTCTTCAGACAACAGAATCATGACAAGTTCAAAACTCAGAAATATTAACATTTATAAGTAGTTCAATCAGCCAGAATTGAGTTTTGACAATATTGTTGTGAACGTACAAAAAAAAAATCCATCAAAGTAAATAATAATAGTGTGGAACAGATGAATAGTAGCATACTTGATTTGAAAAATAGCAATAGCTAGCCAACACCAATTCCAAAAGCAATCAGAAGTTGTTAAGCATCAAATCTGATCACAGAAATTGATTTGGCAACAAATTCTTATATTTAAATCATGAAAACTGTGGTCTAGGCTAATAGTAAAAATTTAATTTCCCATTAATTGATGAGAATTGACTAGGCTGCGATCCATATTTCATGCAGGTCTTTCAGATTCAGAACACAGAAGTGCAGATACTAAGTTATAAAACAAGCTAGTCAACAAATTAGGTGTTTACTGTAGTGGATTCCAGTGTCCTTTTCACAATGCATAATGCATCGTGCAAAGCCCTGTCCATCTCATCCAGCATAAAGTCATTTGCACCTCTTAGTATCAATGAAACCTGAAAAACATTAAGCATAATGTCATAAGACAATTGATATTGGTATCTGTAGCATTTGAGTTAAGTTTGGCATTCAACGTTATCTTTTCTTCTACCTCTTTTTTTCTTTTAAGGTGCCCCTTGGGGAGATGTGGGAAGTATTCTACTTACCCCACTAGTTGTTTTGGTCCCTTTGATCATAATCACGTCATCATCAGCAACATGCTCTTCCACCACTTCATCTGCATGTCCAAGAAGTGATGGATCAAATGTTTCTTCACCTTCCATATCAGCGAATGTTGAGACCTGCAGTGTGGCAAATCCATCAACTCAACACAAAAATAATCAATAAAATCGATTTTCAACACTTGTTATCTCTCTGATTCTGATATTAGACCCCCCAAATGGTCAAACTTTTCACAACTGTAAATAAAGGTCATCAAGTTGATACTCTACACTTTTCCTTTGCTCCAATCACTGTTTCATCATAAGGAAATGCACAGAGCATATTTAGGAAATGATGCAAATAATTTTACAACCTCTAAAATCATTCGCAATGACAGGACAGTTTTAAAAAAATGCAATAGAAAAGGAACTAATCACTCTTAATAGGACGAATTCAACTCTCTTCTCTATACTTAGCAACCTAATTTCTTCCATAATTCCCTCATATAACAAAGACATTAAGTAAAATTTTATAATCCATTTATCCTTCCTTTCTAGGGAAAATAGTTTCCTGAATGAACCTTCTCTATAGACACAAAGCATACGAGGTGAAATTTATTGCTTTCAGTACAACAATCCAATGATCTTGGTTTCTCCAATTGCAGCAGCTAGGACCACAGATTACAACTTGCTAGAGCAAAAGAAAAGTCCACTCAGATATCTTCAAAGGTTTCAGATGGAAGCTATGTTACTTGGACTCTTCACTTTGCCCTGCAGTACCCATGGCCAACTCTTCTTTTTGCACTAGAATAGCCATGTTGTCAGGACTTGGTAGCAGAGTCCGAGTAACATAGGCTGGAAGTACCTCAAAAAAACTAATACATTGAAGAAAAAGGTGCAAAATATTTCCACCCAAATTAACAACTATACATCCCCTCCCATAAATTTGACTTTAGTTGTGTACCAACATAGCCCAAGAAACAAACACATCTACTGGTCCTGTGTACACTGCAAGAAAGATTTTACCAGTAAAGCTTAGGTCTCCTTGCTTATACGTAATCAACTAGTCATTTGAGACTGCAACTGACAAGGATACCATGCATAACTCTCTAACTAACATGCCAAAAATGTCAACTTTATAAGCTTTACAAGTGTAATCCAATCTTCCATCAGATCAGAGAAGTACAGAACAAGGAAAACCCAATAGAAGTATACAATTCAAGTTTAAATAAGAGGCCAAGAAACATACCACAGTTGCTCCTGTAGCCTTGGCAACATGGCGTAAATCCTCCTTACGGACACGTCTAACAGCAATTGCACCAGCTTCTACAAAGTACTGAAACAACATAGCATGCTCATTATCATACCATAATTGAGCAATGAGACATCCATACATGCATAATCCTGAGCATGGTCGTCACAAGGGTTACGACAAGACAATTACTATTTGTTTGAACTATGTGTGACATTAGGAGATGAAGCAACCAAACAAAGTAACCCTAGTCCCCAGGTCATTCAATAGTACTTCCACAGTTCCACTAGAAGTTTGATTGATCAACAGAACAGTCCTAAAAGGAGTAAAGGTTGGTAGTTTTCCCATGCATATTTTATGAGAATAAATGTGTTAGACATCTAAAAGAGTACATGCATGAGTGGACTGAGGATAAGATATTTATTTGATGTCGCACCAAAACAAAATTGCACACTTCAAGCACATCTAGTTATATATTCATTTTAGCAAGTGCAATGCAACATTACACAGGACAAATAAAAGCAAGACACAATTTTCTACTCAAACAGGTTGAGGGTCTTCCCAAATGTGCCGACAGTTTCATTCGGCTACAGAAATTGTCAAGTGCTCATTACAGCCATGAAAGAAACACAACAATGCAGGAACTTACCTTCAGTGCCATGTCATCAATCCCTTTTGCAGTTAAAACAACGTTGGCCCCAGCCTTGAGAAGCTTTTCAATGCGTTCTTTTGTCATGTCAGCCTCTCTGTGAGAAAAATCTGTCAATGCTAAAATACACTACGAAGTATGATTACTAAAAGGATATTTGCTTGATATGCTTGATATTATGAGGAAGATATTTTTTTGGAGAATATGGGTTTTCTGTTCACCACCTACCAAATGATGCATATATATGATACTGAAGCTCTTGCAGCCATAATTCAAATTGAAAATAATGTATGACAGTGTAACATACTTCATCATAAAGAATCACCTTTGACGAATTTTTTCAAGCTCCCGGGGATCAGTGACTAAAACTTGAACACCCATTTGCATTTTTGTTTTCTGAAGATTAAAATCAAGGCAAGCAATCCGGGCAGGGGCAACTCTCATGGGCATCCCTTGGGCAGCACGTCCTGTATTCAAAGCATACCCTTTCAACAGATAGCTATCCCTTGCACTTTTTCCATGGGCTTTAAGTATGTTAATTCCCTGAAAAGAGGAAGTGTAAAAGTTAGTCAAGTCAAAAGAATGGAATGGATTTAGCAAAATTCTTATCCTCGACAGAGTCCACTTTATATATTTTACGGAAAACCATTTTCCCCAACAGAGAGCAGATTCACAAGCTTAATTGATTTAAGATCTGATTATATACAACAAACTGTGCCAAGAGAAATTTAACAATACATGCAACCGACCTTGATCGGATATTTTACTTCACCCCGAGCATTCGTCATCTTTACTGCCTGTACTGCTTCAACAACCTAATCATAACACAGCTATCAAATCAACCATTTTTATACCCCAAAAAGACAACAACTCCACTTGTACTTTTCCAATGAGAAAGAGATTTTCTAACAGGCACAAAACTTGATGAACCAAAAAAATCCAAATTAGTACAAACTCAAATCACATAAGAGGAGAGCAACAAAGAAAATATATGGAATTTGCAAATATTCAGTATAAACCAATATATAAACCTGTAAAGTTTTGCATAATGACCAGATTCTTGATCTTCTAAAACCTAGAGTTTATTTACAGAACTACCCTTTAACCCTTAGGATTATCCACAAGCATGCAAATCCAAATGGAGTTCACAAAATAAGTTTCACACGATTCCAAAGGTACAATTCAACTAGTTGAACCCTTCGCATCCACATTAGATCAATGAAAAATGACAAAAATCTGAGCAACACATGCATAATAACCATCAAAAGAAAGGTGGGGAGAAAAAAAGAAGAACCTTTGTAAGGTTCACCTCCAACATTCTAATGAAAAGATCAATATAGGAATGATCCTTCAACTAACTCCAAGGAGATTAGATTAAGCACACAACATTAGTTTAATATAATTTGCAAGCCCAGGATTGAATACTAATTGACATACCAGATTCGCAAAGAAGTCGCTATCACTGCCAATGAGCTTGGATGACATGCTTGTCTTGGCACAGTTGATGAGTGAATCTTTGCCGAGTTTCTCAACCTAGAGAGATGAAAGATACAGATTACATTAGTCCAGTCTTAAAATATCAGTATGCATTGCTGAGCCAAGTCTAATTCTTAATAATATAGAAGTAATTGCCTAGTAATTCTTTTGACAAGAGAAATCATTTCATACAAGAAACACAAGTTTTTATAGCTCAAAAAAATTGTGTGGGATGGTACTTCCTACAGATTCTAGTAGATCAATAACTGAAAGGTAAGACGAAGAATAAGCTCCCTTCCTTTATAAGTTCATCCAGTCAATACCGTCCAGGCACACTAGCATCTATTTATGTGCATCAAAATCGGGAATGAAGTTGCAGTTCTATGTTTCAAAACCATCGAACAAATCAATACCTTCACAGCCAACTTCTCATCAACATATTTGCATGCTTCCCTCATAGCTAGCTGCCACCAATCCAAATAGAAAAAAGGTGCATAAATAGAAAACAAAGTAGAATTACAAACAGATTTCTGAAAACAAAAATGGTGGGGTGATGAAGAAGTTACCGAAACTTAACACATACCCTGTATCCACTGATTATTGATGTTGGGTGAATCTTATTTCTCACCAAATCATTTGCTCTCTGCAGACATTGACAGTTGATCACTAAATTCTTACCAAATAACTTTTAAGAATACTGATCATCTGGCCAGGATTAAAAGTGAATTTCATTTTACCTTAAGTAGCTCTGCAGCTATAATTACCACAGAAGTTGTTCCATCTCCAACTTCCCGGTCTTGAAGTTCAGCCAACTCAACAAGGACCTGCAAAGATAAAAGGTATGAAATTTCAGCAGAGTCACAGGTAAGGCAAACTAATGAACCTTTACACAGTAAGGAAAAGATATTGATCTTCAGACCTTGGCAGCTGGATGCTCGACTTCTAACATCTTCAGTATCGTAGCACCATCATTAGTAATTGTCACATCACCAATGTCATCAACCAACATCTGACACCAAGGTTCACACTCAAAAAATGAGGTTAAATATAAATAACTTCAAGACTTAACTTTGGGCATAATGACCATAATATCACAGTTATCAGTGCTATATCCAATTCATCAAGATGTCAGTAAAGGATACATTGACAATTTTCTGTTCATATCTTACTTAGCTTAGCACTGGGCTATATATATCTCACCATGATTTTTGTATAACCTATCAAGTCCTTTCGGCAAGTTTGACACTAATCATTTCCTTCCTTTCATCCAATAAATCAACAAAGGATATATTCTAGTATAGCTTTTTTTTTTGGTGTCCAATGCAGCTCTGAGCTACAAATAACTCTGTATGGTTTTCAGATCACCAGTGGCACCTCATACAAATAAAAAGCCGGAACTTGTCGAGCAACTAGTGGTAAGGACAGTAGGGCACAAAAAGTGTAGAACTAAAAACAAATATCTCCACTATTGCAAAATTCGACCTTTTTCACTTCTTTATTTTCCTTCCTTCGTTGATCTTTTGAGCAAGCAGACTTTATGCTTTTTCCCTTCCATTATATTCCCCAATTTTCAATTCCTTCCTAAATATGTGTTCCGGCTCACCCAGGTTTTTTCTGTGTATTTGCAATTCAATGCCTCAAGTACCACTTCCAATTCGCATACAAAAATAATTAGAGAAGAAATTACAAAACTAAGCTAATAGATAAACAAATAAAGAGCTAAAAATTACCTTGTCGAGTCCAACAGGACCGAGCGAAGATTTGACAATATTAGCCACTGCTTGACATGCCATCACTGCCCATTCCCCCATAAAATCACCACATTAAGCCAAGCTCGTCAATAGATAACAAAATGTCCACATATTTGTAACCAACAAAAGGAGAGAGACAGCCGATAATTGATATAAAGGAACAAATTTTACCATTTTGAGTACGGACATCTTGTCCGGACTGGCGCTCGCCGAGGATATCGGGAGTTTGCGCCGCAATCGCCATTTAAATTTGCAACCAAAGAAAATAAAATCGAAGAAAACAATGCGAAGAAGCTACAACAGAAAACCCTAGATCGGTGCTCAGTGGAGCTGAGTTCCAACCGAGTTCACTTCACAGCAGCACAGCAACTCAGCAAGCGAAGAGAATTCTCTGGAAGGCTTTTATTAGTTGTGGGTGCCCTATTGCTAGTCGCTACTCTGCTGCTCTATTTTTGTTTGTTTGGACTTCGGACTCGGGAGGGTTTTTCAAGTTCCCCGGGCTCAGCTGGTGAGAGTAGAAAGTACTTTGAAATGCTACGGCGTCGTTTAGTACTTTGCTGTTGTTTCTTTCGTACATAACATTTTGGGTATAAATTAATGGGCTTGGACGGATTTGGGGCAGGGACGGTCATCAGTATGACCGTCCCTGCACGGTTAAGGGCCAAGATTTGCACTCAAAATTTTGTGCGGCTGAGATTACACCATGTAACTCGATTTTCGCGCCAAGTGTGGGGCCCACTACTATCTGTTCTGAAAATACATCATGTGAAAAAAAAGTTACACGATGTACAAAGAAAGTTACGCGCAGTTGATAATGATCAAAATTGTCCGGAACGGTTGCACCTGCAACCGTCCGTGCCCCGAGTCCGGCTTGGACCTGCTCGTTCTGGCACTGGTATTACCTTCTATTTAATGAGACTCTGAGGAATAATTCTTGTTAGGATCATAAATTTGTTGCCTGCTCCTTAAAAAAAATTGTTGCTACAATCAATTGTTTGGATTGAGATAATTTTAGATAAAATAGTTTGCTTCACAATTTCAATCACCATTTTTTCTTCTCAATCACTTTTTTATCTCACATACATCACATCATAAAAAATGTTACAGTAATTATCTCAAATAAATCATCCAAATAAACTTCTATCCAAAAACGATGGTACGGTTACAGGGAAACTAAGGAAGTTGGGAATTTAATGAACAGGCGTTATGAAAAGACCATGGTAGGGAAAATGAATGCAAAAGAAAATGCAAAGATGCTTTCTTTAGTCATGCCTGGGTGTGTCTATAGAATGTCTCCATTTGGTACTTTTTTTTCCCTTTTTTTTCACTTTTTGTTTAACATGTACTCCTTGTTTTCAATCCTAAATGGTACAATATCAAATAACTCGTCCAAATTTGCTGCTAAACAATGAAATTCAAATTCTTAAGTTATACACTTGCATACAACCTTAATTAGGGAAAAAAATATTAGTTAAGTATACGCAAGTGATCACATCATTGAGCAAGCTCTTTTTATAAATAAATTTTAGGAAATGTCTATTGTATACATGTAATTTAATATTTTTTTAATGTTTAATTCCAACTTCTACACTAACCTATTATATTAGAGGAGGGCTTAATTGGCCCAACGGAGATTAAATGGAGATGATTCCATTTCTAAATCATAGGGGTGCACAATTACATATTTTTTAGATTTTTATTGTAAGTATAGAAGTTTGAACTTTTGATCTACGGTCACGCTAGTACCTTCTTCATTGGCGTATGTGTACGCAAGGGCATAGTTATAAAGGTTAAATTTTGAACTTAACAGATTTCATTGAGTTTATTCGAGTCAAGTTGAACCCTTTTTATTAACCTATCACACTCAAGTAATAATCACCATTCCCGTTTTGAGAAAAAAAAAATAAAAGGAATAATCACCACACTCGTGGATGCCCAAAGTGAGATGAAGTACTTCAAGCTCCAACTAAAAGAGAAAAAATGATCTTAACTATGACTTCTGATTCTACCACTTTATTTGACAAGAAAAAAGAAAAAAATTCTACAGCTTTAATTTTATTTTATAATTAAAAGCAATAAGTTAGAGTTCTCCCTTGCTTTAGATTTTACAAAATTTGATTATGAACCGCGATTATAAGAAAATATCACAATCAATAAAATGGGAAGAAAACAACAGAAAATTATCGGGAAAAAAAAGGAAAAAATGGAAAACCAACAAAAACCCATTTTTTGATTAAATGAAAATATTCAAAGTCACGGCCACAAATTGGATTCTTTTCTACTGACTTCACAACCACTCAACCCATACACACAGCACGAACATGACGGCCAGAGGCCTTTACATTCCCGCCATACCCACCCCCAACCACCTCCCACCCTTCACTTCAAAATCCCCGCTATTCCCACCACCCTTCGGCCACCACCACCGTTTCTCCGCCACTACTCTCACCCGCTCTTCCCTCACAGACCAGCCCCAGACGCTCTCAGCTAAGAGCCACCTCCTCACCCTCATCAGTGACCAAGAACGCGGCCTCAACACCCAATCCAACCCACAAAAGCTCTCCCAGATCATCCAAGCCATTGATGCCGTAGCCGAGCTCGGCCGGGGCACAACCACCACCGACGACTCCCTCTCTGCCACGTGGCGGATGCTGTGGACCACGGAGAAAGAGCAGCTCTACATCATAAAAAACGCATCAGTTTTTGGTACCAAAGCCGGTGATGTTTTGCAAGTGATTGATGTCCAGAACAAAACCCTCAATAATGTCATCACTTTCCCACCTGATGGGGTCTTCTTCGTCCGGTCTACTATCGAAATCGCATCCTCACAGCGGGTGAATTTCAGGTACTTCACATACATACATATGTGTTTAAGTTACTCGTCTTAGATCGGAGTAATCTGACTATTGCAATTCATTTCCAATCCGTCCCTTTACCCAAAATTTCCATCAAAAAAAGGCAAAAAAAAAAAAAAAGAGTCTTTAATAGCTCATTAGTAGTAGTAAATTATTTAGATGGGGGTGGCTATTTTAGGATATGAATTGGACATGTATATATTGCACTGAATTGGCATTTGGGATTGGTTTCGTGAACTTTTAGTGTTACTGGGAACATTCTTGAATAATTTAATGCCTTTCTTTTGTTTTTAAATTGATGTTTTGGTTGAAAGTGTCTTTTATTTCTGTAGCAACTAGAGAATTCTACATATGCAAGTGATTTAGTACTCGTGACTTGTTCCTAAGCATTAACTTTTAAAGACTAAGAGCTTCCAATGCAGCGAATGCTTAGTCTAAGTTTAAAAACTTTGGGCGTATTTCATCAGTAGGGAAATATCAAAGTTGTCTCATTTGATGTGACATTATAGGTTTACGAGTGCAGTCCTTCGTGGGAAGAATTGGGAGTTGCCTTTGCCTCCTTTTGGCCAAGGGTGGTAAGATATCCTCTTTTCTTTTCTTTTTTTTTTTCCAACAGGCTTTTGTTGAAATGGCTGCATTTTCTTCTTATTGAAGTGGGAGAAGATTTTTTTTCTTTGGTTGAATTGAAAGGAAATGAAACTATAAATAAATTAATCAATCGAAGTTGAATAAATTTTTGAAAGGCTACATTTTTCATTTCTTAATATCGTTGATCGTATACTTGCTAGATTATAGATTTGACCATCGCTCACTTGTGCTTATTTGGTAGTACTATAACTTTTTGTCCCGGTTCAATCTAAAAGAGTCTTTGGTATTTTGACTTTGCAGTTTACATGTTGTACTCCATTGTTTTATTGGGATTAGTTTCATTTCATTCTCTTTTTATAGGTTTGAGACCCTGTACCTTGACAATGAGATTCGGGTTGTGAAAGATATTAGGGGAGACTATTTGGTTGTTGAACGGGCTCCCTATTCTTGGAAGGAATGATGGTGGATAACTTGATATCACCCCGTGACCTGTTTTGATTTGTGCCTATAAGCAAAACGTATCTTGAAAACCATATATTTTTGTACTCCATTGGTTGTTGAACGGGCTCCCTACTCTTGGAAGGAATGATGGTGGATATCACCCCGTGACCTGTTTTGATTTGTGCCTATAGGCAAAACGTATCTTGAAAACCATATATTTTTGTACTCCAACGACCAAATGTGCTTTGCAGTTTAGTACTAATCACAGTTCTTTTCAGACGATACTGCTATGCGGGTAAGAAATAAGAATCGCATCGGTTTCTCATATCCATTGAGAAGTCTCCTCCAATCTCACTTGTATTCGGATAACCAATCTTTAAGAGATTTTCAGCAGAGCACTTGATCCTGCGTAAATAATTGGATCGCCATTGTACATTATTGGATTCTCAGCGTAGTTTGCCCATGATACATGTAAAATGTAAAATGTACTGTTGATAATAGCTTTTCACCATTTCTCCCTCTCTCTCTCTCTCTCTCTCTCTCTCACTCGCTCTCTCTCTCCCTTCCCGATAAATAAATAGGAGATCTTGAATTCAATATCTCATACCTACAATCCTTTTCACTTAAAGAAAATAATAAACTTCGCTAATTTCATATTAAATATAATCTAAATAAAATTGTTCAGGACTTTTATTTGTCCAATCAGTGCGATTTTATAGGTCAAAGACCTATAATTGGATAGCAAATTTCAGCCAAGTCTGATTACTGAATTTTGAAGCGTATAAAGAAGAGTTCCACATCATGTGGCTAGAATTAGGGACCGTCATCATGATGATAGTTTCCTATAAAGAACAATGAAATGATCGAAGCACCAACAACAATAATATACTAAAAGGCATAATCTATTTAGCATTAGCTGTTAGGACAAGATTTTCAATAACGTGGAAATCAGGATTTCCTTGGTAGGTTCAAACAGGGAATTAATTTTCATGTAAACTTAGTTTGTCTGGCATCAGGCTTGGGGTGGCCACTATCAAGTGGGCTCCGTCAGATTCTAAAAGGCCAATTAGCCCGTTTGATTAAAAGGATATTACACTTCATGCAACTTTCGGGCAAATGTCTGGCCCAAGTCTCAAATGGTGCGTTACAAAGTAGATACAAACACGGAAAAAGACACAATTGAATCAAGTTGTGGTCACTTCATGTACCTTTTCCACCGCAAGACATTAATATTTTTTCTTGGGACAGTTTCCAGCTTTGTTAGCTAAATCCATTTGGATAGGAGATTATTTGAAAATAAATTTATTTGAAATAATATTAATAACTTTTTTGTGATATAATATATATGAGACAAAATAGAGTTTAAAATTGTGTTTATAATACAAACAAAACAAAATTTTATTGGTTTTTTACAAAACTCAGAGGTTGTTTGGATTGCGGTGCCTTACAAAGAAACATATCTGATACATATTTTTATCAAGAGTGCTTTTACGTTACCAAATACTGGACTTCTTAAATTACGAGAAATTAGTTATCAACTATCCTAAAAATATTATTAGTGCATAAAACCGTTCTTTTTTAAAAAAATATATATATAAAAACACCGCCCCATCAAACGGAACTTTAATAAGTTACGTACGCTTTTCCACCGCAAGATCATATCTACGTAGATGAGGTCAGTTTTGGGTGGGAGCCCACCAGCCTTCGGCTTGACGAGGAGGCCTTTTAGGTTGATTATGGACCACAAGCTCTTTTTCCCCCACCAGTGCTAGTCAATGTTTGGGAAGCAGGTTAACAGAAATATACGGCGATGAAAGAAAAAGCTGCCTTTTTAATTCACTTGGTGGCCTCTAATGTGGGAATCATGGAGGGGTTGAAAATGACTGCGGATACCATGGTGCTGAGGTGAAGAGGAAGATGTTGATGTTGGCTTTGTTGTTTCTTGTAATTTACTATTTTTTGACAAGACAATGATGTAAAACTGACCACTTATACGGGGTAAATTTTTTGTGGGGGGAAGGCGGAGCATATGAAGAGTGTCGATTTGTGGCTGCATGTCACATCCATCTTTCTCTTGGATGTCCAATTATGGGCTCACATAAGATTTCAATCTATGTTTAATCAATTTAGTTGTGGAGTGGACTGATCTGATGTATCCAGTGGGCATGACGTTGATTTTTATCAAAAAGAAATGAATGGCCTTGTTGAAAATTATGATTTTGATGTATTTTCTTGTTTATTTTTTTTTTCTCTAGTTGCTTGTGTATTATTAGAGGTAAATGAATCATAAATTGGTGCCAAATTCTATTTCAATATTTGCCAAAGGATATCACTTGTCCATATGGCAAACTAATGTCACGCGGCCTGAAAATTTATATCAGAACATCATTTTGCCATCCCATTTAGTACAGGTTTATTCAACTACCTTAGAAAATAGTACTTAACCAGTATTATTGGTTTGGTTACTAATTTTGGCACCCCTTTTGGTTGCAGGGATCGTAACGAAGGCACGTGTGCGATGAGAACGTCTTCTGATGGGTATGGTATCGGTGGTGAGGAGACATGAAAGTCGACAGAGATCTTGCAGCAGTGGGAGCATTATTGGTAGAAATCTTTTGTGGTCCCTAATTTCTTGGATCAGTATAACGTGGACGAGGAAACTGCAAAAGAAAGGGGAAACGGAGGCCGAAGGAGGCCAGTACGAGGAGTAATCATCTTTTAGGAAACTCTGGGCTTTGTACATTTATGGTTACCCAAGCGTCTTGGATGGGAATGGGAGGAGGTGAAAATGTGATTGTTTATGGGAGGAAGATGTTCATTTCTGAGTTTGAAATTAATTTCCTCGTCTTTTAATAAGCTTCTTTGGCTACGGAAACGTTAGGGATGGGATGGAAAACCCGCTTCACTTGTAAAGACATGACCACAATGCAACGCTTGCATGCAAAGGATAATTCATGTTTCAAATCCAATGGAGTGCTCCAGTGGCCATCTGTCGAAAACAGATGGAATTTTGAAGGACTGCAGAGAGACTGTTTGGTAGTTTTAGTTAATAAAATAGGCTTTTTTTCTAGGTTGGTTCGCTTTAGATAATGTTTTGCGTGTCGGGATGATAATGTTCTACCTTTCTAAGAGCCTACTACCTAAATGTGTGTTTGCTGCTGAAGCGTAAAGAGAGGATAAAAGTTGAAATCCATCGAGGTCCGGGTTAGGTTGTATCAGCGAATTGGGAAAAAGAATCCATGCAAATTATGAATGCATAAGGTGGAAAGATTCCAATCCTTGGGGATGCTTGCAGGCCGTTCGTTTTCCAACTAGGGTGCTCCTCAATTGACGTAGGGGTGTCTTTCTTGAGGAGAATGTGCATAATTATAATGTCACTTCTCCTCAGGAGTGAGTAAGTAAGTAGATACGGTGATATTTGTTCCCGGCATAAAATCTCATATCCGAATTATTCGTGCAAAAAGACATTGAGATACCCTACATATTCCAAACAAAAAGGATTTAGGGATGAATATAAAAACTGGTAATTAAGATAGGTACACTAATAAGTTATTTACATTTTGCTTTTTAATTGGTAGCATCCTGCCCGTCGCTATGGTTCAAAAGTTTTACATGGACACACAAATCTATAGATTTAATTGCAGTTTGCATCCCTAAACTGTTCAGCAATTGCACTTTACATCTTAAACTTTTAATTTTAGCAGTTTACAACTTTCAACTTTTGATTTTTGGCAATCTACTACAATCCACTAAACTTTGGCAATTAAAAGGACCATTATCATATTTTGTTCCAAAAGTACCCTTTTTCATCCATATAATAGATGCATAAATTTGGCACCAATAATTAGCTAATAAGTAAAGGGTTTCAAATAAAAAAAAATTCCCTAACTTGCAGATTCAGCCATCAGAGTCCCACAAAACCCCATCATAGAATTATCTCAAAAAATAGTTCTATTTGGATTAGTTGTTTTTTAGGGTATTTTTGAAAAATTTTACCGTAGCAGTATATATGAAAAATTTTTACTATAAATATATTTTGAAATATTTGATATATCGCATGAATGAGATTTTTTTGAGTTATTTTTATTTGTGTACTATTGTAACATTATATTTGAAAAACTTATTTTTTAAAAAATGGTCAATCCAAACGGACCCAATGGAAACCTAACTCCTCACTTTTTGTCCTCTGCTCAGTTGGCCCCAATCCCAAAGAAGAAGCAGCAACACTCTACCACCTCTCCCACCTCCACTCTCTTCACGCTTCCGGCTTCCTATCTCGAGGAAGGGCTTTATGCCTCCCATATTAGTGATGAGGAGCAGAGCGAAGGTGGTGTGAATTTTTTTTTTAAATTTTTTGAGCAAAAAGTGGATCTTGGAGGGGTTAGAATCAAGATCTATTGTTGAAGGATTGGAATTGAGAAAATGGTGCTGATAAAAAAAATTAGAAATAAGGTTTTACTTTTTTTTTTTGAGGGAAAGATGGCCATACTAATGGATTCCAAAGGTTAAGAGGTTATGGTAATGGTCTGCCTATTATGACAAGATTTGTGTAAGGAATATTTTGTAATTGATTTTCTTTTTTTGTTTGCTGATCTTTTGGAATTAATTCATCAAATGAGTTTTAAAAGGCTTTGATGGTGCTAAAGTTGAGAGATTACAGTGGTGGTGGTATGGCTATTTATGGTGATAAGATTTGGATATAGAATTTTTGATCTTTTTTTTTGTCTGATAATTTTTTGGGCATTAATTTGTTTGGTCCGATAATAAGGTCTTCTTTTTCCTTATCGGCTATATTTTTTGATATTAATTTGTTTGATATGATAAGGTGGTGGTGGTGGTGGTGGTGAAGAGGGTGTAGTGGTGTGGGAAGAAGTTACGATGGTTGTTCACCGTATTGATGGTGGTGAAATTTGATATATGTTATGTTTCATTTTTTTCCCTTTTGTTTATGTATTTGAAGGCAATTCTAGAGATTTATTTGTCCTTGTTAATATGAAAATGAAATGGTTATTTTTGGAGGTTTAATAGGAAATTGAGGCAAAACCAGTACAATCATTCTTTTCTTGATTAGGTTTAGCTTGATTTGTTAATTGTTCTAAAAATCAGAAGTCGAAGGTAAAAGATTGTCGAAATTGAAAGTTCAAAGTCTGATAGCCAAATTGTTGAGGGGTGCAAACTGCAATTAACCCCAAATCTATATTGTTATGCTTTATAGCTATTGTTACTTTCTAGGGATAATTTCAGAAACCTCCCCTATGGTTTCTGACAATTTAACTCACCACCCTTCAAATTTGAATAATTACGCTAACCTCCTTTCATGTAGTAAAATGACTACAATATTCTTCACTTATAAATAATTCCTACAAAAAACCCTACAACTACAACTAGTATTTCATTCTAAAACAACGGCTATCACACAAAATAAACTCTTATTCTCTCTCCTATCTTTTTTCTCTTACATGTCATAATCCACTATTTTCCATATTATTATGAGAAATAGATCCTCATTATTATGAAAATAGATCCTTTCTCCCTTTATTTGTTTTCCTTTTTTTGTAAGTATTATTAAATTGAAATTGTCAAATGACAAGTTGTCAGATTAGATTTGTTGTTAAACTAAATGAAGGTGAAAAGGATGGCAGTGATAAAAAGTACAAACAAGAAAATAAAAGTGATAGTTAAAAGGGAATGTGGATTGAGGAAGGTTACGTTATTATGCCAATTACGTAAAAAAGAATTTTGGGATATAAAAACTACAATCAGATTTGCCTAAAAACATGGGGCGTGGTCTCTAGTATTGCTTTTGATTACTCCGTATTGGTATTCTTGGTGGGTTAGAATATTTTAGCATCCACAAGGTTGCAGCCATTTAAATTGAGTTTGAATAGTGACATTGGTCAATTTAAATACTAAATTTAGGCCAAAAAAAAGAGCCTAAAGATTAGGTTGAATGCAAACTTTAATTGTCACCGTTGATTTGCATGGGAAGCTTTGGGGCGCAATAGTAGGCTGTCAAAATTGTGAGAATATGGGGATTAAACTGAAGTAGTTTATTGAATTTGTTAGAGTAATGATTATGTCGTTTACAATAATTGCAACGTGGAAGAAATTTATTAGTGAGTTTTTCCCCCTTCTAAGTAACAAAGGGGTATTTTAGGATTTTTGAGAACAAATTTAGCATATTAGGTCTATATTGTTACTAAAATGCTAATCATAGGGGAGGTAAATGTAATTTTTTAAACTAGAGAGGAACTTTTTAAAATAATCAGAAACCTCAGAGAGGTTTCTGAAATTATCTCTACTTTCTATCGCCTCGCAATTTAACCGCATACATAAATTTCTATGATATAGGGCAGATTTAACCAAAATTTAGAGATAAATCAAAGAGAATAAATTTAAGAGGTTGAATAGATAATATAATTGCTTTAGAACACAACATCAATGATTAGGAAGTGTCCACAACTTCCGGTGCAGGTGAGGTTACTATTTTCCTTAAACTTTTAGGGAGTAGGGCACACTACAATAATTCTCGTCTTGTTTCAATATTCTGCCTTTCAAATTTGTAAGCTGCACATTAAATCTGGAACTGATATCATCTTACCATAAATGTCAAATCCAGCTCTGTAATTAGTCCTTTTTTGCGGAAAGCAAAGCGCATCCTTGTCCCCTAATAGTTATTGGAAGTTCCAGCGGTGCATTTGGTGATTCCATCCCAGCATCGCAAAAGAAATACAGAACAGGATTGATTGTCGACTGACGTCCCATGACATTGACAAAAAGATCACTACTTCGACTTCTACCCACGATAACAAGCTCTTCCATGGATGTAGGATGAACTGGGGCCTTAGAGCATGGTCCAACACCTTATTAGTCGACAATTGCATAATGGGAAGGTGAATGGCGAAACCACTATAAAAAGTGTGAAAAGCCAAATGCCTTCGAAATCTAATTTGTTGGTATATATTCATCATTAGGTAATTGTGAAGTCTCAACTGATTTGACTCTTAAATCTTTTTTATTTCTCATCCCTCCTCTTTATAAGGTTTAGAGTCTTTCTTGAAATTGTGAAGTCTCTGCTGATTTGATTCTTAAATCCTTTCTTCTGGCATTCCTCTTTATAAGGCTTTGAATTTTTTCTTGAATTAAAAAAAATACAAATTGTCAAAGTAATGTTCAACCTTTTTAAGTAGGTGCATGTTGTCAGATCATGCTCAACAGCCAATTTACCACAGCTTAAATAGTCTTGGTGCATGCAGTTATACCGTTTGCCTCTTGGGATGATTCATTCAGTACCATAACTAATTTTTTTTAGCGTTATCATTAACTTCAAATTCCATTAATTAAAGTCTCCACTAATCATTTGGTGTTCCGGGGATATGCTTCTCCTTTCTATGCATGTGATTTAGACGTCGATACTTAATGGATAAATTATTTTTATATGCATGTCACATATATAAAATTTAACGTTAAAAGTCAAAGTAAGGTAATGTAATATATATTTAGACTTGTAAGTACACACACTGTTTATATAGAAAGATTAATTCATACTTTATTAATTGGGAAGTTTTTTTTTTCTATAATAACTTTGGAGATACAAAAGTAAATTCTCACAAGAACACGAATGCTTCGATTGAAGCATTCGTGTTTCTCTTTTTATTTAATGGAAACAAATTTCCTTTTTCTTGGAGAAAAGAAGAACTTAATTTTTTTTTTCAAAAAAGAATTCTGTACAGAAATATTTGTTCCCCGGTTTCGTACTCACATCAGCCGGCATTGGGGGATATTCTGTAGCAAGCTAGGGGAGACCCTTTTGAAGTGCATGCCATCCAAGCTAAGCCTATAGGGAAATCGTCACATCAAATAAAAAGAAATGGGAAAGCAGCAAGATTACATCTTCCCTGTGGTTCTGGGTGGGATGCAGAACATGTTCTTTGCTGTCCATTGTCTTCCCAACGTTAAGTACTTTTTATGGTGATTGCTCCCCACATGATCAGTAAAAAGAACTTTTCCCTCTCAACTGCATTTTGTGATCATCGGTGACTTGGATGCAACTGTCCACGGCTAATTCCTTGGCTACTTGCTGCCGAAGTTATCTTTCTCAAAATCAATTGTGTTATTTTGGTGTTCATAAAGTGTATTTTGGGAAAAACTTTTAGGGGGAAAAAATGGCAATTCAAACATTTGATGAAAAAGAACCCAAGTCAAGTGAAGTGGAACCAGGGGCGGATTTAAGGTGTGCCTCCAGTGCCCCTTAAATTCCTATAATACTTATACAATTTTGACATAATTTTAAGTGTGTTCCTAGAGTTTTTTTTAGAAAAGATATGAAAGAATGGGTCACAAAATTTAGTTTAGTTACTTATATTGAGAAAAATATACTTCATGAAATTCAAAATGAGAAAGTTATAAACCGTTATCAAAATATGAAAACTCGTCGTAAGCAATTGTAAATAGTTTAGTTTGTTTTTGAAATAAAATTATTATTACATTAATAATTTTGAGTTTGTCTTTTTATGTTTTTCATGGAATATACGTATCATTTGTACTTGTTGGTGAATTTTTTTTTTTTTTTTTGCTTAAAAAACTAGAAAAAAAGTAGATAAAAAATTTTAATATTATTTTTGCTCCCACTAAGATTTTTTTCTAGCTCCGCCACTGAGTGGAATTCATGATTGAGAAGCTCAATTACCCAAAACAGGATACAACACGATAGTAGAAAATCTTTTTATATTCGTACATAGAAGCCACTGTTTGAGTTACCTTCTAGTTGTCTAAAAACATGTCACGAAATTTGTGTCAAAATGGTTTGAAATTAGATTAATGGCCAATCTTATTGTGGACTGAGTAGCTGTTATATTTTTTTTTAAAATTTTTTTAGTGGAAGAGCGGTGAGATTTAATAAGTGGAGAGGAGAAAAATGGATTTAAATACAGAATCTTCAAATCTTGAAGTTAAAAATTTGGCCACTAAATCAAGGCATCATCAGCACTGCTTAAGTATTTGTTAATAAAGTACTTAGACATGCACAACGGCAAGCTTTAGTTTCATTTGATGGAATTTTCATATTTATGAAGCTCATTAATATATTAAATTTCTCCTTGCTGTCTACGCAGATCGCATGAAGGGTGGCAATCTATCAAATCCATCCTTGACATTCTAAAAATATTAAATATTGTTTGGACGGTATTAATGTTGGTAGGAATGTTTCTTCTGAGATCTGAAATCCCTTTTCTTTTTATTTGTTGCACGAAGCTGAGATCTCAAATCTTATCTTGAAATCCAAATATGGGGCAATTAATTTTCTGAACATAAATAATGTTTAGGGCCAAATAGGGTGGACCGACGTCATTTTGTAGCCGATCATGTACCAAGCATGTTGCTATCAAGCCCCAACCAAAGTTTCTGAATCAGGACTCATAAGTGAATCAAATAAAGTTTCTGGTTCACAATTGAATCGGTTCAATCTCAGGTCAAAGACTAATTTATTTTCTATTTTAATATTAAATAATTTGGATATTATTGACATATATATTCAAAAAAGGACAAAATTAGTTGGAACCAGTTCAATAGTCTATTTTTATCAATTTTGTCAAGTTCAATTTATTTGTGTGATCTAATTTAATCAATTCAATTGATTTTTTGAGTCTAATAGATAATCAAACCAATTCAATGATTGCTTCACCCGTCAAATCGACCGGTCCAATTTGATTTTGAAAACATTGGCCCAGCTAATCAACCCAACCCCGCCTTTCCACGACATCATGTAGATTATGAATGTCTTGGATTTTTATTTTTTGTTTAAATATAAACTTGTTTTCTTTTTTTTTTTTCGCTGGAGACTCTAAACATAATAATTCTAAAGCAAAAAGTGAAAAATTTGAAAATCGAACCATCAACTCAGGGGAGTAGGGTTTCGGGAACAGATAACTTGCTTTCTACCACTAAAAGAGAATCAAAAGGAAAAGTTAGCGTACACTGACGGGAATACAATTTCCCAAGTGAAAGATATGGGTTAATTAAAGTTTGTGCCCTTGAAGGTGACCCTTATAACATTTTTTTTCCCTTAACTTCAACTATATATAATTTGCCTTCTTCATTGATCAATCAAACATTAATGAGCAATTTTTCATTTCAAATTATGACAAAATGATATTAATGCTCATACATAATGGTTGTAGAATAATCATGTTATACTTTAAGTCATAATATGGAGCATCTTATTGGAAAAATATGGAATTAGATGATATAAAAAATTAAAACATTTAAAGATGATGAAATACCAAAAAGTTGAAAATTTGTGCTGCGGGGTAAAAAACAAATTTAAAATCCCTCAAAGTTTCTACAAAAATTTCCCATCTCTTCTCTTCCTTCCTTTAAATTATAAACTGATTAGTCTTGATAATTTTCATTTGCCTTGTAACTTTCGCAAGATTTTCACGAGTCTAAAAGATGCAAACTGCTATTTTTATGCCACAATCGTATTATATTTTATTTGATTCCACAATAGTTGGGAAAAAAATTTTGAGACTCTTTATACATGTTTCTCACAACATTTTTATTTTTCCGTCACGTTTTTATCATGTATAAATCACATTATAAAAAGTGTCACATTAAAAAAAAATTCTCAAGTAATTTACATACTAAGTGCACAAAATTAATATTTTATTTCACCTAAAGTAAGCATTACTTTTAGTATTGAGATAAACGCATTAAATCACTTAAATTTTTTTTTTTTACAAAATTATTAATTTTTTTCCTAAAAGGTCGAATAAATGGTGTAGTTGTGTTTAAATAGATTTGGCAACTGTTAAAAAAAAATAGTCATTCACTAGATTATAGTTGCTATATGTGTTCAAGAATTAGCTAAGGGTATTTTGATCATGCAAAATATTATAATTTCATCTTAACACCATCAACAAGTTAACCACAAGATATATATATATATATATATATATATGGCTTTTTTGGGGGGGGGGGTGCAGGAGGGGCAAAGTTTAATTAGCCCGAAAGATATTGTACATGGTACGGTGGAGCTTGCTAGTTTACATTTGTTTGGATTTCAAGAGTGTCTATTTTGAAGGATTCATTGCTTTTAAAAAGAAAGATATGAATGGACTTGAGAATTTTGGAGCAACGGATTCTTTACGCACGCCCTTTAGTTTACCCTCCTGGGTACATACTCCAATAATTTTAATTAGCTTGAACTTGAATCATGGAAAATTCTGCTTATACTCTTCCACTTAAACAATAATTTTTGAGGGCTGGTTGCAAGACTTTTTCATGTTCTGGCATTTTGAGTGGAACAAGTTTGGATTGTTGAGTTTTTCAAAAACTAGTTTTTCAAATACTATATAAAATTTTTAGAAAGTACTCTAAAACATACTCTAAAAAGTAGTCTAAATTTTTTTAATATTTAAAAAATATCCCAAAATGTATTCTAAAAACTCTTCTACTCTTAAATATTCCAAAATATTTTCTAAAAAAATTTCAAAATATACTATAAAAACTTTGCTACAGCAAAATTTTTTAAAAATACCTTCAAATATAGCTAACCCAAACGGGCCTTTAAAACTCTAAAGCATAATGAGAAAGCATACTAATGGTTGAACCTTCTTTTTTTTTTCACTAATGTTGTGAGGGGAAAAGACTACCTACACGGGCCTAAGCTTAACAACCACGGAATTGTTTTTCTTCAATGAACGTACGAACTTTTAAACACGTCTCTGTCCTGGGAAAAGACTTTTGACAAGCAAAATTACAGTTTTTAAAAAAAGTTTACTTATATGGTTAACCGAAGTGATGATACTTTTCCATGTACTAAAACGCTTTCCACATGAAACTCTTGTTTCTACTGCTCTGTGAAAACGTTTCGCGTCTGCCCAAATAAACCTTGAAGCCATTCTTAGAACAGTCAGAAAGGTTTATTATTATTATTATGAATGTAGTTAGTGTGTTATCATAGTTACTTTATTTTTTTTTATTTTCTCATTTCATGGACGCGAATACGTTCCTCTCTTCTGGCCCATTTTCTAGTATTTTAGCGAAACCATTGGCTTTTAAAGATGTTTTTGAAACGGCTAACTAAGAAAGAACTGTACATGGGTTATACATTAAATATTTTCAATTCATACCAGAAATAATAAAAATGACAAGCACGTCTCACCTATCTAATGACAACCACAGATACAAGTTGACTAATTTTCTAGTTTTTGGATGATTAATTTGGCGTTGTGGTAATTTACTTTTATTACTGTTTCAACAATCCAATCCACTGTTATAAATAGTCGGAATAACTAAACCCTTTTCCTCACACACACTTTCACAGAACGTCTAGTACACTTCTTTTTGGGTACCATAAAGGTTGAGTAGGGATACGCCTAATCTCCTAAGATTCTATCAAATGGCTTTTAAATAAGGAGGGATCTTTTTCAACGTAGAAATGTGAGTCGAATTTGAACTCTGTTCGTCACGCTGAGGATCACAACTCCCTTCCGCCTTGTCCAACCACCACCATTGGTGTCTAGTATACTTTTCAGAAATGAACACCACCACAAGCTTGTAGTTTTCATTTGGGACCGGGAGTTTTCCTAGTGAGACTTTTAGGTCTTCATTTCCTCTCCGATCCAATTTATGTACATGTCCGGATAGAGGGTTGAAAGAATTGTGTATTTACAGGGTATATCATATACTTAAAGCATCCCTAACAAAAAAAAAAAAAAAAAGAAGGAAGAAAAGAAAATAAAGCACGGAACCTAATCTTCTTGATTACTTTATAAACTTCCACCGTAAGTAGGTATTAGGTAAGATAGGGCATATCTGATAAGCATTTTAACTTTTTCTCCTCAAATGAGTGTTGAGGCCTTGGTAATACTGCTTAAATTGTCAAAAGATGAGGATTTTGATTAGTTTCGTATCAAGTGTTAGGTTTAACCTAATTTGTGTCCAAAGTTTGTAAAATTTCAAATTAAAGGGAAAATTTTTGGTCTGGGCAAATCCAGCTTTAGTTTCGTTCCTACTCAAGCTTGTCCTCCAGACTAGGTTTTGACATTTTAAGTCACAGCCTTTGTTTTGGTAGGAATGAGGACAAAGAGGGATGGATCATTTACAAGAAAGAACGGAGGTTAGTAGCTAGGTAACCTCTAATCTACGCACCACCAAAGCAATTATTAAGGCATTATTTGAACCGAATTTGTAGATATATATCCTGTAACATCGCATTACTGTTATAAATGGGCTTTGGTACGGCAGTACAGGTTTACTTCTTTCTCAATCTGATGAAATGTGTCAAGGGTTTAAGGATTAGGCTAGCCATCGTAAGGTTTCGCAAAGCTGAAACAAGTCCGCAACAGCTTTTATAAACTCGGAAAAAAACTTGTTTACATTCAACCAACATTTTTTTTTTATAGCGAAAGAGGGAGGTCTCAAATATGAAAATTTTCACGTATGCTTCCTCCGTCCGTGCCACTCAACTCATCCCTTCCCCCATTCAACCAATATTTGTTCGCTCATATGTAACGCGTAAAATTTATTACACTAATATCAAATATTTTGTCTAGGTTTGCATTGGTGGTCCAAATCCCCCCATCAATCTTCTCAACTGGTCATGCAATTCCGTCTTTGGCTAGTCAATCAACATAATCAATTATTTGAAAATTGCCATTATAGGCATTTTTGTATACCAAAAAAATCAAACAAGTGCCAATTATCATCCAAGTTGAGTGTGTAGAAGATTGTTTGGAATAATTCTTTGAAAACAAAATATTGTAATATTTTCTTAATGTGATGTATGTAAGATAAAAAGGTGATTAAAAATGTAACAAATTTTTAGAAATAATACACTATCCAAACAAATCTGAGTCAAGCTGCCTTGGGAAAAGTACATTGTCCAAAGCGATGATGAAATTCTATCTTTATCCTTTATTATGTTCACGACTACTTCCTCGTTATCAAATCATAAATAAGATAACATTTTTATCTTTTCATACAAGCAAAAAAAAAAAAAAAAACTCAATAAGGGTGCCATAAAAAAATTCTGCATTTCATGTTATGTATTATGTGTAAAATTATTTGGTGTAATATAATTCCTCTTTGTCCACACCAAAAACCAACAAAGAAAAAAGCAAACTGGATGGGCATTGTACTACTAGATCAAGATAGACACAA
Source organism: Coffea eugenioides (assembly GCF_003713205.1). NCBI lineage: Eukaryota > Viridiplantae > Streptophyta > Magnoliopsida > Gentianales > Rubiaceae > Coffea > Coffea eugenioides. The sequence goes on along the minus strand of NC_040036.1, from coordinate 25,651,806 downwards.
GAGCAAGCCATGTGTGGATTGATACATGGCACGCGGCTTTATTATTTTGTTCAATCACTTTTCATAGGACGACTGGCATTTTAGATAAACCACTCATGCCGTGTTCAAATCAATCAAATCTTCATCGTTCGTGAACCATGAAGCAATATGGCTACAAGTGAAATTGGCAAGACATACTAAAACTCGAGAATAGACACTTAGAATTTCTCCAAAAAAAAAAAAGAAGAAGAAGAAGAAGAAACCCTTAGAATGTCGGTCACTGGGGACTACTTGGTGCTTTTATACCTACTAGAAAGTTACGTACATTTGATTCTTCAAAATTGAGAAATGCAGTTAAAAAGAAGTTGGAACAAGAACATGATGGTGCTTATTGCACTGGGATAGAACCACCATACCATTTGTCAGGGGGACAGAAACAAAGAGTAAAGGACAACTATAGATTGCTTTTTATGTTTCTTGATTGCACATTTAACCTCTTATCGGTATATATGTTTCTCGTGTCCCCATTAAAAGTCAATCGTCACATTAATAACAAGACAAGCATAACGTACAATTCTAGTGCAAAAGGGATAATTGGTTAAATTGCTTTTCCTACGACAGATTGATTGCCTCTTTGCTTTTCAAATTAACTGGTTACACTTACATTGGCAAAACTTAGTTACTGTAGGGGCTAAAAAGAAAAGTTGCTAAGTATATGTTCCATTTTCTCATGTCACCCCAAACTAGAATATTTTTTTATTCCCCAACAAACTATATATAACATTTAGACGTGCCAAAGCGCATCTAGATTAGATTAAAGGCGTGAACTTGGACATACTAAAATGTGAATCGTGAAGTTTGAACCATCGTCGTACAATTTTTTAAATCTTTTTTGATGATCAACTTGCCATTAAGGCTTTACTAAGTTAATTGGTAACCAATTTCACACAAATTATGCTTCATACATACAAATATAGGGTGGTGAATCCTAATATTGCTGATCTCGAGTTCTCTTTAAACGAGTGTTTCTCCCCTATGCTTTAAATTCAGCTTGAGATAAAAAAGAATGGTATATTTGTGTGTCTTCTGTAGCATTATTTCTCAAAAAAGCTTAAAAAAAAGGATAGAAAATGGCAAATTGTTGAACAAATAAGAAAAAAAGAAAGAGATAGAAAATGACAAGGGAGAGAAAGAGAATGGTAAGGGATAAAATCAAGCAAGCTGCAAGCTCAGCAAGGGGACATAACAGTCATTTTCATCCCACACATTTTAAGGTTCACATTTCTTTCTCTGTGCCTCACACCACACACATACACGCACAACTGAAAACGACTGCAAGTAACCTGTGGTCTACCCGTAGATATCTCTTATGCACAGCACCCCATTTTAACTATTTATTAGAAGTAATAATACTTAACTCTCTCTCTCTCTCTCTCTCTGTCTGCGGATAAATATATGAATATATACATATATATATTTTTATTTCGTTTCAATTATTTTATTATGTTTCACAAATTTTAACTTTTTAAAAATAGTAATTTAACTATGATATTTATATTTTTTTAATTTTATCTTCATAAATTTAAAATTTAAATTTTAATGATAATATTAAAGAGGGAGATTATATTGAAATGAAAGATTAAAAAATAATTTGATTTTTTCTTGACAAACATTTTAAAATATTCTAAAATGATACTTCCAGTGGAACCAAAGGAGTATATATATATATATATAAATGATACACCGACTCAGAAGCCAACCATAACTCCTCTCTCTTTGCCAGATTTCTTTCTTCCTTCTTTCCATTCTTACTTCTTGGGTGGTCTTCTTTGTCATCATCATAACAATTCAAGCATCAATAATACAAATGGTGGATTATGAGATAGTCTGTTCCATGTGCGGCGATGTTGGCTTCCCGGAAAAGCTCTTCCGCTGCAACAAGTGCCGCAACCGCTTCCAACACTCGTATGCTCCGCCACCAACCCCACTCGCTGCCATCCCCAATTCTTTAGCAAATAGTTTTGGCCTCCCACACACACACGTATTACTCCAATCACACCCCTTAAGAGCCCATCCAGAAATTTCTACACTTATGTGTGTAATACACGTGTGTGTGTCCTGATGGGCTCTTCAAGGGGTGTGATTAGTGATTATTGATTAGTATGGTCATTTTAGTATGCATGCATGTTTATAGATTAGAATTTCCATAATCCTTGCTGATTATCGAGGCATACCCACGTTTCAGCCCTACCTTAGTTAAACAAAAATAGTACTACTCCGACTGCACAGCTCACGACCTTAACCACCGCCCGCTCAAGGGAACATCCAAGGCTCTCTGATTAGTCTAACAAATCACCCCATCAAAACGATTATGATTAGCATGATAGTTGACTTGAGCGGGATCATTCTAATTTGTTTTTTTTTTAACAACAATCTAGTTGGTTAAATTGGTTCTATGGTTACCGTGAGAATCCCCGTGTGTGTTTATTTTTACTTTTTTTTTCCAGAAAAAAAAAAAATTTTTTAGTGAGTCTTTGCTAATTGGATTGTTTTGGCCCAAAAAAAAAATTTTTTTACAGGTATTGCAGCAACTACTATCGTGAATCATCAGAGCCAACAGAAGTATGTGATTGGTGTAAAAGTGAGGAAAGGAATAGTGGTCGGCACGGTGGCTCATCGTCGAGGAAATCTTCGGCCGGAAATGATGGGGGGATGAACAGCAGATCAGATTACTCAGGCGAGAGAGTCAAGCAGCACGATCGCCAAGAGGGCTCTGAAAGAGGAGGAAAAAATCCCAGCGGCACGCCTTCCCCCCGCCCCGGAACTCGCAGGTACAAGCTTCTCAAGGATGTAATGTGCTAAGTCATGTCGAGAAAGAAACCAAGAAAGATGCCAAACGGGCCTTGTGTTAATATCACTAGTCATATAGTTTTTCAAGTTCTTATTCTAATAAGAAAGAGCTTAATCAACTGAGTTTTTTCTGGCTTTCTTTTCCCCTTATTAATAAGCTGTTGAAAACACTCGCGTTAATCATATGGTTCGTTCTTCCTATAAACTGATTAAAGCTGCAGTTCACAGTGCACAAAGTCAGGAATTCGATTTTTTTTTTTTTTTATTCTTCTTGATAACTCCAATACCAAACATTTTTGTCAAATATTTCATGCAAGCTTTATTAATAAGAGGTTGATAGTTGTCTATCGTAAGCGATACCAACAGGTACAGCGAAAGTATGGTAAATTGGACAGTGGTTCCAGTGGAGAGATTTTAACTCGTACAAAGTTATGATGGCATTTGGGTGCTGACCTAGATTTCTTTAAATGGTAGGGTTTGTGTGTGTGGGGCGTGGGGGGTTTGTCTTTGGCCCAAATTGGGGCTATAGGTGGAAGTTGCACCCTCTCTCATTTGCTTTGCCTTAATTTGTTGAGTCTCTTAAGGAGAATTGAATGCGCTTGGATTCCTTTATGCCAAAGAATTCATAGTACCTAAAGCTGGTAACTTTTTTCCAGATTCATTGAAGGTATTTATGAGACCCCCACAATTATTGTTTCCTCGGTTACCATAAATGGACCAAAAAAAAAAAGTCGAAACTAATTCCCACCACAAATCCAAATTCTAATCCCCCACTGCTCTCTTCCTGTTTATTAATCAAGCACAAAAATTAGGTTCAATCTACTTATTTTTTTCCCTCCTCACCCTATAACGAAGAAAATAAATTGAATAGGAGCTAGCTAGCTAATTAACCAATTAATATCAGTCTCTGCTTGGTCCATCATCCTAGCTAGCTGCTGCCTCATCCGATGTCCTGTTTGACCCTTGACTCTATGATCTTGAAAGTACATCAGACGAAACAGTCTCCTCCTCCACCACCACCGCCACCACTACTACTACCTGTTTTGTCCGTTTATGAAACCAACTCCAACAACGGAGAGACTAAGACTATGGAGTCTTCAATTGACTTTTTAACCACGTTTCCTTTCCTAACGACCGTAGCCTTTTTACGTTTTAACATATTCTGCCAGTTTTCCCCTTCCCTACAATTGTTACCATTTACTTAGGCGTCGCCCCACACTTGCCTTCATTTTCTCATCATTACGCGGAAATGGATTGGTATGGCATATCCATGTGAAGGTGAATAGGTTATTTGAAGAGCAAGGAAACTCTCATGGAAGCAGGATTTTTTTACGTCATCTCATCTATCTACCTTAACAATGCTTCTTTTTGTTCCCTCGCAAAGTAACCATCATATATCATCCAGTTGAAGTCACATGGATAGACAGGCATATGTGGTTGCTTGGCTTTGCAAGTTCACTTCTTCCCACCTCTTCTTTCCGACTCGCAAGCAAAGCAGCAGCCAACATGTGGAACTGTGCAGCAAGTTCTACTGGCTGCTAGCACACAATTCATGATCATGGATCCACATGCAGTTATCAGTCTAGCTAACCCTTCACGTATTCGAGATAATATATGTTTATTCTGGCCTTCATCGACTTGTCTGCTAGGGTCTGTGCATGGTTGCAAATTTGGTCTAAATCTTTTCCTTGATTCGTTGGCAGAGTATAACTTTGTCGATCCACAACTAATTGCTTTCTTAATCCATGCGTTATTCTTTTTGTTGTGCATCTTCGTGAAACTGATGGTGGTGGTGGTGGGAGATGTAGGTCTGGTTATTCGGACAAAACGTTATGTCACCTTCCATCTACCACTACCACGTTTTGTTTAGCCTCATCATACAAAAGTCGGTTGCTGCTTACGTGTTTCTCTTGTTTGTATGTAGTAACAAGCCTGTCTCTTGAAACGAAGAAACATGTTTTAATTTGGAGAACACCAAGAATATTTAATATATCCCATGCTTCACGCCAAACTGCACAATGCCAAACAGTTTTAAGGTTGCAATTCTATCAGATGGGATATACATATACATATATATATATATATATATATATATATACACACACCACATTTCTACTAGTAAATTTTGATATTCTTTATAGTTTGTCAGTTGTGATGTCCTATTAATCTGTTGGGGTGTACACTTATCTTCTTTTCATCGACTCCACTGCAACTTAATTCTTTAAGAACTTGTGATTTATACAAGGACGTGGCAATATTTCACCATGCACCACGCTCGCAGCTATTAAGCCTATGCTATTCAGGCCCCAAATTCGTCATGTCATCACCTTAGGCGACATTCAACTTTTTCCTTGGAGGAGGACATTTCAGTTCTGGTGGATCAACCCTTGCAATGTGGACGTATTTAAGTTCGCTGTTATGCTGGACCTTGCAAGTTCAAGACCGGAAGGATGCTCCGCAACACAACTTGAATGTTATGTCATCCATGGTGGTGGTGCGAAGCCTCTTGTTATATCTCACGAGCTAAATTTTTATGGTCTCCAGCGTTACTTCTTGAGGCAAACCTGACAATCTTTAATTAGCATGGCATTATTCGGTTGTGCAAAATGAACAAATTTTTTGAGGGGTGCTTTAAGGCACCATTTGGGTTGAACTGTTGAAGGAAAGGAAGAGAGAGGAAAAGAAAGGATACCAATGGAGAAAAAGGGAAGCAGAATAGAGAAAAGTGGCTTACATTCATCTTATTTGGATCAAGTATGGTAGGAAAAGAAAGGAAATGCTGAGTTTTTATTTGGATTGAAAAAGGAAAAGAGGAAACATATTGATACATCAAAGAAGATAGAGGAAAAATGATCTTTTGATCTTTTATAAAAATATAAATTATTTTAATTCATTTAATTTTATTTTCCTTCAAGCAGAAATCATAACTCAACAAAATAACTCGACTCTTCCCCTCCCTATCCTTTCTTTTCCCTCCTCAAAAATCAATTCAAACAACAAAAATCAAATCACTCCAATTTCTGTCGTCTTCTTTTCCTTCCATTCCCTTAATCCAAACCGTGCCTAAAAGGCACAGTACTTTTTTTTTTTTTGTTAAAGAATTCATTTTTCTTATAGACATCTAACGGATATTTATTAATACAGTTAACCTATCGCTTCCATGGACATACTCATATTTATTTACTTCACTTTTCATTCAGCCATGTCATTTGATAACGCTTAAGCTGTTTCAGAACATCCGATGACCAATTCGACAAATCCATTTACTAAGAAATACTTGCACGAACCGACAATAAAAAGGACAACTGTCTCGGAGCAAAAATAATAATTTTCAATAACTAATAGAAATCTTGGAATGCGTGCTGCTGGTACCCGCAAATTATGACATTGGTACAACAGCCATCACAGGAAGGTTCAAAAAAAAAAAAAAAAAAAAAAAGCGCTATCACAGGAGATTATAATACTGATTTTTGTTTACATTGAATTCTTTATAGACGTCCGTTTGCATCAGATTCTTAATTTCGTCATATTTGAAAAAAACAGTATGGATACTAAGAGCTACCATTTTATTCATAAAAATGAAGTAATCTCACGCAGAATATCACGTTAAGTTCAATGATTTCAACGGATAATCCGGATCAACTTATCATTTTTAGTAATGGTTCATGAAACTATCATACTTCTACGCCAGAATCTCTTTGGGGTTCCTTAATTGGTCTTATCCCTCATATTACTGATTGGCATGCTTTGAGTTATCTCTCTCTTAATCTCCTTTGGATGTTTAACTCCGTAAAAGTACATCCTTTTCGAGAAAAGATTTTTCTTTTCTTTTATAAGGAATGTTCGCCTAGATTCAGCTTCGGTTACTACCACGACATGTTTTCGAAATCATAAAAACAGGAGTCTTTACCGATCCTGTCAACACAATCTCCACATCAATAGCTAGATTCGAATACTCAATTTTCTATAAAAAGATAATTATTGCTTAATAACTGAATCAACTTATATTAACATTGCGAAAAGAAATCGAGATCGCAGAAATCACCCAAAATCATCTAACAAGATGCTAACGTCTTCAAAGGATAACTACATTGATGCTCGAGGTTAAATCTCTAACCTCAATAACGCCTCCCCTCCTCCTCCAAAAAAAAAAAAAAAAAAAAAAAAACTAAAAAGTAACGTGATGGAGACACATAAGCTTCAGCATTTGGACCTCAAATCAATTATTCATTATTGAAAGCAAGGGTTTAACGGATACAATCAGAAATGTACAGCGTCCTACTCGGCTTCGTGGTTATGCTACTCCCCATAGACTTTATAGGCTGTGGGGCAATACCTTAGTACAATTGCATGGCTTGTAATTGGGGGGGTTAGTTGCAATCTTTAACGCATTCAAAGAATTATGTGGTTGAAAATGGCGGATGTTGACTCACAGCTCATCACACGTGGAGATCTCTCTGGTTGACATCTGGATGCCACTAGGACGAAAGTTGTCAACTTTGCGATGCACATATTTCTATTCTAGATTAGTGTTTAACGCACGATGATAGTGATGTTGGGGTGCACAATGATGGATCACCTCACTTTCAGACCCTAATTATAATTACTTGGAGTACTAAATACCTTCCATGGATACAATTAACAAACATGTACTGGTATTAGTTTAATATATTTAATTTCTCACTGTCTTTTAAGTTTTGGATGACGACTTGGCGATTACATCGATGATAACTATGTTCTCGAGACATTAAACTAATTTGCTAGTCAAGATCCTACTTGATTAAAGTAAAAACTATAATAGTCAAGATAGTAACTGTGGGTTATCTTGCTTAACTTTTTGTTTGCATACCCTCCAAAGTCCAATAAATCTCTTAACACAGTAAGAAAAGTTTTCTAACAAGAAAATGATAAATAAGTGTTGGTTTTTCCTTTGGAGGTATGCAACATATCTCTCCTATCTTCTCATAATGTCCAACTTTGCGCCGAGAAATTTTAAAAATTATATAAGTTTTGAATTCAAATTTTCCTTTCTATTTCCTGCTTTTTAGATTGGGAAATTTGCCAAATTGGTCCCTAACATTTACCAAAAACACTTTTTTAGTTCCTAACATATAAAATCAGCCAAAATTGTCCTTCACATTTAAATTGTGATCCAATTTGGTCCTAATGCTCGTTTTTGCTCCTTTCTCCGGCTAAAAATAGCACGCCCCTCTAACGTGGTCATATTTTCAAGAGCAAAATTGGAAAACACAAATCCCAGATCCACTGGGGACGATCCCTGACCTCACGATCTTTATCTTGCTTCGACTCTCTAAGGACAGGATCACCACAACGGTGACTGAGTTCACCTGAACAGAAGCATATTTGGAGGTGATCAGAAGAGGTGCCGCGTGTCGCTGGTGGAGGCGCGAGGAGAGAGAAGAGGGAGTGAAGTAAGGTGAGGTGAGGTACGCGACGCGCGCCAGTGGCGTCGAGCAGTGGCGGCGGCTGCTTCTCGTGGATGGGGGCTGCGGCGGCTGCTTCTCGTGGATGCGGGCTGCGGCGTCGGGGCAGGCGGAGGATGAAAGAGAGCCGCGCAGTGGCGACGCGCTGACCAGCGGGCGGCGTGCGCTGGGGTCGCGGGTGAGCGGGTGGAAGGATGTGGTCAACTAGAGAGAGAGACGAGAGCAGTGCGCAGGGCAGCGGAGCAGAGATCGCGTGACAGTAGAGAGAGGCAGCGGACAAGCGAGGTTGGAGGGGCGGAGGATGCGGCGGCGGTGATGAGGGCTCTCGGTTGCGATGGAGAAGAAGAAACAGGGGAAAAGAAGAAAGAAGAAAGCTTTTGTTTTCCAATTTTGCCCTTGAAAATATGACCACGTGAGAGGGGCGTGCTATTTTTAGCCGGAGAAAGGAGCAAAAACGAGCATTAGGACCAAATTGAATCACAATTTAAATGTGAAGGACAATTTTGGCTGATTTTATATGTTAGGGACTAAAAAAGTGTTTTTGGTAAATATTAGGGACCAATTTGACAAATTTCCCCTTTAGATTACACTTCTTTCCTAATGAGAAAAAGAAAAGAAGAACTCTACTGTTATGTAGGTTAACGGAAGAGGACGACTCGTTCGTTCTCCTAAAGTTGTGCGACTTCCGTGCCAATGTTCCATCCCATCCAACTTGCTGTACATTGCAAGACAGAAGATGAAGTTAGCATTTAATCAATTCCCTACTCTGTGAAAGTAGTACATTATGGAGAGTAGGCCAGTGGAGGTGGTTGGGGATTGGTACATGCTTAGGGCTCCATAAGAAGAAGAATGCGTGCAAACCTGATCACTATAGAGCTAAAAAAATACTCCATCATGTTAGATGGCCGTCGCTGAGATTCTTGAGATGTAGTCCTTATCTTATTTTGTGATGATTACAGTTTCCAAGTACTGCTTAGGCCTCAGTTGACAAGCTTGATTCGGGGTCCATTTCGCTGACTAATGTCGTCTACTTTGTTAGAAAATCATTCCAAAGATTCTAACCAAATCCGATTTAGTCAAATTTAATCATGACATTCTGGCCTTGCCATATCTTTCAATAGTTTTAACTGCGAATCAAACTAAAAATTAGTGGTAAATCTATGGATACACCAAGTAATATACCATGACAAATCAATAAACATCATTGCGTCTGCATAATTGTGTAAAGAATTTTTTACATTGTCAACGTATAAAAATTTTTGTCCGGTGCACAATATCATATTTATTTAATTTTTGTCCCATCTACGTTGCACAATGTCATATTTATTGGTTTCTTTGTATTCAGGCAATTTTACCATTTAACTTTACTTTTATAAAAAATGAAAGCAACACCAAGAACCCACTTTTTTTTTTTTTTTTTTTTAAATCTCTTGTCGCCTATCCCCCACTTTCTAACTGCTAGTACAAAGGATTCAAACATTGAATCTGAAAGCGAGAGAGACCTTATGAGCCCTCTCTACGTGAGTTGTGGTTTAAGAGCATTCATTAGACAATTTCTTCTACAAAAATTTAATACTTTGTCTAATAGTCCTCAAGAAGTCCTTCGACCCTATTAATGCTCTTCAAACTTTGTAAAAATAAACCAGGAATTTTGGACCTCATATTACTCACTCCATAGCGTTCTCTTTATTTGAAAGTTCTTTCGCTTAAATTTTTTTTTTCTAAATCTTAAGCAGGTTAAACATGGTAAATGGAATATATATATATGAAAGCAAAAATTGTAATTCGAGGAACTAGCTCCACTTCATTTTCTTGGTTTGTTGTTACTCATTTTTTTCAGGAGCGAAAAAAGATTTGTAGAACTCCCTTAGTAGGATAAGAAAATTTTTTGTTGAGGGTAAAATACACCACTAAGTTAAGAAATACTCCGACCCTCTTGAGTCTTGACTCAGTAGGCTGAAGCCTTGATGCAAGTGCGACTGCAAGATTAACTCAAGTTTTCTTTCGGCTTTTAAGCTGGCCCAGCCCCTGACAAGTTTTGGACTGCCAGCATCTTCAATCACTAAATTCGCCCAGCCCCTGCGGTCAAACTCGTTAATCACGATCCACGAGAGACAACCCGTACACTTTGCTTGAAGATCACCACATCGCACAATCTCAAGAGGATTTTTGAAATTTGGCCGAGTAATTTCAACCCACCAGTTAAAGGATTAATGGATGGCAAATTTTTTTTTTAATAGGTGCTCAGTTGATATTCGCTAATACACTCTAACTTACTGTGTCATCATGCACAATTATAATTATTACACCCTGCATTTAGATACTTTTTAAAATTAACTATCAAAATTTTTTTCAAAAAATTAACACTCGAAACTTCTCTTCACGAATGTAAATGATTTAATTCATTGACCTTTTAAAGGTTGATTACATTAGCCGATTTGACGCACATTTTTTAAATCTTCTTTATACACATGTGACATGTATATAGAATTATCAATATTGTCAATATTCGAAATTAAGTTTCCTATGTTAAACACCGTTAATTGTGGAGAAACAAAAGGGTTCGCAATAATTTCCAACTTAAGGGATCTAGTTATGTTAAATAGGGAGTTGAAAAAGCAGGCATCGGCCAAATGCTGGGATTGATGCGTTATTTATGCACTAACTTCTTTCTTTCTCCACAGTGGCAAGGACTTATAGATTACTAGTGGTTGGTATTGGCGCACTCAGTCCCCGCAGTCAGTCAGTCAGTCAGTCACTCACTGCATGCCCAAAGTTTCGAGTAAAAGACAGACAAACAAAGATAAGATGAAAGTTAAAGGAAGTTAAAAGAGGATCCTTTGCCTATCCGATTGACAAAAGTCATGTCATCGAGAGCACTCTTGACAAACCCTTGGGGTGGCGCGGCTGGTGTTGGGGTGCTTTCTTAGATTCTGATATCGTGTGGTCGTGTTCGATTCTTGTTATTTTCTTGTGTCTTTTGGGGGGTGGGACACAAAGCGGAGTAAGAATAATCGGGCTTGAAAATATAATCCGTCAAATTTCGAATATCTACTATGTCGGGAAAAAAAAAAAAAAAAGAGCACTCTTGACAAGCACTACGCGTGTTACACGAAAAGCTTAGTCAGACTTCACTAGAGTGGTGACATATCTTTACTATACTAAAGGTGGGAGTTCGGATTGCTACAGTGAATTTGGGCTGGTTATCATGCGATTGTGGTGACTTTGAGGGGCAGGTTGGTCTTTTGTCATTAAGTGGTAGTGGCTTTGCTGGAAATTTGCTGCTTGGCTTTGTGGTGGGCGGTGAGTTTGTTGCTATCAGCTGTCTGCATGGCCCTGGAAATTCGATGCTGTCTGCGTGGTTTTGTTGTGAGCGGTGAGTTTGTTGCTATCAGCTATCTGCATGGCTTTTGGAAATTCGATGTTGTCTGCGTGGCTTTGTTGTGGGTGATGCGTTGGCTGCCATCAGCTGTCTCCATGGCTTTTGTTCGCTGCTGTCCGCCCGGTGGCTTTGTGCTCGATGATTCTTAGCGATGTAGGTGGTGCGTTAGCTGCTGTTCGCTGTTTGCATGGACTTCAGCCAGGTGTTTTTATTTGTAGTACACCTGTACAGCTACGTGCATGATATGCAAGGTTTATGAACTACGTGTCGTGTTCTCTTTTCACGCCACATTATTCTATCGTTTGTTTTTCTTGCGGCCATTCTATACAAAGCTTGCTATGGATTCTTTAGTCCACGCCCGCGTTCGTTAGTAGCTGCAAGAGTTAGTCCTTCATTCTTGTGCTCTTGTACTTTTTACGCATGTTTTCTTTCAGTTTGAGTTAGCTAATGCCGTAGTTTATTGTTTGTTAACTGCGAAAATTATGAAGAGGCCGTTACTGTTATCTCTAACATTTCATCTCCAGGAATCATTGATGCGCGTCACTAAAAACGCATACAAGTTTTCTAAGCCCCAAATTAGCTGCTAACTATCGGACAGAGCTTGCGCTGAGAAATGAGATTGCTACAATCGAATTATCCATTGATCCGTCACACACAAACCATGGCTCTTTAAAGGTCATCACCCAATTCATTCTCCACAAAGCTTTCTGATCACAAATCCTCCTATTCTTCCATTCCTAATTGGTATGTTTTCTTTTGATTATTCTTGTATTATATAAGTTTTTGACAAATTTTGAAGTAGATTAGTCATGTTGTAATTCTTCCTTTTTCTGTAGCAACTTTATTTTGCTTTTTCTGATTTGCTTTTTCTGATTATTTGCATTTTTAGCACTTGTTTTCTTTCTTCTGAATGTGTTTCCTGAAAGCATGTTGCGGTCAAAACCTTCTTCACAAACAAGCTCTTCCCATAATTTTTTGTCTGTCATGTGAGGGTGATGAATCCATAAAGCTGTCTATGGGGAGGTCTTTCAATTTCTTCAAACTTTGGCCACCTTTTTTTAATCATTTTCGTCAAATATTTCAAATAGTTGAATTATTGAATGGAAATTAAAGTATAATAGGAAGGAACATCTATCAAATTTTGACTTGCAGCCGCTGCATATTATGTAAGTAAAATTTCATTTTCTTTGTTGATGACCTGTATTTGCTTATATAATTGAACAAGGTAAACTTTCTTATTGAAGTTATTAAGCTTTTGTAGGACTGAGACTACAAAACTCAAATGTTTGTTTGCCACTTACCGTTTTCCTTTGCTTCGCTAATCTTTTTGATAGTGAAGGGCATCATTCCTTCTCTTCTCCTTGCTGTACTTCGATAGAGACGGTAATTGAAAATAAGAAGTTACCAGTCTGTCTTTGGTCCTTGCTGCTGAGCTCAAGTTCCTCTATTTTATATTGTCTACTAATTTATATTGTCAGGTAAGAAGTTTTCTTTCCCGTTGGTGTTCTTTTTTGACAGTTTGATGATTAGCCATGCTATTGGTTATTATCAACTGTCATGCCAATTGATTGAATTTGGAGGCCTAATGTTTTTTTACCTAACCTTTATTTACTCATTGTTGCATCTTTGTTTTCTTGTTCTACTAGATTTCTTAACACCATACATGTTGATAATTATCTCTTTATTGCAAGTGGTAATAGTTTGAGCATTGCATGGTTTTCACCTAAACTTTTTGCTTAGTTGTGGCCAATTCCCTGGACTTATGCTGTTAGCCTTAGAAATCTAACTTTCTAACACAATCGCTTATCAAATTGCACACAAAAACCTGACACAGTTCATCACATTTTGACAACGCAAATATGTGACACCAAACTACCCGCTAGAAATGTAGAAATCCAAAAACTCCGATTTACCGCTCAAATCCGAATTGAATCCAGAATTTTCAATTGAATAGTTCAATAATTCAGAATGGAAATCGAAAGATCCAATTTTTTTCGAATTAATCGAATTCAAGTCAAATTCAGTAATGAGATCTTTCAAATAAAAAATTTCGATTTCCAATTGACAAATCGAAATCAAAATCAAAATTCCAAATTCCTATTTCGATTTCAAATCTATTTATCATGTATATATTAATATCATATGAATAGAATAATAATATAACAATAATCATAATTTTTATATTCATGAATTTCGTGAAATCAAAATTTGCCAAACTCCAAATAGAATTTATAACAAATTCAAATTCAAAATGAGTAAATACGAAATGGAAACCAACCAAAATTTGTAATACCAGAATATCAAAAACTTCCAATTTCAAAATTTAGAATTATCGATTTCAATTTTGATTCACACTCCTATTACCTGCTATCAATTAAATTGGATTAACACAAATTCAGGGCACCCTCGCGCGTAGCGCGAGGCTGAAAAAACTAGTAATAGGTAAAAACCACGACATATAAGCTCATACGTCACATCGTTCTCATTCAGGAGAAATGAGACGGTAAATCTTTTTGTATAAATTAAGGAAGTGTATTGACAAATATTTTTGTTGTTTGATTAAAGATCCAACGCAGAACTCTGAAGAAAACTCATGCATTTAACGTAATCCATAGTCTTTTTTTTTTTTTGACGTAGTAGGTATCTGAGATTTGACGGATTATATTTTCGGGCCCAACTATTCCCATTCCATAGTCATTATATTTAACGGATTATATTTAACGTAATCCATAGTCATTATATCGCGGTTTCGCAGTTGCTGCCCATGTCAACATTTCAAGATTATCGGAAAATCGAAAATCGATGTTTTGCATAGCCGGTAGAAATGGCTAGAGAAGGAGTAACAAATCAGAAAGGATTCAAATGGAACTCGTATGTTTTGCTAAGAAAGTCGAAAAGTATATACCATATTTTTACGTCCCAATTTCAAGCTTTTTCCTCCTTCTTCAGTCACTGTTACGAGTCAAAACATGTCTCGAAAATTGTAGATAATTTATAGAGGTTTTTGCAGATTGTTCATTAACACAGCTCTTATATCGACAGTAGAATTCGAACACATGATTTTTTATGAAAAAATGATCCGTTCTTACAAGACAGTAAATTGAGTAGAGGAGAGGAGGAGGAGGAGAGGGATCAGAACTAGAATGTGATGAGGAAAAAGAAAGATGAAATGTATTGCAAGTTTGCAACACCTACAAAATCAGCAATAATGCAATTAACTCAATTCTGAAATGTTGATCTGTATATAATACCGTAGTTGTTTTTTGGATTTTTTGTAAAAAGATATAATGTAGCGATTTTATGTGCATAAAATAAAAAAATAATTAAAAAATATGTTAATAAAAAGCGTAAAATTTTTTTACTTGTTTGGATTAGTTATTTTTGGGAGTATTTTTGAAAAATTTTACTATAATAGAGTTTTTAGAGTATATTTTGGGATATTTTTAGAATATATTTTGGGATATTTAAGAGTAGTAGAGTTTTTAGAATATATTTTGGGATATTTAAGAGTAGTAGAGTTTTTAGAATATATTTTGGGATATTTTTTAAACATTAAAAAAATTTAGACTATTTTTTAAGTATCTTTTAGGGTACTTTTTAAAAATTTTCATAGTATTTAAAAAATTAATTTTCAAAAAACTGATGGTTACAAACAGAATATTAAAATGTTTCTTCGCTGTTTCCCACGGAGGACTGTTTCATCGCTGGCTGGTCAAAACGGAGATGTGTGAGGCCGCCCATGTTGGACATCACCCAATAACGGGTCACCAACACGCAATAAAGGGCGATGACCTTTACTTGGGGAATTTGACACCTAAACTCACAGTCGATGAGTGCACCAACCACAAGACTGTGTACTATTTTATGTTTTTCTTTAAAATATTTTCCGATAGGAAATTATGCAGATACTACCTTTCATCTTTTTGCTTTTTAATCGAACAGTAAATTCAGTGTGACCGGATTTTACAAAAATGTTGACTGTCAACTAATCTAGTTATCATGATAATAATTAATAATTGCTTTTCATGAACATGGAAGAGGCAGATAAAGGGCATGTCATGAGATTTGGAAATCTACGTAGCAAAAGGTACAATTGCACTATAGAAACTTGAAAATAATAGATATTTTGAGATGTTGCGGGCGGGAGCTCCCTTTCTTGCAACAGTTCAACACCACCTCATCACAACAACAAATCAAATGACTAGATATCATCATAATTAATAAGCCTCCTGTCGTTGTGCTAATCCTTGTTCTGGAAAGAATAAAGAGGGGAAAATGTGGTTTAAAGAACAAACGCGATAAGGGGTAATTTCAGGAACGTCAGAATTATGAAAAATTAAGATTAATCTCACTGTATACTCCCAAACTTCTAAACTATTCTTACTTTATACCCGAAATTTCAAATTTTGATATTTTGTACTCTAACCTCTCATATTTGTACCACTTAAATCCAATCAACAACATTGATAGTAAATTTACGAAATGCAGAATAGTGCGAATCAATGACACTGTATCATTTCGTATAATCTGCGATCCTTTGATCTTTTTTGATCGTTTTTAGTGTATTATCATTAATTTGTACGGTTCTCTATTCCATTAATTTTGCTAATGTTATTGTTGATTGGACTTAAGTCAAACAAATCTAAGAGTTTAAGATTCAAAGTGTATCCAAAATTAAAATTTAAGGTGTAAAGTGAAAATGTGATACAAGTTTAGAGCTACAAAGTGGATTTAGTCCAAAAAATTATAATAAACTCAAGAGGAATGTATCATAATTACATTTCTCTTTGAATTATGGTTATCAACTCCCCAAAAAAAATACATAAATGTCAAAAAGTTGAAGCTAATACATCAGCTATTAATCGATTAGCTGATCACTACCTCAAATTAAGCAATCCAAACAAATATTTTCAATGGGCGTTCTACATTAACTTTCAATATCCCTTTGGCTTTTCCTTTTTCCCTAATGTTTTTTGGTTGTGTAAACTAACTAATCACGGTAGTGAGAACAGTGGTGCCCAGTTAAAGACACAAGAATGACACCAGTCCCAGAAGCAAGACACAACAAGTTGACAACGAACCAATTCTTAAATCAACTGCATAGTTTGAGGATAGATCAGATTCTGACAAATTCTGAATACTGAAATTAGGATTCGAACCATAAAGAGCTTGTATCCCCCTAATATCATCAAGCTTCAAGTCAATCTTCTTTTCTCTGGGCTTCAAACTTGGGTACATAACAGCTTCCTTAACTGAAGTGTGTGCCAACCCTAACAAATGCCCAATTTCATGCGTAGCCACGGACTCCAAGTCAATCGCCTCGTCCGACTTCTCCACTTGAAAATCCACAGCCCATGTCTCAGCTGCATCAAGGTGAAATCTCCCGCTCTCTGGTGAAAATGCATGACCCAGAATCCCAAGCACTCCGTCAAAAGCCTCCTCATCTCCGTGATCACCCCTGTAAAACCCTATTTTGATATCTGCAAAACCGTAATCATCCGTTTCCACGAATGTCACGGGAATAACTGATGCCCAATGTCCAAAGGCACGTTTGCAAGCATCCCTTATATCTTGCAGGCTCAAAGAAGTGATCAAATTCACAGGAGAAAATGCATAAGTTAGAGTCATCGGTATGCTCCGATCCCACCTCGGCTGGCCTCCGAAAAATGCATAATGCCTTGTTGCGTGCAACATTTTAGGCACGTCTCTTACGCCACACCTAGGTGACATGATTTGATCAATTGTTTTGGAGTCTAGCTTACCTGTAACTGGAAGGCCTAACTTTGCTTGGTATTTATTCACGGCTAGCTCAAATTTTTCATCGAATAAATCGGTGAAGTTCATTTCTTCTTCAACCTTCAGATAGCCAAAATGATGGAAATATTTCTTGAGCTCGGACATGTCACTAACTTGGCTTCCTCTGCTGGCATCTAGGAATTTTTCAAAATTTTGCCATTTGTAGGTGTAATTTTTAGCGGGTAAGGTTCTATCTTGGTAGATTGGAGTTGTTCTAGCAGAGAGGCATGGTGAGGAAATGAGAAGAGGCAGGAGAACAAATCCAAAAAATAACGAAAACATGGTGGGCTTGTTTGGTGCGAGGACCGGAAGATGGATATATGTAGGAATCTCACATTACAATTAAGAAAAAGGTAATGTTTCAACATTCTGATTTGGGAAGTAGATACGTCACTAAGAAGCTATTTAATCGTCATTGAGATATTGTTAGCTATGATGTAGGAATAATTGACAATGAAGTCAATATAATATCCCATCCATCTGCTCAACAAAAGATATCATGGAGAAGTTGGGTTGAATCTTCTTGTTTGTGCGTGTTGGTTGGGTATCTTTTTCATGGGCACATAGAATCTGACTTTTGGACTAAAATGGTTGATGATTTCCATTATTAACTCCTTTAGCTTATTTTCCATTTGTGCCCAAGAAAGGCAAGGAGATAGGAGTAGTATCTTATGCTCCTGGTGCCATGAGGCAACCAATAGTAATTTGTTGGCCCCGGACGGGAATAAAAAGTCGCATAATTTCAATATAGTTTGTCATATAACTAAATTTATTCTTCTAAATGAAATTAAAGTTGAGTGTTAGATCAGCACAAAATGTATTTCATTTTCTCAACTATATAGTTATTAGCAAAAAAAGAAAAAAAAAATGCCAGCAATCTTGAAGTCTTGGAGGTGTCAGAAGCAAGCAGAAGTTTTTGGTACGGCAGAACGTGATTTTTTTCAGTTGTTTCATGTTCAAGTTAAGGTTGGCTAACCTTTTGAAGCAACTAGCATCGCACCTCAGTACCAGAACATAGCTGCAGGTCGTTAAAGGTTATGATTGATTTATTGCTGCCCTTGTTTTGACGGGTCGTTTGTAAAAGGATCCAATACGGGATATTGCAGTGGTAGTTCGAGAAGTGTAAAAGACTCAAAGGCGTCAACAGCATCAAAAAAGTCTCTAGTCAATTTCTCATCTGTTTTATACCTCTCCAATTTGGGTTCCTAGAATGACTTTTGACCCCAAAAAAAAAAAACAGAGAGAGAAAGGGTTCCTGGAAAGACTAGGTGCAACTCTTGGAAAAAGTCTTATTAACTTCTCGTCTTCTCGGCTTCCTCTTCTTCAATACGTATTAATTAGCAAAACTAGTTCAATCTTCAAAATACATGCATTGTATGTAACAAAACTTGATTGCTAAAAACTAGATCATTTTGATTTTTCTCATGGAGGCTCTTGACTCTTGATTGCCTAGCAACTTTGCTTTTTGATTTCATTTTGTTTCTTTAGCACGATGCTTTTTAAGTCAATTAGGAGTAGAGAACGTAAATTCACAATTTTGGCAGCCAAAATTAGGCGGAATTTGATCTTTCTCATGGAAGCTCTCGACTCTTTGATTAACTTATTACTTTCCAGTCTTTCCTACCAATTTTCCCACTGCTTTTTGCAGCCAAATTTTACTAACATGAAACATTTCCATAATCAGAAGCTTAACAAGAAACGTCCTTTAATTCTATTTGGGAATATTACTCCCTCCGTCCCATTTTGTTAGTCTTGGTTTTTTTTTCACACAGATTAAGAAAGTGTAATTAATTTGGTTGGAAACATAAATTTAAATTAATAATTTCCTAAAATACCCTTATGCTAATCACGAAGAGTGCCAATTAATATCAGTTACAGCTAATGGTGCCAATAAATATCAGTTACCGCCAATAGTGCACCTGATTGTTTCAATTACCACCAATAGTGCCAATAAATAACAAAGATAGACTTTTCATTTATCTATGTATTGGAAAAGCTCAATGTATTCAATGTAGTGGGTTAGTATTTAATAACAATGTATTAATAACAAGATATTTAATAAGGGTATTTTAGACAATTTGAAAGATTACTATATTCCTTAATGGGAAAGTGGACTACAATTTGGGACAGACGAAAAAGGAAAACAAAACTAACAAAATCGGACGGAGGGAGTAAGATAGTTTGAACACGGTTACCACACGAAATTATGCGTTCAACTGTTTTTGTGGGGACTTGTCCCCTATATGAGACTGGATGACCTGTTGACTCGTACTGTTGGATGATCCATCTTTTGTGAATCATACGACTGTGATTCGCGAAACACTACTATGCGAATTTATCTTCTATTTTTACGTTCATGATGTAGTATATAGTATACTCTTTCTTATAATATATAGTTGTCCCACTATATATGAAGATTTGTTTTTTTTTTTTTTTTAATAAAGAACTATGGATATTATTATCAACTAATGTCCGCATTAAGAGCGGAAATAACAAAGTTGGGAGAGTAGAATCCCACCTAGAAACGTGAGCTATATGTTTTGCACGTTGTTAAGTGTTCTTGGAATCCAATTGGCTTTCCAAGTGACAAAATGAACTAAAGTACTGGAAATGTCATCTAAAACTAGACCGATCTCAGATTGATCACCCTCCATTGAAATAATGCTCTTAGTAATTGCTTGAGAATCGGCCTCGAGGATAATATCAAGAAACCAATTTAATGATTGCTTGAGAATCGCCCTTGAGGATAATATCATGATTTAGTTGTAATTTGTTATATTGATCACACAATTGCGAAATATATGTGTGTATGTACGTGTCTGTCTGCACTATATGCGAGAGTCAACTATTATTATCACAGTTAAATTTTTTGATGTTACAATAGTTTTTATTGAAGTGACAAAATTACTATTCCAAAAAATTATGATGACACTTGAACTGGTTTGCAAAGGATAAATAGAGTATACCATTAGTAAAAAATTGTTGTGTGACAAAAATTGCAATTTAAACACGACCATCAGCAATATCACATGTCTATTCGAAAGTTTCACGTATAGCTACATTTTAGGCTGCTGCTTCATTGAGGCAAAAAAAATTACTAGGCCCTTAACGTAGGTGGGCCGAAGTACAATGAAGTTTCCAAGGAAAAAGAGGGAGGAGTGATTTTTACTGACGCTTTGGGGGTTCAATTTAGGGTACCGAAACCCAACTTATGCCTCAAGAAACCAAAACCACAAGAGATGTGATTTTTACTTACATTTTTCCATCTATTTTTACTCAACATTCACACTTCCAACCGAAACTATAGTTTCAATAACCATACTTAAGTTGTTATTGTTCAATAGCTGTTACGAACCATCATCTATTTGCTCAACGGCGAATGGGAGACACCATAGTGCATGCTTTTGCGATCATAGAAGCCTCTTACGTCGCAGAAATGTAAGAAGATATATATTTTTTTTTTTTCCAAATTGCTAATTTCTTGTTGTTCTCACGTTAGCTGACAGGCTCACCAAGCATTGTTGGGAAAAAACCCAAATAATAGGTTTTGTCTGCGAAGCCTTACATTGTACTTGGGCCATGGTGTCTTTCTTCCTGCGCGGAGGATCGATAGATGGGGGGACGAGGCTTTGTAACTTGTGTACCTGTTTTCTAGCTTCTCAACTTCATATCCAACTACTATTATTGGCTAACAGTCTACTTTCTTTCTTTTTTTTTTTTTTTTTTTTTATCTATTGTCAGCTCCTATTTCTATTCGTATTCTAACTTATATTAGGAGAGGGCCTATCTTAGATAGGAGTGTTAGAGAAAAAGAATCCCATTTTTTTATCAAAAGAGTAAACTATTGTATACCCTTTGGATTTTAGTACAAGTGCTAGGGTTTGAACCCATGATCTGTTTGCACTTTGAATTTTATTGTGGGTGCCAGAGTTTGAACCAATGTTTTGCTGCGAGATCTACACCTTATGCTTTACTTGATGGCCAACTTGCAAAAAGAAAATTGGTTTGCCCCAAGATTTTCGGAGGGTGAAATGATAGTAAAACTATAAAACATCAACACGTAGCTAATGTGCATGAGATCCGAAGTGTTACACCTTGTTTGGTTTAACTCAAGCATCAGGGGTTGACAAGTAATCCCACCTAATATACTTCTTGTCTTTAAGAGGTAATGAATTAGTGTATTCAGTATAATCTGTGAATTAGTGTATCTTGAAATGAAATTAGAGAGGAGATTGCCTAAAGAAAGAAAAATGATATTAGACATCAAATTGAACAGACGGTATATCAAATTGACAAGATGCGTAATTCCCTGTTTCATGATGTGTAATTTCAAATTTGAGTTACACCATTCAAATGGAGAGTCCAACATTTTGGGTTATCTTTTTGCCTCATACCGAAACCATCCATCCTAAAAGACACAAAAATGAGAGCAAAATGGTACCACCTGGGGGGGGGGTGAGCAAATGACCAAAATAGTCCCTCAACTATTTTATCGGAGACAAACTAGTCTCTAAATTTATGTCCTTAGCCAATTTAATCCTTCAACTACATTTGTGTGGCTAATTTGATCCCTATTTGGTTGAGCCACCCACTTTATATGCTCTTGCACCCGCGATAAGAGGGGCAGAATAAGAAAGTTGTCTACCTGCCCTTGTTTAAATAAAAAAATGGGAATTTGGCCAAATTGGTCCCTTATATTTTCAGAAAAAACTTTTTTAGTCCCTCATATTTAAAATCAATTACAATAGTTCCTCAGATATAAAAGATTCGCCCAAATGGTCCCAAAGCTCATTTTCGTTCACTTCTCTGGCAAAAAAATGCATACCTCTTTTACGTGCTCATAATTTCAAGGGTAACAATAAAAACACACTTCGCTGCTACAATGACATCAATCATTGTTTGCTTCTATTGTACTCTTCAGTGGGTGAATTTCTTAGATATCTTTTTTTGCTCTTTTTCTACTACTTGGAAGTAATCATATTGAAATTTTCTTCTTTGATTGGGGGCTCGGTGGCTTACAAATTTGGTAACTGAAAAAATGGGGGGAAGGAGAAAGAAAGGGTTTGGTGGCTTACATTTTCTCTTTTTTAAAAGAAAAAAAAAAAGGAAACAAAGTATATTTTCATTTTTCCCTTCAAAATTGTGGGCGCATGAGAAAGTGTGCACTTTTTGCCCGAAGAAGTGAGTGAAAATGAGCCTTGGGACCAATTAGGCGGGCATTTTAAGGGAAAATGGTCATTTTCGTCCCTAAATTTTTTTTTCCCGTCGATTTAGTCCCTAATTTTTATTTTTGGTCAATTTAATACATAAACTTAATGTTCACGTCCAATTAAGGCCTTCTACGGCGGTGCCACCACTTGACAGTAATTTAGCTCCTAATTTAACATTAAACAAGGGCATTTGGGGAACTTTGAATTATGTCCTCTCTATTACCAACCTCTGCCACCAACCACCCACCTCCTCCTTCGTGGAACAGTTCTTTTCTCAGCTAATCCTCGCTGCCCAATCCTCACTGCTCAAAAACTGCACCAGACACGCCAGCAAATTGCTCAGCATCATTCCGGCAGGAGCCCCACCAGACTCGATCACGGATCCCATGAACCCCAGAACGGCTGCCTTGGCCCTAAACCCCTCGCGCTTGACCAACTTCTCCAGCCTGACCAGGAGCTTCCTCAAGAGCCTGACTTTAATACTCCCATGTGGCTTTCCGGCGAACCAAACGGAGTCTTAATGATCTCTAACGTCTTGCTTCTTCTTGACATGACTGACCCTTGTACTTCTTCTTCATCTGCTTCTAAGGCAACAAGAGGGCTGTGATGATTTAACTTGTAGAGCAAATGGATCAGTGTGTTTGAGGCATGTCCGACCCGTATCTTGGCTGGGCAACCCGGATGCAAATGTGAGGGGGAGGGGGAGAGGGAGAGGAGGGGTTTGAGAGGATCCATCCCTCTTTCTGGGGTTGGGTCCTCTGTTTTCCTCACATCACGTTGCAACCGGTGTTGCAGGCATGGCGGCGTCACTTTCCCTTTCCCTGACCTAATTTTGACATATCTGAGCCTTAAAACTTCAAAAGTGTCTAGCACCAGCTTAGGAATTTTGGCTCGGCATTTTGGGAACTTCTTGTTGTCTTGAATATAGTAACACACATAGTTAGTTACCTTGAACAATGGTTAGCGTTCATTACTGGGGCAACAAAAAGGGGAAACTGTGTGCGTTTGTTACTTAATTTGGGATTTTGGCAAAAGACAGGATTACTATCAGAGTAGCAGGTTTTGTTTGAGGGTCTGATAGACAAGCGCAAAAGGAGCTGGATGGATGGGTTTTAGCTGAGCTAGGCATAGGTTACCCGGACGCTATGCTGGAAGAAGAGCAGGAGTGGGAAGTGCCTAGTTATTGATCAGAGAGATTTAAATAATAATGGTAGTGTAGTCTCTACAGATTCAACAAGAGGTTGTTCATCTTCTATAGATTCAACAAGAGGGCTTTTCAAAAGCTTCTACAGATTCAAAAGCAGATTCAAAAGTTGTTCATCTTCTTGTTGGGGGTTGTTCATCTTCTTCATCTGCTTCTAAGGCAACAAGAGGTCTTTGATTACAATTCATACATGAAATTCCCAAAATACCCTTGTTTTATGTTAAATTAGGAGCTAAATTACTTTCAGGTGGTGGCGCGGCCGTAGAAAGCCTTAATTGGACCCGAAAATTAAGTTCATGTATTAAATTGACCAAAAATAAAGTTAGGGACTAAATCAACGGGAAAAAAAAGTTTAGGGATGAAAATGACTATTTTCCCGCATTTTAATATGTGATGGACTATTATGGCTGATTTTAAATTTGAGAAACTAAAAAAGTTTTTTCTTAAAATGTGAGGGACCAATTTGGCAAATTTTCCTAAAAAATTGCAGGTTTTTGTTGGGAAACTAGTAACAAAATTGAATTAGAAACAGAGCCAAAATAATAAAGGGCTTCTTCTGACAAACCCTAACCGCAATGTACAACATGGTTTAACTCGAAAGGTGCGAAAGTTGTATCTGCTCAAGCCATACGACAATGATCAACGAAGTTGACCTGCTGCATTATCAACTATTTGCAATAAAATTGTCTTCCTACTCTTTCGCTACAAAAATATCTTACCTTATCACATCTCCAATTTATTACCAAAGTGTAAAAAGAATTGAGTGGCGTGAGTGCATCACATCATTAGACTCAGACAAGTTTTTTGGGCTCACGTTGTGCGTGCAGGTACCTCGTGGCGGATGATGACCGTCCCTGCACAATGGCCATGATTTGGTCAAAAAAATTTATGCGATCCAGATAACAAGTTGTGCATCGATTTTCACATTGTGTGTGAGACCTGCAAAATTTTATAGTAAAATTACACGTTGTGCAAATAAAGTTACGCCGTGTATAACCAAAGTTACGCACTGTTGAAAATGACCAAAATCGTTGCGGACGGTTGCAGTCCCCTGGTGGCGGGATATGCATTGTGGCAAAGAAATACAGGAAATAGGCCAAGTAGTGGACAAAAAATGCTTGCATAAACTCTGTGGTAGAGTTATTTTGCAGCCATTTTAAGCTAAACATGAGCAAAAAATGGTGAAATAAAGTATGATCAATATATGTAAGGGATAAAAGCAAAAAAATCCCCTGTGGTATACCTAATACACAAAAAAACCCCCTGTGATTTCAAAACATACAAAACGACACCTTATGTTTTGAACTAAATTATAAACTAATAGAATTCGTTAAACTTAACGAAAATGATGGTCTCAGCTGTTAAATTTACCAGATTTCGTTAAATTTACCGAATTCCCTTAAGTTTAACGAATTCTGTTAGTTACAATTTAGTTCAAAACATGAGGTGTCGTTTTGTATGTTTTGAAATAACATGAAACTTTTCTGTGTATTAGATATACCGTAGGAGGTTTTTTTGTTTTTAACCCCCTATATGTAAGAAGTTTCTAACAAATAGCTAAGCTCCAAAAAAAAAAAAGCTATGTACCAAAAAGGAAAGAGAGTTATGTTGGATCGTAAAATGGGAAAGATAGTAAATAGACAATCTTGGATTCAAGATCTCTCGCTTATAAAAAAAAAAAAAGAATTGGAAAAAAAAATCTATGCACCAGAAATGGAATCCTAGCATTGGTCAATAGTTGTCAGGAAATATTTGCTTGATCATAATTCGTAATAGAAGACATATGGTCGAAAAGCAAGTCCCAAAAAAGATGTTTTTTTTTAAATGTATATTGAAGCCGTCTCGATGTTTTAAGATTTGAATGCATAAGTTGGTGTACTCTATAATTGACGATTAGGGGACAAAATTGCCTGCGTAAAGTAGAATTGGGAAGTTAAAGACAAAGCATGCTTTAGCCCAAAGGTGTCTTGCCGATGCCTGGACTCTCTATCCATAGAGGTGCAGGGGTCATCCAAATAAGAAACGAGAGGTCCAAACTCCAAAGCCTTGGTCCAAAAGTTTTGCTTACCACAAGAATATTAGTGCTCCGTTTGGATTAGCTATTTTTTGGATTATTTTTGAAAAATTTTACTATAACAGAGTTTTTATATTATATTTTGAAATATTTTTAGAAAATATTTTGGAATATTTAAGGGTAGAAGATTTTTTAGAATATTTTTTAGGATATTTTTTAAATATTAAAAAAATTTTAGAGTACTTTTTAAAAATTTTATTAGTATTTAAAAAACTAATTTTTGAAAAACTCGAATCCTGGGTTTTTTAGGGAATTCTAAATTTTACACGAGGGAAGGGGAAAGGAAAGGATTTGAAAGTCAAATCAATGATTTTGCGGTCAATTGACTAATGACACCATCAACTAAGTTGGGTTTTGGAACTATATTATTTCTTATGATTTTTTAATCTAAATAAGGATTTACACAATTCATGTTGGAAAAGGCCTTATTAGCCCCTTGGAAAATGAAAAAAAAAAAAAAAAAAAAAAGGTCGGTTGCAACGTAAAAGACTTCATATGCATTTATTTTTGAAAAACTATTAAATAGAATGAGTCACAAAATGGACTTATGTAAATTTGAAGTACAATTTTTCTAAAATTCTTGCCAAGACTTTTATTAGTCAGTTTTGAATTATCTTGATATACAATTTTCATGCTAATCAGTTTTTTTTTTAATTCATAGTAGAAATTAGAATTTATTTATGTGCATTCTTCCTCTCTGATTCATCTTAAATTCAATTGACATAGTTCTTTTTGTTTTCAATAGACCTAGTATGATAATATAATGTACTATTAACAGCAAATTTTACATAAAAGGTTTAAATAATTGTTACTGCAGAAAACGTTGAATCCAAAATGAATCAATAGCGTGGAGACTTGGAAATTGTCCTTACGGTTTCAAGCCTAAAGTTCAAACAACTTGCAGGGAGAACACGTCAGCGCTTTTCTCAAGGTTGGGCGGTCAGGGGCGGACAGCTAAAAAAGAGTTTGGATGGGCCCATTCATTAATCAGGCTCCTATGTGCAGACTACGAAACTTGCAGATTTCTTAAAGACGTCTGAGGCCCGCAGAGACATGGGCCCGAGTGAAACTTTACTCGATTAAACTGCCAAACTTTCAGGTTTTTTACCTTTCACCACTTACCAAAATAAGTCCAAAAATATTAAACAACCTTCTCCTTTCCTCGTTTTCTCATCATCTCTTCATATTTGTTGCGGAGAAACTGTCCATTATGTGAAAATTCAAGGTCAAAAGTTATTATTTCATAAAATTCACTTGTTTAACAATTGAAACCATGCATGTCGAAAATAAATGAGGCATGAATTTGAAAGGTTCATATGACACAGAGCAGGTTTGCAATCATTTGGCAAGGTCAAAAGTCCCACGATGGGAGAAGTTAATTGAGTACTAAGTAATTATGGGGAAGAGAAAAAAAAAAAAAAGGGTTATGATTGGTCCCCTCCTAAGTCCCAAGAAGGGAGGAAAGTGGGGGAAGATGAAAAGAATTTAATGTAAAAATTGGTCCCCTACTCCCATGCTTCAAATATTATCTCTTTTCTTTGTATTCTTTTGGGTGTTTCATTAAAAGAAACAATAATACTAGTAAGGGGTACGTGAAGCAAGCAAGAATGAAGGAATCAGTAGCAGCAGTGGTGACCTTATGTCACTCAGTTAGCCAACTACAGTACGGGAGAATTTGTTGGATGAAGTTTGATGAAGTCCACCTGTCAACGACCCATTTCACCAAGCAATAAAGCAGCTCTCGTGGAGTATTTATTTTGTTTCCTGTACCCTAGGATGCGGTAACCCTATTCCACACAGACTACTAATTGAGGAAAAAGGTGTCTGCAACGTACTTCACATTTGCCATCAACATGTACCGCATACTGGGAAGTGGGAAGCAATGGCTCGGCCACTCTGGTTTGTGGACTTTTACAGAGTACTTCTTTTGCCTATCTTTTTTACACTTTTGCTTGTACAGCCCAGTTTTATGTCCTGTGCTAAATTGTTGAAGCCGCTGGTAATTGTGTACGTACGTTTTTAGATTTGTTACCAGAAATGGAAAGGATTATAAATAAGCTATACATTAATTTCGTTTAGGGTTTACTCTCTAGGATTTGTGGCTCCTTCCTTCCTTTTTGCATGAGAGAGTCAATCATGCTCGTGTAGTAATAACTACTACTACTTAAAAACTGGTTACACCATCATCACTTATATAGATATTATTGTGTTACTAGTATCATGGTTAGTTTCTTTCAATCTATAACTTCTGGGCACAAATTTAGTTACAGTATTTTTTTTCTGGTAAGCTCCATTTAGTTATTTCTAGGCCGAGTACAAAATTTAATTACGTTAACCTAAAAGAGGTGCATGATTTAACATGTATTTGAGCTGAAGAAGAAGCGGGGCGATAAATTAATTGAAACAGATGTTGGGACAACTACAAGGTAAGAGGGAAGTGGAAGAGGTGCAGAGGGCATCCGTACGTGCATGGTGTTACCCTTTTAGATGAGAGAGCAGTGATCAGGAAGTACTCAAGGAGGAAGGAGATAGGGTTGGGCAGGGAAGAAAGTACAATTTAGCAGCTGGTAATGGAATTTTACTGGGGTCATGCGGCTTTCGTTCTAAATCAAGCATCTGCACATCCCCTATTAGTATTATCAACTCAACCTTTACGCATAAAAAGAAACCTGATCTTTTGCTGATTTTTGTTTGAAAACAAGGTGGACCTCCCTCTTCATTAAAAGGCTCCAGTCCCGCTTCAAAAAAAAAAAGAAAAAGAAAGGACAATATGAATCCTAGATTTTATACACAAGTTCTCATTATACAACTATTGTGCACTGCCAAATTAAACTTTAGTTGTGACTCTTTTTTTTTTTTTTCCGGTTGGTTCTCATCTCCTTTACCGTCACTGCGATGATGCAGACATTATTTTATATCCTAACCTAGCTGCGGTTGATCGATCTGGACAAGTCTTCTTTTTACTACTAATTACCGCTTGTCGAATTCCGTTGGGGGATGTATTATTAACTGTCTCCCCTTTCCCCATCTAGAAGAAAGTTTGTGCAAGCCCGACGATGTAACAGTTCAGGATAAAATTGCAGCAGATCCGCTTCTTTCCCCTTTTTCTGCGCAACCCCCCATGCCATTGCAGTCCCTGTTTACCCTGCTGTCTCCCTTGCACCCTTACAATGCTCCGTTGCTCACCAAGCTAGCTGAAACCATCTAGGCTTTACCTAGCTGTGTAAAACTTTCTCTAATTTCTTTTTCCTTTTTATCTTTGTGTTGGTAATAACAGAGACTTGTTTGAATCGTGTAGTTATCTAAAGAAGAGTTTTTACGTCCTTTTTTAATTATTTTTTTTTATTTTATATACTCAAATCGTTATAATGTAATATTTTTTATACAAAAACTTCAAAGAATAGCTTTATATACTCCAACGAATTAATTATGGATCATGCATCTTTTAAGTTGTTCATACTTCTAAACTAAAATCAGTTGTCATGAAATTATAATATCCGTGCCAAATGCGATTAGCATAAACAAGAACTTTGCAGGCTTTTCTTCATAGTTAGCGTTTGATTTTGTGACTTTGGCTATGTAGTTGGACTTCTTGGTTGGGCGGTGAAAGGGAAAATAGTAATGTAATTGGAAAAAGAGTGGGGAAAGAGTAGTCACGATCAGGCAATCCGGCCAATCTTGGCTGTAGTGGGAAAAGATCTTGGCGTAGGGCCTGGGTTTTTCTGACAGCAGACAAGTGTTTGGCTAACCCTTTGCATTTGACACTGTTTATACTTTACAGTCTGTGTTGCATTTATTGAAGATTGAAGCATAAATCAATTTTAATTTCGAGTACTTCTTCTTTATTTCTTCTTCTTCTTCTTCTTCATCATCTTTCGCTGCAGTGGGGTTGATGATATAGATGTTTCTCCCCAGAAAAACCTCTCCCTTCCTTACAAAACTTACAACTCTATGCCTATACTATATAGTAGTAACTATACATACACTCATTATTGAAGCGTATGGCTAAGACCCAATAACTGCACGCTATCTACTTCCGACCCACCCTGTCTTTACAAATTTCCATGTACAAACTACTAAATTTAGTGTCCGTGTAAATGTGCCTGGTGAAAACTACTTTTCTGCTGTTCCGCCACTTACATATATTATTATTAGCCCCGAGTTCAAGATGACTAGAGAATATGACAAGAGCGCTATACTCTTCGTTATAACTTGAACTCCGTCTCCTAGGTAATTTTTGTTTCTATCTTTTTCCTTCGATATAAGAAAAATCAGCATACGCGTTAATGCTAAAAAAAAAATATATCATAACGATTCGATATATATAAAATAAAATAATTAATTAAAAATTTGTTCAAAGGTAACATAAAAGTTTATCTTTAAACACCAACAATCCAAAGGTAAGAATGGTAAACGGTCAAACGTTTGAACAAATTACTAGAATGATAAATGGTATACCTAACATTGAACTACGCATTCAAGTCTTCTGGTGGTCTTCTGCTACCAAAATTGGAGGCTTCCATTAATATCAATATACCATGAATGGTAAATTATGTACTGCCTGTACATGTTAATGTGACTGCACATTTTTGTTTCAGTGCTTCTTTTACCAGTTTGTAGCATACCCCATTCTGTTGTGTGTCAAAGTACGTATTTTCTTCCTCTAATTTTTCTCTTTACTTTTTTTGCGCTCTAGGTTTTTTTTTTTTTTATCAATCATTTCTTTTCTTCTCTTCTGCTACATATGTGCCATTGAAGCCTGGCCTTGACCATTGAGACACGACGGATTCACGCAAAAATAAATAAAACAAACGTGCGCGCACGCACGCGTACACACATACATATATATATATATACGAAATGAAACCCCGCAGGCAAATGGGCAACTATGTATACCATAATCTCTTCTTTGTTTTGTTGTCAATTATTTGAGTGTAGCATCATCGGATGAAACAGACATGCACAGTAGAGTTCTATCTGTTAAGAGGGTTCAAAGGCATAGCTAAACTAATTAGGATATATAATGTGTCAAATGATCATTATTATCGTAGAGTACTTCAGCTTTCTACTGGAGATCATGTTCCTCTCCCTGTTTTCAGCAGTGGCTCAAAAATGATCCTATCAAATTTTCAAGTTCGAGTTGATGTGTTAAATGATTCGGATTGGAAATCCAACCAATGAATGAAGTGAAATATATAGATACGGTTTTTAAATAATAGATTAAAAAAAAAAAAAGGAAGAAGTACGTTTTCCTTCTTCCGGTTTTAGTGTCAATTTCATTTTTCCTGCGGACGTTGCATCATTTTTTTTTTCTTCTAAGCTTGTCGTGCAATTAAGGTCATATTAGTATCTTTTAACAAATAAAAAGTGAAGCTGCCTAGGTCAAGGTTTATTCTTTCATTGGTTTTCCTTTCCTTTTTTGGAAATTTAAACCATATATGCATCCGTGGATTTTTAGAAATTGCGAAAGAAGATTTATCAACTTAGGCAGTTGTTTTTTTTTTTTTTTTCTTGGGTAATAACGAAAGAACAAAATCAATCAATTGGGCCACAGGGACTTTGTTTGTGAATCAGGAAAGTAAACCAAATGCTTTCGTTAAGACAATAAACGGCTTGACGAAGAAATTGCATATGTCTTTCTGACATTTTCTTACGAAAGTAAGAATTTTTGGCAAATAAACCTAACTCCCCACAGTAACTCCAAAAGCCGGTAACTTTTGGAGTCCTGTGAGGGACTTATAAACCTAAACCCCAACCCCCATTACCGATGTGAAGAAATTGCATATGTCGAGCGATTCAATTTGCAGCACACCGTGGAAAAGCAAAACACGTACGTTAGAGATGTGATTGGCATATATAATAATGTTTAATTTTGTAAGCCTCCATCATGTTGATTATCATTTGATCAAATATTCATCAAATTTCGCTTATAGTATAGTAAAGAGAGACGACTGGTACAAGTCTGCCAATTGTGCACATATTTAGAGTTATGGTCTGCTAAATATCTAGGCCCTTACAAGGCTGTTTGAATTCCTATTTTTAGAGTTTTTGTGAAAAAAAAAGATGTACTGTATCGATTTGATATATATAAAATTAAAAAAAATGATTGAAAAATATTTTTACAGAAAACATAAAAATTTTTTATTAAAAAAAAATTACAATCCAAATAAAGCCTAAATGGCTCCAACTCCTGTAGACAGACGAGAATATACCCTATTGGTAGAAGCGCTACCGTGTGATGACCCTACAAGACCAGACTCCAGAGGGAGGGAAACTTGCAAGCTTGAACATAAATGCAAGGAAGGTCCATGAAGCCACGAAGAACAGACAATCCCAAGTTTCCAACCAAATGCTATAGTTACGGACAAGGGGCACAGGCGGTTGTGGTGGTTTGTGCATTTTTCAACGGCGCGTAATATTTTTTACACGTCGCGTAACTTTCTTTATACACGAAGTAATTTTAGAATAAATTTTTGTGAGTCCCACACATGACGTGAAAATCGAGTTACATGTTGTAATCTGAGCCGCACAAATTTCTAAGGTCACATCGTGACCGTGAACCTTCAGGAACTAGTTCCTGCCCCATTTCCTACTAGTTACCCCAATAGATATTATCGATAAATTTATTATAGTTGGCAGAAAAGTAGTCAGAATTATTGGCTTCCATCTTGATTTCAGGCTAACTAGTTAGGAGAGTTGTACAAGTACTATTCCAATTCTCCTTCGTTCTTGCGTCGTTATCATCTCAACCTTTTTGACCAACGACAAGTTCCCTCCTCATTTTATTTAATTATTATAATTCCAATTCGCTGAACTGAAAGGCTGAGTATCTGTACCATTATGTATCAACTTTATGCAAAGACCAGCAGCAATGACAAAGAGAGAGGAGAAAAATGATGATATTCCAATGGAGGGGTGGCTTCTTTTTCTTTTTATTTGAAAGAAATTAAAGTGCTTTTAGAACTTTGTAGAGAGTTAATTGTATGGTCTTAAATGCATTAGTTCATCATTTTGATGAAATCCGGGTCGAGATAACTCATTTTTTTTATGTTTTTTATTTTTTGTTTACATCATCATAAATATTTTACTTAGTAATCATCTATCATCCATCCAACTAAGCACGCTCCATCGCAAGTTTTATAAAAAGATAAGAAGCTATAATGCGTGAAATATCCAAATTTTAGGACCCCTATCCTCCATTACTTATTAGTTAGTACTATAGTAGTATTAAAATCGACTTATTTGCATTTGTTCAAAACCAAAGCTGAAATGTCAAAACTCAAAATCCATAAGTGCCGCAGCCGGGCCCCACCAACCTCCACGTCACGTGCTTTCCTCGGCAAGTCACGTGCATATGATATGAGCTCTCCCGTCCCGACTCTCAGTTCCAATTCCCTCCTCAACTCACTCGCCAAATGCATCCATCCCCATCGCTGATCGCACCACATTAAGAGACGCTTCTCCCTACCACTCTGCTGCTGGCAGCTTTTCTCTTTGAGCAGCAGCGAGCACCCACCGCAATCGAACTCAACAGTTCCCTTTAATCCAGTCCAACCCATCCAATAAATTCTTGCCAAGTCTCTCTCTCTCTCTCTATCTCTTCTTCTTCTTTTCTGAAACCCCACTTTCTCTCTCCCCCTCTCCCCCTCTCCAAGAAATTCCTTTTTCCATATCTTTTTTTTCTTCTTTTATAAAAGACAACGTTCAGATCTTTACCCATTTGCAGCACTGTTATCCCTTTGGGTTGCAAAACCGCTTCTTTCTTTCTTTCTTTCTTTTAGCTAGTACTTCTATACCTATCTAACCCATCCAGCCACAACAACGTACTCTTACTTCTTGTCCATCAGAACAACCCTTCCTTCCTCCTCTGTCTCTCTTTCTCTCTCTCTTTCTGCTGAGTTTCTGACCAGCCCACTCGTTATGGAAAACGGTTGGGACTTATTCAACATCACTACCAACAACAACCTTATTGGAAAAACACACCATCATAATAATAGCAGTAATAGTAGTAACAACAATAATAACGCCAATTGTACCAGTGATAGTAATAACGCACGTGCGATGTGGGATTCTGGAACTATTGCCACTCCGAAAATTGATTGGAATACAAATAATCTTGACAAATCCTCCTCCTTCTTCAACCTAGACAACACCCCTGCCCCCACCGCGGCCACCGTCATTGCATCCCAACAAGAAGAAAAGGGTGCCGTTCACGCGCTAATGTTCGATAATGTGTCTTCGTCTCCATTTCCTTCATGTCTATACGGTAGGGGAGGCGGAGGAGGAGGGTCCCACCCCCAGTGCTGCTATCCGGACCCACACCTAATGTGCCTGAAGTTGGGGAAGAGGCATTATTTCGGGGATGCTGCGGCGCCGCTTGGTGACCGTCAGGGGGCAGCAGCTGGTGGCTTTTCGATGACAACAAAGAGAGGCAAACCCTACTATGACGCTGCGGCTGGATTGCTTGTTGGGCCGTCGACTATGACGGCGGCTGCGGCTGCGGCTGCGGCTGGGGTGACGGTGGCTGTGACACCGGCTGTGGTGCCGAGGTGTCAAGTTGATGGGTGCCACGTGGCGCTGCTGAATGCGAAGGACTACCATAGGAGGCATAAGGTTTGCGAGCAGCACTCCAAGGCTCCGAAAGTTGTGGTCCTAGGGCTTGAACAGCGGTTTTGTCAACAATGTAGCAGGTTCTATTCAGCTACTGTCTCTTTCCGAGTCGGGGTTTGTTTTTTTCTTGGGTTGCACCCGATCTTGCAGTATTTGATGGTGAACGGGTCTCTGAAATATATTGTTATTGTCTCATTTATTCAGCTGTTTCGTAGAACATGGGGCCGGGTCATATTTGCATATGCATATGCATGGGAAAGTGCGATATCTTAGAATCTGGTAAATTTGTGGGTTGCTAGCTAGCAATTTGATGGGGGGTGATTGGTTTGTGTAGGTTTCATGCTGTGGAAGAGTTTGACGAGTCCAAGAGAAGTTGCAGGAGGAGATTGGCCGGGCATAATGAGAGGAGAAGAAAGAGCTCTCAAGATCAATCTGCACCTCGAAACCAGACTCAAGGTACTCATAATACTCACCTATCCATCTTCCATTTTATTAGCATTAACAAGTGTTGAGGCAAATGTTATTCGTGTGTTGTGATGTCTTCAACCTTGCCCGCCGGCTTGTACAGACAAAG
This sequence comes from Coffea eugenioides, assembly GCF_003713205.1. Taxonomy (NCBI): domain Eukaryota; kingdom Viridiplantae; phylum Streptophyta; class Magnoliopsida; order Gentianales; family Rubiaceae; genus Coffea; species Coffea eugenioides. Next base: position 25,616,683 of record NC_040036.1, on the reverse strand, counting down.
GAAATTACTACTGCCAAGTGAAGGGTCTCTTCACTGGTATTGCTCAATTAACTTTAGGGAAAGATAATTAGGATAATCATCTTCTTGGGTGACAAAATGGTCTGAAGTCTACAGCCAATTTTGGTAGCTAGTTCCTTCCTAGTGCTCTTGCTTCATTTCACTGTGTTGAGAATATTAGGATGTGTGCATACTATTTAGGGTCTGATTTTGCAAGGACTTTGGTTGTACTTTCGGGTTAGCACTTCTTTTCTGAGTAACCAATTTCCTTGCCTTTTTGGTCTTGCAGTAAAGGTAATGCCAATTTTGGAAATTTACCTAGATGGATGTGTTTTTCTTCTTTTTTTTTGATAAACGAGAGATTTTAAATTCAAGATTTGTTACTTATAATCTCTTTCATATTATCATCAACCCAACCCTCTCCCCAAACCGGTGTGTTTGAATAGTGTATTGTTTGTAAAAAATTTGTAATTATATCACAAACACATTTTTTAACAGTATTTTTATTTTTTCAATCGCCTTTTTATTACACATTCATCATATCAAGAAAAAGTACTATAGTATTTTTTTAAATGTATTTCTTTCTTTTTTTGGTAAGAACCAGATTCAATCTCTATAGTCCACAAATTAAAAGATACGAAAATGTTTCGTTGAGCTTCACTAAGCACGCAAACACCCCCCCCCCCCCCCCTCTTCCCTCCTCTCTTCCCCTTTTTTTATCTGTTTCGAAATATGAAGATTTTTCGCACCTCAAAACATGCTATTACTTGGACCATTAAACAATTATGGTACTTGGACCATATTCTAAACTGCATAGAAATATCTTCGTGGCTGTAGATGTAGATTTTTCTATACAAATGCAAGTATTCATTCTTGATTAGTGCTTATTGTCTTTCTTTTCTTTTCCTGGTAGGCTTGGTTTTTGCTGAAAATTTACTTTTACGTAATAGTTTTGTTTTAATCTATGATAAGTGAGCTTGATTACCCGACGATGCCTTGGACAAGACTAGCTTGATCACGTAAAGATGGAATTATGTGAATTAGTAAATTGAAAAGATTAAAAAAATTTTATGTAATACCTCTAGCGACATACTAGATTATTTGTGTCTAACAATAGAATTGATCATGCATTCATCTAAGGATGAAAAGTGCTTGTCTTTTGTTTTTTAATTTATTTCTATTGATATAAGACCTCCAACTTAGTCTGCACGTACAAAGTCATGTTGCTATTTCCTTGGATTCAATTGTTAGTGCTTCTTGTTGGCACGAGAGCGAAGCAAAGCATTTACAACTCTGGTGAATCTTGAACCTCTTAGCAATGGCTTTCTATTATAGAATTGTATGTAAATAAAATTATACACATTTGCTTATTCTGGTATACTTATGTATATAAAGGATAGTACGGGAGGGGGAGCCTAAAGAGGGTTGTGTGTGGGGACTAGTAAATATACAAACCTGACTAGAGTAAAAGGGGGTCATAATTGGATTTTTTTTTTGCTGCAGGTGGGATTTGAACCCCCACCTACAGCTATAGCCTAGTCCCTCCCTGGTGACCACTGAGCTTTTGCTTAGTCTGTGTATTAAGAAACAGATTAGTAGGTAAGTGGGGCGGGGTTGAATATGATTTGAGCCCTTTTGTAATGAAAACAGGTAAGCTTCAATTTGGTCTTAAGTTCAAGTTCACAAATTTGTCGATCTTAAGTTAGGTGAACGAAATATTTGAATGGAATTTACAAGTAGCAAGACACAAATTCTGAAACTCAAAAAAGTTCCCTTTGAACTCGAGCTCAATATAGGTAGGTTAATAGGACACGAAACCAAACTAAGGGGAGAGGGAAAACACAAGCTCATAGCAAACTTCCTTTCGAGCCAGAACTATTTAAAATTGAGGTTATTCGCGAGGAGTTAATTTGGAATCTAATTGCAGCTTTAGTGCTAGGTGTTTTTGGCCTTGGTTGCATGAAGATTATGAGAAGGATGAAAGTTCACTCTTTTATCAAATATAGGGAGGCCCTCCAATCAACTGGAAGTGCATCATGTTTTTGACTTCCATTTTGCTCTTGAGACGGGTTTAATTGTGCTTTCTTGATTGAGTTGTAAGGTGTCCAATCTAAAACTACGTGGAAACACAAGGGACAGTATTCATTAATAGGTCGAGCTAGGTAATGGGTAGTTAACAACTAGGAAATGGATGGGTTACACTGGAAACTTGAGTTGGGGATATCTTGAGCTACACCGACGTCCTCCATGGGGAACTTAGAGACGATTGATGACAGATTTCACCAGTAAAAGAGGTGATTATCATCAGGCTGAGAGGAACGAATATATGTTGGGGCTATGCGATGGAAACCATAAATTAAACAAGCATATGTATTTCATTCTCCATAATACTCAAACCAACCATCCCAAAAGACAAGATCCTCAAAGTATGACTACTCGTTTCTTTATTGACGTGATAACTGGCAAGGTAAATCCTTTGACCAGAGTAAAATTTTGTAAGCTTGAAATGTTAGACAACCACAAAAACATAGACAGCGGAAAATCACTGCACAAATATAGACTCCCAAACCCATTTTCTTTTGGTTGATATTGGTAGGAATTTGTTTCCTATCATCCTCTATTTTGGGAGGCCTGGAAAATATGTGGAAAGACATGTCCAAGGTCCCTTGCATGGATATTAGATGATTGAAACTTGTGAAGAAATCATTCGTCTTGAAAACTAGAGACGGGGATATAGTAATCAACAAAAATCTAGAGGGGCTGCAAGTCTCAAGAACCCTTACTTGATAAGAAAATAGCTTCAAAACCTCTAGTAATGCCTTAGATTTTATTATAAGTCTGAAAGAAATTATAAATCATCTGCAGAACCAACAAATTCTGAAAATTGTCAAAAACCACCCAAATTTTTGAAGCACCCAAAAAAAAATTCACGAGGAACTTTCAATTACGATGCAAAATCACAAGGTCAGCTCAAGAGTTGATTTAGAAATTTTACCTGTGGCATGACTTTCAGCAACAGATGCATGTATTAGATATGAAACTTTGGTATGATCAATTGCGGACACCAGGAACCACTTAGGGTAGTATTTTTAAGTGAAACTAATCACTTTACCCCCCACCTTCCAAATAGTTTATAACTTTGCCCTCCCCAAAAATATATCACCTTTTTTTTTTTAACATTTTTTTTTACAAAATGTACCGTTATTAGTTATGGTAGTATCCTTTAATTTCTCTTCATTAAAGCATCCTACAATAAATGATATGCTTCCTTGTGTCTTATACAATTTGTATAACTTTTAGATAGCAATAAAGAAGTATCAATTTCACTTGCAAACCAACTTTATTTTCCTTTATTAATTATAATTAGGTTTTAGTTTAATTCTAAAATATTATCAACTAAGAAAACTCTATTTAGTAAAGGATGTTTTTTATTAGGTACCTAGTGGACATTTTTTTTTAGTGAACACTTGTTAACGCACTTAAATTACTCTTGATTTACTTATCACGTGGATATACATAATCATAATTATTGTACTCCTGCATTTAAACAACCTCTTCAATTAATTATTTTTTTCAAAAAAAAAAACTAATATCTGAGAATCTTGGTAACGAGTGCCTATCGGACATTTTGCTAGCCAAACTGTTAATTAAAAATGAATCCCACAACAAATGACTTTTGTTTATTTGATCAAGTACTGATGTTCACTAGTTTCGTTAAATCTACTTCAAGCACGAAGTTTTCTCCAACTCCATTATACCCGACGTTTTGGACCTCCGAGCTAAAACCATGGTCCGTCCCTGGATGTCATCGTCATATGCTGATTGCTGCATGCTACCTATTATGATTTAGTCTGCTTCATCTTAAAAGTCATTAATTGTTCAGCAATTGCAACCTGATCTTAGTGTGCAAATCCTATCTAAAGTTGCAGCATGTTTAGCAGGATTAACAATCTGATCTCTTTCTCAGTGAATGGTAAATTGATGACTTGTAGTGGAAGATATCCGTATTATCCACTAAGTAGTGGATGTGCTCTCTCTCTTCTGTCATCAAAGAACGATTCCTGGATTTCATCGGCTGATCTCCCTGCAAGGTGCAGCGCTGCACTTTGCGAGTTAATTGCTGAAAATCGAGCGGCTATTTTGGCTCGGCAGCTCATTGTTGATAAGGAATGGCATTGGCATAATCATCCGACTGAAGACTTGAATAGTGCACGTCACAATGGATCAAATGCTTTCGCTAATTATCAGCAGCTTATGGCCACTGGCTCGCATAGTTGGGATCGCATCAACGAAGCGGGGGAGCACGTGACACTGGACCTGATGCAGGCTCCAAATTCTGCGTTTAGTTTCTTGTCCATGCGGGGGAAATCAAAGGAAGATGAAGAATGCCCTGGACTGTGGGGCTCTTTTGGGGGAGCCCATGTTGTTTGAACAATTCATAATTCTTTGCTGGAAAATTCTGCTCAGATTATAACTTAGCATTATATATGTATATCCATAAACTCGTACACCATTTGTAAGAGGGTTAACCATGCTTAATTTGTTTTTTACTCCGTAACATACATGTAAACTTTTGTGTAATTTGTAATCGATAGGTAGATCAGGGGTCAGCTGTTGCATTTCTTGTGTAGTCTATGGCTGTTAGAGCTAGAAATTTGTGAACACTTTTTTGGTAGCAGAGATTGGATTTTGTGATTAGTCTGTAATTCATTTTCTTTTCCTGTTTATTATTATTATTATTCATGTATGAACTTTCGCTGCTGCTACAAAGAAGAACAATGCATAACTCTTAGTAGTAGTCAATTACATGAGCTGAAGGAAGGAAGGTTGAATGAAACTATCATTTGTAATTTTATCCATGGTAAGCTTTGGAAACTTACTCCCGAGATTATTGAGCAGTGATCAAGATATTGACAAAACATCTGGCTTTCATTTGCCTTCAACTAATGGTTCCCTTTTTTCTTTTTTCTTTTACCCAAAAAAAAAAAAGAATTGGCCAGAGTCTCTTGTAAATGATATTATTAAGTAAATTATGGATTTTTTTTCGAGCAATCTAGTCTATATAATTGAGGCATTGGTTCTTTTGTCAGTCTGATATTTCTAGCTGAAAGTTGAAAACGAAGCCATTAGGGTTTGGTCTGGTGTTGCCATCGAGTCTTTGTTGATTGTTTCTAGTATTATTACTCATTGTCAGATTAGGTCCAAAGAAAAGTGCCAGAGGCCTGGTGAGAGAGGATGGAGATCTAGCTATGGCGTCACTTTGGATTTTTGAAGATTCGATATGCTTCTAACTGAGAATAAGATACATTCATCGGTTAAAATTTGGACAAATAGACCAATATTAAATTTGGGGGATGCTTTTTTTTTTTTTTTCTAATATATAAAAGTTTGGGTGGGTTCGGCTTTAATTATCAAGATATGTCTTTGAGACCATAGGTTAATTACAGAAATTCTTACAGATTGGTTATCAACACAACCCTCACATCGGTAGCACTGTAGCAGGATTCGAACACACGACCTTTTGTGAGGAAACAGCCCGTCCTCACGAACTGAGTGTATTTGATAAAACTGAAATTTAAAATTTAAAATCTGAATCATTAAATTATTGAATTATTAAATACTAAATTTGATACATTTGATTGTATATCACATTAAGTGATAAATGAATAGTTTACTACTTATTTTTGAAAATAAATTTTATCTAAAAATTCAGTATCACTTAATTAATTCAGATATTTAATTTTTAGTTATCAAACGAATCCGAACATCTATTAAATTTAAATATTTAATGAAATTATCAAATAGGGAGCCAACTTGTATTGGCAGTTGTGTTTAATTTGGAACAATGATGAGCCACAGTAGTATCTGTATGTATAGTCTAGGGTCTTTTAGGGTCCCTCTCATTAATCTTATCATTTGTCGTCACGACGGACCTAGGGCTTGGGACACCGCCCTCCTCACGTCCATGGATGGGCCCAGATGAAAGGCACAAACTCAACCCCATTAGAAGAATTGGTTTGATTAACGCAATGATCTCCACGTGCATACCTTCGAAATGAATCATTCACCCAAGAGTTTTTGCAGTGAGTTGAGTGGTTGCATCCAACATCAAAGCCGCGGACCCCATCCACGGTTGAGGATTGCTTTTGAGGTGTTACCTCCCTCGATCTTGATTGTCTTTTTCTTTCTTCCTTTCTCTCTCTATCTCTCTCTCTCTCTTTTTTTTTTTTTTTGGAAAAATTTCAACCTTTAAAACTTGTTTGATAGCAATTTGATATATATAAAATTTAAAAAAATCAAAAAATATATTAAATTGTAAAATTTTTTTAAATAAAAATTGCTATCCTTATTTTGAAATGGAATGCAGTAGCTACATTTATGACGTTACAAGTTAATTATTTAGGGTAATAGGATAGGCCCCGATGAATTTCGTCTGGTTCTGTCAAATTGGCGTAATTCGAACAAAAATAGGAAGAGATCAATTCAACTTTGCCTTGCCTCTTATTTAAGATGCAGGAATTTGAATATATCATTCTCTTTCAATTTTGTTTATATGTTGTGATTCTTATAAATGAATATAGCATTTTCTGCCAATTTTGTTTGTATGTGTTTTGATAAAGTACTTTTTGGAATAATTATTATAATATTTTTTAATATAATATATATGAAATAAAAAGATAGTCGGAAAAATTAAAAAATTGACTGAATAACGTGTTTATGATACAATCACAAATATTTTTCATATTAAAGTCTTTTTCGTTGTCAAGTTCAGGATTCAAATTTTATAAGGATGTGGAGAGGGATGTGAGTATACGTCTATGTGTGTATATTCATATATATATATATATATGTATCCAAATAATCACATATAAAATTTGGCATTTAATTGCCAAGCTCGGACTTCTTAACACTCTATTATTTGTTTATATAATTGAAATTTGGCTGTTGGACTCTGACATGGTAGCGTCATTATTGCATGGAACTGCAATTCGGTACCAAAAGGCAGAGTACTTCTATTTTTGTTTAGCCAATAAAAAGGGTGTAGATCCCACAGATTATTGTGTTATGGGGGGAACCGAGGGAGATGTTGCTCTCATCCAATGAAGCAAGCTTGCTTTTCGTGCTGCCTCTTTTCCTTTGTAACAATCCTCTTTGTTATTTTTCTTTTGTTTGATTGCCTATTAAAACGATGCGTCCAATCGGACAAGAAATGAGAGTTCCAGGAAAATGTACAACTTCTCATGCAGGGGACACAATCATATTAATTAAATACAAGCAGAAGGGGAAAAAAAAATGAAATACTCTGAGCACAACCATGAAATGCTGCCAAAGAAAAACCAGAATAAGATATTTTAGCTCCAGCCCCCCCCAAAAAAAAAGGTAAATGGTCCAATTGAGAGAAAACATAATACTACTTTGAGTTTCAGTACAAGGGTTGAGTTGGGGTACGTGTTTTATTTGATTCCTAAAAATTTTTTTGTTGAATTACCAAAGAAAAAAAAAAAAGGGAACAATTTAGAAATTAAAGTACATAATAACCTTGGGAATCACATGGTCAATTTTAAACAATCGAAGCCTAGCGTTAACCAATATAAGATTGGATGTGCTCTATCTCAATATCTCGTGATGCTTAAACATGATCTGATAAAGGCTCAATTTTGCTGTGTCTGCTTGGACAAGTCAAATTTGTTACGCCCAATCTAATCAAAATTGGTTTTTTCAAGTCTAATAAATTTTGTACCTAATCAAATTGTGAGCTAGTAACTAGGTTTTTTAATTACATTTTCAAATGTCAATGGCAGCTTCGAAAACCGATTAATGAATTGAGAAGGGATTGTTAAGTTTACATTGCTATTTTTAAGAGAATTTATAATAAAATATACTGTAGTGACTTGACGTATATAAAGATAAAAAAAAGTGATCGAGAAATGTGTTCACGAAAAATGTAAAAATTTTTCTGCAAAAAAATCACAACCAAACAAGGCTTACACTTTCTGAGCTTTTCCAACATTTCATGATGCCAAAAGTTGATACAGACTGCACTGCTGAGCTGCCTGCTTCATCTCACTTAGTGATCAAGAAACGAATCTACTACAAGCAAGTGGGAAAAGGAAGATCGTTCCCAGAAAGCTCAGTTCTGTACGGATTGCCCTCTTTTCTCAAAATTATTTTTGTTTATGGAGTCTACAGTGACTCTACAGACAACTCCAAAATTACACTCAAATACACTAAAAAAATAAGTAAATAAATTGTCATCCCCTTTCTTTTTCCGCAGATCACCAACCAACACCGTCAACAGCCACCATCCTTTTTCCCTATCTCTCTCCTCCCTCTTTCCTTCTGCTCTCTTTTCTCTCCTCCCCTCCCTCTTAGGCGCAGTGGAATGCAGGGGAGGGAGAGGAGGAAAGAAGAGGAGAAGACTGGTGGTGAAGGTGGAGGAGGGAGGGGCAATGGGTAGGTGGTGCAAAGTTTTCAAATTTTCAAAAGTTCACCAATAAAAATTTAAAATTCTAACAGTATCCCCAAAATATAGCTTCAAAAATGCCAAATTTAAACAAGATTAGTGATTAAAGAATATTAATCCACATATTATATATGTAATGTAATTTTAGAGTATACTAATACTTGCAAGTTAAAAGTTACACATTCAAATATTTAATAATCCAAACATGAATGATGAACCAATGTCTAAATTCTAATTACTAATGATGTGTAATATTTAGTACTATACTTATTATCTAATTATAGTTATGTATAAAATGATAAGTATTATAGTTATGTATTATTGTATATTTGTATTATAATAATCATATAACAAATACTAAAATAGTATGTTATACATCATTATATATATCTTTTTATTATAAGTACCTAATAATACTACTATATACTATGTATTATTAATGGCCTTTAGCTATATAATATATTAATACTATATAGTATTTATCTATATATTATATAATTTTATAAACTAATTTGGTATTCAAATGCGGTAATATTGTACCCTATTTCATTTTACCAAATTTGAATTCGAAATCGATTATTACCAAATTAAAATTTTCATTACCTATTTCATACCACATTAGAATTCGACGAATTTGATAAATACCGCTTTTTGTACCAAATTACCGAATAGTCGATTTCAAATTATCAAATTGAATTTAAAACCGGATATGAGTTTGATACGTATTGAATTTGCTCGCCGCTAGTCAACTATCTTTGAAACTTCATTCAAAACCGGTATTTTCAAAGAAAGAAAAAAAATAATTAAAAGGAAAATACGGAGTTGAATTCACAATAGAAAATAGAGGACGATTCCCCTTGTGAAAGGGTCCAAGCGAAGGAAAATTTCGTGGAACCTGCGGGGAGTTTTTATGCCTCATATCTTTGCTGAGGAAAGTTAATAACTCTCCTTTGCCCCACTATGTAGCCCCCACGTGGAAAAACTTCTTCACATGTGACACAACATCCAATTAATTGTGCATGTGAACATAAGCTGGCTAGACATGCCAAAATTTTCCAACATCAGCCATTCGATTACTTACTCCAACAGCAACTATAATTAATAAATATACTTCAATGTTTTCTCAGACAATTTTACGTTACGTTTCAGATTCCTGGATTTGTGGCCGGATGAATTGGTTTTTCGGAACATTAAGTGAATAGCAAAATACTATCTTAGTCAAAGAAAGAAAGCTTAAAAAGAGAGAAGCAATGGAAGCAGGATCAATCAGAAGGCTTCTACGCACTTAAATTAAAGAGTGATAAAATAAGGCAATGGCTGGCATCATCCCCAGTCAATCAGTTGCAAAGGGGTCCGCTACAACAGCTCTGTCACCGTCCTTAAAATCACATGCCAATGCACAGTCAAAAAAAAAAAAAGAAAAAAAAGAAACCATCGTGTTAAAATGGACACAGGAAGGAAGGAGTCGGAAGAACAGGAAGCAATTGATGAATTGGTAGGGCATTCGTAACTGGATCTGGTACTATTCCTCATAAATCGGACCCACTTTGTATAAAAGCTTCGTCAAAAATAGCTCCCATGCAGGAGACAGCCTGACTTATTGACCTCTTCTCCAACTAGCATGTTCACTCGCCATGGCAAAATTCCTCCAACCATTACTCTTATTACTGTTACTCCCACGGTCAATTAATTTCTCCTGTTTTTACCCCCCCTTTCACTGAGTTTTCATGCAATAAATATCATAGCACCGGACAAAAGAAGATAATTGCGCGCACCCTAAAAACGGTAATAATCATCGGCCCGCCCCTATGAATGAATGATCTTCTCTTCTTTTTTTTTTCCTTCTCTGCCAAAACCATATTCCTATTACCAAGGCAGAGCAGTGGGTGGAACAAATTCCACCATTATTCTAAGGAAAGGATGAAGATTCCACAAAAAAAAAAAAAAAAAAAAAAACTTTGAAGCGCCTTTACATATAAGTGCCCCGAGAAATTCACTCGCTGCAAAGCTAAGCTACACAACATGCGAATATTGAGGAAATTGACTTGCGTACGAGGAATATTGAGATTGGACAGAGAAAAAGATGATGCTGCTACATATGATAATACTAATAGTTATACATTTCTCATGCAACCCTTTTTAACAGACAGTGAATCGGCAAAGTGGAAGACTTTAGAGGGCCAAGTTACGCCTATCAATTGATATATCGTCTTCTTCCCTATGTTATTTGCTAGCTTATATAGGCTACCATATATATATATATATATATATAGTACGTGAGCTTAAGACGAGGTGGTTACCACACCATATCATAATCCAACATTGGATGGCTAAAATCAAATAAGTCATGCATGAATTGTGATGAAGATCACCCGTCCGAGAAAAACAGCGAACTTGTTGACGCGGATGAATTTGTTGCTGCTGCACCAGCTCCTTGATATGATGCTCTTTGCCTAAAACAGTCCAATGAAATTCTTGGTGGCGAAACTGCTACGGTCACCGATGATGAATGAGCTCCCGAGTCAGGTGGCGACCCTACGAAAATTCCCAGAAAAACTCTTCCTTGAGTCACAATAAAGTAGCATATCATCATGATTTCAAGTTTTTTTTTTTGGGGAATTCAAATCCAACACTGACGTGAAAGGAAAAGCCAAATTAGTGCTAGAGCTTACTCGTATTGTCATTTGGGGACTTCTTGCTGTTGGTGTTGCAGTGTTCTTGGTTTGGCTGTTGCTGCTGCTGCTGCTGCTGGGATTTTCGCCTTCTACGGTTGTGATCAGCAAGTCTCTTCCGGCAACTTCTTTTCCCATTATCAAATTCAGAGAGGAGATGGAATCTGGGATTGGGAAAAATCTGTTACAATTCTGCAACTATTTTTTTTGGGGTACATGCACCTAACAAAAAGCTGAACAATGCGTTTTTACATTCTAGAATGTACAATTCATTAGAGTCCGCTTCCGCCCCCTACGGAAAAGAAAAGTATACTTTTCGGACTATAGTACGTTTTTCTAGCTTGATTAGAAAAGCTTATGCCCCGTAACATTTATCAGTTATCACAAGGAGGAAAAGTAGCCCTTACTATATAAAGCAAAAAATGCAAACCGTACGTAAAAACGTGAACCGCGGTGCAAACCTATGAGGAAACATAATTTTACGGACACAAATGCCCTCGGGATCGCCCCACGTACGGCCCAAGTCCAATCATTACCTCGTCCACATCCCCCGTTTCCCGAGGGCATTCTCGTCAATCACCTTATCCTCAACCAAGATTATGGTTTTCTCCTCGCAACAAAATGTCAGGGAAACGAGCAAAAACTTTTGGGTTTAGAGGGGAAAATGCGAGAAGAGTGCATGCGCGGGGGGGGGGGGGGTGTTTAGGTCATTTTACAACCTGCTACACTGTTGGCAGAATCGCTGAGTCAACCCGGAGGCAATGACCGTGGCGGCTTTCGAGTGGAACTCACACACCTTGTGTCGCCGGTGGTAGTGCTTGGCGTTTGTCAGGTCGGCATTGCAGCCTTCAGCTTGGCATCTTGGGGAGTTGACCGAACCCGGTTCAACCACCCTGGAACGGCGATAAAGCCGGCTCACGAAGTCATCCTCGGATGAGGAAAAATAAGTCCTCCCACCCAAATTCAGCCCAATTCGACCGGCGGCAGTAAAATCGGCCCCTCCAACCACCGGCTCGCTCTTGGGTATAACCATGAAACCGGTTGAACCGGCCGGTTCAAGCGACAGCATTGAAGCTTGATGATGCGGGTTATATGAGGACGCGCCATAGGCTGCGCGTGGGTCGAACAGGGAGCTGAAGTGGGCGTTGCTAGACTGTCCCTGCGGGTCATGTGGGTGGTGGAAAGGATTGCCAGTGTGCTGGTGATGAGCGGCGGCGGAGTAGTGGACATTCTGGTGGACAAGAGCCGCGGTGGCTTCGCCGAAATTCTGGGTGCCGTAGGGGTCGAACAGCTGGCGATTTTGGTCAGCATCTTGGGTGGAATCATCTCCGGTGAACATGACCGCTGATGGGTTTCCCCATTCATAGTCCAACATTGCCTTCAAAAACTCTTATTAGCCCTCTTGGCTGGAAAAATTATGAGTTTCTTGATCTGCAGAATGAATTGAAGAGAAAACACTTGTAAGAACTGGCGAGTTCATTTATAGCAAGAAAGGGGAGTAGCAGCTTGAATTTGCAGTGTGTAGCATGGGAATCAAGAAAAGAACGAAAGCTGTCAGCTTTAAGGTGGGGGTTTGAGGATACTGTGGTGAGAAAGGCTGCAGAGATTTCTGGCGCTTGGCAGTGTGGGTTTTTTAGTAGTAGTAGCAGTAATTGGTTGCTTTTTGAGTTCAACTTTGAGAGGTTTTCAATGCCCTTTTATGTCGGGGCTAGAGGGTCGTTATTAGTTCATTACCCGTGAGGGGCACAAGAATTCCGAAACCAAAAAAATATAAAAAAGGGGGGGCGGGGGAGATAAAAGAGGGGCAGCAAGAAAGGAAGAAAGGGAGAACAAACCTTGTGAGGAGTGACAGTTTGGAAGTGAGGACTGAGAGAGATTTGCAGTGTGGAATTCAAAACCCTAGTACAGCAGCGGCAGTAGTATTACTTACTAGTGTAGGTGGTCTAGGGAGCTAGCTTAATATATAGCTTTAGGTCTTTTTACAGAGACATGTAGTAGGTGATCACTTGATTGTTGAGGAGCACCCCGGGGTGGGAGGGGGCAATAGCTTTGATTTGCCTTTTGTGCTCTCTATTATGGCATGGTAGGATTGGTATCTCTTCTCTACTGCCCACTGTTACTAACTCCTCCTCTGGGCTATAGGCCTCAATTATTTATCTTTGTTTGTTTGTGTCTGAGTTTGTAAGTTTGGAGGATGAGGAGTGAGAGAGAGAGAGGAGAGAAAAGGTTTTGTCTATGAATTGTGTAGGGTGAGCAGGTTGTGAGAGCAGAGCTGAAACTACTGACTTATGAGGCGGCTTTGCTCAGAGATGCCGCTAGTTGTGCAAACGTTTTTCTGCTTTGCTTCTTTTACCATTTTAGCCTACTTTTATCTGCGAAATTGCTGTCAAACCTACCTCCTCCTGGAATTTTCTTTCTTACCTGTATGTATGGTTCCCGTTAACCATGCGTCTCATCCACGGCTTTCTTTTGTAAGTAAAGACTTGAAAGAAGACTCGTCAGTTTTCCACTTTCTTTAAATCGATGTTATCTGAGTTTGACTCAAGTATGAGGCATCCACCGTTTAATCCAAGCTCATGTCTTAATTTGCTATAGGCTTTCTAGAGCTGATCATGAAACATAGAGCTAATTTTTATCATCCTTGGAAATGCGGTTTAAAAAAATACTATAGAGCTAATCTTGAAAGGGTGGTGATCATTGACACATCTCCTGTCAAGGAAAATGGTGCAGGCATTCTTGATCTAAAATTCAGCTGCGTGCTTCTTGCCAAGAAACAGTTCCTAACTTTGGGAAACTCACATATAGTAAATCTAATTTTTGGATCAGAACTAGTCTAGGTCTTGCTCTTTTTTCCTTTTCTTTTATATGTACACTTGAGCATTAACGGTGTAGAGTCTGGCATTGACTTGCAATTTTTCTCCTGTAGGGTTGTATGAAAATTTCTTCGAGGAGCAATTCTTTGATTCCTTTGGTGCCTTCTCTTCTTTCAATTTGTCTAGTTCAAAATATATAGTTAAGAATATGTGACAAATTAATGAGGAGAAGAAAAGTTTCTCCGGCAAGCTAGTACCTCCAAGACTCAAAATGAAGAAGACTAAACTCTTTGTTTAACGCTATATCGTCATTGTCAACATCCGAACTTTATGACAAAAGATTTATATGATGGTTTTGTTAGAGCGATAAAGAAGAAGAAGAGCTAGGATTTCTTGGCTATCATGAGAAATAAAATAGTCAAAAATTACAATACATCGATTTTGATTTATGAAATGTCATCCACGGAATCTAAGCTAGATTTATCAAACTTCATAATTGGTTACCACAAGTCGGTTTCAATTAAGTTCAACAATCAATGCCTAAGCTATGATAACAGTCATTTATCTTACCTTTTTTCGGTTTGCAACTTTTCTATTGGTGGGACAAAGAAAAGCTTTTCACTTGAAATTGGGATGCCTAGTCATGAATAGGGATGCAAACGAGTTAGACTATAGCTTATTAAACTCTCAAAACTTGAGTTTAAATTCGACTTTGATTTGATTTTAGTTGTTCAAACTTGAGTTTATAATCAAACTCAATCGAACTTATCGAGCTTTTTGAGTAAATAAATGAATATTTTTTACATAATTATAAACAAGTGATACAATAGGTATTTAACAATAATAAATATAAAAAACAAAGTTTAACAAATACTATATTTGAAACTCGATTAAACTCATGAGTTTTCAAATCTCACATGTAAGGCTCGAATTTAAACTCATCAGATCGATTGTCATCCTTATACTCTAAATAAATCTATTTGGTCAAAGATTTCAAGTGAATAATGATCCTGTAAGCATAATTTTTTGTCTTCTCTAACAAATGTACTCATGCTCAACTTCCATTCTGGTTTAATGTTTTGCGAAGAGGCAACCAGAATTTCACTCCTTAACACCATATTGTACTACTGCTACGTACGAAATAAATTTGCATAACTTACCACAGGGGACAAAAGTTCTGGCAACTGACTTTCCGCTAAAAGACGCAATAAACTGGATAAAACTGTGGAAAATTTCACTAATTTTAGCTTTCACTAGATGGGCATGTGAGCTAATATGTCACCTGATTTATGTCAGAAACCACCCAAAAAATGCACGGAGAGATCAATTTTGGTACACTATCAAAATCTGAATCCAAAGTAGTAAATTTGATAAACAAAAATGTAACTTCAATATTAAACTTATTCATCTAGTGTTTTGTCATTTAAAACGCCCAAATGAAAAGTTAAAAAAAGGAGAAAAAATGCGAGACAGATTATTCACAGGCAAATCTTGGAGAGGAATCCCCTCTCCCACACCCCCTCCCCCAAAACCCAGAAGGAAAAGGGAAAAAGTTTAGAACTTCAGGTTTTGGCCCCCAACAGGGTGTTCATAAATATTGTAGGTAAACCCTCCCTACATCCATGTATGCATAGATGTATTCGTCTCCCAATGTTCAATTCCTGAATCCGATTGTTTTCAATATTTTGTAGGTTTCAACTGCCCATATTTTCACCCAAAGAACATAGACTATCATTTAACTTCAGAATACAAAGTTACAGATGAGTTGAGTCGAATTGAAATCGAGATTTGGTTTAATCGAATCAAATTCGATTCAATTTTACCAAGTTTGAAATGGAGGTCGAATTCGATGAACTTTGAATGTAAAATTCGAATTCGAGTATACTCAAACTTTAAAAAGTAAAAAAAAAAATAATTATTTTATTTTTTAAAAAATGAATAAAATAGTCATTTTTCTTAATAATAATAAAAATATTAAGAAAATATATGTAATTTTACTATTAAAATAATACACACACATATATGTATATATGTATATATATATACATGTGTGTATGTATATGTGTGTGTGTATATTTGAATAGACTCATGAGCTAACGAGTCAAGTTTCTCTATGCTCGACTCAAGTTCAATAACTTAATTTGGTTGATTGGAGTATTATTCGAACTCAATATTTACCAAACTTGAGTCAAACTTTAACCCAATTGACTCGCAAATGACTTGCAGCCCTATTCAAATAAAACATGAGAGATATATATGAGTTCTAAAATCAATTAAAAAAATCTTTTCTAGAATTGGCACATTCGCAACATTTTCCTTTTTTTAGGAGAAAATAAATCAGAGAAGATAATAGCAAGATTTGAAAAATAGAAATTTAAAGAAATTTTTTTAAGTATGCCACAAACATGCATATGTGTGTGTATGCACATGTACATGTGACGTCCCGAAATTTTTTTTTTCTTATTTTATATCTATTCTATTTCTTTTCATGCATTTTTTTTATATTATTTTATTACCTTAATTTCCTAGATATTTTTATAAGTGAGTCAAGCTTTTAAATCATTTTCTTGGTATAAGTTAGTACATGGTAAGTTTGAAGTGTATTATGGACGTGGGACCCGCTAGTGCAGTAAGTGAGGTAAAATTTTGACTATTAGGTGAAATTTTACATAAAAGGATGTTATTTTATAAGGTGCTAGGGGATAATCAGATGTTAACTAGATAAATTAGTTTTGAAAGACAAGAAGATGAGAACAAAATCCTAAAGAGTCAAGTGTCGCGAAACCGTTAGAAGTTGGATTTTAACCAAACCTTTCTTAACTTTACTAAAACCAAACATTGACCAAAATTTTCTCATTTCTTCCCATTTTTCTTAGTTTTGGCCGAAATTCTTGAGAGGAAAAACAAGAGAGAGAAACGTCATCTTCAATCCCAACTTTCTTACTTGAATCTTGAGCTCCAACCATAGTTTGTGCAAACTACTCCATAAAAGTGCTAACTAAGGTAGATTGTAAGGTGTTAGTGGAGTAATTTTGGAGGAACAAGCAATAAGTTGCCATCTTTCTTGAGGTTACAAGGTAAGTTTGCCAAGAAATCCCTCTTTTTTTCTAATACTACCATACTAGTGGTTTAGGGTTGTTAAAGTGGTAGTTTTATGGGAAATTTCATGAGTTGAAGTGGTGTTATGAAAATTTTTAGTTTTTATTGGTAAATTTCTGCCCACATATGATGCTTAAGTGTCGGCCATGGTTTGATAGCTTTGCTATGTGAAATATTGAGGTTTTATAGGATAGTTTAACTTGTCTAAAGAAATTTTCAACTTATGTGCATAAATTTCAGTTTAGGGTTTCCAATTTGGGCTTGATTGTGGTTGGTTTTGGAGTCATCAATTGGCTAAAATTAAAGGGTATTGTGACCCTGATTAAGTGTGTTTAATAGCTTATGATTTGTATGTGCAATTGAGACTGTTTTGGGTAAACTTTGGTGTTGATTATAGGATGGAAAAGTAAAGAAATTAAGAGGAGGTGCTGGTGAAAATTTGTCTGCAAGAACCTTTGGGCAGCCTTAGAAAATCTATTATATCTTGTCGTAGAAAATTCAGAATTTAGTTCCGTTTATTACGTTTGAAACTAGAGTCAGAATATTATCAACCGTGAAAAGTTCAGCCTTTTTCTCAATTTTCATGAATATGTGTGATTTTTCAAAATTGACTGAAATTGCATACCTGTTCTGTCTTTTATTAGATGAAGTAGTAACTTAAGACTCGAATTTGACTGACTTATGGATCGAATCAACTTTTGGACAAAACATGAAACTTATAGGGATTTGAGTTACTTTCTACCTGTAAAATTTCAGATCAATTGGATCATTTTAGCTTATTATTTGGTCAGAGCATTCCTGACTGCACAAAACTCGAACTTTCCTGACCTGTTTTTTATGTATTTCTGACCGTTCATTTTTTACCCTGAAAATGTGAGAATTGGGTGTTGATATCTTCATAGGAAATGTAGACCTATATCTTAGTTTCGAAACGCCATAAGATTCATCTCAATCTGATAAGTGTAGATTCAGTTGTGATTAAAATGCCAAAAGGTGAGAGGAACTTGATGATTTTAGAATTTCTTTTACTTGACATGATATTTGTGATTTAGGACTTGGACTTGAGCAAAGAAACTATCTATGATGGATGAGGATCATGAACTGTGGTTGGTGAGTGATTTCAAAACTATTTCCAAAGTTACTTTTCGAACTATTTCTTACACTGCTTACTCGATTGCATATCATGTGTGCTTGCGTGTGTGCTATGTAATGATTTAGCTCAAATGAGTGCTTGGAAGTCTTGTGTTTAACACCAACGTCTCCACCTTAATGACATTTGACTTGTCTTGAATGTTGGAGCACCAATGGCTCCCTTGTATTACGTGACTGTTACTTGATCTATTTGAGCGTTGGATGTTTAAGTACAATGATTTCACTGGCTCACAAGAGCAATAAACTTACATTTGATCATTGATTCATGACATCATCTAAATGCATTATTGTGAAAACTTATTTGATTATTGATTTTTACTGGACACTCGCTGAGTTTCTAACTCACCTCAAATATTTATTTTCTCTCCACAGGACTCGAGGCAAAGGAAACACTTGTATTAACTTATTAGTGTGACTGGATGGAATATCTCATAAATACTTTGAATTTCGATTCACTTGTGGTATGTAAATTCGTGGAGTATTTGATGTAATATTTGAGATTTACATTGTAATTTATTTGAGAACTGTAGTGAGGTAGGATTGTCACAGTACATATATACACACACGCATACACACATGTACAAGAATTTTGTAAAATCAACTAGGGGTGTTAACAAGTTGAGTCAAACTCGAATAGTGCTATGTTCGAGTTTGAACTCAATGATACACAACCATACTTGGACTCGAGTTCGACTCGAGTGAGCATAAAACTATGTGGCTCAACTCCACTCATTAGCATGCATTTCCAAGCTTGAACTCGACTCGTTAAGGGCGAAGATTAGTCTTGAGTTTTAACGAACTTCAAGGCTTGAAATAAAACTCGAAAAACAAAAAAAAAAGCTCAAAAATTATGGTAAATTACCTAAAATTCTAGTTTCTTTTTTAGTTTTTACAGTATTACTTTTTTGCCATTTAAGAATTTTTTTAAGTTGACAAAACTTATGATAAATTACTTAAAACATAAACCCTTATTAGTCATTACGTAATTAAAATAAATATATAATATAAATAATATATCAGTAATTGAGCTATTTGACAAGCATTCGAACAACACAAAATGGAGACTCAAACTTGACTTGGTATATGCATCGAGTTATTCAAGTTCGAACTCGACCTCAATTAAATCAAGTTCAAATCGAGCATTTGACAAAATCGCTCGCGAGTGCCTCAATTTGGGTAAGCCCTAAAGCCAGCTGCGGGTTCTTTGTTATAATTTTTCCTTAGGATGATGAATTGAATGATCTCTCACACTCAACTCCAAGTTCCAACCTCCAACTCCAAACGTTTGTGGAATTGGGGGGACCTCTGGCCAAGGCTACAGATCAAAGGAGAGGACTAGAACGGAGATTGAAGCATGGCCAAAAAAGTTCGAGTGGGAGGCATCTCCTGTAAATAAAGTGAAGCAGGAGGGTAGCTGTTGAATACGAACAAGGAGACAGATGAGGATACGATCGTATCTTCTAACGTACGACGTTTTCTTTTCATCTCAGCAATGCAATACGTGCCTATGCCCCTACTCCCACATGCATGCTCGCGAAATTGTCAGCACGCTCTCTCTTTTATCATTCATTCTTCAGTGCCCGCTCGCTTTAATTCTGTGCATAAGAACTTGGATAAGTTCATACTCTGATTATCAATCAAAATTTGACAAGTGTGGCGGCAGAGCAGCCGGAATTAATACATGTTCTGAGCCGAGGAGTAGAGTTAAAATCATAAATGTACTGCGCAATGTGTTGTGCCTGTAGGCAGACGCGTCAATTGGGCTGGACTACTCCAATTTCGCTTTGATTTATCCAAATTCAGCATGTTGTGTCTTATGCGACGTGAGCTGAACTTACTATAGATCAAAATAATTTGCTTGATTTAAATGTCAACTGAACTCGAGTTGTATTAATCGTGGCCTAGATAATATATATGCTAGGGCTCATTGTTGGGGGGGGGGGGGGGGGGGGGAGGGGGAGATTAAAAATATTTGTTTATCTAAATCTAATCAAATATAGTATTGAAATCCATGCCTTGATTGGAATTCGATTTTTTTTAGAGAAAATTTTTTATATTTTTTGTGAGTATTTCTCCTACATAAAATTTAATTATTTTTTTTATCTTCATACATCATATTCTAAAAAATTCTTAAAGTAACTTTTTTCTCCCAAAAATACATCCTAAACGGGCTCTTAAATGACTAATTTTTTTGATAAGTTGTTATTTTTCAATCTCTAGTTGACAAGTTTACGGATGTTATGATAAATTATATGATTTTTATCGTGAAATTGAAATTGTTCTTTAGATATTATAGAATGTATGTAGATTAGCTAGTTGTTGCAAACTTAAAAAATTCATGAGGTGAATTTGGTCCTACTCGAATTACATTTAATACCCAACTTTTGTTTTGGTGAACCGAGCATGAATTATAAAAATGTGAATCTAACTACGTTAAACTTGGATTTAAAAGAATGATATTTTACATGAGTTAAATTTGAAGGTATCAAAACCTAACTCACATCTCCTAATTGATAGGTCTATCTATAAGATGGGGGATGTCCTTTCCTTTCCAAAGCATTTCAACAAAAAGTTATCAATTCATAAGTACCGATAGAAAATAAATAATAGTCACTCTTGTTGGTGTCATATCTTTGCATACACAGCTAGAGAAAACTATTTACTGGATGAAGGAACACAAGAGATTAATGTAGCGATTTGGATTGCCGGTTTCCGTCAAAAAATTACATCTTTTCCGTGATCACATTTTCCTATCACCTTTTTCCCTCACATACATCAAATCGCTACAGTAATTTTTCCATGAAAAATCACGGAAAATGCAATCCAAACACAACCTAATTTTTCTCATAATATATATAAATTTGCAGGAAACTAGTCTTGCAATATGAATAGTACAATGATGATTGGAAGAAAACTGAAAAGATTGTGGAAATAATTGATCAATGCAATCATATGTTTTGAGTGGATGCTGTGAGAATTAGGGGATATTTTGCACCCCACAAACTTCCGCAAATTATACTAACATGATAGGCAGCAGGAGACGGTGAAACACGAGAGGAAGCATTATAGTAGTGGGGGGGTGGTAAAATATTTATGGCGAGTGCAGGTATCATCAGAAAATCTGGGGGAGAATAGAAATTGGATTATAATGGAGAGGAACCACAAGAGCGGAGCGTGGGCTGTCTCTTCGGGTGTGCCTCCGGTGGGAAAAGGCTGACACAGACGTTGACTCGTATTGTACGGAATGTCGACTTAGTCGGACTGTGTGTGTTGTGTGTGTGTGAGAGAGAGAGAGAGAGAGAGAGCTTTGCGCCCTGTTCAACAACAAAGAGAAAGAGATGAAAGAATTACTATCACATTATCATAATTATCAAGCTAGCTAGGCGCGTGTGTTCCCTCGCCCCCTCCCCGCCTTTTCTCTCTCTCTATATATATATATCTCTCTCTCTCTCCCGGGAACCCAAAAAAAAAAAGAAGCCCCCAAAACACAAAAATGCACTCTTTTTAGGCTAGCCTATAAGGCTTTTTTCAGGGAGGGTAGAGAAGGATGGACTTTTCAACTCCACGAGGCTCGGCTGTTTTGTTTATAAGCTTTGGGGAGTTCTGGTTTGTTTTCTATTGGACTAGTCACACTTTGATCCCCTGGACTTTAGGGCAGTCACACTTTGCTGCCACTCTACTTCTCATAAAAACTAGTTAACCTTGAAATTCTTAATTCCATCGGTTAGTGGTAAGAACTTATGATGCTACTGTACTTTTATTGTTGAAAATTACTATTATTGTCTTTTTATTGTAAAAAAAAATAAAATTTAAATTTAGATCCTATTTGATAGTCCAATTTAGCACTTAAACTTAATGGATTCAGCTTTTAACATATTCAAACCGTTTAATAACAAAAAATTTAACATCTAAATTAATTAAGTGGCACTGAATTTTCTATATAAAACTTGCTCTCAAAATTAAGTTATAAGCTATTCACTTATCACTATAATATGCACTCAAATGTATTAGATTTAATATTAAATAATTCAATAATTTAATAGATTCAAATTTCAAATTTCAGTTTTATCAAACGCACCCTTAATCTCCGTTTTCTTCTTCTAAGCTTAAAAATAAGACATATTAGCCCTTTTGAGGCAATTTTGGTTAAGCATTTAATGTTTCACTAATTTGATAAACAAAAAATGACAATAAAATTATTATTTTAGTTTATGTAAGCTTAACAATGAAATATATATTTTGAAAAATGACAAGCTTAATATTACCTTATGTGTTCAAAATTTTCCTAAATGTCTTTATTCTTATCACTATATTATTTATCCTTATTGTTTCATTTAAAGTCTAATAAGTAAGTAAGTAAGTATGTAAGTACGTATGTATGTATGTCTATGTATGAACATTAATCCAACAGGAAAAATTTTAAACATAAAAAATTAAATATAAAACTTTTTTTTCTTTTACCAAATTGATATTTTTGTATAATGAATACTAGAAAAAAGGTGTATATCTCTTAATAATAAAAGGAAAATAATAGTATGTTATAGATAATCTAATAGATAAAAGGGCAATAAAATCATTGCACTCACTTTTTCTTGCCTAATTTAAGATTTCTAAAATTCAAGGGGGGCAAATATGTGACTAAATCTTTTCTATTTTCCCCACCTTTCTCCTAACTCCTATCGTCCACATGTTGTAGGCCAAGCAAGCATCCAAACCGATCAAGTTTGGTGGTGAGAAAACATGGGAATGGCAATCGGTTTAAGGCCATAAAACAGGCCTACTTGGCAAATCATGGATCTTTGCCTGGTAACTCGAAAGACTGGGACTGCATGGGAATGGCAGGCACCTGCCCCGTGGGGGGATTAATAGGCGGGGGATGGGGCGCCGGGAGGGGGATGGGAAGGAGGAGAATATTTTTCCTCTGCCCCGCCACCCATTATATATATATATATATATATATTTATATGTATATATAATATTTAATTTAATTAGTTACAAACTTACAATAATGATATTATTAGTTATAGTTATTATATAATGTATATTAGTATATAATTGATATTATCAATTATATTAATAATTATGCATGTCTACTAATAGAAATTATTAATTAGTTATACTAAATTTTTAATTATACTTAACACAATAACACTTATTTCTCGAAAGTGAAAACTTGACGTGCGACAAAAAAAAAAAAGAAAACTTGACTATTTTAGTTGTATTTGTTTCATCAAGTTAAATTGTATTCAAATAGTTTTTATGAGTTCAATTACGAAATTACAATGAATAATGATTTGATGAAATGTTGATATTCTAGTACTGAATTATTTATTAAAATTTGATTACAATAAAATTATATGACAACTTTTTATTAACCCTGCGCCGCGAGAACGAGAGGGAGGGGCGGGGTAAGCAGTGGGCAGCGGGGCGTCCCCACCCCAAACCCGCCCCGTTGCCAATCCTGGGAATGCAGCCAGTTACCACCCGACGTCCATGAGTCCATCATTTGGCTTATATAGGACACGTATTTTGGCGTCTTGACTAATTTTCACCTTGTTCAGACGTAGTTGTGTATTCTGTTAGGTGGGTAGCTAAATGAGAAAAACATTTCGAGGATAAGTTTTCTGCGGGCATGCTCTATGTACATTATCATTTTGGAAAAAAGACCGATGATCAATCGAAAAAGTACTTGCTATGCACTTCACTTAGTGGGTTTGAATTGAATTAGTTCTTCTTCTTTCAAGTTTCAAGTTTGTTACATTTGTCTCTTCTTGGTTTTCCACTTTCCAAAATGGCAAAAGAAGCTTTCATTAGTAGCTTTCAATTGGAAAAGTTCCATGTCATAAATCACATGTGCCTTCCATTCGCAAGCAATTGGCACATCGGTTGCCGTCTCTGTAGGCAGCTATAGCACGCTAGGCCTCGTTCTCCTCTCCGTCACTAACTTCTTGCCATCTCAAAGAAGTGACAATTAAATGGTTACCAGCATAATGTCTCTTTTTACTGTTAATAATTTGTGGCAGATTAAGCTCATAACGACCACTCTAGTCTTGTTCACTTGGGATAATATCAGAAACCTCCCTGAGGTTTCTTTTAATATCACCTGACACCTCTAAAATTTTAAAAAATCACTTAACTCCCTTATTTTTGTTATTTGTGTAACAAAATTTTTAAATATCGTAAACTACCCATTTACTTGCTACATAAAAATTATTCCTAAATCACTTTGTTTGCTTCGAAAAAAAACCTTCACCTAAAAAACAATTTCTAGTAATACTACCACATTATAATGCTATAGCCCATAAAAATATAATTTTGAAAAATAAAAAAAGATATTTGCAAAGAAATACACTTGCACCAACGTAACTCCATGTGCTCAAAATTAATTTCTTATGAACTTTATATTCTTTTCCAACCTCTTCTCAACTCGTGCCCAAACTTTTAAATTGTACCGTTCACTGTAAAAATCAATTCAAATTAAGTAAATAAATCATAACCCACTCTATCACTATCGCAAAAAGTAAAAGATAAATAAAATTTAATTTATTGTAATTTACAAATAAAATATTGCGTAATCATCCAAAAAATGAGTAACAGAGAATGTTGGAGAAAAGGGAAAGAGAAAAAAATGACTTTCGTTTCTTTCTTTTTTTAAAAAAAATTTTTGAGCTCCGTTTATTTGATATGTGAATTATGTATCAAGTGAGAGTTAATATAATCTTTTTTATAATTATTAGTGAGGGTAAGTGATATTTTTAAAACTTCAAGGGTGCCAAGTGATATTAGGAGAAATCTCAAGGGAGGTTTCTGATGTTATCCCTTTTTAGTTAGACTAAACTTCTCTAAAACTTTTTCCAGGTAAATACTTAAAAACTGTTTTTTCTTATTCCCATTTTTAAAAGCCGACACTATTCATTCAGGAAAATACTTGATCATGATCTGTTAAAGGAACATCACTGCAGAACCCAGCCCCGCGTGTCAAAAGCACAATATACTACTGGTTCTGGTACCAGCAATAATTTTGGTTCACCAATCCTATGGTAGCTTGATTGACTCTGTAGCTCTGGCCAAGGTATAATTAATTGTGAGGTTAGGATGGATAGCTCATTTCTGTCTAAACAACACACGGGACCAGTCATATATGGTAGTAGTTTTTTTTGGGGGCAATATCATTGAACTCAAAATCAGAGATGACCCAGAATTTTGACGTCTTCCGGTTAGTGTAAATTGTCAATAATCAGCAAAATGGTTAAAACAACGCAGCACAGAAAGAGAAGCAATCCGAATGCTACAAATTGAAGGGCTGTCTGTTGGTACTCGGAATAGAGAGTGAATGGCAAAATCGGAGACATATGCATCAACATTTTGGTGGTAGTTAAACAAATTGACATTCTCATCATCCACCAATGCATTTCTACCCTTTAATGACTTGTCAATTCTCTCCTGTATTCAGTTCTCTCTTCCAGCTGAGTTCCCTTTTTCTAGCCCATGTGATCATTAAGCATAGAAACTTTCCGCATGGAAAAAAAAAGAAGAAGATTTCATGCAATAATATAATCCCACATCGTCAGCCAAAGTCTCTAAGTTAACTAATAGTAAAAATCTTAATCTCTCCAATTATTTTCAATGAATTTTGAGTTGAAACCTCAGGTTCTTTAACACCGCTAGCTCTAACCATTACTATAACATTGTAGTTGGGGTTTTAGTCTTGTGCCTTTATTTTTATTTGGTTGGCATAAAGTGCACAAGTTCGTCAGTCGAGTAGTTTGTGAATTGGAAGGTCTAAATTAATTAGGATGCCGACAATTCAGTTTAGATGATCTAAGAGGATTATGAGTTATGACACCTACCCACCACCAAAGCACCACCAAGCCCAATCATGGGATGCAGCTGTTAATCTTGTCTTCAGTCGATGATTTAACATCATCAAACAACTATTTCAATAGCCTAGGACAGTCCGAGCAAAAATCCTAGCAAGGGGGTCTTCACTGCTGCTGATCTTGTCTCTAGTGGAAGATTTAACATCATCAAACATCTAGTATTTTGATAGCCAAGTACAATCCGAGCCAAAAATCTTTGCTAGGGGGTCTTCACTTCCTTTGAATTCTGTCTGTCATGCGTAAAGGGAACAATTCAGTGTAAACCATCGTTCCTATCTTTTAGAGCAAGGAACGTACGGGAAAGCAAAGGAAAGTTGAGATAAGGGAAACCATTTCTAAGATTAAAAGCTGGTGCATTTTCTCAAAGTCATCCATCTGTTTGGTTGAAAACGAAACAGTCGCAGGTGCCAACAAAAGACTCAACCGAACCTCAAAAGAGTTTTAACCTTCGCTATTTGAAAGCAACCTTCCTCTGCCTCTTTTCACAGACGTTTTATCTTCAACAGTTTGGACATGATATTATCCCACCTGCCTAGTTAGGTATATTCTTGAACAACATTTGTTCTAATTGACAGAGTCAAGCCCCCAAAAGTTGGCCCATATCAAAACATAGCTGATTGAGCTGAGTATTACGTGCAGTCAATCACACTATTGATGAAGGGTTAACAACTCATATTTTGCACCCCCCCTCCTTCACACTATTACTAGAGTCACATTTACTTTGATTTATGTATTGAAGCCCCACCACATCAACATGTCATTAGGCAAACAAAAGGAAGTCCATGTGAAAGACACCTAACTTGCATATACTGAAGGTCAAATTGTATGTAGTCTGTCACGCATCTAAATGATTAACAACTCCTTTTATTGATAAAAAGAAGTTGCGACATGCTTAAACTTCCCTTTGTTTTTTTTTTAAACCAAAAAAAAAAAAACTGTCCAGTAACTTTTTTAAGGGATTAATTTTTGTGATGGTTATCTCCGTCTTAGAGTTTATAAACAGCACTTTAAGATTTCATGCAACTATAATGGAACATGCATGATGATTAACCTAACAGTAGTATTATTGCCTCCATTTCTTGAAGGGATCCCGGCTCCACAGGTCTTGTCACCTTAAATGACAACAAAGGCAAGAAGATCGTGCAAGAACATACAAGTCAAATTGGAGGTGGTAACCGTGGCTACCCCCGTTTCGCCAGACAGAAAATATAAAATTGTAGGAAACAGCATAATATTCGCAATGCATGCAAGTCAGGCAGCATTATCATCATTGAATACTTGATGTTGAATACTTACATAATAGGCAAGGGCAAGGGCAAGAGTAGTTCTGCTGCGCCAAAACTATTTTCTGTGGCTTGTCAACATCTCAAGTCTAATGATGCAGAAAATGATAGTGATAATACATTCCCAATACAGTGATTTAGATTATAAATCATGTGCAGGTCCCTCTTTGGCTCGTACCGTGACTCAGAAAAAAAATATCAAGTCAAAATGATGTTCGCCGCACTGACAAAAAAACTTTTAGGCATTGGTCCACTTTTTAAGATTCTAATTTATTGTGTTACACCAACATGACAACGCCAATCCAGCTTGATCACTAGAACAACACCTACTCAAATTTTAGATCGATGAGGAATGGCCAGAAACAATAAAGTGTCTGAAACCCACATAACACGAGATGAGAAAAAGCATGGATGATTATAGCATCAGACACAGAATTATGATGGTCTCGTATCTTCTGTGGTCCAAAGAGAAACATGTTTAGTCATTCCATGGATTATGACGTGAACAAATGCAAGCAATACAAATCATCACCAGAGAACCAAAAATCATGAATGGCGAAGCCAGTTTCAAACACGAGATGCAGAGAACCAAGCGAACATCTCGCATACTCAACCAATGAAAAGGGTACGATGCCCAAATTTAGAATTTTTAGATGCACAATTATTGTTCTTTTTTTTTTTTTTTTTGTCAGCAACGATAATAGTTTGTATAATCTATTCTAATCTAATCTAAGAAGAAAGAGAGGGAAGAGTCACAAATAGTGATTGATGGGAGGCAAGAATCAAACCCTTCACCTCCCACTTCCACCAAGACTTGACTTAAAGATGTCTTGGTGGCACAATTATTGTTCTTTTTTCACTTGACAATTTTCTTTATTTTCTCTCTTTGTAACTCGTTGTTTGTAACGTTCATTTCAAATGCGACCATATGTTGATCCTCTGATTAATTGAGTTAAATGGCGCGCGTATGGGCACACGCACATGCAAGAGTGTGCTTAAATGTTTTTCTTTAGTGTTGCAGCACAAAAAAAATAAAAGTTCTGAAAAGTGCCCACCAATCTCCAGGTATCAGTAGAAGAACTGATTGTGCCTTTAATGTAAATATATTCAGCAAAATGATAATGCAAGTAGACGGCCAGATGTCAAAATCTTTTAGTTTTTCAAGGAATAAGTTACAGGCATCGGGTGCACATCATTGAGATAATTGTTCTGGTTGGCAGACCGATTTGGATTGTTTGTTGAATGTTGACGAGAGATTGGAGAACACCCTGGAACTAATCTTGTTAGCATAAACTCCAATTCCCTTTTTCTGACATTTAAAGGGGCCTCTCCGTCACTTTGCTTGCTCCACGCAAATTCTGCATAACAATTCAGCAGACAGGCAATCAAGGACCAAGAACAGGTGGAGGGTCGAAAGTAGTTAGATACTTCAAGTTGCACAGACAAATTTTGCCTAATGTGGTCGAACACACTAGCAAGAATAAGCAGCAGTGAACAATTAACACTGGTTTTTCTTTCAAGATCTTTACAAGTAAACAAAACGAACTTCGCTGAAGGTGGAAGATACCATTGACATGCAAACTTACTGTAAGACCATTTTGAAATAGGCTAAACGGATCTCACGTAACAGTAGCCAGTTAAAACCTTCAAGAAAAACTTTGCATATACGCATAATCCATTAACCTGGGATAATTCGTGATCTGTCACATCAAAGGCTTCTACAATTCAGGCAAATGCAGCGTCCAAAGCCACAAGAATATATATATATATGGGCCAAATTAGGTTAGCCTGAACTGGCCATCAATTTTTCTTTCAAATTGCCATTGCTCCTTTGACATGTCAAGGGTTCTAGCCTTTTAACGAGGTAGTGGGATCAACCCTAATATGTATATGCCAGTGTAATACAGGACTTTTGTGCCACACAAAATGCATATTTAAACCGGCGAGAGCTTCTAGCGAAACTATTCCATGAACATCTAAATAACAAATTCATTACAGTCAACCATATTGTATCGCTCAGTTATTTTGCCAACCAATCCACCCTACCTAAGTTTTAGTACGTTTAAGCAACTATTATTCCATGAATTCGATTTGCATCTAAAGGCAATTCCGGATGACATCTCCGTTCCACAGCACATATCTATGTTCATAGCGTCATTAAGCAAGTGATTGTCTACTTTCTCGCAGCAGGATGCTTTCCCGGCCAACTAGATTATTTCAGTATCCAGCAACCAATTCAAATGAATGTACACCAAAAGATTTCCAATGAATTGGCCATTCAGTGTTTACCTCTTCCCAGGAACCAATTCAAATGAACGTACACTGAAAAAAATTTTCTAACGAATTGGCCATTCAGTCTTTACCTCTTCCCAGTGAATCAAGACCAAAATGGAGGGAGAGAAAAAAGATGGGGAAAAAGGAGGAGGTTAGAGAAGACATCAAGCAGAATTAACGGCATTGCTTGAATGTCTTCATACCAAGGTGTGAAAAAGAAAACTCCCCAGGACAAAGAGAAGAAAAATCACTAATCATCTTCTTCAGTTATAAAAGTTCCATTTGGCCCCACAGCCACCACATAACTACCACATTAACATATACTACGTCTATTGTACAGAAAAACCAAGAATTCTTACCAGGCTTATGTAATCCAATATTCCTGGACCTATAAAATTTACGGAGAGTATCAATCCATACTTACCTTCGTAACACTGGAGCACCAACCAGAAAGAAATAAAACTTTGACAACAAGATCCAATTTTGTTAAGCTACTAGCACTACATGCATACAATTAGCAGAACAGCAAGCACATTTTTCCAGTAAATAACACTCAGAAAAGAA
The DNA here is from genome assembly GCF_003713205.1 of Coffea eugenioides. Classification (NCBI taxonomy): domain Eukaryota; kingdom Viridiplantae; phylum Streptophyta; class Magnoliopsida; order Gentianales; family Rubiaceae; genus Coffea; species Coffea eugenioides. The sequence goes on along the minus strand of NC_040036.1, from coordinate 25,586,485 downwards.
CCACCACATTTCTGCATTAAGCTGTACAACATGTAATAACAAATCCAAATGCCCAGACTATAGGAACTAACTACACAGAACATTTTATTTTCCTCACAAGATGAACTCAGAGGAGCAAAGTCAATGGCATGACAAATACTATGAAATCCAACTCCCAGCTAAATAAGTTTGGGGTTGGCATTGGCCCTCGGTGGAACAAAATGAAAACCCCACTGACAGCAACCTATTCAATTAGTATGCCAACAATCATGTATAGTATATATCCATTGACACAATTTAACTTTGCAATTGGGCATAATTCTACAAGATCCTCAAAACAGTCATCTCGGCCACTAATGAAAAAGCTTGGTAGCTCATAGAAACAAGGTACAAAGAACCTTCACTTCTCAAAAGCACAAATTAGTCCCATGAAAAGTACAAGAACACAGACAAATAATCTAATAAGTATACTTGAATGATGAGAAGAGGAGACCAACCTTGGGAGTAACTGCTATATGCTCATGAAGTCAGGTATTATATACACAATAAGAAAAACGAATGCGAAAGATACAAGTTCACAAGTTGTGAACAGACTAACCATGATTTCCAAGTTCACAAAACCTGTATGATGTGGTGCTTGATTACACATTACCCAACATGAATGAATACACAAATATACATCCATGGAAGCATACAGTTTCTTGCTGAGTCACAAGTCACAATGCCAAAAATGGAATTTCACCAAAAATATAGAACATGCACAGTGGACAATTCTCTTAAAGAAAAGGCTCCTCCCAGCTTTCTCATGGCTTTCAACAGCTAGATTTGAGGGATAATGCATGTGGATTTCCCAGCAGAGATATACAGATATCAAAAGAGTGGATACACAGAAAAGGCAATAAGTGAGCGAGTGAGTGTGTGTGTGTGTGTGTGGGGAGAGAGAGAGAGAGAGAGATTTCACTAATAACCTTTCTGTCTCCGAACTTGGTTTTTGCAATACAAAAGAGGACTTGGATGATTTACTCCTTTTCCTGATCCCTGGATGGGATAATTTGCCCGTTAATGCATAGGATAGAGAAAGAAGAATACTACAGAGGAAATGTCAACCAGGTGTCTCACCTAGATATACAAGGAAAAAAAGTACCGAACGTCTAACCATGCAAAACTTACTTTGTCTGATCTGTTAGAGTAACAAGAGACCTAAGAACACCCGGACTGATCTTGTCAGTAAGAACTCCTTTTTCAGAAATCCAGAAGGACTTCTCCTTGATGTAACTTTGAAGTTTTTTAGCTTCAAAATCTAACCCAGCTTGATCTACATTTCATTAATACAAGATATCAGCATTCCACATGAAATTTCCATTTCTCTTTTCTTCCTGGGGATACCAGTAATCACAACATCTGGGAGAAATTTAAGGCATATGAAGGATGGTTGTAATAAAAAGCAACAGTAATGTGGAAGCCTTATTTTTCTACAGCTTCAAGCAAAAAGACAAAGTATCTAGTCAATAGAGTATAACAAACTTATAGCGAGTTCCCACTTTTCAACAATCCCATTTCAAGCCATTGCACATGATAATTACATATGATATGACCATATTAAGCAGCTTATGATTATGTTTTGCCCTTAGCTTATGCAAGAATAACTCCACTGCAATATTGTTCAGCATCTAAAAAAGATTCACCTGGAATTCTTATGACACAAAAAACCATGCAAATACCTTTTTGTTAAAAAAAATACAAATAAACATAAACATGCAAATATGCTATTGCTCTATTACGTACCTGAAGCAATAAACACATGCAAGCGGATCCCACCTTTATATTCACATAGCCTCGGATATATTATTACAAATTAAACAAAGAGATGGCAGTAGCTTACCCTTTCACTTTACAGTAAATTATTCTTAAATGGTGCAATAAACTAAGAAATATTCTCATGAGAAATCAAATGATTGACATTCTGTTTTGCTGATATAAGGACATCACGTGCACAAAATTTATGTGAGGAGACAGAATATCTGAATTATAATAAAATAAACAGAGTGCAATTTTATGAAGACACTAAACAAAATGAAAAAGTAACACACCTTTATCCAAAATGGCATGAGCAGCATGAAATGGTATACCAGCAAAAACGTCAGTTCCTGGAAACATCAACCATGTATTCTCTTTGCCATCATGGTTACCACATGTTCCACAAATTTCTTTCACCAATGGCCTTGATTCAATCTCCCTCATTATTGACTCAAAAGGAGAAGGGATACTTGTTTTGGTTGTCCTAGCCCTTTTCCTTAGTGCTGTCAATGCTTCCCTGTTGCCATTCCTCAATCTATCGTTTTCAACTAACTGCAATTACATTTTTACAAACCAGAGACGGTTGAAAATAGGAAATTATCCATTCTTCTCAAGGCTTAGATAGTTCTCACTTACTTGGTGTCGCGCTAACAAAAAATTGTCAGCTTCAATCTCAACCTCAATCAGACCATCCTGAAATTGCTTCATGGTTTCATCCATTTCTGTAAACAAAATCTGACAAATCAAGAAAAACCATCTCACAATCCTGGGCAATTAGCTGTCACAGAAACAACTGTCAGAGTCAAACTCTTCGCAAATACGAGAACGGGTTCTAGGATTTGGTTGACATTTTTTGACATGAAAACTAGTACTTAACAGTGTTAATACTCTTTGTCAACCAGGAAACTGAAATGAATAGCAATTTTAAGTGTCTTTGTCTGTGTCCGCTTTACCTGCTTTCACTTACAAATTTCCACTCTTATCTTTGTAAATTTCCATTCTTGTTTCTTGTCCCAACAAGCCGAATAAAAATTATTCATGAAACAAAGAATTATTTTTACTTAATCTTAAAAACAATTTCATCTCAATCGCCTCAAATGTAATCATGCTTATAGGTCTCAACAGGTCATGCTTTACAAAGCTGTCTCAGCCATCCACATTGTGATCTCCTTCCCACCCCCACCCCCACCTTCACCACCACACCCCCTCCCCCCACCCCCCCAAAAAAAAAGGAACACCAACCGATACATGTCTTTCCAAACCAAAAGAAATGAATCCGGGAGCTTAGTCGTGAGGAAAGAAGGTCAAGGCGTTAGCTGACATGATCACCTCCATACCCCATGTAAAACCAGCTACGCGCTCAGTTTGCATTCTTACAACATTAAGCAAAAATGAATTTGCTCAGGACAAACAAACGAGTAACCGGCGTCAGATTGACAAAAGGAAAATATAACACTTAAGCATGCATAACAGTCGGCGTTTCTTTTTCCTTTCCCGGGTTTGACTCGAACAGTTAGTAAGCAAACCTCCCAGTCGCAACCTCCATACGAAATTGAAATTGAACAGAGAAGAACCGAAAAAATTCTCCAAAAACAACGACAAATCCAGCTATTTTCATCTCATGTACACAACGTTAAACATACATATAAGAAACGGACAGAATAGTTTCCCAAGAGATCCTAGTTAATAAGCACCACAAAAATTCTAAATACTCATAAATTTCAGATAAAATAAACAAAAATTAGAGAGCTATGAAGAAGGATATTACAGTTCTATATGAAAATCTTCAGACGTGATTACGCTTGTGGCGAGCAGAAATCGTCAACGGAGTCGGTGAAGTTTCCTCCCTACGTCCTCCTCTTTCCCTTTTTTTTTTTTTTGGCCTTTTATTTTGCGCCGGTGATGGGTAAAACAGAGGCGATGTCGGGGAAGTCACAGGAGGCGAGTGACGAGGATAAGAGACAAGGACGACAGGTTTTTTGGGTTGGACCGCTCAGGCCTTTGTCCTGTCCTCGCTAGAATTTGAACCTAAGAGCCCAAATCAAGTGGGCTGATTTATTTCTTTTGAATGTGAGAAAACCCAATGAACTACCTACCCACTTTAGCAAATGGAAAGAATGGAAATATATAATTGGACATGGCAAACATTTATCCAAATAGATTGGAAAGGTATCTCATTTCCAACACTTGATGATGGTTTATGAATTTAGTACAGCTTAAATTTTAGTATTCAATTGAGACACGAATATGCCAATTCTTTTTCCTCGATCAATTCTTTTGCACTTGCTTCCATCTTTGCCTTCGAAAATGCATCAATCTCCAAACCTGCACCGCATGCAGACCATTATTAGTAGTATTATTATTGTGTAGCTATCTAACTTTTAACTTCGTAGAGAACGATTGGATGTATAAAACCAAAGGTATAACTCGCACTGCACAAGCATAAAAACAAATGTAGCATCATTGTATCACACTAACCTTGCACGATTGACCATTCTCCTTTCTTAGAGGTTACGGGAAAAGAGTATATTAGGCCAGGTGGGATGCCATAAGATCCATCCGAGCAAACTCCCATGGATACCCAAGTCCCCTGAAGGAAAGCCATGAGAGGGAATTAAGATTCTTGCACAATGAAAGAGGGAAACCCTTCAAGTGAATTCAACCTTTGGAGTTCCAAGAACCCAGTCATGGATCTGATCACAAGCAGCGCTTGCGGCAGATAGCGCACTGGACAGCTTTCTGGCTTTAATGATTTCTGCTCCACGCTGCTGCACTGTCGTGATGAACTCCGTATTCAGCCTGACACATTCAACCGGTATAGAAAACTTAATACAAGAGAAAAACGATAGCAAATTATTTATGAAACAATGCAGCAAGATTGATTATTTCTCCTTGGAGGAAATGCAGAGAAAGCTTGCCATTGATCATCAGACACAACTTCTCTCACAGGCTTCCACCCCTTGCCAGTGTTTACAGTCGCGTGATTGGCGTCTGGATACTGAGTTGAGGAATGATTCCCCCAAATGATCACGTTCTTTACATCCCCAACATGGACTTTTAGCCTCTCTGAAATCTGACCTAGAGCCCTGTTGTGATCAAGTCTTGTGAGGCAGCTGATGTTTTTCTCCGGGATCGAAGGTGATGCAAAATGTCTCAAAATCAGTGCATTGGTGTTGGCTGGATTTGCAACCACCAGCACCTGTATGGTACGAGCATGGACTGATAAACATCAATTCTGCAGCAAACATACATTTTAATCTACAGGTAGTAAATACAAGAAACAATCAATATACAGCTAGTCCTTTGATATAAGGGCAGCAGAACCTCAAGTTTGCTGTTGTGTTCAGGTGTTTATCTATCAAATAATTATAAGCATCCACGTTCCAGGCTAAAAATCTTCAGGAAACAAAAGAAGAATCAATCAGATTTGCTCCAGTTGCAAAACCTGCCTTGCAGCCTGGGGCAGCGAACCGCTTTAAAGCCGAAGCCTGTCCTTTATAAATCGATACGTTTCTGGACATTACATCCTTCCTCTCCATTCCTTCCTTTCGTGGGAATCCACCAACCATGATTGCTATTTTAACACCTTTGCAAGCTTCAGCAGCTTTTGTAGTAGAAACAATCCCTGTTGACCGAAAAATTTATGCTACTAAAGCATCGCTAGGGACAAGTTAATACAACTACATTTAACTTAGCTCACTAATTATTAGGTTGTGACCTTTAACAAGAGGAAAGGCTGCATCAGTCAATTCCATGGTTACAACCTTCAAGGACAGAACTGCTGGTTCAATATCAAGCAAGTGTATGATCACCGGCTGATCAGGACCTAGCATGGCCCCTCTAGCAATCAATGGAACCAGAGCATAACCTATTTGGCCTGCAGAAACAAAAGTTTAAACAAAGTCATTTAGGCTTTTTCTTTCCCAACAATGAAGTAGATATCTCGGTTCTCATTCTGATAACTGAATTAAATAACCAGCAATCTAACAAGATAAAAATAGATAATCATCACATGTCAGAGTGGAAGAGAAATTGAAGTAACATGCCTGCAGCACCAGATACCAAAACTTTTATAGGTTCCTTTTTTATTTTCGCGAGGCCCCATATGTATCTAATGATCTTCCATGACAAGTATGCACAACCCAAAAGAAATAGAGATTTCTCTATTGCTGCCAAATACTCCATATCACACGGACCACGAAAGGAACGATGATGATTATTCTGCTCAGTTTACAGCACAATACAGGACACTGGTCATTTATGTAGATAAGAACCCCAAAACAGAACTAGACGGACAAGTTACTTGATTCCAGGGAAATTCTGGAATTGACAAATCCTTAGGCCAGCAAGTGAAGTGAGGTATAACGAAGACAAAACCAATAAGTTATGCTGCAATGCTGAAGAATATCTTCTTTCCAACGAAAAGAACAATCAAATAACTTGTTACCGATAAGTTAACTAAGATAAGAAACAGGGTTGATCTAAAACACGAGAATCAAGATGTGGTAACAAGTTTTCTTTAACGTAAAGCCGTAAAGGGTGATAACATGATGAAAAAACCGCAGCCATCATTGTTGTTAGGGGAAAAGGCTAAAGAAAGAAAAGAATACGTGGTTTATCATTCATCATGGGCACAGGGCTAGACTACGTATTGAGCAAGGCGATTGAGGGATGGTTTCCAGCTACCTATTTTCATGCAATCATCAAGTTTTATGGCAAAAATATTTTCAGTTTGATACAGTACATTGAGAACCGGGGAAGTGGTAGGGATACACATAATTAGATTCAATAATTGTTTGAAACATAGTATGGGATCAAGGATACAGCAAAATTTTCAGTGAAAATGGTTTGTACTACATATTTATAAATATGCATAACGTGTATAAAAGAACCACCACATTTGGCATTTTTAGTTATCAAACTTGGCCAACATGCTTAATTTTGCAGGTGTTTTTCTAGCCCATGGATTCAAAACTGCATGTCCTCTCTCTCTCTCTCTCTCTCCCTCTCTTTCCTTTTGTTTTTTTTTTTTTACCATAAAGAATTTGGGTTTTTATGAAGAGTTGAAATTCAGCAGTTTAGATGGGGTACTAGGAAATGTCTTAACTTAAAGAACTCACAGCCATTTATTGAAATTAAAAGAATTTATTAAATTTACAAAAAAAATCACCTCCATTATTAAGTTACTTTCTTTTTTTTTTCAAAAATTTTAAAGCTGTAAACTATGAATCCTCTCATATAATCCCTCCACAATGTAAAATATGTAACTCAATTCTCAACTAGTGTAGAATATAATTTCCTCAGTTTTCCTATAAATTTTAACAAGCTCTTCAAATATTCTAATTTTTACCTTTAAACTTCTAAACCTATCAGTGTTTTGAAAAGGAAAAAAAAAAATACATTGAGTACCATGAAAGTGGCTAAAAAGACATTTAATAAAATGGTTAGATGATGTTGAAATATAAGAAATAAATGTTTTAGACTGATTTTTCCAAAACAAAGGAAAACAATCATTACTTGACAAATTGTCAAAAATCCAAAAGGTAAAATTAAGTTATGAAATATCAAACTGCGCATCTGCCCAAAACATAAATTAGCTACTTGAGATATTGATCAGGTGCTTAATTCCTTAATTTGACCATCAAATTCTCCCATCTTCCCTTCCCTCGTTATAAGGTTTGTGACTCAAAACGTTTGGATCTGTTTAGGTTGCCTAGTTTTTCTTCTACAAAATTTTTTAACGATTTTAGTTACGGTTAAGGTTATATTATGCGGAAATTAACCACGCTAAAAATTGCAGTAAAAGCTACTACACTTGATGCTTAGCCCCGGAACTTGCGCAGCAGTAACAGAAATTCTCTAAATCACAGAAAAGCCCCGAATTACTTTTTTTTTTTTTTGTCACACAGGATGTTCGGATCAATTTTTACGGGGCCCGACTAATCCTCTGTGACTCGGATCCAGCGTCTCAACTCGACTCGAACACGATAAGTGCGCGGAGAAATTCAGCAGGGCGGAGACTCGAACTTGGGACCTCAAATGCCCCGAATTACTTGAAGGATGAATCTTTTCGGTTACTGACTGACACCGAGCCTGAGCTCAGACTTCCTCTACAGCAACCCGAGAAAGGGCGGAAAGAATAGCATCAAGAATCCAATCCCTAGGATACATTTATCAGATTGGAGCTGTACATAGAGATGCAACGAGTGAAATCTGCCTCATCTGTTTTAAGCCGTTATACAGCAAATAATAATGGTGGCTTTATCTCCAGGCTAAAGCGAAGCCTTTCTTCTCTGTCCAACAGTCCCCTCACCGATGATCAGGAAAACTTTGTAAGTTTTCACTCTTCTAATCTTTTTGGCTGTATTTGTTTTACATAATCAACACTTTGACGAAGACTTCTCGACGACTTTGTGTTTTCAGGTGTTGGTGGAGGGAAATGGCGCTTCCAGAACTGCAATTCTCAATAGACCCTCTGTGCTTAATGCCCTTAACACTTCAATTGTGCGTGTCCCATTTATCAAGATTCCTCCTTTTTCTTGTTTTTATTGATAAATTTAGTCATGTGGGCTGTAGTTTTCTCCAAGTTCTTCTGGACCATTTTTTGTTGTTAGTTATTGCTTGATGTTGTTATGGAATTTAAGGGGGCTAGGTTACAAAAGCTGTACTCAAGTTGGGAGGATGATCCTGATATCGGGATTGTGCAATTGAAGGTATCTCTTTTCCTTGCTAACTATTGTGAGTGTTTGCTTCTTATCAATTCTGCGTTTTCTGCACTTTATGTGAAGTAAGCCAATCATAGTTTTGGAACTGTTGAAGGGCAGAGGCAGGGCATTTTGTGCTGGTGGTGATATTGTAGCTCTTTATAATGTGATACGCCAAGGTACGAAACCATATATTTTTACTTGCTTCAAATGTTTATGACATTAATTGAACTAATCCAGAAAGAAGAAAAAGAAATTTATTCAGGGATTGGGAGTGTTGTGCTGACTCCAAATTTAAGAAATTCAACCATGTTTTTTTTTCTCAACATTGCCATTTGTATCGAACGACCAAATGAAGTTAATAGTGTTTCAAGCTCTAGTGACTTGATTCTGTAGTTAATAACCTAACATGATCAATTGCTCGGGCATCAACACTTCTGAATTTAAATTCTTAGAAACTTTCTAGTGTTCTTTTTCTTATGTATCAATCTCACTTGAAGATATTAGTGGACTGACTCCAGCCTTACTCCAACTAATTTGAACTGTTGTACATGGCAAGTTTTAACCTTCTTCTGGTTTCTTGCTGGATATATATATATATATATATATATATATATATATATATATTGTTGATGAAAGATCATAGACCTGAAAAGCAAAATGTTGTTAATATTAATATTGTTAATTCTCATATTACTGCCTTTTGGAAAAAACGAAATAATTGTGAAAAGAAGCCTTTATTCTATTTACAAAAGGTCATGGATTGTTGAATAAGTTGAGAGTAATTAAATTCAAGATTCAGGATGACTTAGGAATGAGATTATGAGGCTTTTAATGGGAATTTGACGGAACTTTGCTTCTAAAATTTAACTTTTTCAACACTTCTGCACTATTGATGCTTTAGTTGTTTCTCTGTCATTCACAAAAGTGATGCAGCATGTGAATTTTTGTCCTGCTGTTGAGTGCCAGCTCTTTTGCTTATTTTCTTGACAATAACCTCTTTACTTCAGTTTTGTTCTTTGCCGTCTTTGGATTAATGATTAATCAAGTTCTTGTTCAATTTATTCAGGGAATATTGAACAGGGTAAAGAATTCTTTTGGACAATATACAATTTCATTTATATGCTCGGTACATACTTGAAACCACATGTAAGTATCATTTTTCTTCTAATTTCTAGGTCAAGCACAAATATAGTAGCCGTCATGTTGAACATGCTCTTTAGGGCTACATAGGGCTTTCAAATATGATACTGTTGTATGATTCAATTTCCTTCTTGTGTCCAAAGTCCCAAAAAGGGCTTGTACTGAAAATAGTCAAAATTAGAGAAGTATCTTTATCTTCAATAGCTCCTTTCTTGATTAATAGAGAGAATGGAAGATAGAGGAAATTGAGCAACTGAACTTCATAAAGTCCAAGAGGTCTAAAGAAGCCTCCAAGCTAAGTAGAAATAAGATTCTTGTAACATAATTATACTCAAATGGTTAAATTTTGTTACTCGTAGTTATTTGACTATACAAGTGGTCATTTTTACTAGATTGCTATGTTTAAAAGTGGCCCAAAACTTCCAACAAATTAGTTAAATCTTCCACCACGTACAGAATAAAAAGCTCTCCAGCATGTTTGTGCATGTGATGTTCGCCAGACACACACAGATACACACACCAACATGCGCAGAATCAATTTCCCAGCTACCTATGGGATAGGGATAGAAGAAGAGAAAAAACAGAAGATTTCACATAGTACTTTTGATCCTGTTCGATCCCAAAGAGAAGGAAAAGATCTGAAATTGATTCTCGTTGTAATTTTTCTGGCCTCCGTAACTCATGTGTTGCTTATTGTTTGATCGTCAGAGTAAATATGTCTGTGTTAACTGTCACCATTATCATCCTTATTTCTCTCTTGTCTCATCATGTTTGTTATAATCGAGTGGCACATATAATCAGTGAGGTGGCATTTTGAGGAGCTGATTTACTATTGTTTTATTAAACTGTAGCATGCATTGATGTTGATGCAGGTTGCACTATTACATGGAATTACTATGGGTGGTGGAGCTGGAGTCTCAATTCCTGGAACATTCCGAGTCGCAACTGATAAAACTGTAGGAAACAAGCAGACTTTTTAACTTCTTCACTTTCCTTCTTGCAGAAGTCTGTTAAGTAGTGCATACAATTCCTTGGTCAACCATCCAACGTTAGTGTTCTCACTAACTAGTGTTTGGATTAAAACAGAAAAAATAATAATCTGGAATTGTGTAAGGTGCACACCTCATTCACATATGTGTCAATGTGGTGAAAACATAAAATTTTTAAATAGGTACAAAGATTGCATTAAGGAACATTTGAATTTACTATGGAGACAATGACAAGGAATGTTCGTTATTTGTCATGTGTTTTTAGTGGTTAGTCAAGAATCTGACACTATGCATGTTGGGTAAGAAAATAGTTGGAGAAGATCAGCATGTTAACTGAGTACTCGGTTGGATGTAAATAGGGTATTGAAGGAACACAGAAAGTTTGCATTGACCTTCAAAAAAGTATATTGATGTTGCGTCTGGTTTTATATCAAATAAGTTATTTTCTATTTGCTTATTGTGAATATTTCTTTTGTAGGCTATGTGAATATTCATCTTAAATATCAATGAAGCTGAATCTTTGTTCTAATATCTCTAGGTTTTTGCTACACCTGAAACATTAATTGGTTTCCACCCGGATGCTGGAGCATCTTTTTACCTCTCACATCTGCCTGGTTATTTAGGTATGTATTGACAGTCATCAAATTGTGTTTTGAGCAGTTATTTATGTCTAGCGGACATCACCAATTGGTTTCATATTTCCATATAAGAATTTTGTTGCTGTTTTGTTCATTTTTCAAATTTGTACTTGGTTATCTTCTGACTTCATATGTTACCAGCTTTATCTCAAGTAGCATCCATCAAAAATTTTGCCAAGTGTCCTGTCCATTTTTATTTAATATAAGGGCCAAGTTTGATGCCAACTTAAGTGAAGAATCACTCTTTAGTTATACTAGCATGAGTTTCTTTCTTTTCTTCTCCTTTTCTCTTTCAAGGTTTTAAGCCTGATATTTTAAGTCTATAGGAATTACACCGAACAAAGCTTTCACATGAAAAAGAATTAAATCTTCCCAGTAAGGCAGTTGGTGCCTTGATCTCTTGGTAACCACAACTATTCTTATTCACCCATCTTGGTAACCACAACTATTCTTATTCACCCATCTGCTATAACCATAATAATGTACTTTTGCATTTGTCTAGCTACAAAATCAATTCAATTTGAATGTCATTCCACTCTTGAATATATGTCTGTAATACTTATTGACCTGTTGTTGTTCTAGGAAGATTAGTTTTTGCCAGTTATACATCTGAATCATGGTGGTATCGAAAAACTAGAAGTTAATAAGAATTGCAGAAGAGTAGCTCACTTTTATATCTTGATGACCTCTGGACTCTGGGGCAAAAGAGTGTCAAAAAATGATTAGGAAGCATACAGTTGAGATTGTTCACTGCTGAAATCTTTGCTCCCTATCTGATCAGAACTTTGCCTACTGCAAAATTACTATTTTTGTACTAGGTTGATTAACTGGGCAGTCAACTGATTAGAAGGATCTAATGGTATCGCTGTTAGCAGGAGAGTACTTGGCCCTCACTGGAGACAAACTCAATGGAGTGGAAATGCTATCCTGTGGGCTTGCTACACACTATTCACTAGCTGCTGTTAATACCTTTGAACTTAAGTTTGTATTTCTGTGTTTTTTTCTGTCTTCAAAACAAATTTTCACTTTTTCTTCTTTGCAATGGTATAGAAGCTTCCTTTAATTGAGGAACAACTTGGAAGCTTGACTACTGATGATCCGTCTGTCATCGAAGGTTCTCTGCAAAACTTTGGAGACCTTGTCCACCCAGATTCAACAAGTGTGGTTCACTGGTAATCATTTGCCTATAGAAGGATTTTGGGAGAATGTCTATGTAATCTCAATTTATTCTATTAACAGTCAATCTCGTTCTCAAGCCAATCAACATGATACCATATTCCTCGTTATCAGAATGACATCAAAAGACATACTAACTTGGGCAGTAGCTGATGAATACACTCATCTATCTCATGTAACTGTAATTTAAACAGGGAACGCTTTCTATTTTTATAAACCTATAACTTTTGAAATTTCCTTCCTTGGGTCAAAGTGAGAGAGATGAAAGTTTGATAGCCTGTATACGTGCTATTATGAATGAGGTAAAAGCGAGACTTGGTAATGGAACCTGCAAGAGTTATGCTTTGTGAAGTTTCAGTTACCTAACATTTCTTTGGTGCCTGCAACCCTCAGCTGACATTTTACTTCCCTTTGTCACGTTACTATTGAACTATGTGATTTCTTGCATGTTTCTTGCTTTTAGAACTATTGTCTTCTCTTCGTTATTTGTGTAGTGAACATAGCTGATCCTTCCTTTGCTATTTTTATTAGGATTGAAACACTTGATAAATGCTTCAGCCATGACACAGTTGAGGAAATTATTGATGCTTTGGTAAGTAAAAAGCTTTTTTATATCCTTTTTCTTTCTTATTGGAAGTCTTGTGTCCCATTAATTTGTCTAGTAGATGATTTCTTGAATAGGTAGGACATGTCAAAGCTGAAAATTCCTCAACAATTATATAGTTTTTTGATGTGTTTCATCTAAGCTAACTTAGATCCAGCTGAAAGAAATGTAGAAACAAATCATTATTCTTTCTGCTTGGAAGTTTATGTATGTGCTAGATTTAGTAAAAGAAGTCATGGTGTTTGTGCATGCAATGACATCTCTAGAACATGAACAAGTAGGGTCTACCTGTTTGATCTATCAAGAATCAGGCAAAAGTGATGCATTTTAAAGTTGTGTGATAATGGTTGGGCAGTAAAATATCGACCAGTGCATAATGTAGTTAGTTTTAGGTTTTTCATTATGTAAAATAATTTCATTGTCAAAAACTGACAGTTCATAATGCTAAAATTTTCGTAGGAAAGTGAGGCTAGTAGAACAAAAGATATGTGGTCTACTTCAACATTGAAGAAACTCAAAGATACCTCACCATTGAGCTTGAAAGTTTCCTTGAGATCCGTAAGTCCTGTTGATATTTTAGTTCACTATACAGCTTGCGCAGACCAAATGTCAATATCCATTAACTATTTACAAATGCGTCTTGTCCAGATACGAGAAGGTAGATTTCAAACTCTTGATCAGTGCCTAATTCGTGAGTACAGAATGTCCCTACAAGGGATCTCTGGAAAGATTACCAGTGACTTTTGTGAGGTATAAAGTATATCTTGATTGCAGTTTTATTGGCACCAAATTTGATTGCTTCCTCATTGTGGGTCGTTTTGTCTCTCTATATCAGGGAGTTCGAGCACGATTAGTGGATAAAGATTCTATGCCAAAGGTAAATCCACTGATGTTCGCTGTTGCTTAAAGAAATCTGTCTTGATATGAGCAGTGATGATTCTTATAGGCTATAGCGAAGCTCTATCTTAAGTTTTGCCATTCAATTCTAGTTCAATCATAAATGGCTGTTGGTACAATATTCCTTCAGTTTACACTTGATATTTCGCGATGCACAGTGGAACCCGCCAAGCTTGGAGCTAGTGACTGCAGACATGGTAGACGAGTACTTTTCACCCGTTACTGCTCTTGAGCCTGATCTGGAGCTTCCAACAAAGCTGAGAGAAGCTTTTCTATAATTCTTGGCAGAATGTACTTATGAACTTGCCTTTTCCTTAGCCCTGGGCGCATTTTTTGAGGAGAAGCAAGCAATTTTTGGCGAGGCTGTTGGCTGTAGATCCTGGATGGTGAGGCGAGTTTCATTTTGCCTAAACCTAGGTGTTTATATCTTATGATTAACCTTGATTCCGAAAATTTAGAATTGTAAATGATGGAGGAGGCAAGCATGAAACATTTTGCCCTTCGTAGATAGTTGAAGCCATCCATATGCCTCAAATACATTTCTTGAACATAAAAGAATGTACTTTGGCTCTTGTAATCTGAACTATTATTAGGTTTCTTGTCTACAAGATCATATTTTTCTTCATCATAGGCTTAGCTTAGTGTGTTTCGACAGGAGATTAAATGGAATAGTACCTTCTTTTTTGTGATGTGATATACTTATATGAGATAGAAAAGATAGATAGGGATATACCCAAAAAAAAAAAAAAGGATTAAAAGACACGTTTATGATGCAAGATTTATTTTGGAGCAAATAATTACCAAAATCTTTTATTTGTTGCGTGGTATGTCCATGCTTCTTGTTCTTGCATGTAAAGTTCCAGGCCTTGGTGCTAAAATTTTCTGTCACTTTTTCTTTTCGATTTTTATCCCCAAATAATCAAGGACAATTACCATGCAACCACACAAATCCATGTCACCTTTTGTTTGTGAGAACTTTTTAATAGTTATTGCAGTGGCTTATTAATTATTATAACACACATTAATTGTATATTGAAGCTTTTACGAAAAAGTAGTATTTAGTAAACACTTAATTCTATTTCTTCAGGGAGCATAATTACGCTTTATGTAGGATAATGCATGATGATATTCAATGTTCAAATTCTTATTTTGCAATTTATGACAAAATAATCAAATTTATTTCTAGTTTTTTTGCTCGAAGAAAGTTATTTAAAAAATAATTTTTGGAGTGTTCATATTATTGTTGTTATCACTCTGCAAAAGTGCTTCGAAATTTATGAAAATATACTCACGAAAAACTTTAATGCTGCTATTATTATGTAAAAGTATTTTCTTTTCTAATAAAAAAGACCACACAGTAATAGTACTTTCATCATGTAAAAATATTTTTCATCATGGTGTTAATTTTTCAAGGGTTTTTTTTTTTTTTTTTTGAAGCTACATTAACTAACAGGCATTAATTGCCTATAGCGAATTGGTTAATTGGTTATGGCGACTGACTAAAACTAGCATGTGGTGGGGAAAAAAAATACATTAGGCACAAATCCATTACCTCTAAAACGTAAACCTTGTACTATTTCCATTTTTTTCCAAAGAAAGAAAAAAGTAAACTTTTAATCTTCCTAAATTATTTTTACAAATAATTAAAATTTTCTTACAATTACACACCAATTAGTAGGTGTGCCATTAATGGGCGTGCAATTGGGATTAGATTATTGGCACATCTCTATTAATTGCTATGCTCACAAGTAGACCTAGCAAATATTTGCTTTAAAAAAAAAAAGAAAAAAGAAAAATCGAGTTTTCTGTTAGATTTGTGACTCTCGCTTTCTCTCTGTCACAGCGGCTGTCACGCTGGCACTGCTTTTTGACTTAGTAGTGAGTAGTAAGGAAGGATGGTGTAAAGCTGAAGAGTACTTCGCCTACCGCTTCTGTCTCCTTCCTCTTCCAAATCCCAACTAGTAACGGAAAAGCCATGCCCCAAGACCTTTATACCAACATCTTCTCAATTATATGAGCTACTCAAATATCTGGAATCCTCGTACTCCATCTGAAATAATCTTCAACTTTGTTTCTTGTTTGTTAAACCTTGTACTCTGATTCCTGAACAATCTTAGCAATATTTTTTCGGAGCCAAAGTTACAGAGCGGTGGGAGGCTTTGATTTAGGTTATTGGTTTTGTGATTCGATACTCAATAAGGATTCAGTTTTGTTGCTTGATTTTTTTTTTTTTTTAAAAAAAAAAAAAAAAAAGGAAAAGACCCTGAGAAACAATGGCGGGGATAGCTATAGTTATGGATCTTCTCAGGAAAAACCCAAGTTTAACTGGCCGGACAGTCCATTCTTATGGGCTCTTCTCAGCTAAAGTTGCTGCCTCTGCTGCCGCCACTTCTGCAGCTGCCATGGCTCCTTTTGCCACTTGGGCATTTTTTGGGTAAACCCTTTATTTAGTGACATTTTTCTGTTCGTAGATTTTCTTTTTTTTCTTTTTTTTTGGGGTTTTTTTTTGTTTTTGGGTCGGGATAAAATTTAAAGCTAGATTCAAGATGGATTTGAACTTTATCATTGAAATTCATTAACGAGTTTGATTTTTTTATCGAACTTCTAGGTGAATAAGACGTTTACTTCTACGTTGAAAAATGCAGAAAGGGCCCAAATTGGGCTGCCTCTATGATCAACTAGATTTGTTTAAAATTGTTGTGTTTGTTATCTATGAAGAAGTTCAGTGTTTCGTGGAGCTCTGGCTGTATGTGAAGTTTGATATTATGGTGAAACACTGGAAAAGGTTGAAACTTTCTATAGCTTCTAATTCAGGGAATACATGGGGAGTAAATATGTGAGGCCAATGTTTTACCAATCTTTTTTGTGAAATTTTACATGGGATGCAGATGCTAAATTTTGGTATTATGTGGATATGAAGTCCTATGGCTTGGAAGTGCATTAAAGAATATGGGGCTGCGTGAGTTCAGTCTGCTCACTAGGCTGTTGATGAGACATGATGGGGGGTCTAAAACTACAACAATCAGCTGATGGCTTTTCCCTTGTTGTATAATGTGTATAACTATCATCTTTTCATATTCTTGCCATGCTTCCTTGTGGCTGAGACTTCATAATTGGCTCCGGTTAGTGCTTATTGGACTATGATACAGATCATTCTTGATCCAAATGTGTACAAATATAATGTGAAACTTTGTGTTCTACATGATAACATAAGCATTATAAGCATTATATGACCTCCTTAGGTTCCTCTTCTTCTCCATATCCAAATTCCACCTGAAACAAAGGGCCCTCATTTTCTACGTTTTCGGTTGGGGCAAAAGGGAACGGAAAGGGTGGGAGGGTGGATGGTCATTGAGGATCTCGAGGGGTCGTTTGACTGCTCACTTTTTCTCTTCTTCTTGCTTGTGCGTTGACTTACAGTTATAACCAGAATTCTGAACATGTGGTGGTTATGATGCAGTAAAGGTGTTCCTCAAGTTGCTTACTGTGATGCTGGTGCAGCAATAAATGGAGATTACATATCTCGCATACGGAGTGTGTCTGAGAATGTTTTTGAAGAGGAGGACTCTGTAGATTACAGCACCAAAGAGTATATAATTGAGCTAAAACCTTTGTTCTCAGCATTTCATTGGAAGACTCTTGCTTTGACGTCACTGAGGTCTTTTCTATTATTTTATTTGCCTCTATTGGAGCCACATGCAAATATGGACGACGATGATGATGACTTTCTGCAGGATACTCACGAAGAACGTGTAAATTTGGTTGTTCCTTTTAAGAAATCTGTGAAGCAGATTGTACGCGAAGTGAGTTAATTATAATTCCTTAAGTATCCTTATATCAGTTTTAAACAATTTTAGGTCAACTATAAGCATCAGAATGCTGGACGTAACTAAATTTTTTAAAATTAGGCTCTCATCATTTTCTTCTAGATTTTTTCTAAAAGTTTAATATAGCATTGAACTTTTTCTTCTGTTAACCTTGATCATAAAATCCTAATTCACTAAATTTGATGTCTGGAAACAGCTGGAAAGTGGTAATTCTAGTTGATAACTGAAATGGTTTTTTTTTTTGGCTGGAAGTTCCCATTTCGCTTTTTATTGTGAGCCGCATTAGATTTTCTTATTTAAATCCTATTTCCTTCTGTACAATTGCTATTTGAGAAGTCTGATCATTTATGCAATTTCTATTGACTATTCACAAGCATGATTAATATGCAAGCTATTTTCAAATCTAACAGTTCTTTTGTCTTCATGCATTAATTTTTCGTAACTACAAGACCACTGTTGTAACTACAAGGCGCGTACTGGAAAGACTTGCTGTACATTATGTTTCACAGCGTTTGGCGTGGAAACTTCTAAAAGGTACTTCAGTGCATTACACTTGCCAGAAGTAGTGTATTTTGAATTGGTCTGATTGCCCTGATTTGCTTTTGCAGATACGCCCAAGTCAGCTGCACGGAAGGCTCAAAGGGGAATGCCTACTTCAACATACATCTATTCTGTTGGCAGAACTACTTTTAGAGGTTAAACCTCCAATTCTCAAAGTTCTAGTTGCAGGCTTCATTACTGGCATAGCTTAAAGTTAAGTCCATAATACTCGATCTTCTGTGGAAGCAGGACATTTCCTTGCAGTTCTAGCATCATGGCTGGTCCAAGTTGGCATAGATGTGTACCGCTTCTTTTTGCGTGTATGTGGTTCCAAAGAAGAAACTGATGAAATTGATAGAGCAGCAGAACTTCAGCTTCTTGGAAGAAAGATTTATATTGCTACTCTTAGGTGTGGTGCCTCACTCATTTTTGCTTCCATCGGGGCAGGACTAGGAGCAATTATTATCAGGCCTACAACGGGTCAATGGATTGGTAAGCACTTTGATGGAACTTCTGAAATCAGCATTTTGATTGTTTTTTGTGGTTATTTATCTTTCCCATGCTTGTAATTTCTCATGCCAAAATGAAAATATTTTTGTAGGCTGTGCACTTGGGGATCTGGCAGGGCCTGTTATATTATCATTTTGTGTCGAGAAATTATTTCATGTAGAGTTATGACGCTTCTTCGTACCTAGTTGGATTCTTATGGAGGAATCTTGGAATTTGCATGGATATCCGGGGCCGATAAAGTTGCACTCTCGTTAAGCGTCGCACTGGTCGTAAGGGGATCTTGAGATGATAATGTGACTGTATTACTAGTTTCTTCGTACGAGAATTTGTTGAACTTGTAATTGAATTCCCAAACTGTAGCTCAGATTTTCGTTCCATCATCTGTTCTTCATTAAATTAAAAAGGTAGTTTAATTCTGTCGTTGCAATTTGTAGTATCTATTTGATATTGGCCAAAGGAACATTTGTTTATTTTCAAGTTCAGCTATGGAATGTCACAAGTTTTTACTTATGGTGCATTTAACATTCAAAAAAAGGTAAATAATGCCATAAACGATCTCATAGATGACTAAGATCCACAAGCCCAACTGCTGCATGTTGAAGTTACTCATTGTCAGAAACAACAGTTAGCGTCTATCTACAATTTTTTTTTTTTTTTTTTTTTACCAAGCAAGTTAAGACTTTTGTGGTAATAAACTAACCCGAATCCCGTGAGAACCCCAAAAGCCGGTATCCTTTGAGGTCTCACAGGGAACTAATATACTACCCCAATCCCCCTAACAACCCCGATGTGGGACTGAACCCCCAAACAGGGCAGCTGCAAACTATCTACAATTGAGGAGCTAAAATTCAGCAAACTACCTGACTGCACGTCACAAAATTCTAAGAATGGACAACCCAAAAAACAATTCAGATGTATCTTGAACACTTCAACTTCTTAAACTCTTAGAGTAAATACTGAGATATCAGATGCCATAATCGTCTTCTCTGTAGAAGCACTTAAACACTCCATCATCAAAATAAGCATCCAACCATCTTTTCCCATGATCAAAACATATATTCTGACTTACCACAATCTCCTATCAGCTACTAATCAGCATCCCTTGGGGAGGCATCTTTTTGCACAATCTGACATCACAAAATACAGTTTGGTTCAGTAATGCAAGACTGGGATAGAACTAACCTTAGGGAAGAATCTCAAGAGCCCAACCTACAGTGATACCTTTTTTTTTCCAAATAAAATCTCAAAGCAGTGTCGAAGTGAACTCTAAAGAGTGATATCTCAATTCCCAAGTGAAGTAAATTACCAAAAAGGAAATTTTGGAGAGAAAAGAAGTGGAGGGAGCAGTTTAGTTAGAACTTTATGGGGGTAAAATGTTGAGTGAAAGCAAAACAACAAAGTTGCATCAGAAACTTGAATGAAAGAAACATCAGATTACCTCCATTACATATTCCTTTATTCTACGATTGACTGCTTCATCTAAAGCTCTCTCTGCAAACTCATAGAACAAAGTATAACCTTCAGGGCCACTAACTTTGTCTTTCTGTAAATATCTACAAAAAATAGAAGCAAGACGGAAACATGGATTACCCAGATAGCCGTGCCACTTGTCAGAACGGCCACAAAATGCATTAGGTATGAGAAGCACATTATACATTCTAATCCTAACCTCTGCTGGACAAGTGCTTCCAATGCCAGTTTATCTTCATTCTCACCCAATCCCAATCGTCTCAAATGATGCCAAAGATTATCTTCAACATCAATCAAGTTATATTAACTACAAAGCACTATATGGACAAGACAGACAAAACCAAAAAAAAAAAAAAGAGCCTGTGCATGCACACAAGCTCATACATGAAAGTAGTCAAGGTGGGGAACAATAGGTTTATGTTCCGAAATATTCCATAATTCTGTACTTTTTGGCATTTATACCATGAAGCAGCCTGGAAACTAGGCCAGCTGAATTCATGACATGCGATAACTGCTGAAAGATGCAATGTTCACCAACTTATCAAGATTAAAGGAAACAATTGTACAGCCCCCAAGTTCTGTCCATATTAAGGCAGTGTGCTTAACAAAGAACTGCTAGCAGCATGTAGTAAACATAGATGATAAAAAGGCATACCTTCTGTGATCTTGCCTCCAGCAAGGTGGATAATACCGAGGACAACAAAAGTAAAACCAGTTACATGGGATGTCTCGTCATTCTCCACGTACTTCTTGTAAACATCTGCTGGTAGCTGGCTTATAATTACATACGATTTCGCATCAGCCCCAGCTGTAAACCATGGAACTTATAATCAGAAAAATAAGGCAAGATAACACTTCATGCTTGTTAGCACTAAAATCACAAGATAACAACTGAAACCCATGAACACCGCCCATGAAGGAGTTACTAATAGAAACATAAAAAATCAATACGTATAGATCGATACAGTATAGTGCACCTAAAAAAATATATATTCACACAGATATTTCCGTGCATAGAACTGCCAGCAACAAGAAAGAATAGCAGCCCAACGGCTTAATCATTCTTTCATTTATATATTTTTTTATTGTGGATCCTAATTAAGATCAGTGGTTGAACCGAAGAAGATCCAAATCCTAATTAATCAGTGCAATAATCTCAGATCCTAGTCAAAAAATCTCGTAAGTTTCAAGCAATGGTAGCCATATGCTAATTGTTAATCACCCTTCCGGCCGTAACAAACATTAGTAGCATTTGATTTGACTTTGACTCAGACTCAAAAAACAGCATTCGAGAACCGACATTCAATTAAAAACAATAAGAATATTCAATTTCCCAACTAAATCACCAAAAATATCAACAAAACAAATTTTAGAAAACTAAAACCGCTAAAAGTCAAGAATTTAACCAAACAAATTTCAAAATATGCAAAATAATGATAAAATAATGCAAGCAGGGTTTCTCACATTGCTGTGAAGAACCGACACGGGTCTTTTGGGTGGCAGAAGAAGGGCGCGACCGTTGAAGCTCGCGCAGCTCGTACCCGAAAATGCTAGAAAGCTTAGATTTAGCCTCATTAATCACAAAAGCAGGTAAATTCTTCTGCCTGTAACTTTTTTTGGTAACAATTTGGGTCAGCTCTTCCCTCTTTATTGGACACCCATTATTTTGTGTCGTTTTGAATAGAATGCATCGAATTACTTCGCCAACCAGCTTATCTTTTTCCTGTATTTTTTTTTTGGATGAAAAAATCGGAGAAACAACAATACAGCATCAAACAAAGGTTTATTATTTCTGTCAGGCACAAAAATTAGAAGTACCTCGTTAGAGATGTCGAATTGGGAGAGTTCGTCTCTGGCGGACGACATCGTTGAGTTGAAGAAAGAGAAACCCTAGGAGGAGGACTCGGAAGATGCGTGGGATTTCCCGCCATAGTGAACTGGATATTTTGAGTGTTCGCGGTTCGGATTTGATCCACGGACTCTGTCGTTACACGTCAGCTAAGAGATTATCACTCTTTAATTGTAGTGTTGCTTTAGAAGAAGACGAGAAGCATCGTCATTCCTTTTTTTTTTTTTTTTCAAATCCAAAAACTAATGATAATTTAACACATGCGAACGAGAAATTTTTATATTGGCCCGCACTCCGTAGCAATTACCTAATACTTGATCATGAATCAGGAGTAATGAGAACGTTCCACGCCAATATATATGAAAACCTTGCTAAACTCTTCCCATCCCACTTTAATAGTAGTATTATTGATTTTTTCCTCACAGACAATCTAAGATAAATTAGTTCACTTTATCGAAAAAAATAAATTTATCCTAATATTTTTTAAAAATCTCCTTATATTAATATTAAGAATATTACTAATCACTATACATTTGCATCAATTACAACAACAAATATTGCACCATTTAGGACATATAACAACGCAATTAGTGATGAAAAAATTGATTGTATTAAATAAAGTAGACCATATTTACTGATAATCAAGTATATTAAATAAGAATATTTTAGATAAATTAAAAGTTAATTATATTTTTCAATTGTCATATGAATTATTATTTGAAACGGATAAAAAAGGATAAATAAAACTATCAAAGTTAGACAAAGAAAATGATACACTGTAGTAACCCAACCAAACAAGCTTTGTTCACTAGAAGCAATCAATAGACCTAAATTATCCAATAGTAGTTTACAAAGAATTGCTGCACTTCCAAATTCACTTTCATGGCCACATATTGAGACATCTATTGGTATGCAAGCCTATAACTAATATATGATGTATGGTACAAACCTTCTGGAGGTCGGTCGAAGTAAATTGTGAGGAAAAACAATTATTTGAGGTGGAACATTCGGTTGATGCAAGTGTCTATAAGAACATTAATTTATGGCTGTTCCAAAAATGTATGGCCTTCTAGCCCCTATAAACATATTGAACTCAACTGGAACTTAAAAAGAGTAGTGGTGTGATCATCGGAGAAAATGCTTCCAACTATGAAGTACCCTTCGCGGCCTTGTGTGTGTTAATCAATTGTGTCTGCACATCCTGAGCAACTGGTAAGTGCTCTATGTATTCCATTGTAAATTCACCTTTACCCTGTAAATAAAGAGTAACCGAAGCATTAACATACTGATCTATGTCAATTTATCGGATCCATAAACCAATTCCTTCATCATGCACTTATTTCACCTGGGTCATTGAGCGAAGAGCCGTTGAGTACCCAAACATATTGTTGAGCGGGACCTGAAATCACGTACCGTGTTCTCAGAATACTGGAATAGTTCTAAGAGGATTTATTCTAGTAATCCAAACATAAAATTGATGAGATGTTGGGATATCGAATTTTCATGAAAGTTCATGGTGTCAAATAGCTTCTCCGAATGAGGTAAAGCATAAGAATCCCCATGGATGATTTCCCCAAGGAGGAAAAAGGAGAAAATAGGTAGCAGAGGAGAGGGATGCGCTATGTAGCTGAGAGAGTAGCAGAATAGGTACATACATGCGCAGTGATGACAGAATCATCATTTTCCTGGTCATTCCCCACAATCATGCCTTTCCTCCTGCCAGGGATTAAAAACAGTAAGTCAAACAGATCTACCCCTTGCGGGATCATTGACATCTATTGGCAAAATAACATGATAAACACAGAAAGTAAAAGTACTAACTTGTTGATATCGCCAGTGACAGTGCCCTGAAATTCTGTCGGTACTTTCAATTCCACCAGCATTATGGGTTCTAAAATGACAGGTCTTGCGGCTGAATAACACTGTTCAAATAAAGGATATCAATTAAATTCTATTAAAACTAGCTCCAGTCAAAGATCAGCGTCAACCACCTAGTCAGTGCCCATCCCTCTTGCCGGACCCATTACAAGGAAGGAAACAAAAAAGCAGTGCTGCAAAATGCAAGTAGCAGAGCATTTGTAACGTCAAGCAAAGAAAGTCTTTGACATATAAAATATGTTATTAAGCACCTGTCTAAATGCATATATTGAAGCTAACTTGAATGCAAGTTCACTTGAATCCACAGCATGAGATGCACCATCCGTCAAAACAACTCGAATATTCTCAACTGGATGACCTATTAATGAACCACTGGGGCAGTAGAAAAATTAAACTATTAGAAAATAAGTTAAAAACCACTGCTAGAAGAAAATAAAAAGGACCAATTATCCAGGATATGAACAAAGAATTGCTGCAATTTAGGCACAATTGGAACTGAAAAAGGAGATCTAGTCACTACGATCTAAGACGTGATTACAAGCACAAAAAACACTCCTAGATATGCAGATAAACTCCCCACTGAAAACTGAAGAACAATATTTCAAAGTGCCAGAATTATCAACAGTTCTGTTAGGCAAGCACCACAAGAGATATCTTGGCTTCGTTGGAGTGCAACTTTGAGCTGATTCTTAGTGAACCGGGAAAAAGCTTATCAAATATGCAATTCAGTAAAATTTGCCCTTGAAAAAATTGAACTCCATTCAACACCAAGATGAAAACAGCAGATTAACACTATCCTTTCTTGAGACAAAATACTGATTTATAGTAGAGTTTTGGTAGGATTCAGAAACATGTTAAACTTTTAACAGATAACAAGATTGAAACCTTTCCCAAAAAAAATTTTACTTTCCCAAAGAAAGATTAAAACCTCCACATAGACTTGGGATTATGTACTGTATTTACAAGGTAAAACAAGTAATGGCACATGCGATATTGAAGTTGGTGCAGACAACATGTCATATCTTTGTAGTTTAAACTTATCAAGAATAGGGGATATCCAACAATATTTCCCTTTATTCTGGAGATCAGGGACTATTTGCAGACTCAGATAAAGTGAAACCCTATACTTGCGGGCTTGGGCAAGTATCTCATTCAGGGTGTGGTACTAGGCCACATAAGTAAATTCAAAACAACAATGATACCATACTTACTAATGCAGAGGTTGCCGGGGGGGGGGGGGGGGGGGGTTTGGGTTTTGTTTTTGGTGTTTTGTTTTTTTTGGGGGTGGGGGGGGGGGGGAGGTCTTATTAGTCATCACCACCTTTGCAACTTTCATGCCAAATAACATTGTAAAATAATTTAATAAATAAATAAGATGAGACTCACGAGTTGGCAGCTTCTTTAAAACCCTTCTCAATTGCTGGGATAAAGCCAGATGGTATAGCTTGCCCAACCATCATGTTTTCAAACTCAAACTTAGCAGGTGAGCCTGCTGGAAGTGGTTCCACAAACCTAAAGAACAGAAATCAAGTAATCCCTTATTTTCCAACAGTAAAAGACATGGCATAAAAAAGGGTGCAAGGCATTTTAGACAAGAATGCCAAAGAACTAAGAAAAGGCTAGAGCCTCACAGTGAATTTGAACAAAACCGTATGCCACACACGGACAAGATTATCATCTCAGCCAATCAAACATGTATGGAGCAGCAAAAGTTAGAATCTAAGCCCATCAAGCACCAATGCATTTGTTAGCTAGTTAGATCGATTGAGTGTCATTAAATTAGAGAAACACAGGACCCCCCCTTCCCGGGGGAAAAAAAGGAAAAATACACACACACACACACACACAATATCCATCATAGACAAGGGACAATATGCAATTTAGGAAGAAACAGACAGAAGAGGTAGCTCTCTCTCTCTCTCTGTTGCCCCCCTCCCTCCTTTTCTTCTCCCATCAAAGATGCATACAGCAGACAAAAGGACAGAAGTGGGAATGTCAGTGGTGGTCATGGATGTGACCATTCCACATTCATCATATGTGCATAAGGTGGAAATGTTCAGAAACTGCCAAATTCACTTCATACATTACCAATAAAGTACCTA
This sequence comes from Coffea eugenioides, assembly GCF_003713205.1. Lineage (NCBI taxonomy): Eukaryota > Viridiplantae > Streptophyta > Magnoliopsida > Gentianales > Rubiaceae > Coffea > Coffea eugenioides. The sequence continues at coordinate 25,560,382 of NC_040036.1, read as the reverse complement.
AAACAGAAAGAAGCATGACAAGGTCAGGATATACTGAACTTACCCAATCACCCTTCCGTATTGACCTTGTCCTCCACTTTGTTTCTTATGTAAGTAATCAAATTCAGCTCGCTGAGTAACAGTCTCTCTGAAGTTGACACGAGGTTTTCCAACAGTTGCATCAACCTGAAGAAAGGGCAAAGGAATAAGGCTTATAATTGGGTAAATAGGAAAAGATATTCTGTAAAGAATTTTTTAACTGAACTGCAGTGGGATAATTTATTTGTAGTTCCATTGAAGAAAAGGAGGGTACCTTGTATTCTCTTCTTATGCGCTCAACATAAATGTCCAGATGCAGTTCTCCCATGCCAGAAATAATTGTCTGCTCATTAAACCCACCATGGTTAGACAATATACTTCTCATCCCCCTGCCCCCTTCTGCCCCTCCTCAATTTCACAAGTACAATCCCAAGGCAAGGGATCCCATTAAAGTTTTGGATCAATGAAGGATCAAACCTGGCCACTCTCTGGATCTAATCCAACACGAAAGGTTGGGTCTTCTCTTTGAAATCGATTCAGTGCTTTTGAAAACTGCCAATGATTGTATTTAATAGTTATAAATCCCCAAAATACTAGGGAAGAGTAATTTTTTAATGCAACAACTCACCTGGCCTCCAGAATCTTTGGAAACCGGTGAAACAGCCAAGGACATCACTGGTTCAGGGACATTCATTGAAGTCATGGTGTATCGAACCGATCCATCAGTAAATGTATCTCCTGATGAGATATGAAAGAACTAGTTAGCTAAGTCTCCCAATAAACTTTTGCATTTGTTCTCATAACTCTAAGAAATTGATCAACCTGAAGCACAATCTATCCCAAAAACAGCAACTATTTGTCCAGCATGAGCCTCTTGAATATCCTGTAGCATAAAAGCCCAAGAAAAAGCATCATACCTTGCCAGTTAAAAAAAAAAAAAAAAAAAAACAGAAACGAAAGAAAGCAAGGAGCTACAAAACAGTATATTCACAAAAATCTTCCACAATATAATCCACGAAATTCTTTCATTCCCTTGATCTTATAGTAACCAGAATTTTGTTTCCACAGGATAGGGAAGGAAAAATTGAAAAGAGAGAGAGAGGGAGAGAGAGAACAAGAGGCAAAAAGAATCCCCACAAAAGTAAGAGGAGCAAAGAAGAGACCAAGTCGTATAAAAAGAATGGCATACCTCCATCTCATTAGCATGCATTCGAACCAAACGAGGAATCTGTCAACAAGTAATATTAAATGAAAGTGAGTGATTATCCAAAAACTTCAATTAACAAGCATTTCACATTAAATATAGACTTATCACCCATATTTCAATCAGACAGCATTTGTATTCAATTAAAGTGAAGCATATGTACATGCAAGCACTTCTCATACTTCAAGGTATCAAAAAAAAAGGTTAACGTTCTTCTAATTTCTCATGCAAAAAGGACCAATATTAGCTCAATGTCAAATTAATTTAACAAAAAGAAGCAAACTTCAAGAGAGCCTCCTATAATAAACAAAATAAGAAAGCAATCTCCAGCCTATCTAATAGTTTTCCCTATCCCACTAACAATCCCAGGATGGATAACTGGAACCAAAATATTAACCCCCCAAAAAAAATCTGGGTTCACCTTAATCTTCTTGCCTGTGTTTACGTTGACCATAAAATCTCCCTTCCGCAAGATACCTTCATATATTCTGAACAGAAGTAGGAATTATCAAATTGTCCAAATAAAAGCAACAAAGAAACGGCCAATCAATGAAGGAAGCACAAAAGGCTACAAACCATGCTATACCTTAAGTACGTCAACTGGCCAAAACGTCCTTCTTCCAATTTGAAAGCCAAGGCAACCAAAGGTCCAGTTGGATTTCCAGACAATGTAACCTAGTAACATAATAAATCAAACAACGCTTTAATTTCTGGCTCAGCTGTTAAGCAAAGGTATGACATCAAAGAACTCGACTTGATTAATACCTTCTCCTCATCCTTAGTTTGATCAAGTGCATGGTTACTAACTTCAGTAGGACAAGGCAAATAACTGAGGACACCGTCAAGAAGAGGCTGAACCCCCTGTCATTCAGAAAATGGCAGGAAACAAGGATCACAACAAGCAATGGCAAAATAACAATTATAATATATGTGACATTGATCATGGAAAGTGCAGAGAAGAACAATGTTAAAGTTCTGTCAGTAAAGGTTAAGGAATCAGATTTTGCAAGGATCAATAGAAATTGTCAGAAAAGAAATGCATGTAATACTTAGCCCTCGAATGAATAACAATTAACCACATCAAAAAAGCAGCTGGTGTAAGATCATACTAACATCTAAGGTCGCTGTAGCTCAAAACATCATAAAAAGCTTTTATTGCTAAGAAAACCACGATTTTAATACAACAGAATGCATAACTGAACAATCATTCAGCAATTCAAGTACTGGCTCACAATCTGGGCAATATTAGAAAGATAGTGATACAGTTGCAAATCGACAAGGGCAAAAGTCTACCAGTGCCAGAATAAATTTTCAGCTAGGAGTGGTTCTAGTTTGATAGATTTGTCAGTCATTTTAAGAATATTTTGGGCATTTGGCCTGGCTATCTTTCTTATTGGTCGGTTTTTTATGAGTACTAATTCTTTTTAGTTCTAAGAGCATTACGGGAATTTAGCTAAGCCTAAATTTAGCATATTATCTAATTACGAGTTTTAGAGTGAAGGGTGGGGGTAGAGGAGGAAATTTTTCAGAGTTGCCATCGGTGTCTTAGTGAAAGAAGATAGTCACACTGCCACAGCAGGCTATCTTGTTTCTTTGATATTGCAATTTATAATTGAGTTTTAGTCTTTGATAATGCCAGAGTCTTAGCTAGTCTGCAGCATCAGGTGCCCAAGAGATGACCAAAAATGAGTAGCAGTTGCTTTTGCATGATCAATCTCATTGCACTCTACTCCGGACAAGACAAGCAGAACGGGGAGCTATCCTGTCCAACCATACATGACCAAAGCCTCATGTTAAAAGCCCCTCTGTAGACAACAAGACAAGCAGAATGGGGAGCTATCCTGTCCAACCATACATGACATAATACCACCCTTGACCAAATTAAATGGAATGTAACACCCTTACCTGCCCTATCTGGCAAACCCCTCGTTCCCTCAGAATACATATATAAACATAGAAGCTCTTCTTCCCCTTCCAAATGGTCCCTTAGGCCCAGAGCAGGACCCATATGTTTCACAAGATGACATATACGAGGCAGCTTGCTTACTAATTTCATAGGCCATAAGATAGCTACGCAGCCACCAAGAAACACAGTAAACATTGAGACTTATGATCAATGGATAATCCAATGATAGTTAAGATGCAGGTGCAAGCTACCTAACTATATAAACAAGACTGGACCACTAGCAGCTTCCAAACATCACAAGAACACACCAGATACTAGAATCCAAGATCAGATTACTATGTGAAGAAGTTAAGATCAAAACAGTAAAACTTGACAACTGATTAATTCCATTTAGGGGCATAAACTTACCAAGACAAGTAAAATGGTGAACAAAATTTTCTATTGCATGTTTAAGCAGAGCTTCCGGAGGATAGCAGGCACTATAATCACTCCAGATGTCGATGAAACGCAATGAAAAACTTAGGAAGCTACAGAAAATGTTAAATTTGCAACAAGATGAATAAGCCCAGTTTTAAATGTCTGTTCACACCAAGTGAGCAGTAAGGACATATTTGGGTAGGTGAGCATGCTACAGGAAACTGTTGCATGTCAACATGGAAGCACTGACCTATGCCAATGGCAACAAATGATACAACATACAACAGCAACTTAGATTGCTAGATTCCTCTAAAAGTAAATTGGAGGAAAATAAATGATCCTTCAAACAAAGATATAGAGTGGTGTCCGCACCTTGTTCTTAAATGCGCTGCCCATAAAAACAGGTACAAATTTTCTCGCAATGGTAGCTCTCCTGATTGCCTCCTACAGGATGAGCAAAACAAGAGAGGTTTAGTACTGATACCATAAGACAAAAGAAGGTATTAACACAAATACACAAGAAAATATTTCACATAGGGGAAAAGTAGTTGGCACAGAAGAAAAAAGTCTCAGCAGAAAAAAGACAATAATGTCAGCAACAAAAGCAAAAAATGGAATAATGAAGCACTTTGAGGCATCTCCTTCAAACTGAAGTAACTACTCCCTCCAGCACAGGGAAAGATGGAAAAGGAAGACTAACTCGTCAAGATTTTCCCTTCATTTCTCTTAATCGTGATTTGGCAACTGATTGACTTGTGTGTCTAGGGATACATCATAATGCCTGTTCGTGTAGCATAAAAACAAAAACAATGACAGCTTAGGCTATGATGTTGGCTGTTGGATTAACTTCATCTTCATCAACCAAACATGAGACTACCAGAAAACTTTTTCAAAGGCATCTCAAAAGGCAAACCCAGAACACCAGGATCTGCTAGTGCAAAGCTAGTAAGGTCAGGTCACAATTTTCTCCTGTAAGCAGAGTACGCGTAACCGCATTTTAAAAACCTGATCATAATAGGGAAAGTATGAAATTGCACTGTATGCACCAGAACTTGGTTATGTTCAACCACCCTCTACTATCTGATAAATTAGAACTACGAGTTGAATATCCCTCTACTTTCTGCTTCTTCCTCAACAGATTTTACCTGAGCAATCCTCATTTCATTTAGTCTACTAGATAACTATCATATTGTGCATTAGCATTTTGCAAATGATCATGTTCGCATTACAGCTTTATCAATCCATGCATACATACACACAGAGCTCTAACAGAGAACAAGTCACCACCAGCATTTCGACAAACTGGGCGAACATTTCTGCACGACCCAGACAGATGAACCCATATGGGGTTACTATTTTGCAAATTGACCAGAAAGCAAGTTTACCAATGAAATATCAGAAACACCATCCCAAGAGAATGCAATATTTTTGCAAATTAAAAACAAGGTGCAGTCATATTATGTAATTGTGTCAGCATTTAATCCAGAAATAGATAATGTTCAAACCTCAAGATCAGTGGATGTTATAGGGTCATCATTGAGAAATGCTTCAGCAAGCATCTCATCAACCTCAGAGACTACCTCAATAAGCTCCCGACGCTTTTCCATAGCTAGCGCTTCAATGTTACTGGGGACATCTTCAGTGACCACTTTCTCACTGAAAGCAGGAAAAAAATTTTCAATTATGAGTATTAGTAAATGACATAGAGAGATGAAATTTTTTTTTTTAAAAAAAAGGCAGTCTGCAACACATTAATACAGACCCATTGGAACCGTGAAAGTAATAAGCTTTTAAATTCACAAGATCGACAAGACCCTGAAAGTCATCTTCCAAGCCAATTGGAACTTGTACAGCAGCGCTATGGTGTCGAAGCTTGGCTCTAGCCTACCAACAAATAGAAGACAAAGGAAAAGAAATGAGCACCCTAATATCAGTTATTCCAGCTTTCAACATGACTTTTAAGGAACCTACATTGTTATTTTTCATCCATCTGATTTGTCTTGTTTGAATACCTATCAATATTTATCACAGACAGGACAAGATGAGTTTTGTTACTTTTTTGTGTTATCTGGTTGGGAACACAAAGGCATAAACCAGCTTATGCACGATAATACAAATTATAGAATCATGTTATGATTAAAGAAGAACCCCACATCTCAAAATCAACGAATGCCAAGATGAAATGTCTTCATCCTCGTGAGCAAGCATAATTATTACTTTAACCATGTTTCATATGTAAATTAGACAAAGGAAAGTAAAATGAATCAAATCTATGAAAAAGGAGTCAAATTCACATCAGATAGACTTTATTTGCTAAATCTTTAAAATAAAAAATGCCAAATAATGTGCAGCAACAATGCACCCAACAATGGAAAAGTAATACTGCGTTCTTAGTGCAGGAGCAACATTTCATTATTGATTCTTCATTAAACAGATAGTTCATTAGAAAAACATACCTGATCGAGAACTTTCCATGGATCTGCACCCATTCGATCTAATTTGTTAATAAAAGCAAGTCTTGGAACCTCATATCTTCTCATTTGTCTATCAACAGTAATCGACTGACTTTGTACGCCACCGACACTACAAAGAACAAGAATTGCACCATCCAGAACACGCAAAGCCCTCTCTACTTCAATGGTAAAATCTACATGTCCTGGAGTATCAATTATGTTGACCTACAAATTTGTGTAGAACAAAATATAAAAATTAAAACTATTAATGTGCTAATAGCCTGCACTGAGATGAAATTGATAATAACAGCAAAATAAAGAAATAGAATTGTAAGAAACAGAATATTCATGTTCTCTAGTTTTTGCTAAATAAAAAATCATATTGCAAGTCTGGCGTAAATACAACGTCATTTTGTCCTACTGAAGTATTTACAAGTTCCACTACAGCATTAAGTAACCCTTGGCCATGTATGGAAACCAAAAAAACCAGGTGTACCAGGTAATACTGTAACAGTATAGCCAATATTACTCAACTTATCAAGGTAAGACAAGAATTTTAAAACCACTTGAGGAATGTTCACATGTGAGTTAAGAGATGGAAAAAGGAAGATCAAATCTATATTAGACCAGATTTCATCATAACCAACATGCAACTGAAAAAAGAAGGTAGAAAAACAGTTGCATATCTAACCTCTAGATGACCAAGCAAACTTCTTCTAACATTCTTGTAAGCCTACCCAACTATATGTAGAGTTTGCCCATTGCAATAGCCAATCAAATTTTACCAAACAATTAGTCACAGCAAAACAGCCACTATCAACATATAAAGCTTTTTCTAGCCCATGCAGCTAAAAAGCAACCAGAGCTAACTCATATTTCTATACTTACTATTTCTTTTCTGCGTTTTCTAAAATCCATTTCTTTCATTTACTTGGATTTTTGCATTTTAGGTAAAATATACATCTTCCTCTGTTTTTAGAGAATGTCTAGCACTTGCTCAAAAAAAATTTTCTTTTTCCTTTTTCCGCTTTCTTCCTTTTTTTCGCTCGATCAGCCACAATATAACTACTAAGGGGCCCCAATTCAGATTACCGTCACTTGTTATGTCAAATGTACTGCCATTTCAGATTCAAATCATGTCCTAAGCTTCAAAAATTATAAAAAGAATAATTTTTATCAAAGTCTTCCATCTTGCCAATTCCTAATTCATCAGACAACATCGAAATGAGAACATGCAATAATTAAGAAAAAAGCAACCGAATAAAATTAGCAAACTTGATGAACAAATCCTATTGAAATTTGGAATAACTTTCACCTGATAATCTTTCCAAGTACAGTAAGTGGCAGCAGACTGTATAGTAATCCCTTTCTCTCTCTCTAAATCCATAGAATCCATTTTCGCACCGACTCCATCTTTCCCTCTTACCTCATGAATCTCATGGATCCTACCCGTATAGTACAAAACCCGCTCAGTTAAGGTGGTCTTGCCCGAATCAATGTGCGCCGAAATCCCGATATTTCGGACCTTCTCCATCGACTCCTTCCACATAGCCTCTTTCTCTTCCCTCAGTCTCGCGGCGGAGCTGCCGGCAGAGAAGTAGCGGAGGTGGAAGTTCCCGGCCAATAAAGTTGCAATTAGGGTTTTCGGTGGGCATTTCGGAGTGAATAGTGTCGTTTGGATGCCGGAGCAGAGGGTGTAGAGCAGGCACGTCGCAGCGGATTTTGCACTCCGAGCCATAAGTATAGACTGCAGGGTTTAGGGTTTTGCAGAAAAACCCCGGCAAGAAGAAACTAATACCGAAATGGGCGGGTTTTGCAGAAACGGATGCCTGGTTAGATATTTGATCATCGAAATTACTCGATGGTCCCTAAACTATTTGAAACACTTCAAGATTACCCCTCTGGGTCTCATATTTAACTTTAAAATCTTTTGGATCCGTTTGGTTCATGAGATAATACAGATTGGATTAATTATTCTCTGTCATTCCATGTTTGGTTGCATTTTACAAATGAGATGACATATCCCAACTAATCGAATGGTTTTAGTCATACAGGGATAACTAAGAGATAGGATGGTGAAATTTAATTTATTTTTATAAATAATATAAAATTTATAGTCTTATAATTATATAACCTTACCCTTATATTGTAATATAACATGAATGAACTAATTTGCCCCTACTAATTAAATTTAAAAATTTTTGATAATTTTGCCCCTACTACTAATATAATAATATTTGGACTAATTTGCTTGTGCAAATGATACAAATTCACACTAAATATTATACAATCAAACTCTCAGACAATGATATGATAATAAATGACTAATTTGCCCCTACTAATTATATTAATTTTTTAAAACTAATTTGCTCCTATTCATTATTTTAAATTTTTTGACAAATTTACCTCTATGAATGAATTTAATCTTTTGACTAATTTACCCCTACTTACATGATAATAAAAGGATTATATTGCCCTTACTAACTTTATTTTCTCAATCAAATTCTATATAAGCTCAAGCTCGACCCAAAGAAAAATATTCTACTGGCTTGAGGTTGACTCATTTAGAACTTTAAATGGGTTGAATTTTATTTAATTTAACCCCAACTCAGTCAAAACTCACCCCATTATTTAATTAAATTTAAATTTTAGATTCAAAAACTAGGTTAGAACCTATTTTTTAAGGGTCCGAATGGAATGAGTTTTGAATGCAAATTTTTATATATCAAAACCCTTGATTTACTTTATAATTCTAAAGTTTAAAATTATTTTATTTTAATGAAATTTACAATTTTATAAATTATTTTATTAAAATGATTTTGTAAATTAAGGGGTATTTTGGTCATTAAAATAGTAATCATATCTCATCCAATCTCTAACCTGTGACGACCCCGCTTCTTCCAAGGGCGAACCCTAGGGTATCGGCGGGACGCCTGCCTAACTCGCGCCAGGACTCAAAATTTCAAAACAATAAAAGCTAGACAAACCAAAAGAGTACGATTTACGATATATACAACCCCCAAAAGGTCTATTTACATCCTCAAAAGTATCCAGTCAAACCACTATAATACATTATGATAACAACCAGCAGGAAGTAGACCCTAAGGAGGGTCCTCATACAAACCACCAAAACAAAACAAACATCTTAATTGTCCAACTATTACAAACTAAACCTAACTATACTAGTGAATGTGCCAAGAAGTTCCCCGCATCGCCCCCTGCTAAGGAAAATAAAGGAAACGGGGTAAGATATATGCTTAGTAAGTAATCAGGGGTAAAATCATAAATTGCACATTTAGATAAACAACTATTTCACAAAAATGTCCAGTCAAGTGCAAAAGTAACAATACAAATGAAGGATACAGGTTGGCTCCAAAGCCAAGTCGTTTGCCATGCGTGACCTCCTGCTGACACTCCGTCGACCACAAATAAAGTCCGTAGAACTCAACTTGTACACCCACCTAACACCTTATCACCCTCACTGGCCAGTCACCTCACAAACTTGCTCGAACGAACGAAATTGAGCCTGGTTCACAAGCTCGGTTCACAAACTTGGTTCACAACTTGAACCTACAAACTTGGTTCACATTCTCGGTGAATCGGATTCACAAACTTGGTGACCTCAAACTAGGTTGGACTGGTTTCGACCAAGCCTTGACCGATTCGAATAGTCCATCTAGGTCGGAAGATCAACCCCAACTTACAAACGTCACACCGAGCTACAAGCTCAAGGGATTCAAACCCAAAACTCACAAATATCACCCCGAGCTACAAGTTCAAGGGATTCAAACCCAAAATAATTCATGTATACACATCTCATAAAGAAACATAGGTACAAACTAGGGTTTAGGTCGAGTGTGATAAAGTACACCCTCGCCTAAGTCCCCCTTTTATTCACATCAAAACACATAAGCAGTTTATACACATAAACGGCCTGAATACTTACTCCAAAAGTACGTATAGCAAAAATGCAAGGATCACGTCACGTATACAGCTAGTAGGCCCCACCGACACCGTCTAGCCCGTCACCGTCTGAAATAGAAAATTGCACCACAATATATCACAAACGGCTACTAACATGCATAACTCAAGTAAAACGGCAAAATGAACACACGCGCGCGCGGAAACCGCAAACGGAAACGGCCAAATTTGGCACCTAAAACCGTTTTGATCAAATTTCAAGCTACGGTTATCAGATCGAAGTGCATGAGGTACTGTTACGAAGCTAAAAAGAAAGGCTACAACTTTCATAAGACACCTCAAGTCAGATCTCAATGGAACTAGGACAAAAATGTGCAAAACAGTTCCAGCCATTTCATTTCGGGTTATCAAACAGGTCCTGTTTGAAAGACCATAACTCACGACTCAGAAATCGAAATCAAGAAATTCCAGAGGCGTTAGAAAGATTATTTATAAGGCTATAACTTTTGTGTTTTGACCAAAAGCTGAATCAGTATGGAGCATAGGGAAAAAGAGGTTCAAAGTTTCTGTCAGAACTGTCCAAATTCGAAGGCAATTCTGACAACCGATCTTGTTTTGGTCATAACTGAAGCTACGGAACTCGGATTCGAATGTACTTTATACCGTTTCGAAGCTAAAACCAAGATCTATATTTCTTATGAAGGGATCTATACCCAGTTCACACGTTATCAAGACAGACAGAACATGGTCAGAAGCAAAATTCAAAAACGTAACACAATCCAGTGTACAAAACAGGTGCAAGTGTTTTGGCTATAACTTAGGCTACAGTGATCCGTTTAACCTGAAATTTTGCAGGTACACAAAGGACTCCAAAAGATACAACTTTCATGTTTTAGGCAAGCCTTGAATCCGTGTGGAACATACAGAAACAATGGGGCCAATACCGAAATTCTGGGCTGCCCTGTTTTTCTGATTTGAATGGTTTCGCGTGCTTCAAACGCATGATCCGTTTTTTTTTTTTTTTTGTGTTTATCATGCAAGATTTCCAGTCAAATGAACACCAAAAACACACCCTTGAACCATCTCTTATGTAGCCTTCTAACGCTCTAAAATTGCACCAATAAATTCTCTAAAATTAACCAAACACTAACCACACTTTCTAACTTAACTTCACATGTACCTATTAACTTAATCTAACCATTAGTGCATCAAACCCCAACCAAGCTAACCCTAACCAAACTAATACTCCTTTCTTTAGCCTAGGGTTTCTTAACCCAAATCAGTTTTTACCATCCACTCACCAAACAAATAAAACAAATCATCAAACACAACCATTACAATCTTCATAACACAAAAATTAGAGCTAACTAACTTGTTTAGCATGAAACCCTAATTATGGCTCCTATGGCCGAATCATCAAGGCCCAAATTTAACCAAATTACTCCATAAAAATAAGTGATAAACACAAGTGAAACCATAATCAATCACAACTAACAACTATTATCATCATTTCCACCATTTCAAATATCATCAACCACCTTTAATTTTGTATAGAAGCTTTCTTACCTCAAGATGAAGGTTGTATGATGGCTAAGAAACTCAAGCTAGCTCCAAGTTGGACTCTTTATGCCTCAAAATGAAAATCTATGGAAGAAATTTGGTTGAACTTAGCAAAATTCCCCTTGGTTTCTTCTTCTCCCTCTCACGGCTCCAACTCTCTCTCTCTCTTCCTCTTGTTTGTTTGTTTTGTTTTGTCATACAATGACTTAGTTGTGTTTCCTATGCCTTAATATGTGGTGCAAACCCACTTAGGAGAGATATTTATTAGCCAACCAATCACACAAAAGGACTTTATTTGCTTCTTAGCCCTTGTACTTCAATTTAACTTTTGTTCCACTCTTGCCCTTAAACCTTTACTTTTCTATCAATTTACTCCATAAGTTGTAAACTTAATCTAATCCAAACTTATTAATCTTCTTAGTTTCTCTACTAATCACCCTACCAACTTAATCACCTATACTTAAACATACTTTATCCCACATAAAAGCAATTAAACAATAACCTTTTTGTCAAGGGCAAAATTAGGGTTTAAACCCAACTTAAAACTTCTAATCAATCTTAACACTGGAGGTTTTACTCATTTTGGGTTTCTAACCTTCTTAAACTTATTTAACCTATATAAAATGGATCAAATCCTATACTTACCCACACTAAAACACACACTAGCATAACTAACTTTAACCACCACTCGAATTTATGATTAATACAAAAACTAGGGTTTCAATCCTAACCCCAACTTAGGGTTTTCGAATTAGTCCCAAAACCTAATGTTACCGCACAAATAATAAATATAACCTAATATCAAACTTAAGAACTGACCGGGGTCTCACATAACCAAACACAGGATAGGATTATGTCCCAATATATCCTCTCCAACTTAGAATCAACTAAACACTGGATGATATGGATTATTAATCCGAGAATGAATTATCCTACCTCATCCAGTCCATGAACCAAACAAGCCCTTTAAGTTTTACGATTTATCCATACTACCTAATTTCAAATGGCATCTAGTTAATTACAGTTAAAGTGCCACAAATGAAAAGTTTAAGCTCTGCAATGTATAAAATGTAAATTTAATGTAATTGAAATATTGTAACTGAGTTCAAGGACTGTTCGAAAAATATCGCGGATAATATTTTTAAATTTTGTATTCTAGACTCAACAATTTTATGCGACTTGAATTAGATTGGAGTTGAGAAACGAAAAATAACATTTTATCGAAACTTATAGTACCTTGGTTAAACTGGAGTCGTTAACCAAGGAAAGATAAAAACAGAAATTTCAACCAATTTTCTTTGCAAGTACCTTGAGTTTTAAGAGGCATAATTAACTAAAATTTGCAACTTATCAAAATGGTTAACACCATCCATGTATTACTCATAGAATAAATTAATTAAACTTATTCAATAGCTCCAAATATTAATTTGCTTTCTAAATGCATAAATCAGCATCTTCTTCGAACCATGCTTTGTTAATTGCCAGCGAATTGTTTCCCGTGCTTGTACACGTATAGGTGCAGCTACAAATCTCCCAAGAGCTAGACATGTTTGCCACTAGTAACTGTAATCTTGACATTTTTTTAAGGTAAGAATCTGCATGTCCGAGTCATCTCATGCAATTAACTTTTGGAGACCCTAGACGAAGTACCAAAAATCTTATATAATTTCGTGCGTCCTGCATTTTCATCAATGGAAGACGAGGCATCCGGTTTGTTACCAATACTCATCTCTTGTTTGTTAACAACGTTCATTTCTTGAACTGGGGGAGGATTCACAATTGTTGTTTCGTCTGCGTGATAATCAGAAAGGCGGCACTTCATTTCTCTGTGCTTTTGACATATAGCACACCAATGACATAGATACATGAGAACTTTTCACTTAGATATATATATATATATATATATATATATTTGCAGCCAAATCGATTATAGAATCTTGAGTTTGTTAACTAGTGCTAATAATTTTCTTTTGTTGTCCTTTGATCTCTGTCTCTCTTTACCTTCCTCATTTTCATGTAATGTGCAATTGTTCAGTAATCAATCACATTTCATAAGTTAGGGTAACTTAGTAAAATTACTTGTACTCATGTCAAGTAAATATTTGTACGCTTCAATTTCCTTTTCTATGCAGTTAACCTCTTCCTAGGAGTTGTTTCTTGACAGACTATTAATACTCTTACAAAGAATGTAATAACATGCTGTAGCATTCAATGGGTTGTGCATTCAAAAACTCTTCCGTCTCTTTTGATGGCACAAACAACAAAATTCAAGCTGTGATTGAGTCAGCTGTCTGCCCAGAAGTTGTGGAGCTACTTGTTTAAGTATCATTTTATGTGATTCGCTTCTTACTTATCTTTGTTAGTTGTCATTAATTTGTGAAATTCATGATTACATTATTTGATTTGTCAGGCATCGATCTCATTCTGTGCCCATTTTTGCACTTCTCACAGTTGAAAATATTGTAATAGGAGGTGATTATCATATACTTGGATATGATCTTGAGCTGGCTGAAACGAAGGTGGGAAATTCCTTTGCCTAGAAATTATCCATGCTTTGGTTAAATTGCTTTCAGTTTCAATAACTTGACTGCGATCAACTTGGACACTAATGCTTTGTAAGAGTTCTTCTACTGCATTGGACTGATTTTTTCTTTGTTTATGTGATTTTTAGCCTTTAAAAAAGACTGTCTGATCTTTTATGGGTCAAGGCTGGGTCGTATCAAAGGACAGATAGCAGATAGTCTTTGAGGTTGGCGTTGTTGGTGAATAAAGTAACTGTTGTGCATATTGAAAAAGGACCCAAGTGTTGCTTGGGAGTTTGAAGAGGCTATTGCATGCCAACAGTTTTCTCTAATTTTTTTTTTCTTGCCGAATAATTGCTACAGAAATGAGATATTGCTGATAGGGAAATCCTATATTAAGCAACATACGATTTAAGCGACGACATAAACAAACTAATGAATATCTCGTCTCGTACTTGATTTTGGAGATTCTCATATTTGTATTTATCACTTAATGATATCAGTGATTTATAATCACTTTTTGTAGGTGAGCTCTTGTTTATAATGGATCCCCTCTGACAGTAACATTCGGACTTCCAGATGCACAAAGGGCAAAGATGAGAATGAAATTCTAGCTTGATTCAATTAGAGAAATAAATTATAGGAAATTCTCGATCACTAAAAAAAAAAAAAAAAAAAATCCAATCAATATTCAGAAAACAGTCAATGTTCTTATTTTATCAAGTGCAGAAGCGTTTGGCTTCATGATTCTTAATATTAAGTACAGCACAATAATCTTGCCCAAACAGCTATAGAAAAACAGCTAGGATGGCACCCAAAGAAAGCTCAAAAACCTTGATCCAAATAAAACTGCCCGTCCACTCAGTACTCGTATGACCGCTACCATCTTCCCTGATGCTGTCACTCAATCTTTAAAGATCCAAATGAACTAGAGATAGAGCGGCCTAGTGTGTCATCAAAGACATAGCAGACGTCCCCAACATCTGGAATTCCAAAATGGACCTGCTTGCATTTATATCCTCCATCTGAGAAAGCATCAAGCATGAGCTTTTTCACCAATTTCGGTAGGAGCACCCTCACGGTGCTATTAGGTCCAAAGTTTCTGAATCTGACTTTCTTATCCTGAAACAATTGAAAAGCTGTTCGTTCAGAAAGAGTTGAATCCGTCCTGTAAAACCTCACAACCATTCTTACATGCAACTTCTGTTAACATACCGAATTTTCTGTCCATCCAGTATTCAGCCACGATCCGTTCAATGCTTTCTCATCCCCAAAAAGCATCAAATATCTAGTCCCCCAGTACTCAACCGAAAGCGTCACTAAACAACACTTAATTGACATAATATCAGGAATTGTATTGTTCCAGAATTTCAACAATATCTAAGATGAATGAGTTTATGGAACATAAGGCTATAGATCAAACAATAATGATTGTTTTCAGATCAATATAACTAATACCCATCATACCCCAAAAGTTTAGATCGACTCAAATAGGTTAAAACTCAACTTGGATCAACTTGTTCGCAACCTTAGCAATGGTTGTGCTATGCTATGACCAGTTCTACCTAGTATATATACATACATATAAATATATACACATGCATAAATAACAAAGGCATATCAACTTCCATTTCGGTCTAATGTTTTGCTACTCGAGCGTCGTACTAGTTTTTGTCCTAATTAAGTAAAGTCCATAATATATCAAAGCAGACCAGAGTTCTAGCAAATGAACATTTCCACTAAAACAAGTACTTAACTAGATAAAATTGTTGAAAATTGTAGTGATTTGGCCTTGACTGATATGCACAAGAGCAACTTTTGCCCGTTTGGATTGTTATTTTTTGAAACTTTTGTAGAAAAATATACTGTATCTATTTAATATATATAAGAAAAAATGATAATTAAAAAAATGTATTTACTGAGAGGTAGAAGTTTTTTTTTATAAAATTGCAATCGAAACATGGCATATATTTCGAGGATAGATTTTGTGTCTTACCATTCGAACTCGAGCAATTTGATCTCAATTTATTCCTGAGAGAGCTTATTCTTTTACACAAGTTGAACTCAAGTTTCAAAATTAAAAAAAGTTTATCGTGCACAGGTTTAGGTAGCTTACTTCGAACTCAACCTAGAATACATTTTCAGCGTGTGATGCAACCCACGAACAGAACGTTGGTTGACCCGCTTAGAGCATATTACAAAAATATATAATAAAAAAAAAATTGCTCATGCATAAACCAACCCAGGTCTGTAAAAGGGAGTGTTAGTAAAAGAGGAAGCGGAAGACGGGTTGAAATACTGAATATGCTAGGTTAGTTGCAAGGGATTCCGAAGAGAGATAGCTAGCACTCCTTCCTTCTGCAGCACATTCACCTTCGACCACAAAACATCTGTGTATTCATGGAAGTAATTGAACAAGGTAAATCTCAAATTGTTTCCTTTCTTCTAAAAATGTTTGTGTCTTCAAAAGTGGTCTTGTCTTCTTTCTTTTTGTCAAATTTAGTAATCAAATGTTAAGGGACACCAATTTTTCCTTTTTGTTCCTAAATTTGTCAGCTAGAATGTAGTTTGGGGCCCCCATTTTTAGTCAAAGGAGTTGTGGGTACTGAATACCTCCTAAGAACTGCAAAAAAGGAATACTAAATCCTGGAATAGGCTGACTTTGAGATTCAAATGTGTGTGTGTGTGTGTTGTTTCTTTTGAGTTAATAATGGCTATGGTTAAGACAGTTTGATAGGGAAGTTTCATGGATGAAATACACGGCTTAGCATGTCATACTTCTCGTGTGCTATCTGTATAAATTTAGCTGCTCGATTCATACTAGAAAATTAATTGTCTTGAAAGTTTACCCTTGATTTCTTTTCTGTAGGGTGAGTTTCCATTCACCACTCAAGAAACTCAACAAATTTATGCGACTTGAGTTAGGTTTCTTTGGAACTTATAGTACCTTGGCTAGGTTGGAGTACTAGTTAACCAAGAAAAACATATAAACAGAAATCTAATCTAGTTTTCTTTGCAAGTACCTTGAATTTTAAGTGGCATAATTAACTAAATTTTGCAACTTATCAACCTGGTTAATTAACATCGGCTATGTAACATTCGCAAAACAATTAATTGGACTTGTTGAACAACTTAAAATGTTAATTTGCATTTTAAAGGTATTGATCAGCATCCTTTTCGAACCATGCTTTGTTAATTATTACCTAATTGTTTCCCATGAATGCTTTGTGCACATATAGGTGCAGTTACAAAATCTCCTAGACAAATTAAGTGCCAAAATCCTATATAGGTTGCAATTCTAAGTTCGTGCGTCCTGTATTTTCATCATTGGAAGACGAGGTCTCTGGTTTGTGACCAATACGCATCTCTTGTTTGTTACCAACGATCATTTCTTGAACTGGGGGAGGATTCACAATTGTTGTTTCGGTTGCATGATAATTAGAAAGGCGGCACTTCATTTCCCTGTGCTCTTGGCATATAGCACACCAATGTAAACATAGGTGCACCAATGAAGGCTCACATGGTGAATCCTGCAAGCAAACAATGACATAAATACATGAGAACCATCTAAAACACTATAGATTTATCCTTTTGGGAATTAAACCTAAAAAAACGTGGCTCCGTAAATGTTTTTAAAGGTATTTTTGAAATATTTTATTGTAATAATGTATGTGAAAAACTTTTATTGTAAATGTTTTTAATAGTGCTTTTGGGAGTGTTTTTGAGAATATATTTTGGATATTTTTAAGATTTAAAATTTTAACGAGATATTTTTAAAATTGCATAAAACCTTACCACCACCCCTTCCCCCCTCCTTCCTCCCCTCCCCTATTTTTGGTGGTGTTTTTGGAGGTATTTTTGGAGATATTTGGGATGTACTTTGGGATATTTTTATAATTTAAAATATGTTTGAGTACTTTTTGATAAATTTACACCACTCACCACCTCCTCCCTCCTTTTCCCTCCTCTCTCTCCCCCTCTTCCCTTTTCCCTCTCTTTCTCCATCCTCCTCTTCCCCCTCCATTCTCCCCTTTCTGGTGACCTTCTTGGTCGCGACCAGAAAGGTCACGCCACTGTTGGCGCTGGCACGACCTTTCTGGTTGCTACTAGTGCGACCAAAAGGTCGCAGTTGAAGCTGCTGCTAGTTCTTGGGGGAGGAGAGGAGAGGGAAGAGGAAGGAGGAGGAGGAGAGACAAGGGAGGGGGAGGAGAGAGGAGGGGAGGAGTAACGGTGGAGGTAATAGTGATGGTGGAGGAGGGAGGAGGAAGTGGTAGATGGTGGTGGTGGGTGGTGGTGATTGGAGGAAGAAGAAAAGGTGATAGGATTTATTTATTTTTTTAACTTGTATTTGAAATATAAGGAGTGTTTTTCGATGGTGTTTTAGGAGTGTGTTACTGTAGATATGTAGATGAAAAATAAATATTTCAAAAACTCTCAAATCCGAAAGGAGCTACGGTATTTAGTTCGCATAGAAAATATTAGCCAAAAGCGATAGCAATGCATGATTCACTGATCCTGCAATACGGTCTCAAACATTTCTGCACGCAAATAGCTTTCTCTTAAAGTAATATTAGGAGATCACCTTTAAATGATACTTTCTCTGTAATGCTTGCCGTGCCATGCCCGTGTAGACACCACATATCCACCAAGTGCAGAGAAGACCTTCTGTTATAAGCCCTACTGTCTGGGGATCAATAGCACCATTAAACGCAGCCATAAGTGCTGCAAGAGTAATGCCGCCTTCGATGCATATCACATGACCCATACATGCGCAAGAATATGAGACTTCATCACTCAAACTCTCAACATTGCGTCCAAATAACACACAGGGGCAAAACAATCCAGTCCAACCTGCAAACAAAGATCATATATATATATTAGATCGATATTGCAGTACTAACACTACTTATATATATATATATGTATATATCAGTTGCAAATTAATTTGTTTCTATATGTCTTCTATGTTTAATGAAAATACGTTTTGTTAGAGATCTCACAGCTCTCTGGATCATCAGCACAACCAAAAATCCCAGTACTCCAGTCTTCGTTAGCAGGGGGATGGTAGCTTTCAGGCAAAGCTTGACCACATTGAGGGCACCTAGCTGCAGTTATCTGATAGATGATGCCGTGAACTACACACATTAATTATGTTTTCAAGGTGCAGTAAAACAGTCACAAACTTTGAAAAAAAAAAAAAAAAAAACAGAAATACACATGCAGATTGTTAGAGGTTATTGAAGTAACTTCTTCCATGAGATTTGTACATAACAAATATTATGATTAGTTATTGACTACCCAAATCATATAATGTGTCGAGTACGAAGTTAATCTTGTCACCTTGATTTGGTTAACATTTATGCACAGACGCTTTCTCAAGTATCAAGCTAGACATTCATTAAATTTGCTTTTACGAAGTTATTCACTAGCTAGTTTGCAAGTTCATAGAAATATACTATAACTAATCATACTTTTAAATCATGGGTTATATATGAGAGAATACAAAAGAAAAATTACTACTATATATAGTAGGATTAATCTTCTATACACTGACAGTGTATACACTTTCACCAGTAGATGCATGACACATAATCCGAATTTGAAACTTAAATTTTGTATATGTGTCGTATATCCAACCGTGATAATGTATACACCGTCAGTGTATATAAGATTTACTCTAATTATATAATATATCTTCTAAGTTTCTAACCATTTTACGTGATACAACTTTCTCATACTATCTATACGAATACTCCTGCATATGGGACATGTCAGATGTGTGCTATGATAATCATACACAACTATATATACCCTATATCTGATGATATATAGTGCTTTTTTTTTTTGGGTACGTACAATATTTGATGATATAAAGACATAGCTATTGTATTATGTTTGAATATTATTATGACAGCTGAAGATGGTTCAAAGATTGAACCCATATATAAATGACGATTAACATACATATTATCGTGTTCAAAGGATATAATAGCTGATGTTTAATATGGGGACTACCTGAACAACATCGATAGGTTGATTAAGCTCTCCTGGAGTGATGTCCTCCAACGCCTCTTGCTCCTTTGTCAATTGTACATAAGTCCCATCAACCATGTTTAGTAGCTTTCAATGGCCGAAGACAAAGGCTAATTGAATATTTTGGTAAAATTTTGTATAGATGCTATGGAACGTAAGAACGATTGACAGAAGCACATCAGGAAAACTGAATGTAATAAGAAAGAAAATCCAAGCTCTTGAACACAAAAAAATGAATGAAAGTTGTTACATATGGATAGAGAAAAAAAGAAAGGAGAACGTCAAATGAGACATTCTAGGCACTCATGCCCTCTATCTCTCTCTTTCTCCATATCCCTCTCCTTCCCCTTCCTCTCTCCACCTCTATCCTTTCTCCGTTACAAAGCTGAGGCCTATGTTGCACATCGACATTGAAAATAGGAGATTAATATGAGAGAAATGGATCATAGTCCACCCAAATTGCTTAAGCTCAATAGGCCAGATCACATTGCAGTTGTCCATTTTCTATTTTGATTGGTCAAGTTCAAGCTTCACGAGGAAAAAATTATTACCTTCGCTATTTTTAAGGTTCGGGCATTGGTGGGGTTCAAATTCCATATGAAGCGGAAAAAAAAATTCAAGGGTGATACTAAAGCATTCCTCTGGTCTAGTAAGATGTGTATACCTGCTCGTTTCCAACACAAGTCTCTTTAGGCTCCTTCTTCTCCTGTAATCTAGGATAAAATAGGTTATACAATTGTTATCGTTTTCGGGAAAAAAAAGGGTATTGAGTAACAATATTAGCATAATAAAAAAAAGAGTAAGTTAGATGAATTTAAGGAAAAATTATTTGTCAAGAAAGAAGTTTTGATCTAGTGGCTTTCTTTTCTAAACCTGTCAACTGTTGACTAAATTAATTAAGAGTTTTTCCTGACTAAATTATTTAAGAGTTTTTTTTAAATTGTTATTGGACAGTTAGTTAATGCACACACTCTATAATTACTGCCTTGCATGAACTCCATATTAACCAATGGAAAAGTTTAGGTTGAACTTAGTTGGAAGAAATTCTTTTAAGAGATATTTTTTAAGCACATTTTTTATTCCAGCATTTTTTTTCTCTCAGACATAGTAATATAAAGAGAAATGCTATAGTAAAATATTTTTTTGTTTAGCTACTATTGTAAATATTTTTGTAAATTAGAAAAAAAAGCTTTTGTCTCAAAACACCATGGGTGCCAAACGGATCCTTGCTTGAGATTTATTGAAAGAAAAATAATTGTCGCTTCTGGAATATAATACACAAGAAAATCCACGTCAAACTTCAGAAAATATCCCCTTGCTTGGATTTTACTTCCATCAATTAATTAATCTCCACGGTCCCCGTCTCCCCTCATAGGAACCGTACTTTTCTCCCGCCTCATTTCACCACCACCGCCGCCGCCACGTACCACCACCTCTGCTACTATCACCACCACTCGGATAAACAGAGTTCTTCCTAACAAAATTCAAAATGCAAAGACAAAAACCTAATTACAATTCAAATTTCCCAATGAATTCAGCTCGTCAACTCATCGATTCCCTAACTTCCCACCTCTCTTTGTACCACTCAAGTTTCCCGAATTCAAACCCTAATCCTAACCCCAGATCATCAATCATCAAATGGTTCTCATCTTTGTCAGTCCAACAACGCCAAGCTCACCTCACAGCCGTTGATTTCAAGTTCACCCAAACCCTTCTCGAAATGCTCCTCAAGCTCAAGACCAATGGTCATGGATTCTTCTTCATCCTAGCCGATATTCCCCGTGCGGCTCCTGATTACCGCCACGCGTCCGGCAGCATTAGCCTCCCCAGCCTCTTGTTTCGTAAGTCTAACGGGTTGTTGTCCCGAGTCGCTGAGGCAAATCAGTTTGAGCTGGCTATTCGCGAGTCTATTCGGTTGTTCAGCTCGGAAGAAGGTGAAAACGTTAATGATTTTTCGCGGTTAGGGGCTGATGTTTGTATTGATTCGATTACTGTGAGTGAGGAATTTGTTGAAAATGTGGAGATGTTTGTTGAGATCATGGATGGGGTGTCGAATGGGGCATTTTTGAGAGGAGAGGAAAGTGGAGGGTTGGCGGCCGAATGGCCAGAAATGGAGTGGTTGAAGGCAAAGGGGTATTGTAGCATGGAGACACTCGTGGCAAATAGATTGGAGGTTGCATTGAGGTTGGCTTGGTTGAATTGTAATAACAGTGGGAAGAAAAGAGGTGTGAAATTGAAGGAGAAGATCAATGGGGCTGGGGTTGCAGCAAATGTGTTTGGGAGGAAGAAGGGGTGTATAGATTGGTGGACGAAGTTGGATGAGGCAATGAAGAAGAAGGTGTTTCAATTGGTAGTCGGAAAAGCAGCAAAACTTCTGGTATATTTTGTTGTGGAACTTTTCTTATTCTATGATTTTAGTTTTTCTAAATTGCACGTAATGCAGCTTACGATTAATATTTGGTGAATGATGATTTTCTAACATATAAATTTGGGAATCATCTAGTGGTTCTGGTTTTTGTTGCAAACCTGATTATGCATTTAATCTTTAGTCTTGACGGTAGAAAATGGTGTGCTAGTCTTGATAGCTACCTTATCGAAAATAAAATTCTAGGTTGTTCACTGTCAAATAGAATTGACCTACCAAGTTGGCTAAACTATAATATCCAGACAAAGGTCAAATGCGAAGGGGAGTTGGTATTACCTAAATTAGTGTATAGGAGTAGGTAACTTTCTGTGAGCAAGGAAGAAGGGTAGTGTGATTTTATGAGAAAAGATGGGTTAATTCATGTGAAATCAATTTTCTCTTGCCAATGCAAGCCATATGGGGAAGCATATAATATGTATGAAATGAAGTTGGGAAATAGAGCAAAAAAAAAGAAGAAGAAAATATAATAAGGTGGTTAAAAGCAGCACTAATGGCGACATGCTGACAAAGATCATAAGATGTTACAAGTACCCCCCAACCCCAAAAGGGGAAAAAAGAGTTGCTGAAGCATGATTTGTAATTACTCGTCGAGTAGCTGCCTGAGAAAAAATTCACACTTCTTCTAATCATTTATAGAGTTGGGTGAAAGTCTAATGAGTAAAGAGCTTATAACATATGACTGATAAAGAAATGGTTATGAGAATGGAATGACTCAGCAATCCTTAATTCTGCTGCAAGCAAATGATGACTGTTGTACATTGCATTCTTTTCTGCTTCTTTTTTTTTCCCCCATTTTTACATATGGTCATATGGTGATTTCTTGCATTATGATCTTCTTGAATGATTGCTTATATTAATTTTATTTACCAAACCCCAGAAAATTGAGGTTCTTAATTTGTTGGAAGCTTGATCTGATCCCTGATTGTTGTAACTGTCAGACTGCTGAAACTTTGAAAGGTAAAGATGTCTTGGAGAATGAGAGGATGCTCAATCCCAACACTGACCAACCATTGGCATACAACACCTTTTTGTCACGTGAAGAAAATGATGGGCGTCCCCCAATACCAGATTCAAAAGTTGAGTGCAGGGCTTCTGTATCAGTTTCTAAATATCCCTTCCAACTAAAATGCATGCTTAGTGTTTTGATTCTTCTCGAGGATATTTCTTCTATGTTGTTAGTGTTTCAGCATAGTGGATATAATGAGGACAAGCTGTTTTTTAGTTCACTGGATTCTGTTAGTACAACTTCTGACCTTATATTAAGAAAATTGCGGGATATACTCATGGTGATTTCACTTGATTGTACAAAATTTGAGCTACTTGAAGAGGGAAAAATGAGTTCCTCAACAAAGAAGCAGAAGGAAAAGCTTGGTACTAGTAACCACAAGAAAAAGGGGAAGAATCGGAATTTGAAAAAGCTTCATTCTGCAGCAAGATCTTCAGAACTTGATAATTCACTTCCTAAACCTGCAAAGGTACATTAAATCCTCGCAGACTCCTTCTAGAAAACTGAATCAATATGGATGAAATTTTCACTAGCAGTAGACCTTATTCTGTTGAAGCGTATTTCAGGAAAATGGTACTGGACTTCCACATAAAAGAAGTTATAATTTAAGTCCATCAAGCAAGGTTTCTGAAAAGGTTCAGGAGAGAAATCCTTCGACAGAGTGTCTTGTCTCAAGAATTGACATGGTTGTACTTGTCTTTTTTCATATGATATAAATCATTTTAAGCTAATAATTGGAATGGTTTATAACTGATTGACTGTCACCAGGCCCGCAATAATGGAAGTGCTTCCAGGAAGAGTAAAAAACAGAGAAACAAACTTAGAAGTTCCAGCACTCATAGCTCAGTAGAAATTGAAAGTTGTCAAAGAAGAGAGGTGGAAGCTGTCTTAGTTTCCTCTAATTGTCGGAATGGGAATGCAGAGTCTGATTGTATAGCTGAAGATCCAATTATTGATAATGCACATGAAGGGATAGGAAATGATAAACATGAGCCGAATTCAAGTAATTCTACAGTTCCAAAGCCTCTTAACTCTGGTAATTCTGAAGGCACTAAAAATCCTGGTTTCAGGGACTGCCAGAACTCTGGCATAGTGGTTGTAACTAATGGAGCGGTTGCCAGTCTTGAGTCTGTAAAAGGCAATGTGGACTGCGAGGCATCTCCTTCTATGCCAACACAATATTTGATTGATGATTTAGGCAGTGTGGAAACCAAGAGGGCAAAGAGTAAGCAGCAACATGAGGTGGACAGAAAATCAAGACTTTTGACAAAACTGAGCAAAGATAGCAATGTCAATGGAAAAGCTACTCCATTTAGGGAGCAAGGTACATCTGGACTCTATGATATAGGCATTATAAACTCTTCTGCCTATCTTTCTTATGAATGGCCAACTGTAGCTCCTATACAGATTCCACCTTGTAATTCGCATCTCCCGGCTGCTACTGATAGATTGCACCTGGATGTTGGTTATAATTGGCAAAATCACTTCCATCAATCCTTTGTACCAGCAGTTCATAGAGTGAGAAATTCTCCAGTTGAAACTGGGTGCAGTGGCATTACATCTCAACCATTACCTATGAGTTTAGACTGGCCTCCAATGGTGCGTGGTGTCAATAGAATAGCTCCTTCAGTCGCTTGCAACTATGATTCAGGGTTCATCTCAAGGCGGCAATCTTCTTTTCAGCAGGGCTTCTCAGCTTCAGGTGTCCACTGCAGTGTGATGACTGCTGAGGATGAGAGGGTTTGTTCCAGTGATGTGATGGACTTTTCAGATGCCATAAATTTGCATGAGCTGGCTGATGATCAGGACAATCAGTGGATGTCTGAAGAAGAACTAGAGCTACATGCAGTTTCTGGGATGGATTATAATCAGTATTTTGGGGGTGGTGTGATGTACTGGAATCCTTCTGATTTCCCTGTGAGCAGCTTTTCTCGTCCTCCTTCTCTTAGTTCAGATGACAGCTCATGGGCTTGGCGTGAAGCAGACATGAACCAAGCTGTTGATGATATGGTTGGCTTTTCTTCTTCTTATAGTACGAATGGTTTGACTTCTCCATCTGCTGCTTCTTTTTGCTCTCCTTTTGATCCATTAGGTCCAGCACACCAGGCTGTGGGTTACGTTTTATCTGAGAATGAGATAGGTGGCAAAGTTGTCCCCTCCTCATCAACAATCGCAGAGGTAGTTACAGATGACAATATCTCAGGATCTTTTTCCAACTTGTCTGGTGACTGTGAAGCGAAGACTGGAGATTCACTTCAATACCCCATTTTGCGACCGATTATCATCCCAAATATTCCAAGAGAAATACCAAAATCAGATTTTAAACGTAATCTTGATCGTAAAAGCCCCTGTATTCCTCCTATTAGCCGGGAGCAGCCTCGGATTAAGAGGCCACCTTCACCTGTTGTTCTTTGTGTTCCTCGTGCTCCACGTCCGCCTCCTCCCTCTCCTGTTGGTGATTCTAGAAAACATAGGGGCTTTCCTAGTGTTCGGTCTGGTAGCTCTAGCCCAAGGCACTGGGGTGTTAAGGGCTGGTCCCATGATGGAATTAATTTTGAAGAAGCTTGTATACGGATGGATGGTAGTGAAGTAGTTTGGCCTTCTTGGAGGAATAAAAGCCTCCAAGCCCGTAAATTGACGCAACCTGTGCCAGGAGCTTTGCTGCAGGATCGCCTGATTGCTATTTCTCAGCTAGCTCGTGATCAGGAACATGTACCATTGTTAATCATGTTTCTACCTTTCTGTTTTCTTAGATGATTTCTGTCCTTTCATTTTGTTCTCTATATTTGGCTGAATATTCTGATATATGTTTTCAGCCAGACGTTGCATTTCCATTGCAACCACCTGAGTTGCTTAATTGTTCCAATCACAAGGCATCTCTCTCTGTGATCCATGGCCTCCTTCATGATGAAATTGACTCTTTCTGCAAGCAGGTACAGCGCTGAAGAGTTTGCTTATGTATTTAAGATGAATCTGCAGCTACTATTTTGACCTACGTTTCGCTGTTTTTTATTTAACGTGGTGGACTACCTTAACTAATAGGCCATACTCTTGTTATGATACAAAAGGTTGCTTCAGAAAATTTATTGTGGAAGCCTTCTATTAATTGGGCTGTCAAGCGAGTGACACGGTCTCTTCAAGTCTTGTGGCCTCGATCCAGGACAAATATTTTTGGTTCAAATGCTACTGGGTTGTCACTTCCATCAAGTGATGTGGACCTTGTGGTTTGTCTCCCTCCAGTGAGAAATTTGGTGAGATTATCTTATTGTAGCTATTCTGGATTACTCGTCTCTTTCATTTGGCTTTATGTGTTGAGAACAGATAAAATGGTATCTAATTCGTCTTCACTTTTAGGAACCTATAAAAGAAGCCGGGATCTTGGAGGGGCGCAATGGTATCAAAGAAACATGTCTACAGGTTTGTACAAAGTTCTTTATCCATTTTCTGGACCAGAAGAAATTGTAATCTTATCCAATGTGGATTTTTTATTAGTAATTTTTGAGCTCCTGGATGCAAACCAATAAGGATTTTTAGAATCCCCCACCCCCTCAGCCCGGAAATAAGTAAAATAAAATAAAAAGCATAATCTCTCTGGACTTCCATTAATCTATGGCAGCTATATCATCCAGGATAAGAATTTAGATCTGCATCAGTTCTTGTACAATAATGTAAGCAGCAGTTGTACTCACCCTGCTGCATGCTGTTAGGTATCTTGAAAAAAGAACAATATTAGCTTATTTTATGATGGTAACTGAGGGGGCTGTTGTTTTCCTTGCAGCATGCGGCTAGGTATCTTGCTAATCAGGAATGGGTTAAGAATGACTCTCTCAAGATTGTCGAGAATACTGCTGTAACGTCTCTGTTTCAGTTTCTTTCATTTGCTACTTTTTTGGGATCCCTCCTTTCTAATCTTGTAATCCCTTTCTCTTGAGCTTTCATCTTGTTATGCCTTTTCCTTTTTTAGATTCCAATTATCATGCTCGTGGTGGAAGTTCCTCAGGACCTCATTGCATCTTCTGCATCTAATGGCCAAGCATCAAAAGAAGAATCAGTTCAAAAAACTAGTAAAGAAAACAACTCTTTCCAGGCTGATCCCACTGGATTAGCAACCGGTGCTTCAAATAAGTGCTGTCATATGAAGTATGAAATGGAGAAGGATGTAAAATCAGTTCGTCTTGACATTAGTTTCAAGTCCCCATCACATACTGGACTGCAGACTACAGAACTGGTACACTTAGGTTTTACCATTCTTTTTTTCTCTTCTCCATTCTTTTTCTTCCTAGTAGGTTTTGCAGAATGAAGTTGTAAAAGAGGTTAGGAAAAATAAAGAATTTTTCCACATTTCCCCAGTAGGAGGGTTGGTAGGGGGGAGGGCAGAAGACGGGTTTCTAGGTTCATCTGGTAATCTGGATGATGCTGGGAAGAGGTTTGCTTAAGCTTATTAACCATTTAGTGAGTACTTGCATGGGTATTTGAGGTATGCCCCAAAAGATCCATGCAGAAACTATTAAAACACATCTTAAGATGTTTGCATCTATTTATGATGTATTGCTGAGACCTATTTCTCAAAGAGAAAAATATATATGAAATTCCCCCCACCAAGCCCCCAAAAAAAAGGCATAAATTAAAATGCAATTCAACTGACACGGGTACCTCCTCCAGCCCATTTGATATGGTAGGATTTCACTCAGCATGTGATATTAGCACAAGTTGAAATTAGAATTAAATGAAAAGTTGGGGAAATCTGGTTTTATAATAGGAGTAGCTTTACGGAAGGTCTGTGTGTTTTATGGTTTGTGTCCAAACCACTACTAAGACCTTTTGACTTTCTTTGGTTTGCTGTTTCCCGTGCTGATATATTTGACTGTTTATTTAGGTCAAAGAACTTACAGAACAGTTTCCTGCTGCTAAACCGCTTGCATTGGTGCTAAAGAAATTCTTGGCAGATCGTAGCCTGGACCAATCATATTCGGGTGGTTTAAGCTCATATTGTTTAGTAAGTGCCTACCTATTAGATCTGCATTGCAGATGAACTTTTTGACTTCAAATGGATGAAATTTTTTTGGTTAGTTAACATGAAATTTTGCAGAGGAACTTTTTGACTTCAAATGGATGAAATTTTTAGTTCTCTTTGGTTTTTCTTTTCAATTTGATTCTTGATAAATAGGTAATATTGGGCTTGGCATCAGAACATGAGGTAGATGAGATGGCCATTGCTCATCGCTTTCAAGTTTGTGGGAGCATTTAACCCTGAAATTCCTACCATTCGAACAATTTCCGGTCTTTGGGTGCACCTTTTTTGCAGTGATCAAGCCCATTAAAAATTCTTTTCAATCAAAATTCATGGTCCCCTCTTAATTTCCTGTGTTAGTATCCCTTTCCTGAAACATTTATGTGTCTGGATGGATAGAGCTTAAACACAATGTGTGCGCTCTCCCTACCTGCTCAATGTACCTTAAACACAATAAACTTATGATTGAGTGTATAGAACTCTGTTGTCAAATCAGATGATATCTAGTTTTATCCTGATCATCTTATCTCTTATCGTGCGGTAAAATGGAAACCAACTGTTGATGCCTGTAAGGACATTGATTTTCTTTCTTGATCTCATAATTTCTAATGTGAATACAACTATGAGCTCTTTTTTACAATCATTTTTTAGTTTATGGAGAATTGGAGATCCTTGTTTATAAATTCTTCATACCTCTGTAAGTTGTGGTTGCTGATTTTTTTTTGTCCCTGTTGTGCAGGTACTGCTGATCATGCGTTTTCTGCAGCATGAACATCATCTTGGCCGGTCTATTAACCAGGTATGGATGTGGACTATAATGAGTTCACACTTTTGTCTTTCTTCGACCATATATGAAATGTTACATTCAGATGTCTTAAAAAATTATTCTTGCTACTGTTATCCCTGTTAAATTTACCAAAATTATACTTTTAGCTTCACTTCTCTTGTTCTTACCCTACCATGTAACTAGGGCATATTCCATGTTGATACCGTTTTGAGTTAATATGCATGGTAGCATATATCATTTTTAGTGTTTTTGAACTTGGAATAAGTCATTGCACTTTTTTCGCAACTTATGAATATGAAGAGTTAACAGAAATGTAAATGTTTGATAGAGTCAGAGAGAAAATGATGAAACTGTATTGCTTATAAATTTGGAGGATGCATAACATATTTGGGATAATTTAATTGAAATATTAGATCATTGTAACTAAATAACTGTTAGCTCGGATGAAAGTCACTTTTATCTAGTATGGGACTAAAGAAAGACACTGAGCTAACGGTTTTATGAACTTTGAACTGAAATTGTAGAGAAGTTTACTTCTGTTTTTTCCAAGAAATGCAAAAACTAACTGATTAGTTGTTTACCTTCGAAGGTGTCAATAGCATGGTTATATGCACATTCTAGCTTTTGATTTGTACATTTTAAATTCATGATAAGTTGGCATCACATTGATGTTGACTTGTTATAATCAATTTATTAATAGACAGGTTGAAAAGATTGAGACTCTATCAGTCATTTCAAGAATTCAAATTACCTTCATAGTCTAAAGAGATTTGATTTTGAAACCTTGTCATTCTACCTTTATATGTTAGATTTAAGTGGATGTAAAGAAAATACTAGTCGCTTAACTATCCGGCTTTTCTTACTGGGCCACATCGAGATAGTACCACTTTCCCTAACAAGGTTTTCACCTAATGTATAACTTCTTTGGCCCTACTTTGTACGAGGAAATGGTTGATGCTAGCCACATTTTTTACCTACAGATTTTTTCAGCTCTTGCATGATATTTCTGGCAAGTAAAAGTAACATTTTTGGGTGGGATAGATACAATAATGCTTTTGACTGGTACCACTTTTCATAAATTCTCAGTATGCTTTAATCTTGGAATTTCTATTGTGAATGTCATGTGTGCTTGCTGATATGCTAGGGAATGTTTTTCATGAACATTTATTTGGGTTTTATTCAACGTAAGAACATTGACTTTCAGTTTGATATGTTTGTTGTGTATATATGAACTTCCATTCGTTGGGTTTATTAGTCAGACTAACTCTTAACATGCTTACTGGATGATTTGTAGAATTATGGAAGTCTCCTCATGGATTTTCTTTACTTCTTTGGGTAAGTCAAATGCTTCCATGAAATTTTCCTTTTTCTGTTTTTGGCATTCACTCTTTTAGTTCTATTATCAATTGTAGACAAGTTAGTTGTCATACACTGACGTATCAGTATCATTTTCTTTTTTTCCTTGTAAGGGTGAAAGCCTTGGATTAGATACTGATGTAAAGCCTTTATTGATCTAGGAACGTATTTGATCCTCGCCAAATGCGTATCTCTGTACAGGGTAGTGGTGTATACATAAATAGGGAACAGGGGTACAGGTAATTGTATACCTTGTTAATTTCTTTACTGGGGTACTAGGTTTTCAATTTGTCCTATTGACTGTGATCAAATTTTTTAATTTGCAGCATTGATCCAATTTATATTGATGATCCTCTATATCCAGCAAATAATGTTGGGAGAAATTGCTTCCGGATCCATCAGTGTATCAAGGTTAGCTAGTTTTTAGTTTCAGCGTCTTCCTTTTTTTTTGGTGTCCCTGAGAATTTGGTAATAAATCACATTTTTATGTTACTCAGTAATTGTCATATTGGGTCTTGAATTTAATGGGTGGTGGAGACTTCCAGTTAGCACTATATGATGTAAAAATAGGCGTGCAATTGATTTAGTTTGAATCAATTTGGGTTCTGTGGGGTGTTTTAGCAAGATGTTTCATCTTCGATTTTGTTGTAGCCAAGGAACTTTCCCTGGAGATTGGTACCAATTATGATAGGATTAGGATTGTGTGTGTGTGTGTGTCTGCTCTTGATTGTTGGACTGCTATATGGTGAGTGCAGGTCACAATTGATTTAAAGACCTAATTAAGGTAGTTACATGGTGCAGGCTTTTGCTGATGCTTATTCTACTCTGGAAAATGAGCTTACTTGCCTTCCCAATAGCGATGAATTGAATACAAAGCTGGCGTGTAAGCTGCTCCCAAAAATTATTCCAAGTATTGGTCTTTCTGGTGGATCCTAATTATCTGAAAAGATTATCCTACTCAATGGTATGTTGAGAAACTTAGAGTTTCTCCAAGTTCAATTGAATCAAGAGGATAATAGTCTATATAGTTTTAGAGAGGTTTAGTTCTTTCTCTTCTGTGTGTTCTACTGTCCTCCTTTTACAGATCATCAAACACTTATGGCGAAGTTTGAATTGCTGGTTTGGGGTCATATGGTGAAGCTGTCATGCCATTGTTACCAATAGCTACACAACTTTCTGGCAAGCTTGGTCTTACTTCAAAATTAAACAATCGCATGGCCAATACAGGTATTTTGGACATTCTTTTTGTGTTTCACAAGCAACGGCCGTAGGCAAGACATATCTATAGTGCAAGTGGTTATAGAGTTATCAATTTGAAGCTTGTCACCTATTGCAGAATGGCTCAAACTAGTTGAAAGAAAATATTTAACAATCAGAAACCTAACTTATCAAGTGTTATAGCTTACAACTTCATTCACCACTTCATTATTGTTGATTTCTGTTCACTATATTAGTAAGACGTGTTGTTCTAATCTGTATATTGAGATAAAGTTACAGTGTGTTTGAAGCATGCAATTGGGTTTACATGGTTGGTAATTGGATTGAAAACAGCTTCTTGGACTAGCCATTTGTGGTTTCTTATGTATGGAATCGTGAAGAAATTTTTATTTTCTATTCTGGCAGAGCTATGCAGCAGAAACTCGGAGGCTGGAGATGTCCAGTAAAAGTGCAGTAAATGTCCAGTAAAAGTGCAGTTACTGGAAGGCCTTTAAATGTGCCTTATTCCTCGTACTGCTGATCATGGTCTGAGCTTGTCCATCTTTTCTCGTTATGGCTGGCTTCCACTCTCAGTACTGGGAGAAGTGATCTGGTAATGTTGCGTGTCCTAGTTGATACTCTTTAATTAAGATAATGGTGATTGACTAGTAGTGAAACACATCAGCAACATAAAATTTAAGGAAGTAGCAGGAAACAACCTATTATTATGTTTTGAGTCGACTTTTAGAAACTAATGACACGCATTGAGGTATACATGATTTGTTTCTAGTATTGAAGGCTCTATATTGGATATGATTAGTCAACACCCTTGTAAGACGGAACTATCTCATCAACAGGTGCAATGACAGTCCAGTGCAGCATTATAGAGAAAGATTCCAGTTTTTAATTGACCTACTGAAAAAATGAATGAAAATTTATTTATACCCAGACAAAGTGAGTGCTACATAGGACACATTGTGTTTAGATCTCATACAAGTGCCAACATGATCAGCCCCGAGGGAACATCTAGATCTAATTTGAACATATAATCTTTTCCCCCTTTTTCAAAGGAAAATCATCTTGAGATAATGGGGTGCACAGGCAGAAGCCAAGGAAAATTGCTCTGATTTGCCTTCTTGTCAGAATAGAATTTATCCTGCACCATGGGGTTCTGCCATGTGCTACATTAGTTTTTTAAACATCACACTGAAATCTTTGGCGCAGGAGACATCTAAATTTTGCATATAGGCTTTGTTGCATTGCATATAATGGTACTGGTGTTTCTACCATGACAATTTCTTCATTCTGCAGAATGAGAACTAAAAATCTAAGAACAAAAGGAGTTCCTGACTAATAATTTGGAATTTCAATAGTTTGAGGGAGAGGATATATATATATATATATATATATATGTATGTATATATGCATAATTTGGATCTAAGTATGCAATAACTTTAACAAATTGAGTAAAAGGCATTATGTGCATATCTGTCAAAGATACTAGATTAGTCTCTCACATCAATTGTGAAGATTTTCTTTTTAGTTCCTATTGTGTTTGTATGTATATATACTCCTGACTTTTTGAGCTATCTGCAGAAATTTTGACTATTTAATGAACAGATTAGCAGCAATATCCTACAATACTGCACTTCCAGATCAACTCTGAATGTCTGTATGAAACCACTATGTTGCCATGTATTGTACTCGCACTTCTTCTGGTTCAAGGTATTTATTGTGCCATAACTATTACCCCAATGAGCTAGACATGGCCACTGATATTTTACTGGTTTGCTGTTCTTCTGCCAATTTTTCCCAAATTTTTTAGTAATTCAGACTTCTATAGTAAAATTTACTACATCATGTAACTTGTAAGAATTTTCGTGCAATGATTTTATTGTTGGTAAGCATAATAACCTTTGCCATCTCTTGATTGTCTTGTTCCATAGTTCCCAATACTCAGAAACTATCTTCTCACACTTGCTAACCCTGAAGTTGTTGTACGTCCTGTTTGTCACCCTTACTAATTTCTATTCGATGTCCAAGTTTACAAGTTTTTCCAATGAAGAAGCCACCATTTATTATTCTGTATTCAAGAAGCATATTCCATTCCTTTTTAAGAAGAAAAAGTAGGATATTTTATCTGAATTTGTGTTTCAGTCAATCTCGTCTGTTTTTCTGCAGTCAAAACTGTGTCTCAAGTTTTTGCTGTCTATCAGATGCCATTACTAGAGGAAATCCAGATTGTGGCGTCCATCTTGGAGAAGGGCAGATTTCAAGTCTGGCAGATGAAGGATGTCAGTTCTGCATCTATGTTGGATGAAAGGATATCTGCAGTAATGCTTGTTCAGTTGATTTTCTGCTCCGATACAGTAACATGCATTTTATACCCTTTCCGTCCTTGGACCCAGAAATAACAATCGATTTGTACATTTTAGGCAGGGATAAGAAATTTGATCAACCAAATGTTTTATACAAGGAAAAGAAGTTGGACGCATTGATAATTGGAATCTTGATGTCTGAAATACGTTGTAATAAATAATTGATTGCTGACTCAGTGCTACAACGCAGTTTCAACCTGTTGCTCTTCCAGAAAATTGCTTTTAAGAACGCTTCCATAGCTTTCCTGTATTGGCATTAACAAGGAAAATGAAATCACAAAGCAACTTGACAAAATGAGGAACCAACTTAAAGTTCCACATGTTTTGACTGCTATCATAGTAGGGGGAAATGTACTCCTATTAGATTTGTCTGTATGTTTTGCAATTATTGGTATGCCTCCGCCACAGCCCTATCTATCATTAAACGATGCAAAAGACTGCAAACATTACAAATACAGAGGTTTGCGGAGAAGAAACCTACCCCGATCTGAGATAAAAAAGAATAAAAGAATTATGAACGCATGAAAACATAATGCAAATTTCTGAGTAGCAAAGATCCGCTTAAAACGACTCAACATTCCTGGCAGCACAACCTCTAAGTTTGTTTTGGAGGTCCAACTGCTTGGGCAAGACAAGTTCAACTCCTCCTCCTGACTCTGAAAAGTACTTTTCGAGCACCATCTGTGATTGAGGAAAATGGAGAAAATATTCACACTTGTATGCCAGATATCAAATCCACCAGAAAAACATTCATTCAAACGTGCAAAACAAAATGGTAATGTTGAATACAAAGCGCACCGCAGCTGCATAGGCATCAATCCTCCCCCGGCGACCAGACTTGCTGTGTCCCCTGCAAAATTTTGGTACATTTAGTCGGTCTACAGGTCCTATCTTCCAAATAAATGTCCCGTTTCAAGTTCATTAAATTCTAACTCATGCTTTCAAAGATAGTGGCAATATGTAGTATGGTATACGATAATCCACCCATGGACATCTGATTATCTTCTATTGATCTCACTAGCGATTTACACGTTTGAGAATCTTTTTGCTTTTTTTGGAATAAAGAGCATTTTGATAAATTCCCTTTCACTTATCTAACCTATCTCCCCGTCTTCGATGTGCCAGTGAATGTGTGTGCTCCCATAGTGGAAGCTCTGGAGGAAGATTTTTGTGGAATGGACAGCCTTACCCTCGTGCTTTAATATATGAAGAGAAAAGGCTCCCCATTTGCTCTTCAAAAAGATCTTAAGCAGCTGAACTGGACTAACCAAACTCTTATCCAAATCTGTACTAAGTTTTAGTAATCTGCCGAAGTACTTGAAGAAGCTGTGGAATGTGTCTTTGAGGGAAAGTTTAATCAGCATTCTACTATTTATTTCAGGTTTATGGATGCATGAGTAACCTTGACATTTTAGAAGCATAGCAGCTCAGCGCAGAATACGTTCCTTTTTTTTTCTTTACCACTCAATGGCAAAAGAAATTTTGATAATTCTGCATAAGAGCTGTTCAGGAATCTAATCAAATAAACAAGAGGAGAGGAAACGAATTACATGTCTATCATACGGTCAAGTGCCTCAGTTGAGGTCCCATATTCATCCTGCAAGTACACTCTCAAGCCCCTGCATTGAAATAGAGATCAATGTGATAGCAGAAAAACATTTAGAAGGTTAACAAGTCAAGCAAGTTCCCTTGCAACATAACTGATGAATAAGTTCAGAAATAGAAGGTTAATACAGATGAAGGTATTAGTCATACCTTGACATGAACAGATAAAAAGAAGTTCATTACAAAATCTATGAAATAGAATTTCGACTTATTCGTCCTGCAAAAGTCTTACCATAATGGCAACAAATTTGTTACATAATTTGTTGAAGACTAATATCATACAACCGCATCCTGAATTCCAATTTACCATTTTATCAAGCAGGGTTGCAACAACAAAACCATCATGAATGTCAAATTAGAAGTCTGAGAGCATGACATCCCAGACAACAAAACCTGTTTATTATCACTTTACCTCTCAGCAGCCCGGACGGCAAGTCTACCAGCAACACTACGGACTTTATTCGACTGTGGTGTTTCTCTCCCATCAATAGATATTGGAAGCCCTATTATGAACTCGTCAACCTCCTAAATTCCATATAAACCCTCAGGATTTAGATAAGATATTTTACTTAAAAACTCCAAAGCAAGAATGGAAATTGTGCTCAATAGCGGAAAAAGTCAAGGCTGAAAGCTATAAAAAGCTAACTGAGTTTGAACTCAAATGGAGCTTGAGTTGAGAAGGGCGTATGGCAACAAATCAAAACACTGCTAAACAATGATTTAGCGTACATGAAGTTTTCAAACTCGGCAAATAAGCAAAAAGCCTTGAACTATACATCAAGCTCCCTGAGCTGAGCTCGAGTTCAATAACCAAAAACATGATAATCAAGTAAAGCTCGAATACATTTTAAAGCTCGTTAAAAAATCAAATTAAACTTAAGTACTATATCCTCCGGCTTGAGCAATTCTTGTTTAAACACTCATAGCTCCAAAAAGATGGAAACCTTCATTGCGATTCCCTTTCAATAGCCACAAAACAACATGCCCGCCCAAAAACTCAACTTTGTACCTGGTTTTGAGCAATATCAAGTAGACGAAGCTCCAGCTTTTGGCCTCTTAATTCAAGAACCTACAACCTCTTATACATAAGCCCACAAAATGCAACCAAAACAATAACAGATGAAAGCCCAAAAAATTAAGTAAAAATGTTTTAAAGGCAAATTCATCATACATACAGTTAAGGGACGAATTACAAAGCCTTTGCTGATGGCAAGGCCCGTCCGCGAAAGACCCAGGTCTACCCCTAGGCTGAACCCACATCTGGATGAGGAATCTTGCTTCTTGCGAAGGGCATTAGGCCGAAACTCTTGTTCCAAAGATAAAGATACTGTTTTCACTGCTGCAGAAGACGAAGTTGAAGGAAAGCGCAGAGACTCGATAACGCGTCTGGGGTTCTCATTTTGGGCAAAAGAGTATCCAATTGGGGGTGGAAAAGGTAATCTGGTGATGGCGTTAGTCACTGCAGCCGCTGCATTCATGGACTATTACTGAAGAGGGGAGTCTCCGCCGAGCTAAAATGAGTAGTGGAGAAGAAGACGAATTTGCTTGAACTTTATGTGTTGAAATTGCATTCTTGCCCTCAAATTTTGAAAGTCGTTTTATTCTAGTCCCTCACAATCATCTGTTTCGTACTATTGGGAACATTAAAAAGAAAAAGTAGGATTAACGATTTTAACTATGTTTATATTTGGTTTGAATGCTTCACAAGTTTTAGATAATGTTTTCGATTCTTAGAAAAAGTCGAGTAGTTTGATCATTTTGAGTATAGATTTGTGTTTATATTTGGTTTGAATACTTATCAAGATCTCATTAGTGTGATACTAAATTACCACATAGTTTTATACCTGTAATGTGCCAATGAAGCCATAATTTACTCGTTACATTAATTTGAGCAAGTCGTAAAAAAGTGAACAAATTGGTGATTCCTAAAATTGAATGGCTAGGATGAAATAAAATTTCAAATGCTCTTTTGTGGGAAAAAAGCTGGTAACACCTACCCTAAAAAATGCTGGTAACGAAGATAAAAAAGAGAAGAAGAAGAACGAAGAAAACTGATGGGACTCAATCCTCTCCGGCAGCAAAAATTTTCGTGTTCTTGTTGAACAACGTGTTCCTTGGATCCGAGTTTGAGAATTCGCATTGAATATCACCTGTTGAGCAGTAATCTTTTGCGCGAGTTAACCCTTTTCCCTAGAAGCTACAATTAAGAAACACTTTAACCAGATAAAAGTGCAAATTATAAAACTATAATTCCATTATGTTTTCTGTTAGTAGTTAATATGATTTCCATAAGAAAATAGAAGATGTCGTGAAGCAGATTACAGCTTTCTTTTTCCCTCCATATCTTATGTAGTTGAATCTCACTGACAAACCCAAGTTATGGTTTCTGATACAACTACTTGGAAGATCTTTTTTTCATAATGCAGTAAGGATCATTATGGATGAAACATCTACAGAGGCACTCGCTGCTCTTGGGTGTTCCAAATCCTATGCCAGTTTTACAAATTCAACGCAGAGCACGACTCGTTTCTTTCTTTTGGTTTTTCGTTTGGAAGCCAGAATTTAATTGTGGCAAAAGACGAAGAGACGAGAGCACGATTTAGATAAGTCTGCATCTGGGGTGTTGATCATCACATAGATTTTTAAGCAGGAAGGAAACTGTAAGGTCCCCATGAAAGTGGTTCAACACGCTAGCTATCTTCTCATTCACCCAACTCTCATGTGCCCTTTAGCCAGACCTGCAAATGCGGGACTCCATCAATATTAGACATGAAGTGCATGTATCAGATGAACCATGTAATTAACCAGCCCATTGCTTGATTCAGGCCTTGAAAAACTATGCATCGAGAGAATTTGCAGTTCAATCAGGATAACTTGCATTGTGAAAGAAAGACCTAGGTCAAATGCGTCAAGAATACCGAAACCATCACGGCATGCACCACCTTAATACACAGCAATATGTCAATAATAATGAAAATTCTTTGCACACCAGGGTACCAGTGGGGTATTAATTGTTTTCAACTCTCAAGATTAGTACAAGGTTGATCTCTTTCAAGTTTAATGTTATGTACTTTTCAGGCAAAGGCCTAACCACAATGATAACTCTGCTGTTGCCACCGCGAATAAGATCGTCAGAGCAACAACAATTTTCTTCCCTCCCTCCATCTTATGTAATTTTCTAACCAACAATCTCAATCTATGGATTCTGATAGCACAACTTGGAAGTTCATTTGTACATGGAGAATTACTTAATGCAGTTAGGATCGATATCGACGAAACCATAGGTTGTTTTCATTGCTTTTCCATGTCAGATGCCAGTTTTACCAGTTCACTACAGAATTTTCTCGTTTCTTTCTTTTAGCTTTTCGTTTGGAAAAGACATACCACAATGCTCCCCAACACGGAACTCCCAATTCAATTTGTGGCAAATGATAAAGCGACAAGAATGCAAGATCTGGGCTAAAGATCATATAGATAAATATTTGATTGCAGCCTTCACGCAAAGGAAATAAGGTCCTCGACTGTGAAAGTGGTTGATCAACACGCTAGCTATCTTCGCATTCGTTCCCCCTAATTAGTTCTCATGTACCCTTGATTAGCCAGACTTGCAAATGTGGGACTCAATATTCAGTGTAAATTTGAAGGGGCATCATTCCCTGCGTTATCTTTCAATTGAGTGTGTATCAGATGAACCAACCACCATACCAACCAATTGCAAAGATTATGCATCAACACAAGTATAAGGACTTTAGGATACTTAGATTGCGAAAGAAAGACTTTGGTAGAATATGTCTTTGGCTTCTTTATATCCAGGTCTTGGAAATCCTTAGCCACCGGAGAGCGAAAATATGCCTCCCGCACCATATATTTCCAGATGGAACTGTTGGAAAATTTTTCAAGAACAATGAAAATTCTTTGCATCATGGGCGGAGCTATAGTCATTTTAAGCTCAAATTTTTAAAACCTATAACGTAACCTATAAAAAAATTGAATTAATATTATATACATTATCGGTATAAAGAATACTTACACTAGCAAATATAGATATATGATACATTGATGAATTTAAAATTTAAAATATAATGATGTTGCTTTCATCTAAATCTGCTTGTCACTGACGGTGTATAAAAATTAATCTCTAAAAAATTTACCCTTTTTTATTATGGTCATGCTCTTGCCCCTCTTGAATTTTCAAGATATTCCATCTAAACCTAAAATTGTCCCCCAAAAATGTTGAAAATTTCCTTACCATTTCTTCTATGGAAGTTTGAAATCAAACACGATGCTTTTTCTATTTTCTTTCTAATAAAGTTTTATTTACTTAAAATTAAATTTTACTTATATGTCCCAGTATATGAATTAGAAGTGAACCAAATATTCTATTCATACAACAATTTAACTGTTCATATATTATCTACACATATGTGTAATAATAAATTAAAATTACAAACTATAGACATTGAATAAATTGGTTCATTGCACCAAAAGCTCACAAACCACGTGTTTAACTTAAAATTATTGCACCCCGTGAACGAATGTCCTAACTTTGCCAATTTTGCACGCCTGTGGGTTTTGTTTTTTTTTCAACTCTCAAGATTCATCTCTTTCTTTCTTTAGGTTTGAAATTACGTACAATCTTCCTTCCACAGCCAAGTTCGTGTTAGGGCCCGGTACGAAGACCAAAATCTTAACCACAACGAACAGGTAAGATTTGGATCAACTTTTGTGGAAATCTAATACTAACTTACGTGCAAATCCTTCCGGTAGAATGCTAATGCAGCACAAACCGTAACGTCTCATAATGGAAGCCTGTTGGAAATTCTTTTTAAAAACCAGAAGATTTTCAAAGAAAAATTATCTGTAGCATATTTATCTATAGCACGTCTGACATCCCATCCCAACCCACTTTTTATAGAACGAGGTGATCACGAATCACCTCTCAGGATTAGGGATGTACGCGAGCCGAGCTACTTGCGAGTAGCTCGCGAGTAGCTCGGTCAACGACTCGGCTCGAACTCGGGTTGACCGAGTTCGAGCCGAGTTTCGAGTAACTCGAATGAAAATCGAGTCGAGTTTCGAGTCGAAATAGCCCAGCTCGAGTCGAATCGAGTAGCTCGACGAGCCGGAGTTATTTAAATAATATATTTATAATTTAAATAATATATATGTATTATAATTATAAAATGACCATTATGGGTATAAGTTATATGAAATTTACAATATATCCTTCTTTATAATAAAATCCTATAATGGCAAAAAAGTAATAACATAATTGTAAAAAGACCTAAAATGAAAAAAATTTTCGAGCCTCGAGTATCGAGTCAAGCCTCGAGCCTAAAGGAAATTTTTCGAGTCAAGTCTCGAGTATCGATTTTTTGGGCTCGCTCGAGCTCGACTATCGATTTTTTGGGCTCGCTCGAGCTCGAGTCGAGCTCGAGCTTTGGTGTATATGAGTCGAGTCGAGCTCGAGTATAGCAATACTCGAGCTCGACTCGGCTCGATTACACCCCTACTCAGGATCCCGCCTCGAAACGGAGAAGCCAACACAACGAAATTTATTTGAGTGTTTTGCCTTCCAAAAATAAATATTGGAAGCCTAGTTGTAACATCGAGGTTTATAAAATATTTCTACATGCAATAATCATATTTTCAGTAAACTGTGAACACAACGAATATAGTGTTTGGATTATAGTTTTCTATATAAAAATTTTTTTACGCTTTTCATGAATATATTTTTTAATTATTTTTTTATTTCACATATATCTTATCGTTACCGTACATTTTTCTATAAAAATTCTAAAAAATAGTAATTCAGATAGGGGTAACTATCAAGATTATTGTGGAGAAACCAGTAAAAGGCATTATGGGAGAGGCATGTCGTTTTAAACTTTGGATTAAGAAAAAAATGGGGTGACACTTATCCTATTTTATGGGACCAGGCCGTGGCGGAGAGTTTGGAGCTTGAAAGGGAAGAGAATATGCGAAAAAGATGCTGCCCAATAAAGCATATTCCTTGAAATGTGCGATGAATTCTGTTGTCATTTTCATGTTCTGAAATTACGAATTGGGAACACGCCTCTATCCAAAAAAAAAAAAAAAAAAACAGAGGAACAGGAAAAATCAAGAAGAAGAAGAAGCCATTATTTTTTGTTTCGACTTCAAGGGGCATATGCTTTGGTCTTCTTTACATTGTAACGTTTAGCTCCAACCACACAAAATATCTTGATTAGTTTGTTGGTGCGTTATATTATAATTCGTGGCTAGAAAACTTTTTTTTTTGTTTTGAAAAATACAAGTTTGGATGGGTTCGACTCCAATTATCACTACAGGTCAGAATATGTTCTCGGAACCATATGTCGCTCACAGGGTTTATACACATTACCTACAAATACAGTTCTTGCACCAGTAACGAGATTTAAATACACTGCTCTTTTGTAAATAAATGGTCCGTTCTTACTAACTGATCCAACTTGTACGTATGTTGCCGAGACTACAAAGTTGTATGCGCCTAGACACATAGCAATGCGATGGACTTTCAGCTCTCCCAGCACCCAAAAAAAAAATCAAAAACAAAAAAACTCTACATGTGATTCTTATTAAATCCACAATGTGCCAATGAAGTTGAGATTTCATTCATTACAAAATGTGCTAGAAATCACAGAAAAGTGAAGATCTTGGTGGTTCCAATCCAACATTTGTGGCAGGATTTGTCCACCCATATCCAAGCCAAGCATTGTGACAGCACATTTCAAATAAGTACTTTTCTTAGGAGAGAGGACAAGAAAAGAAAATGTCAAAGGAGTCGAAGATTTTGCACATTGATAAACGTCAAAAAGTCGTACGATGGTCACTGTTGC
Source organism: Coffea eugenioides (assembly GCF_003713205.1). Lineage (NCBI taxonomy): Eukaryota > Viridiplantae > Streptophyta > Magnoliopsida > Gentianales > Rubiaceae > Coffea > Coffea eugenioides. Next base: position 25,517,726 of record NC_040036.1, on the reverse strand, counting down.
TAAACTGGCTGAGCCCACACATACTGACTGATATACTAAAAAAATACAGCATGTACTGCTTGCTACCAGAAGTTCAAACATATATCGAGATATTCCTCCATTTGGTGCTTTCCCATTGAAACCTTCCCATTAATAGCTTTGATTTTCTCATGATAGGAGATTCCAAAGCAGATTCCCAGGAATCATCCGTTTCCAGAAGCCCAATTCCTCCTCTTTCTCTCCTAGCGTCACAGCTTACACTAGCCGGAACCTCAATGACAGACATCAAGATCCTGCCATCTGTTAGTGGTCAACTGCTACAATGCTTATACAACTTTTCATTTTCTCACATTCCATGTCACTTTAGTCCAATAGACCACCTAATTTCCTCAATAAATTACTCGTAAGAATGCCAAAAAGTCATTAAGTAGCCTTAGTCACAGGCATGACTATAGTAACCGAATATGCCGAGAATTCCCTTACATCGAAGGCCCCTTTCTATACCTTTCCTGACTGCCACTTCATCACGCCAAGCATATGCTCCCTAAATATTCTATCTCTTTTTTTACTACAAATATAACCGTCCAAAAATTTTCCCTTCTCATTCCTTCCCTTCGTCCATCGCAGACCCAACATATTTTCTTACCATTTTTTTCCTTCAGGTTTTTGGGCTCTTTTTCATACCTGATTCTCTCCTCGATCGAAGTTTGAAACGTGTTGAAAGTCAAAAAAAAAAAAAGGCAGGGTGGGGTGGTGGGATGAAGTTTGGCAAGAGATTAAAGCAACAAATTCAAGAAAGCTTGCCGGGCTGGCGAGACAAGTTCTTGTCCTACAAGGATTTAAAGCAGCTTCTAAATTTAATCTCATCAGCTCCGCCAGTGTTGAGTGGATCAGTCGAGTATGTTCGAGCAGAATCGGAGTTTGTAGTCCTGTTGAACAAGGAGATCGACAAACTCAATTCATTCTTCATGGAGAAAGAAGAGGACTTCATCATTCGGCATAAGGTAACCAACCAACCAACCCTTTTTTACTTTCACGAGTTTGGATTTGGAACAACTTTCTTTTCTTCCCTTTTTTTCAGTGGTAATGACTAATGTGTGATAATATATGGTAAAATGGGCCGCTGAAATTTTGGTATAGAACTCAGTCAGTAGTGGCTTTTCTTTCTTTCTTGGAGCTTCATTTGCTTGTTAGAGCAGAGTCTAGACCAGGACGTAAAAGTCACAAGCACTTGAGTCAGTCAACTGGAGTTTCGTTTCGTTCAAAATTGCAACAGGAACTCAGACATGTTGGGACCCACAACTTTTCTTTTCCTTTTCTTTTCTTTTCTTTTGTGGGTCCACTCGTTTACTTTGTCTGCATGGCAGCCCGCCCCCCCTTGGGTCTTAGTACTCACTACTCAGACTTTAGTCCATTTATATGAACTGATCACTCAAAGCCCGATTAAATATATAGCCCAAAAACGATTCTCCTAAAGTGTCCAGCCTAGTCATATAAGAGGCCAAAAGGCCCAAACAAATTACCACCAAAATGAGTAATTGCGTAGGATTTGTTGTTTAGTAATTTTTAAAGGCAAGATGTGGGATTGTGTTTATGCTGTTAGACAAAGGCTGTAGAATTTTTTGATGAAAAATGTTTGGAAGGAATAACAACTATATAAAATTTGAATTTGAACTCCAACTTTTACACATGTATTATAAATTCAACGGTGATATAAATCCAACGGTGATAGTGTATGCACTGACTGTCAGCATATATAAAATTTATTCAAAAATTAAAGAGACTTAATTGATAACTTGATGATATATATATATAGGCTCTTGTTTTGATAACTTGATGATCAGAATTTGCATCAACTACATATCAAATAATCATTCTCAGATGAAGATGTTTGTGGAATAGCCTGTATTGTATTAACAATTAAATACATGTCCATCCAAAATAAAAATGAAACTAAAAGGAAAAGCACTTGGTCTTCGTGAACTTGCCGACCATAGTACAATGGGCTGCCTTTATGTTATGTTCTGTGCACTGATTCGATAATATAGCAAGGTTGAGGTCATCATACTTCTTCTAAGTAGATATTCTGGAATTCTGGATGTAGGAATTGCAACAGAGGATCCAAAGGATGATAGCTAAATCCGGGAGCGAGGCGTCGGAGATAGATTACAAAGCGGAGATGCGAAAGATCAGAAAAGACATTGTTGATTTCCACGGCGAAATGGTGCTCCTTATCAACTACAGCAACGTCAATTATACAGGTAAATGCATAAGCTTCAGTTTTCCCATAAATATGCAAAATTTTTCCAAATGGGGTTTCAGTTTTTTGTGTGAATGAACTTCCCTTTGCTACAGAATACAAAATCTATGTGCTTAGCCACAAAATTTTTTTTTGTCCCTCGAATATGTAGGATTGGCTAAGATATTGAAGAAGTATGACAAAAGAACAGGCGGATTATTGCGCTTGCCCTTCATCCAAAAGGTGCTGCAACAGCCATTCTTCACCACGGATCTCATATCAAAGCTCATTAAAGAGTGTGAAATCACAATAGATTCATTGTTCCCAGCTCCTGCAGAAAAGAAAGCTAGAGGTGAAATAGAGGCAATAACTGTTGCTGGTGAAGGAATTTTTCGGAATACGGTGGCTGCTCTTCTGACCATGCAAGAGATCAGAAGAGGCAGCTCCACTTACAGTCATTTTTCTTTGCCACCTCTCAACTTGCCAGACACTGATGTTGTCAAATCTCTGCAACTCAGTTCACCCATACCCATTCCTTAGAACCATGTATTATTATTACGCATTATACCACATGATATATGCTCTTGACACTTGGTTTGATTAGATGATAGATCAAGAATGAGGCATTCCCAGTTTTTTTTTGTCAATCGGTTTTTTGGCCTGAAACATTTGAGATTGAGCTACTACTTATAGCCAGAAAGTGAAGGCCCTGTTTTTGGTGGATTAGCTCGCTCGAACTTTTCAGGGGTTTTTTTATGCCCAAAAAAAAAAAAAAACTGTGGTGCTGTTTAGATGCAATACGAAAGAAGTCATTACGCAATTTAGCTGGTTAAATTGTGATCATATTTTACAAATTACATGAGGCTTGGACTGGAGGAATGCATTTGGCTAAGGAAGGAAAGAAATATTGCAACATACACTTATTTAATGTATACTAAAGAAAGTGCAGATAAGAGTACATTTTCAACAAGAAATTGAAAATTGAATGCAAAGATTTACTTATCAATACTAGTGTTGCACCAGAGTGAAGGCCCAAAGGTCAGGTCATGAAAATTGCGTAATTCTCTTTTCAGAGCTGGATTTCTGCCCCACTGGGACATGAATCGAGACCGGGATATGCATTTGCCCTCAAATAAGCAATAAGCCCACTCAAAATCTTTCTCCACACATGAAATCTCCTTGGTCAACTGCCAAAATCAGCTGCTGCTAATTGCACAAACTTTGGCCCTTTATCCACTGAGACAGAGAACTCTGCAGACTTCAAATCATCTTAAGCTAGAGGTGTAATACTACTGTATATGTGTTGAAAGCTTAATCTCAACTGTATATGGAACCTATGGATAATAACTCAGAGCTGATTATTCTTTTGCTACCTTAAACGTGTTTCCATTAAGTATTCTGTCAACAACAGCCGTACTTCTGCTGGTTAACTTGCGTCGTTCTCATCTCGTGAGTCATCATAATTCAGAATCTACGACTAATTCGAGCCCAAATTATTAGCATGGGAAAACGACTGATATTTGTCGCTCTTCCAATCTTTTGCGTTTATAGATTGAAATCTCACCCTTCCATGCAAGAACAGTTTCTCCAGCGTTGGCTGAAAATATATAGTTAAGGCGCTTGCGAGTTGCAAAACTAATTTTTGTATGGAGTTGGAGATGATTCAATTTTGGCTCTGCAATTTTGCTTGTGAAATCCTTGTTCCATTACTTCATGGGTTATATTATATAATAACTGATAACGGAATAAAACTTTTCTACAGACAACAATTGAATGCATTGATAAGATCAAATGCAATGGCTGTTGCAGTTATTGGATGCAAAACCATCTATTCTAGACAAATGATGGTGGGGAATCCGGGGGACATTTTGTCAAGCAGTCCTGGTAACAGACGGGATCAACATCCCCAGAACGGGTTCGGCAGTAGAAGGTACAGGCTTTGTCGCAATAGTCTCGGCACTCGTCGTCATGGCAGTCCTCCAGACCGATCGGTCCTTTGTGAGTTGTCGTTGAGTCTGCAATCGCCACTGTCAATAGCATCGCCAGGACAAGAAGAAGTGTATTCTTTACCCCCATTTTCTGCAGCTCTCTTCTATGCATACAATATACTAACTAGTAGTATTAGTTTTGATAAAATAAGTTGGAAGCAGGAAGTGTTATATAGTACTTGGAATATATACAAGCAATTAATGTCCAATAAATAGATTTTCATCCATATATATGCATCTGCATAGATGCAAAAGATTATTTTCCATATAAAGCTTTGACCACGTGCTCTGAATGCTTTTTCCATTTGATTTTTTTCTTTTTTTTTTGAGATAACTTGCTCTTTATCTTCTTTTTTTTCCGATTCGATAAATTCTATTATACGTCTACTTATCTTTTGCCAACTGGACAACGTTAAGATTATTTTCCATATAAAGCTGGTTTTTTGGGATAAATCATGCTTGCTTTTTATCCTTTTAACAACTACTACGGACTAATAGAAAGAGGATCTTAATCAATTTGCCAAAGCTCTTTGGAATATCCAGATTCTCAGTCAAGTAGGGGACCACTTGACTGATCGATCATAAGAGCACTTTAGATATCTACCTACACCACAGATGAGTAATTCTTACACAATAATTACATCATCAAACCAAGGCCACCAAAACGGGATGGTAATACTTACAAGGAAGATATTCATAGCTACTATAAAATAAAATAAAAAGTGGTATCTGCTTCAAAACACCATATGTGTAGGAAAGATATTCGTTCAATTCTAGATAAATTTATCATCATCAAAACATGTACTAATTTGGATTGCTGAGTTTTTTAAAAACTAGTTTTTCAAATACAATTAAAATTTTTAAAAAATACTCTAAAATATACTTTAAAAAGTAGTCTAATTTTTTTTTTATGTTTAAAAAATATCCCAAAATATATTTTAAAAACTCTTTTACTCTTAAATATCCCAAAATATACTGTAAAAACTCTGCTACAGTTGTAGACACCAAAATTTCATTTATTTTATTCAACTTTAGCTTTACTCCTGTTTTATTTTATTTATTTTTATTTTAATTGATTAAATGATAGTTAATGTTCATTTTGTTTATTTTTATAAATTAGGTTTATCATTTTCATTTTTAAGGTATTTTTGCACTAAATTTCTAAAAAAGGAAAAATTCTCACAAAAAATTCAAAATTTGTCTTTAAACCTTTTAGATTCATTTTTTTTAAGATAAATAAAAATCGTGCAATGCATTTACAATTAGGAGTTAACATTTTTTGTTGTTTACCTAAATTGATTTTGAAAAAATATATAATAAATAAATAAAAATAAGAAGACAAGTGTATTAGGGGATCTTTAGACCAGTGTATTAGGGAGATATTAAGCAAGTGAAGTGCATGCAAATAGGACAAGTATCCTCATTCTTGGTTGACAACACATGCAAGGGGGGGTTAGGTAGCTAGACACTTGGAAGTCTAGGATAATTTGGAAATTTTGGAACAAAAAAAAAAAAGAAAAAAGGGCAAAAAGAGAGCTCGGGTGGTGATGAAAATGGAAAAAAAAAAAAAAAAAGAAACTAGAGGAAGCTATGGGCTGAGGGTTTTAGAGACAAAAAAAAAAAACCAAGAGAGAGAGAGAGAACTACGGGTGACGGCTGATGAACAAAAAGAGAGGGAGAGATTGAGAGGGGATCGGCTGGAAAACAGAAAGGAAAGGAGAGGGGGGCTGAGGAAAAAGGAAAGCTATGGGCTGAGGAAGAAAGAAAGGAGTTTGGCGGCTGAGAAGGAAGAGCTTCAGGTAGCGGGCAGAAAACTAGAGAAAAGAGCTACGGGCAAAGCAAGAAAGGAAAAGGGGAGGATCTGAGAACGAAAAAAGAAAAGGGGAGAATCTAAGAGAGGATCAAGGGAGAGAGAGGGGCGGCAGCTGAGCAAGGAGAAGGAAAAAGAGGGTTTTGAGGGTTGGCGAAGCAAGAAGAGAACCTGGAAAAAAGCGGGGGGAATTCATAATTGCCTCTACCATCTCCGTTCCTGTCAACATGTTATCAGTTGCTCCAAAGCCTCCATAAGAATGAGCGTATGCTTGCATGCTTTAAGCTCCCTTGAGATTTAGAGTTTTAGTACAAGTCGCTCCCACACGCCCTTTTCAGCAATTTTGCTGAGCATGCAGTGAAAGAAGGTATTCGTAACAATCCTAGTGAAAAAAGAATTGCTAGTTGCACGCGGTGTAAAAATGAAAGGCTGTACAAGACGTAGTTCATATGTTAAATTTTCATAAATAAAAAGTTAATTACAGAAAGTATATAAATGCAAAGAAGAGAAATAATTATCAGTGTATGCATTTACATGATATGTTATATATGATTTTGGTGTATTAATAAGTGCTCAATAGGTACTACTAAAAAAACTTAAAAAAAAAAAAAGAGATACAGTATTGTTTCCAAAATTTGATGAGTGACTTAACGGCATAAATTTATGCATACGTTGATTTTAGCGTTTTGTTAAAGACAATGCATTCAGAAGTAGTGAAGTGAAATTCCATAGCCTTCCTTGACGGGAAACATTACATATTTACCTACACTTGGACGATGGAATTAAATTAACCACACGTGGACTAATGGAACCAGGGAATGAAATTAAAGGACTAATTGTGTTCATCAACTGAAATAGAAAATAATATAATTAAGTAGAGAGAAAGTACAAGAGTTGCTCATTCGAAGAAATAACCAGGGTTAATTCCACTTTGTCCCCCCAAACTTTGGACGATTACCCACTTCAGTCCCTAAACTTCAAAATGGGACACTTAAGTCCCTAAACTTATAAATACCTCCCACTTAAGTCCCTAAACTTATAAAATGTGACATTTAAATCCCTAAACCCTTATAAAATGGGACACTTCGACCACTAACGGCATTCAGGATTTGTTAACAATTTTCCTTAAGTGGGAGGTATTTATAAGTTTAGGGACTTAAATGTCCCATTTTGAAGTTTAGGGACTGAAGTGGGTAATCGTCCAAAGTTTGGGGGGACAAAGTGGTATTAACCCAAATAACCATGAAGATCTCCTAGTGATTAGAAACAACCACCAATGTTCTGATTAGCGAATAGCTATTAGTGGCCAAGGCATATCTAGACTGATGATAGCTGACTAAATCACGACAGATTTATAAAATGCCTTGATTTCATTTAGACCCACAGAGTATGTGTGCTGGTAATCTCTCAAGTTTAGATGTCCAAACAACTTATACAGAACTCTCAAAAAATATAAAACGACAAATGCCAACACAAATTGGTTCAGTTGACAAAAACGAGTTACAAACTCACAAAAGATTGTGTGCTCAAATTCCGCTGCTCATGTGAAAGCTATGTTGGTGGGTGATTTGTAAGTACCTCTATAAATGATCTATGGTTCCGAAGGTCTACCCTGACTCGTAATAGTGATCGGAGTCTAATCTATCAAAAATTTTAATTACCAAAAAAAAATGAAAGGCAAAATTAGTTTTACAACTTAATATATGAAGCACAAGATAGGAGAAACAAATTCTTGAAAAGGTATACGTTAAGGCAGTGAGGTAGCAGAGGAAGAAGTATGTAACGTTTAGATAGGAGTTAGTACATGAGTAACAAACTGCCCTGTGAGCGTAGTAGTACCCCTACGGCCGCGCCTTGTAAATAGGAGTATCCTTTTCTCCATTCTCAATCCTGATGATGTCAAACGTCTGACGTAAATTGTCTGACAACAGCACAATGATGTACCGGCACGAGCTCAGCATGCTTAGCCTGAAATTTTTGGGACAAAGTTTCGTGTTTAATTGAGTCGGCAGAATTTGGACTTAAATGTAAAGTTCGAATTAACTGTTCTAGGAGACGAAATTGGCCCTCTGACTATTTAGTTGTAATTTTGACTACTTTATTTCTTGAATTCTAGTATCTCAACCCTTGAATTAGTTTTAAACTTTTTCACAACTAAACATGGAGGAAATACCTCATAGCAATAAATGATCAATTGTTTAATAATTATTGAAAAAAGTACTAAATTTTTGTGTTTTCGAATCATCTATTACTTTTGGACTTATTCATTATTCTTTAAACCAAATTTTACAACTTTAAACAATTTTGTGAGTTTTTTTTTGTAAAAAAAAATAAGATATTGCAGTCACTAATGTAGATGTCTCCATAAACAAGTAACGCAAAATGATCATTAAACTATGTATTGAGGGTAATTTTAACATTTAAATTGTTATAAAGTCTAGATTATGGGTGTTTATGTCATTTTTAACAATAATGAAAAAGGATGGATCACCTGTTAGTAGCTAGAGTTAAGACTCCACGAGTTAGAGATTTTAAGTTCTAATCTCTCTTTTAATCCCATCCCTTTCCTGCTAAAAAAATTAAAAACAAAATGGGCAGAGTGCGTAAACTTCTTTTTAGAGTGCTGAGAATAATAATGCATATAATCTATTAGTGTATATATATATATTATAAAGTAACAAATTAATAATTTACATACAATTATAGAACAATACTTAAATATTAAACATATATTAGATATAAGTTTAGTTGAGTTTGAACCGAGTCTGATATAAGTCCAAAGCCTCACATGTGTATATATATTTCTGAGTTGAATATGAAACTTATAGTATAAGCTTGACCGAAACCTAAAAGCTCTAATTCTTTTTGTGAACCGAACTTGGGTTTATCGAAACCCGACTCACAAAGCTATATTGTGTTAGGACAGAAGGTTTTAGAAATAATAGTAAAAAATAGTTAGAATTAATGACTGAAATAAACATTAGTGATACGGCACCGATTTGAGGTATGCTGAGTTAGTTAGGTTAGTTAGTCAATAATAATAAGTAAGGCCCACACTTGTAAGTTTGCTCAGACGGTTATGAACAAGAAATCTCACTTTCTCTCTCCTTTCCTCTCTCTCTCTCTCTACATTTTTTCATCATTCCTTCTGATTCAATTCTGCAATTCATCATCTCAATATTCTAAATTCCTAACAGATTGGTATCAGAGGAAGCAAATCCTTAGACTGATCCTTACGAAATCATGGCAGAAGGCACTAGATTTAAGACACTGGAAGAACAAGTAAGGAGGCAGGAGACTAAGCAACTAAAAATAATGGAGAATCTTCAATCTTCGCAGTTATCGCTTCAACAACTCAAAGAGGAAATCCGGGTGGAACTAGAAGAAAGTAATAAACGCATGGAGAGCTTGGTGGCTGGAATGTAACAGAAATTTGGTGCATTTCTGGAACACAAATTTAGTTCACTGATGCTGAATGTGACAGGCGGGAAAGAGAAGTTGCTCGAAGAGGAAATCAGGGGAAGAGCAGACCAAACACCGCCATTGTCACCAACTCCTCCTCTTCAATCCAGACTATATCCAGAAACAGAACTTCCAAGAGCTCCCAGGAGAGAAGGTAAAATCCAAATTCCAAATCCTCCAAAAATTGATTTACAACTGTTTTCAGGGGAAAATCTGAGAGATTGGCTGAGAAAATGCAACAAATATTTTATCAAATACCAAATTCAGGATGATCAAAAGGTAACAATAGTAGAGATGTATCTTGACGGAAGGGCTGATGAAACCAAGACTAACCTGGGAGGAATTTAGGGAGATACTGTGTAAAAGATTCAATGATAATGGCTACAGAGGTGTGGTTGAGAAATTTAACGTGTTACAACAGAAAGGGAGTGTTGAAGAATACAGGGAGAGGTTTGAAGAATTGAAGTCATTAATGATGATCAAGAACAAGAATCTTGATGAGAGTTATTTTATTTCAAGTTTTATCAGTAGTTTAAAAGAAAAAATTAAGCCTATGGTATGAATGCTGAGACCAACTACACTGTCTGAAGCTTTTGAAGTTTTTCAGTGGCACGAACACAACATTAAAGTCCAATCTAGATGAGTTAAAGAAGGCCACAGAGTATTGCAGAGAGTAAGTTTGGGATCACCAAGAACACTGCTTCAATGGCAGTCAACACTAACACGTGTAAAATTCCTTCAATTGGGAATTTTAGGAGCATTAAATTCAAAAATTTGCAAGCTGATCATCAAGATTCAAAAAGGATTTCACCTCAAGAGATTCAATACAGAAGGAATCATGGCTTTGTTTTAAGTGTGGGAAGAAATATGGACTTGGACATCAATGTAAGTTAGGTCATCTAAATTTTCTGATCTATGAGGAAGAAGATGACTCAATGTTTGAGGATGCAGTGGGGGAACAAGATGACCAAACAGGAAACCCTGGCCAGGTTATGGAAATGTCCCTTCATGCCTTATTTGAGGCTTTAAAAGGGAAGACTATTACCATAACAGAAAAAATGGATGGGGAAGAGGTGTTAATTCTAGTAGATACTGGCAGTTCAGACAGCTATATCAACAATGAATTGGTCATTGGCATGGATATTAAATATCCATTGGTCTCAAACCCATTCTCTGTGATCATGGGAAATGGAGCCTGTGTTACCAGCAATGCAGTTTGTCCGGGTGTAATGTGGGAAGTCAATCAACACAAATTCAGGTTTGATCTTAAGGTAATGGAGTTGGGAGGTTGGGACATCATATTGAGAGTGGATTGGATGGTACATTTCAGCCCAAGTACGTTTGATTTTCATCAGTTGAGAATCTTCTTGTTCAACCAAGGACAGACAGTACATCTACAGGGACAAGCTGAAAATTGTGACTTAGATTTGATCAGAGGGAAAGATTTGAAGTATTTCATTGAATATAAAAGACATGTGTGTGCAGCTATGTTTGAGTCAATGTTTGAGAATGCAGTGGGGGAACAAGATGACCAAACAGGAAACCCTGGCCAGGTTATGGGAATGTCCCTTCATGCCTTATTTGAGGCTTTAAAAGGGAAGACTATTACCATAACAGGGAAAATAGATGGGGAAGAGGTGTTAATTCTAGTAGATACTGGCAGTTAGATAGCTATATCAATAGTGAATTGGTCAATGGCATGGATATTAAATATCAGATGGTCTCAAACTCTTTCTCTATGATCATAAGAAATGGAGCCTGTGTTACCAGCAATGCAGTTTGTCCGGATGTAATATGGGAAGTCAATCAACACAAATTCAAGTTTGATCTTAAGGTAATGGAGTTGGGACACCATATTGGGAGTTGATTGGATGGTGCACTTCAGCCCAAGTACGTTTGATTTCCATCAGTTGAGAATCTCCTTGTTCAACCACGGACAGACAGTACATCTACAGGGACAAGCTGAAAATTGTGACTTAGATTTGATTAAAGGAAAAGATTTGAGATATTTCATTGAATACAAAAGATATGTGTGTGCAGCTATAGAATTAAAAGAAAGTAAAGGTGGAACTGAGAGTGTGATACCCAAAGAAGTAGAAGGCATTCTCAGTGAGTATGCTGATGTATTCAAAGCACCAGATTCCTTACCCCCTAACAGAAGCATTGACCATGAGATTACTCTCAAACCAGGTCAAGCTCAAACCATATCGTTATCCCCACTCTCAAAAAGGGGAAATATAGAGACAAGTTACAGAGATGTGAAAAAAGGAATAGTCATACACATTACCAATCCCTTTGCATCTCCAGTCCTGTTGGTGAAAAAGAAATAAGGGTCCTGAAGATTCTGTGTAGATTATAGGAAACTGAATGAGATTATTGTTAAAGACAAATACCCAATACCAAATGTAGAGGAGCTACTGGATGAGTTAGCAGGAGCTGTATTCAAATCAAAATTAAACCTAACAGCAAGATATCACCAGATTCGAGTACCCACAAAACAGCCTTTCAGACTTACTGTGGCCACTATGAGTTCCTAGTCATGCCATTTGGCCATACTAATGCACCAGCCACTTTTCAATCCTTGATGAACAAGGTATTTCAACCATATTTAAGGAAATTTGTCCTGATTTTTTTTATGACATACTAGTTTACAGTCCCACATTGGAGTCACATGTCTAGCATTTGAAAATAGAGCTTGATACATTGAGGCAAAACTAGTTATATGCAAAAAATTCCAAATGTGCTTTTGCTCAGAAGATAGTAGACTATTTGGGGCACATTATTTCTAAGAAAGGTGTTAGTATGGACCAATCTAAAATCGACTGTATCTTGAAATGGCCTGTATCTCAGATTGTGAAAGAATTAAGGAGTTTTTTGGGGCTGACAGGGTATACAGAAGGTTCATACAACACTATGGGCATATATGTAAACCTCTGACTGAACTTTTGAAGAAAGATAGCTTTACATGGAATGAGGGAGCTCAGAATTCTTTTGAGCAATTGAAGCAACTCATGGTCACTGTACCAGTACTTAAACTACCTGATTTCAGTAAGCCTTTCATCATTGAAATTGATGCTAATAGAAGAGGTCTAGGAGCTATATTAATGCAGGAGGGCCACCCTATTGCATTTTTAACCAAAGCACTTTTCCCCATAAATCTTGGATTATCTGTGTATGAGAAGGAATTCCTTGTCTTGGTCATAGCTGTTACTAAGTGGAAGTATTATTTGGTAGGGTATTACTTTATCATGAGGACAGATCACCAGTCACTGAAATACTTGCTTGACCAAAAACTGAACACTACTCTATAGCACAAGTGGTTAACCAAGTTATTGGGGTTGGACTATGAAATTCAATATAAAAAAGGTGCTGAAAATCTTGTTGCAGATGCACTTTTAAGGAGACATGAAAGGGTTGTCACAGTAAACAGTAACACTAGATCCTGTTTGGCCCTTTTTGGTGTAAAATCAGGCTGGATTGAGGAGCTGTTGAAAAGTTATGAAGGTGACTCACAGTGCCAAGAAATCGTGTCTCATCTACTACTAGATTCAACATCCTAACCTTCTTATACCCTGACAGATGGGATACTGAGAAATCAAGGAAAGATTTATGTGGACACAGGGAATGGCATCAGAAACAAACTTATCATAGCCTTACATGCATCTGCAATAGGGGGAAATTCTGGACAGAAAAGATGTTGGCACAGGATTAAGTCTTTGTTCTACTGACCAGAGTTCAAGAAAGATGTTATTACCTATGTATCGGAGTGTGATGTGTGCCAGAGAAATAAGCCTGAACACCTCTCATATCCTGGCTTATTACAACCCATTCCAATTCCTCAACAAGCTTGGTCCCATATTTCTATGGATTTCATTGAGAAGCTTCCCAAATCACAAGGCTATGATACCATTCTAGGTGTTATTGACAGATTTACTAAATTTTGACATTTCTTGCTACTAACACACACTTTCACAGCAAGATAGGTTGCACAAGTTTTCCTAGACAATGTTTTCAGGTTGCATGGTTTACCAGAATCTATTATCTCTAATAGGAATAAGGTGTTCACATGTTGTTTTTGGAAGGAGCTGTTCAAACTAGTGGGAACTCAACTCAGTTACTCTTCTTCATACCATCCACAGTCAGATGGCTAGAGTGAGAGGCTTAACTAATGTTTGGAATCGTATTTGAAATGCATGACCTGTGAGTTTCCATCGCAATGGAGCAAATGGATACCTACTACAGAATGGTGGTATAATTCTGCATACCACACAAGCCTGGAACTCTCACCATTTGAAGCTTTGTTTGGGTACAAACCAACTCCTCTCCCATTAGGACCCTATTTGGATTCAATGATACCTGCTGCAGCCCAGATGTTGCAGGAAAGAACCAGAATTGTCAGTAGCATCAGAGAGCACATTTCCAAAGCTCAGAATAGGATGAAGCATTTTGCTGATAAGCACAGGACTGAACGAGAATTTGCAGTAGGGGACTGGGTATTTCTAAAATTGCAGCCTTATAGGCAGCAATATGTGTTAGTTAGAAAATGCTTGAAGCTCTTTGCCAAGTATTTTGGACCTTTTCAGGTTGAAGAAAGAATTGGGAAGGTAGCTTACAAACTGAAACTTCCTGCAAGAGCCAAAGTGCATCCAGTATTCCATGTATCCTTACTAAAGAAGCACGTTGGCCCTCTGCAGCAGATGTCTACTACATTGCTAGAATGGGATGAACATGATCTGTGCCCTCTAAAACCGGAAACGGTTCTTAAGAGGAGGGCAATCTTACAGGATGGACAACCTATTGTGCAGCTCTTGATCAAATGGAATCATCTCAGCTTTGATGAAGCATCTTGGGAGGACAAAATTTTCATTGAGCAACAGTTCCCAGATTTTGCAGACTTGAGGAGAAGTCAGATCGAAGGGGAAGGGATTGTTAGGACAGAAGGTTTAGAAATAATGGACAAAAATAGTTAGAATTAATGACTGAAATAAACATTAATAATACAGCACCGTTTTGAGGTCTGCTGAGTTAGTTAGGTTAGTTAGTCAATAACAATAAGTAGGGCTCACACTTGTAAGTTTGCTCATACGGTTATGAACAAGAAATCTCACTTTCTCTCTTCTTTCCTCTCTCTCTCTCTCTACATCTTTTCATCATTCCTTCTGATTCAATTCTGCAATTCATCATCTCAATATTCTAAATTCCTAACATATTGGTAGCCCTAAATAGTGACCAAGGTGGCCTAATCAAAAGACAAAAAACTATTTAGTTACGAGAAAGGGATTAAAATTCTTAGGAATGTAAGTTGGGTGTTTGAAAACTGCATCGTCAATTAAAGATGTAGAGGATGTGCTGTACATTGCATCTCTCTTGACCCGATGGTCCACTCCTTCTAACCCTTCATGTAAATGGTACTAATTAATTAAGACCATATTCAGGTTAGTAGTTTTTTTTTCAAGTTTAATATTACTAATATACTAATGGTAGTAGTAGTTCTTCTATTATTACTAGTAGTAATTTTAATATTACTTGGACACTATACAAACAGTATTATTAATAGAGTTCACTTACAAAAAAATTATTCTAAATTATAATATTTCTAAGTGGTAGACACAAATATGAGAATTCTTAAAAATAATGAGGTAGATTATCTATTAGTTTGTTTCTATCACTTAAAGCGTATGTTGTTTAGTATATGATTTTCCTTATTAATAATACTAGTAATATTTTTCATATTATTATCACTTGGGTCCGTTTGGCGGGTATTCAATGGGCACTAACTGTACATCGGTTAGTGTAGAATTTTTCTTGTTAATAATACTGGTAATATTTTACATAGTATTACTACTTGAGGTGTTAAAATTTTTAAAATATAAAGTTAATTAGAAAAAGTGTATAAATACAAAAGAGGATAATAATTATTAGTACTTAGATTTATATGATAAGTTGGTTGTGATTTAGGTGTGTTAATCATTGAGTTGTGTTTTCTTTTAAATTTCCTTACTTTTTGATAGTGGATCTTCATTGCTTACCCATAAAAAGACTAATTGGATTTGCACCCCTTAACCCATGACTAATTCTCATTTTGCACTATCAACTATAGTGTTGTACATATTACACCTTAAACTTTAGATCCCTACTAGGTTACCACTTACAACTGAATATCTCTCTGTAGAATAGCATGTCTTTTAGGAGTATCTTTTTCTGAACAGATACTCCTTTAACAAATAGATACCTTTACCGGGCACATATCTTTATCTTTTTGTTAGGAGACACTAACACTTGTTTGATAATCCAATTCAACATTTAAATTTAATGGATTCAAATCTTAATTATTCAAATACGTTTGATAATAAAAAATTGAAGCTGAATTAAAAATAATAATTATGAAATTAATAGAATTAATTTTGGGTTTAGAAGGCTCGAGGCCTAGGTGCGCATCCTTTGACATTTATACATTATTTAACCCAACAGTCATAATAGGTCAAATACATTAAAATTTGGAATTTCCTTTTATAATTTTTTCACTATCCAATTTTATTTTATTTTATTTTTATCAGATGGCAATATCTAGCATTACCTACTTCTACTCTTACTCCTACTCTAACCTATACTAAGAGAGGGGAGATCCCTAGTGAAACCTAAAGAAATCGACGAGAACTGAACCATCATCGGACTAGACGGGCGTACTATGCATCCATATAAATTTAGAAGAAATCACATATAGTGACACATTGATTGAAGGCAAGTTTGAACCTTTGACCTTTCACCCCACTAAGATTTAAAAGCCTTTGGTGGTGGCCAACCATCCAAAATGCCGTTGATTACTATCCAATTTTATTTGAATTGGTGTACAAATGTATGTAACGTTTTCATCCTCTACAAACTTTTCAATGTGGGATCATCAATAATTATATCCAACAATAATGACATAGAATGTGTACTGTTGATGCTGGAAAATTTTGTGACTTAACCAAGCTTTTTATCCTTTTATTTTCTTAATGTGTCATCCAAATTTATCGAAAGACTGGTCTAGAAAACAAGCTCAGATTTCTTATTTTAGGAAGAGCGGGACTTGTAAATTTTGAAGGTAAAAACCCCTCTCCTTGGCTTGACGGTTAACGCTTCAACCGCTCTCCAATTGACAACAAAGTGTGTGAGCCAAAAATTTCGATGAATCATGATGTGACCATTTCCCAGCATCTAAATGCAGCAAAATAATTTATATAGGCCAAAATTTAGATGCCAGGAAGGGTGGAGCCCCTGTATTAAAATTTTCTTTTGGCATTCTTAGCGTCCAAATCCAAGTGAAGCATTGAGCGCAACGGATCTTCTGTCCCACATCCTGTGCCACTCTCTGTCCCTTCCTAAGGAAACAAAAAAAAACTAAAACATGATGTTTATTTAGGAAAAATAGCAATATAAAGGGAAACAAAAAAAAAACTAAAACATGATGTTTATTTAGGAAAAATAGCAATATAATAAAAAATGGGACAGAGAATGGCACAGAATATGGGACAGAAGATCCGTTGCGAGCATTGAGATAGACGTAACTAAACTTGTGGTGGCACAGCACAAAGCTCCTGCTAGGCCAATAGTCGAAGATAGAAATAAATCATATTGCATGAACAAAACTTCGAAAATTAAGACATGATTCTCGAAACGACAGCTCCAGTACGTATTTCAGGTGCGCTTTCTTCTATATTGGGTGGGAACGAGACTCCTCCACTATGGCTTTCTATTATTTGCTACCTAAAAGTGCAACACCTTATCACAGATCTTAGTATGATCACGATGACACACATCCCCCTTTAAGTATGAGATAGAACTCAAGTTTACCTCTAAAAAAAATCAGTGGTTCCATTCTTCTCTCTATCATGGAAACTTGTTCTCCCTTTTCTCCCACAAATCCCAAAATCCAACCTCATAGCATTTCACGTATGAATAATCCAAACAGAAAAAAGTAAAACCAAACTGAGTAGCTTCCCATTCTATTGTAAAATTGATTCTGCCAATTTCTTTGAATTGACTGAAAGTATTTTAGAGGAAAAATAAGATAAGAAATTGCGAGAAAGATTAGCCAATCTGGGAGGAGAAGAAGGAGAAGACGTGGAGGGAGAGAGGAGAAGAACCCTAATCCTTTTTTTTTTTCTTTTTTGTCTTAATCTCTCCATTAGAAAAGGATCATCGTTTGCTGCTTGAGTTGGTGAGAGTTGAAACTTAGAAGTCTTTTATAGTTTAAAGATGACACATGTCACCGTATTAAGATCTGAAATAGGGGTGTTATGCTAGTTCTAGTTCCATATCTACCGAAGATTCCTTATTCCATGGTTCTTTCCCTCAAATTTGATCAGGGCCACATTTGCTTTCCAGCCCAGAATCAATTCCAACATTAAAATGTTCATGTGGCTTTTGCTTGTGAAAGGTTTGTGTCTGAGAATTGAAATGTTTTCGAGAAAATTTTAATTACAATACAAACACGTTGAAATAATATAGTAAAAACTAAAACGTAAAAGTTTACTGGATTTCATACTACTTATTGCATTTAACCCTTAGTTTCAGCTCGCTAACCCAGAATCAGAGTGTGGCACTAGTCAAGGAATTACACAGGTGATTTTGTCCCCTCTTGGGGTGGTTGCTGAATAAAG
Organism: Coffea eugenioides; assembly: GCF_003713205.1. Lineage (NCBI taxonomy): Eukaryota > Viridiplantae > Streptophyta > Magnoliopsida > Gentianales > Rubiaceae > Coffea > Coffea eugenioides. Next base: position 25,499,603 of record NC_040036.1, on the reverse strand, counting down.
ATGCTTCCATTGAACAGTTTTCTTGCCAGGTAAACAAGAATATTAAGCACAGTTGTGAGTCCTGTGAGAAGCCCATTATAAATGCCCTGAAGTACCGGAAATGCTGAGATGACAACAAATAATACCCAGGAAGTGTAAAGGGCTATTAGGCCATGAAAGTGTGGGAGAATCATTGATACTAGCGAGAGACACGAGACTACTCCAGCTGCCAGAGCAATGCGGTCGAAGATCTTCCAGTAATCATTACTGCGATTTCGTGATTGCTTCATTTTCGAAAGCATCAGGGAATAAATGAGAATGGTTATCAAGAAACTCCAAATATGTACAGCAAATCTTTTGGATGGGTCTTCAGAGATCGCCTGGTACTTGACCGCCACAATGGCAAGTAAAGCTGGAGTCAAACCTTTGAAGACCGTATGAAAAGGAGGCTTGGTACTGCAATCAAGTGGCAAGAAACCCAATTACTTCACAGTAACATGCAGGCGCAAATTTCTTTATTGATAAACAAAATTCAATTGTTAGCAACTGAGATGGAGACAGATTCATTTGCCAATAAGAGAGACCGGCGAACCCTACCCATCTCCATCTGCAACAAAGTTCTCAGAGAGCCACAATACCAAAAAAGAAACAGAGAGAAACCGAAGGAAGTTCACTCCAAGAATGCGGGCCATGTTGCCAAATGCAGGAGCCCCTGTAATAATTTTGTCCAACAGGCCCGGTATTCTTAAGAATGCAACGCTGTCGACCGTATATGTTAAGAATATAGCAGAAGAGAACCAACCTGCGGCCACGGACACCGACTGGAAGAAAGCGGCCACTTCCAACGTGGTTGCATTTGCGCCTTGTAAATCTGTTTCTCTTTGTTTTCGATGTCTGTAAACCGATTGGGGTCTCCTCCCGGACTTCATCGCCAAGGATGACCATTGAATTCTCCATCTCGCTACAACCACGAACTGGAAATGGAATGAAACAAACGAAACAGAGTGCTGATGCAGCTGATGCTTGGAAGACCGGTGTGCTGACTCCAGTAAGCTACAATGAAAATCGTGAAATTTAAAGGGGAAGTCGTGAAATTTAAATGTGTTATCTTCTGCTAAAAATGGTAGGACCCCTCCTTGTTGGTTGTCCTTAAAATGGTCGGGACGGTTGTCTTGCTATGCTATGTCATACAGACAACGGAGTCGGGAGAAAGTACGGTTGTGTTGGTTTATGATTGTTACTGTTGTTAGTCTAATTGATCCCTTTTCTGGTCGTCGAGCTTGGAATCATATGCCAAGTCCAAAAAACAGGATCCGCAATCTAAACAAAACGCGCAAAAACTCCTGCTTCTATTATTAAACCACCCAATTTCACCTTGCACTCCCAAGAATTTTCTGCTGGACGCAAACTCATTGGCAATGCGGCAGGGAATGTTCACCCCTTTTAGCATCAGAAACCCTTTTTGCCACCATCCTCCCATGGTACATAAGACACATATGCAACTCCGATGTCTTCCCTTAGTGCGCAGGACCCATGTAAAACCCTCTGATGACGTCACTTTGTACGTAGGATCATAAGACTCTGACGTCACTTTGTACGTAGGATCATCAAGACTCTGGAAATCCTCCCATAGTGCGTAGGACCCGTATGTAACCCTTGAACTTGAGAGGAAGTTCTCCGTTGGTGGGTGAAAATTTTTCAATTTCTCACTCGCCATCAAAGCTCATTGTCGCTTTTCCAAATCAGCATCTAAAGTGTAAGAATTGCTTGTAATTATCATCTTTGGCCATTTTAATATCGATTAATCTAAATATTAAGATTCAATACTGATTTTCTATCAGTTAAGGAGTTGTTGTACACTTCAATATTGTGCGAAATTTAGATAAATATGTAAAACAACGACTAGTTGTAGCTTGTGTTTCCTGGTAAATTGTTTCTTTCTCTTTTTTTTTTAAAGAAAAATTTTAAGCAAGAAAAGAGTGGGATGTAAAAAATTGGAGATTTAATTTTGATTTTTTTTATGTTCTTTTTTTTTGAGGTAAAAGACTTGTTATGTTTACCCTTCCTAGGCACGATCAAGGATGGCTAGCCCCGCCAACATATATTAGTTTAGTTGATAAAAGCAAATCATTTTTTATAAAAGGTATGTAATTGAATTTCATTCATAATTATATTAGTGAGGAACAGTGGCGGAGCCACAAAAAATTTTCAGTGGGGGTAAAAGCAACTCCAAAATTTTTTACCTACTCTTTTTTTAATTTTTTAAGGAAAAAAAATATTCACCAATAAGTACAAATGATGCATATATTTCATGAAAAATATCAAAAAATAAACTCAAAATTATTAATGTAATAATAATTTTATTTCAAAAGCAAACTAAACCATTTACAATTGTTCATGACAAATTTTCATATTTTAATAACGGTTTACAACCTTTTCATTTTGAACTTCACGAGTATATTTTTCTTAATATAAGTAATTAAATAATTATTTATCCAAGTGTCTTCCATTTTATTTTGTAACTGATTCTTCACTATATTCATTATTGAAAAAACCCTTTCTACGGTAGTTATAGCAACAGGTAAAATCAAAGATAACTTTAAAAGCATATTAACCAATAGATACACAACTCCAGGGGGCACACTTGAAATTACATCAAATTTTTATAGGTATTATAGAAATTTAAGAGGGGCAGTGGGGACCTATAAACCAATAAATACACAAAATTTCAGGGAGTACTGTTGAAATTACATCAAATTTTTATAGGTATTATAGGAATTTAAAGGGCCCCAGTGCCCCTAGTGTAAATCCGCCACTGGTGAGGAATTTGTAAGTATTCTTGTAAATAACATATAATTTCAGAGCATGTTACGATCGATGATAATAGCTAGAGTTGAATAATTTAACCTTTTTCCTATTTAGATAGATGACGGGGTAGGGATAGTTGACCCTGACCTCCCCCGTCCTGGTAGGAAATAAGTTAGTCATTTTTCAGATTGTCATATATTTATTAGTATTAGGAGGTTATCGACTGTGCTAAGCATAGCCTAGGCTCCCTATAATCTATTGTCATATATTTTCGTATAAGGTAAGATTAACAGTAATGTTTGTGAAATAACATTCTTAAAATTATAAATTACCAAAATCAAGCATGCAGCTAACAATATAAGACTAAACAAAACTAAAAAATCATTAGCATTGCAAAAGATAAGAGAAGATGACAAAAGATTGGCAAGTAGTGTTACAAACAACTTGATATCTTCAAGTGCAAATTAGTCTTACAGAGATAGGAGATGACTTGCTGAATGCTTAATATAAAGTGCAATGATAGACGGCAATTACAAAAGATCACATATTGAGATCCATTAAGGTGCACAAAAGAACAATTTCTTAATGGATATCAATATTATGTCAAAAGATGCAAGATTAGTAATTCAGCTGTAAAGTGTTTCAACATTAGCAAAATTAGTAATTCAAAAGGCTTCAAGAAAGTTCAGAGTTCATAATCACGCTGCTTCTTCAAGGGACTTCCAAGTGCATTGGTGGGCAGCAAGGTAGATGTATTAGCTTCAGCAAAATTCAAACCAATTTCAGAAGACACAGTTCCAAAAATCAAGGTCCTTTTTGCTGTGGTCACTGGAGGCGGCACTTTATTTGCAGTAGCAGAAGATTCAGTGATGGTATCAAGCAATTTTTTGGTTGATGGACTGAAAAATTCATTTTTCTTGGCAGACTGCAGGACAGTAGCATGAAGGTCTGGAATTTTTTCATTCGTTTCTGCAGTCGTGATTGCCATTGGAATGTGAACTGATTCCTCAGTAGTGTATGCCTTGACAATATTATACTTGCCTTCCTTCTGGCCTTGATAATCTGCCTTATAGTAGCGAATGAAACACACAATTGAATGCTTTCCGATTGCAGATGCTAGTTCAGCAGAAAAGTTAAACTCCTGCAATTTTTTGTTTTAAAGTATAAATAATTAGCAAGTGTATCCTGAAATATTAGCTATTTGTTTGGAAGTAGAAGCTCTTATTGTAGATTTTGACTTGGGCAATGATATTCAAATTCTGAGTAATTTCATGTTGTGTAAAAAGAATTGGATCCCAATCATAAGTTATGGAAGGAAACAAAATATATTATACCCAAGATATTATGGAATTACTGTGAATGATGGCAAAGCCAAATAATCTTTTATTTCCTACAATCATTAGACTTTTACATGGTGAGAGCAATATTCATACCCAAAAAAAGAAGCATAAAAATCAGATTATTCGGTAGTTATTACTTGTGCCTACTCATCAGACTATTCTGAGTCTGTTTAAATTATTTGACTCATTCTGGACATGCAGTTCCAATTCGATTGAGATTGGATCTGTCAAGCGAAGAATGTCCAATGCTCTAATTGTTCAATCGTGCACAAACTTTATTAGTATCAAATATACAGTTCCAATTGTGCACAAAATTTACTTATTTACCTAAAACCAATCAAATCTGGCAAAGAAGGGGTTGGAAGAGGTAACTCAATATCCCATTTATAGGATAGCTCAATTGGACTCAAATCTCAGAACCTTATCCAGAAAAATGTACATATTAACAGCTATCATTGTTTTTTCCTGAATACCACCATCCCTCCGTTTGCTTTATGGGTTTCTTACAACTAAATTTCTAATAAATTATCCTCATACAACAGTAAGAATTTGACAGTTTGTGGCCTCAATAACTAATAGAAAAGGCTACAAGCATGAAAGCTCAAATTAGTAGGAAAACCAACTGGCTGAGTATCACACACAAAAACAACAAAAAAATGAAAAACAAAAATGAAACTGACAATTCCACTAGAAATATAGTCCACATGATATAGAAAACTTTCAAGTCAGCAGAAATATAGAAAACTATAATGGGCAGCAGAAATATAGGCACATGAAATTCATGGTAGTTGAAGGGGAAAATGAAGAAATCTATGAAGAGAAAAAGAATTGACAACATTAAGCAAGATGTATTAAGCTGGTAGTTATATTATCATGCAAGAGTTAAACTTGTAGCAGCAATTTTTATTGCCAAAATTGTTAGCTTACCTCATTATGAGCTTCTCATAATTGAAGAGCTGTAAATGGGATAAGCTTTTCAGCATCAAGGCCAAAGATAACAGTGTTTATGGAGCCCGTACCATCATCCACAGTAATCCCAATTCGGGTCCTATTACACATTGGAAATAAAATATTATATTCTAATTTTTCATTACAAGAAAAGGAAACTTAATTTGGTAATTACCTTGCTACAACTTTGCTCTCTTCTTTGCAAGATGGGCATCTCATAACCCATCCTACGTCAACATTGATAGCCTTTTGACAGTTCTCACATGCTTCAAACCAGAATTTTTATTGCTCAGGGGTCAAACTGGTTTTTCCTGTTATCCAAGCTGTTTTCACCTAATAGATGTTTTTGTGAACAGAAAGAAAAACACCTGAGTCTTGCATTATTTTGGATGGCTAAAAGATATAAATCAGGTTATAAACGAAAAAAAAATTACATCTTTGAGTGTGTTAAGTGCATTGGCTACACTGATCATGTCATTAGTACTTGAAGGTGGCAGCAGCTTAGATGAATCTTTGTATGCCATTTGTTTTATCAACTCTGTAATTTCTTCTTTATTTGCATTATACCTATCCAAAAAATCAATGCAACAGACTATAATTTATCAAAGGGATCTAGAAAAATTTAACTTAAATGATCAAAGAACATACGTACCATTCTTTGAGTGCATTTGCTTCAGAAGTGGAAGGATTAATCAGAAGGCCACTCCCAGGCTTGATTGTCAGGGATAAGTCTAATAATAAAAGTAATAGTTTTCATTAAGTAATAGAGCAATTTAAAAGCCAGTGATTGGCTAAGTTATTCTAACTGGATGACTATCATAGAAGTATGAGCTGTTAAAAGTATATTAGCTTCACTTACAATTAAAAGTTGTAATTTTCAGTTTCATGCCAATGATAATGTTGGCATTCCCAATGCTGTTTGCAAGCTGTGTTCCCTAATTTTGTTCGAACTCATTCCAAAGAGTAAGAAGCATTGGCTTTTTCCTTTACAAAAAAGAGGAAAAATAGGGAAAAATGTGAATGCAATAATTTTATGCATTGAATAGAAATATTAAAAGTAAGGTTCATATAACTAACTCTTCATTCACAACAACGAAGTCTCTTGTTGTAGAGTCGTTATTCTGTTCTTTTGTCGCAAATGCAGTGATGACAATAGCTTGTAAACTTTCGTACAAACCAAAAGAGAAGAGGTTAGCTGTGTTTCAATAATTAAAGGAAATATGAAAATGAATTTATATTTCAATTAGTAAAGCATAGATATAACTTACTCTGAACATTCTCCGTGTCTGTGAACCTAAAAAGGTTTTCAAATTTGGTGAATTCAAAAGTGCATAGTGGCATTGGTGGATTTGACTCGACATACTCTTCAACTAATGTCTTGTTATGAATCACCCATGAGAAGTGATAGTCACTGACTTTATACTTTGCATCCTATTTTTTGACAGTCCCACCAGTGATATAGTATCGCTTGAATGGTTGCAGTAGATTAGCAAAATAACGAATGTCATTTTCATAAATGACAACTGAAACCATAGTTCCCTGTTCACAGAAAGAATCAAGATGAGCAATATTAACTAAAAGACTGAAGTAGAACACTCAAGGTGAGATACATACAACAGCAAGTATGCAGAGTTTTTTTTTTTTTTTAGGGAGAGGGGGAAGAAAACATATAACAGCAATATTTGAGTTGCAAGAAGCAAATCACTAAGAATAATCAGAGACATTTATGTAGAAAAATGGTAGAAAAACCAAAAAAGAATTAGACAAGAGACTGCTATCAATTAATGTTATCAAGAGGCTGCTATCTTTTGCCTCAATTTTCCTTAAAGGCAAAAAAAGTCAGATACAGGGATATGTAATAGCAGAAAACGTGGGACTCTTCGAAAGAATTGAAGTAGCAAAAATCTAAAACGCTTTCTGTATAGATACTTTAGCAGCTATTGGTCACGTTAGTAGGAGGATTTTTTTCAGATTCTTTTCCTTCTTGAAAATTTCAAGACGTTCTTTGTACTTCGTAAGTTCAAAGGAGAAAAATTGAAAACAGGTGAACTACTTTTACTTACAGTTGCTGTGTTTTCCTCTTTCACTATAAATCATTTCCGTAAGTCCTCAGTACTTCGTTTTAGTCATTGAATGTACATTGAGACACTCAAATGCATCGAAGTTGTAACATTTTCAAATCACTATACATGATCTCCCATGCAAAAAGTTATACTGATTAGGCATATATCATTGGTTAATAATAAACCGTGGAATATTATAGGGTAGAATCATGTAAGTTAAATCAGAACTTCACTATAGTCAATTTGCAAGCATTGCTATTTTAAGTTCCAACGAAACAATATTACCCAAGAAACATAAAAAGAAACCAATATTAAAAAGTAATTGGCCTGAAATTAAATTGCACAAAGGATAATTAATAATCTGGATATGTTGATGATTTAGGAAATATTAAATTGCTAAGATTAGTTTCAGCTTATATCACCTCAGAATCTGTTAAGACGAGACGCTGAAATCTGATGGGCGGCGATCCGTTACTGGTTAACACCTGTGATTTCTCCACAACTTGCACAAGCACTGTCCACCTTCTCATCTTGTCGTGGACTTCATGCACTGAAAGACATCTTCTTGCCATTGTTATCTATACTAATAAGAAAGTAACCATCGGCCTTTTCATTGCCCTAGACAAGTCTAGACTAAACGAAACAGCAAACAAGTCACACACTAAGTAATCAATTAGAAACAACAAGTACAAAGTCTTAAGTTGCTTAACCAATAGGCACTTAGATCACTAAACAAGCTTTGCCACCTTAAAGTTCTCCAAAAAATAAATAATCACTCCCATTCCTCATTTAGAACAACAACAGGTTACATGTATCAGATATATATATTGTAAGAAAAACTAACTTAGATTCTGCATAACTTCATTGTGATTAAAGACAAAAGCACCAGTAGCAGGAGGTTGCTAATGACTTTGGTTCACAAAATCTGGTATTGATGTCCATTACTACAATCTTTTTTCTAGTGTATATAGCAATTTGACTATTTGATAGAACATTGATTATATGCAAACCAATAGGACAGCTTAGTTACCCAGAATAATATCAGTAAATGGATCTCTCCTTTTTATAGGTATGCCACTAATAATATATTGCTTCAGGAATTCACCAATTTTCAAAATAAAGATTATTGAATTGGGAGCTGGATTGGTATCTTCATTTTTGGTTTGTTTTTTTAGGTGAATGGGTAGCTGAACGGGTTGCAGCAGTATAATTGTCAAAGGGCTGCAACAGGACACAAAAGAAGATTATCAAAGGGTTGTAGTCATCAACAGGCTCATTGGACTCTTAAAAGTGTCATCAACCACTGGAGTTTGGAGTGGATGATGAAGAATGTATGCATCAAGCTTTAAGATTTTACCAATTTTCTCCTTTATTTATTGTGCTTTATTTGCAGAAAAAGTATAACTGTCAATATTAATAAAATCACCTGCTCAAATAAGCAATCATTTGTTTCACAAATGATCACACAAAACAAATAGCACCAATAAACTTAAAATAAATGAAGCAGAAACTGAAGAAAAACTACTAAAAAGAAAAGAGAAAGGTGAAATTTTACTTATGAAAATATAGTCACATGGATGAAGAAAAGCTGTTCATAGATTGAAGAAAGACAACAAATTGACCTTCAAGCTACAGGATTCCTTGGAGGAATCGCAGCAAAAGGAACCTATCAATTGAAGCACATATGTATATTAGAATTTATTAATCTGTGTATTATTTATATGTGGAAAATTTGGCAAAAAAAAGAGGAAAATTTTTTCTCACCAAAGAGACTCTAGAGAAAAGGTGTATAGACTCGGAGGCTTCTTCTTACAGTTCATAAGGCAGAGGAGCCAGCACCATGCGCTGATAAATACGTCTATTCCATGTTTTTTATTTCGTAAGTCACTGGAAAAAGTACAGGCTAAGTGAATAGGAAACCTATTTCTTATCATAACTGGAATAAAGGAAAAATCACATCTAAACAGATATTCCTCATCATAATCGTACGGTTGTTGAAAATTGAATAGAAAGCATGATTTGAGCGGAAAATTGAATAGCAAAGCTGATGAGAATAGAATGCCATACCTAATCTAACAAAAAATCCCCAATTTCACTCCTTTAAAGTACAATTATCACGTGAGTGTCCAACAATTGGGCAACATGAAATTGATACAGAAATGGGTTAAGTAGTTCACCTGCTCCCAATTTTCCTCCTCTGAAGTACAAACACCATGTGAGTGATCAGCAAATCAAGCGTCTGCAGAAGTAGCATTGACCCATTGGCTTGAAGAGGGAACTCACAAAGCCCATCTCCCAAATCATGAAAAAATCCAAACTTTTTACATGCTTGAAGAGGGTTGCTGACCTGCTGGGTTTGGTAGTATAGGCGTTTGGAATTGGACTTGCTCAGAATAGGTGCGCTTTGTGTCTACCTTGTATATAAGAAAAGAGCCAGGTTTAGTGTTTTCCTTTCCTCTTGCCACATGGCTTCTTAATTATCTGACAAGTGGCAAGGTAAAATATTTCTTGCAAATTGTCTAAATCTATAAAGCTTCTCTTGTCCGAAGCCTTCTATTTCTTTTCCTTCTTTTGCCTTCTTTTGCCATTGCACTGTTACTGTAGCATGCTGTCTCATTGACACATGGCACTCTTGGTGAGTTTTTGAGCTTTCAGTCTTTCCTTTTCTTTTTATAGGCAACGGTAGATAGATAGATTGGATTGCATTGCACAATGACCAAATTTGGTCTGGCCTTGGCATTCAAGTATGAGGTCCAATTATTTTTATTGGATTTTTCAATTTGTAAGCTTTTGATAGATGTAATTCAATTACAAATTATTATTATTATTATCATTATTTCAATTTATATTTATTATGATGTCAATTTGAGAGAGTATTTTTCAGATCATCGTATTTTCAAAAACAAAAAGAAATATTTAAAATTGATTTCAAGCTCTAGGTCTTGGACAGATGTAATCCAATCATAATATTATTATCATTATCATTATTTGAATTTATATTTATTACGATTTGAAATATCATTTAAACTTATATTTCACAGATTAACTTGACTTTATTAAAAATCATAGAATTCTATTCGTCTTTTTGAAAGTTTATATTTTTTTTTATTTTTTTGCTACGTTGTTAATATAACTTTTGCTATTTTTGAAGCCGTCAAAAAATGATAGAAAAATTGTCACATTTTCAAAAATTAAAAGAAATATCCAAATCTGATAGCAAGAATTTTATTATTTTAATCTACATGCTAAAAAAATATTTAAACTTTCTTAATCAAACCTTGGCTATTTTTGAACTCGGAGGAAAAGAAAAAGATATCTTCAAAGTGGGAAAATGATAAAAAAAAAAGAAAAAAAGAAATTGGTTCCAATTTGTTATAAATGCAAAAATGAAATAGCCAACTAATAGAATATACACTTTCGAATCAATTTTATTTTAATTTATTGATATGTGAACATTTGTCTTTTATTTTGACAAAAAAAAATTTTGTTGAGCAAATGAATGCAATAATTTTTGAATGACAAAAAATATATGCATTTGTTTTTTTAAGGAATGGCAGGGTAAAATGTTTCTTGCAAATTGTCTGAATAAAGTTTCTCTTGTCCGAAGCCTTCTATTTCTCTTCCTTCTTTTGCCATTGCACTGTTTTTTTCTCAAATTGCCGTTGAATCACTTCGTAGCAGCAGAAAAAAGGAAGACTTCACTGGTAAATTCAAACCAAGTACAATCCCTAAAAGAAGCTGATTCTTGGGGCAAGTGCAATCACGTGCATGTGGAGGGTTATTGTGGTTCTAACCGAAAGAAAGTACAATGCTTTGTTCAGAAAATTAGTAGAACAGTAGCATCTTTTGTAAGTTCATATTCGGCTATCTGAGTGGAAGAAACGGAGAAGAGGAGATTTTGCTACCAAACCCAGCAGGTCAACATCCCTCTTCAAGCCTTCTATTTCTTTTCCTTCTTTTGCCATTGCACTGTTTCTTTCCCAAATTGCCGTTTAACCCTTTTCCTCCTTTCTCTCTACCACACGGCTCTTCTGAGCACAAATTCGGCGCATTTATCCTCAGCAAGTCCAATTCCAGCTGTCTATGCTACCAAACCCAGCAGGTCAACAACCCTCTTCAAACATGTAAAAAGTTTGGATATGACAACAGATTATAGGGGCCTAGGCTGTGCTTAGCACAGCCAATAACCTCCTAGTGGTAGAGAGAAAGGAGGAAAAGGTTTCAACGGCAATATGACTGAGAAAGAAACAGTGAAATGCCAAAAGAAGGTAAAAGCTTCGGTCAACTTGTCAGAGGATTAAAAAGCCTGGGACAAAAGATAAGGGGAGGACTAATGAGAATTGAGAAAGGAACGGTTGCATGCCAAAAGAAAGAAATACAAGGCTTCGGACAAGAGAAAGCTTTAGACAATTTGCAAGAAACATTTTACGTTGCCACTTGTCAGATAATTAAGAAGCCACGTGGCATAAGGAACGAAAAACACTAAACCTTGCTCCTTTCTTATATACAAGGTAGATATGTGCAAGTCCCAAAGATCTTTCAATTGCAGAGTGCCAGTTTCAACTCTCAACCTCTAATTTAGACAGGGATTTTAAATCACTTATGACGGCGAATATACCTTTCACAAGTTGTTTATTAGGAATCAATCAATTGCAAAACCAGACAAGTGGTCAACAATCAACATGCAACTATTTGCTGCAAAACCTCCATAAGAATGAGCATATGCTTGCACGTCTGAGCGCCGTTGAGTTTTAGATTTGGATAATTTTAGAAGCCTCTTAAGATTTTTAATAATTTCATCTAACTCCTCTCTAAATTTAAAAAATTACACTAACATCCCTTATATTTACTGTTTGGGTAACAAAATTTATAGAAAGACACAAAATTTTATATGAGAAACCTAAATTACCTTTCTTGTTAAAAAGATTTAAAAAAAAAAACTTTTTTACATTCTTCACTATACCATCAAAACCACCAACACTACCATCCTTTTACCTCTATAACCACCAAGAAGTCCCCACTTCTATCAAAACTACCTTAGGCTGCCAATTAGAGAAGAAAATAAAGAAAGTAACAGGAGACTGTCAAATATTCTTTTCTTTCTACCATTAGAGCCATGTCACCACTAAGATTTCTATCTGTGTTACTTACTATCATATTCCTAAGGCATAGTTTTATCAAATTTAAAAAAAAAAGCAAAAAAAAAAAAAAAAACCACATAGAGATGTTCCAACAATCCAATGTAGGCTACTAGTCAAAAAAAAAATTACATCTTTTGGTATACCATATAAATCACTTTCAGTAAAATCCATAACAAAAAAAATTCACTAAAATAAGCTGTTTCAATTGGTAATTATTTTAAGATGTTACAAAAAATTTTCCAATGAGTTTTTTTCTGATTTTTTTCCTATTTTTTCTCTTTTAAAAGTACAAGTTTTTTTCATGTAAAATAGTGAGAAAGGTAAAAGCTATTTTCAATAAGATGTTACAAAAATTTTTCCAATGAGTTTTTTCTGATTTTTTTCCTATTTTTTCTCTTTTAAAAGTACAAGTTTTTTTCATGTAAAATAGTGAGAAAGGTAAAAGCTATATTTACTAACTCAGAATATCAATGGAGGTCGGTATAATATTTAAAATTAAAGGGAATTTAAGTGAAATTATCAGAAACTTGAGAGGAGGTTTATAAAATTATCCCTTTAAATTTTCTGTACAAGCTACACGCCCTTCTCAGCAATGTTGCCGTAAATGCAGCCAAGGAATGTGAGACCCCTAACAATACTCAAAAATTCTTTTGTTGCATGAAGGGTTAAAAGGAAATGAGATACAAGTTGTTTCCAAAATTTGATGAGTGAATTAACGGTGTGGACCGTGGATTTATGCAAATGTTGATTTTGGCCTTTGTTAAAGAAATTGTTTGCGTAAGTAGTGAAGTGAATTGCATAGCCATCCTCGATGGAGGCTCATAAGCCGAGCAAAGAAACCTAACATTTTCATACAGATGGACTAATTGGACGAGGGAATTAAATTAACCGGCTGCTGTTTTTGTCAATTGAAGTATAAAATATATATAAGCAGAGATAAAATTCCAAGAGAAGCTCATTCGAAGAAACAACCATAAAGATTCTGACTAGTGATTAGAGAGACAAACACGAATTAATGTTCTGATTAGCCGATAGTTATTAGTGGCCAAGTCATCATTAGACTAATGATATTTGACTAAATCACTACAGATTTATAAAATGCCTTGATTTCAATCAGACACTTGTCAAAAATGTTTACAGCATGTGCTAAACCAGTTCTTTCTGCAATCTTCAATTATTATCTTATCCTTGATCGTTTGGACTTACACAGTATTAGGTTTGTTTGCTGTTAGTCCTTCTAGCATTGGCGAGCCAATTCCCCTTATCATTACATTTAGTTTTCCAGTCAAGCGCTATCTGAGTTTAAAAACATATCTAACATTAGAGAGAAAAAAGAAAAAGAAAAAAAAGAGGCACGTCTAACATCGATGTTCATTGGTCTAATCTCCATTATCATCATTACACTATCTATGCGGTTAGGAATAACTCCCTAATCATTACACTATCTATGAAGGATGGAATGTCGCAGCAATAATCAATTAGCTTATATGATAAAAGACTTGATTGACGCTATTGGATAGATTGAAAGGAGCAACTAAGACTACGAAAAGAGAAAAAGAAGAGGGGGGGGGGGGGGAGGGGAGTTCCAACTTTACAATTCTTGAGGTTTGAGGGAAAGATTTTCAGGACAAATTATTAAATAAGCTTGATGTATTTTTCATGTTTTGTGACAACCAGAAAAAAATGTGGTTCTTTTGAAGAAGGCAGCCCCATGCAACCCCACGACGTTCATATTGCATCTATGCTTATCAAAATTTTTCACGGGACTCTTCTGGACTTGAAGAACCTAGAATGGGAAGCAAAGCATAATTGCTAATGTACACTATAGCTGTTACAATTTTATTTGGTTTTGGCACATCGTTCTCAAAATAGGTCTCCTATGGCCTAAATAGTCTGATGTTGGTCTTTTAAAATACTTTTTTTTTTTTTTGGAGCTCAAAGGAGATTCCAAATATTACAATAAAAAGAAGGAAAGAAAAGAATTTAAGAGTCGAATCGCGAATTTCACGATCGCCTAATTAATGTACTTACCAATTAAATTGGATGTTGGAGATAAAATTTAAGTACTTCAATAGATTACGCCTTTTTTGTCTGTTCTTTTTTTTTTTTTTGCCAACAGGGAAGGGTTAGGAGTCATGGGATTTAAGACGCATTGAGGGTAGAGCTGTTAAGTCAATCGAGTAGCTCGAAAACTCATTAGAGCTCGGCTCGTTAAGGCTCGAGCTCGGCTCGTTAATTTTGGTTAACGAGTCGAGTTCGAGCTCGAAACATGCTCGTTTACTCGGCTCGTTTGATACTCGAGTAGCTCGTTAATGAAGGGCATATTTGTCATTTTAGAAATTAAAATTATAAAAATTAAAAATTATAGGTTTTTATTAAGGTTAATTTGCACGAGCTCGAGCTCGTGAAGTTCGACTTGTTTGTGATAAATGAGTCGAGCTCGAGCCCGAGCTCGAGCCACATGTACATTTAACGAGCCGAGTTCGAGCACATTTTAAAGCTCGTTTTCCTAACGAGCTCGAGTCGAGCTCGGCTCGAATTAAACTCGAGTCGAGCTCGGCAGCCAAATACTCGGCTCGACTCGGCTCGATTAACAGCTCTAATTGAGGGACAAGGGGATTTTTTGGCCTGGTTTTTGTCCTAATGTAATCAACTCCTTTGTGTGTAATCTTCTTCGTAACTTCTTTGTGTGTAATTTACTTTTTTCTACCCTTTCTGGGCTCAAATAATCTTCACATGATTCAAGGCCCAATAAAAAATGCTGCTTAATAATTGAAAGTGAGCCCATTTATTTCCACGGAGGCATTTGCTGATTTGCAGTCCTAAAACGTCATTTACTTGTCATTAGGATATTTGATTCCGACAATTACTGGGAAATAACCAGGGCTTCTTCTGGTTCTCCCAAGTCCCGCCTCACTGCCACTGGGTAGATTGTAGAAATGGTTAACCTCTCGATGGTACTTTCTCTTTGCTTTCACTTCCTAGTTGCTAATTACTATTCCGGTATCTTTATCTGAATTTTGGTTTCTTGGCTTCTCTGATTTCCTACCTGATTAATTGGACACAGAACCCAAAAAGAGTTTGAATATTTTGCTGGTTTTAGCATATAGCTGATTGCTTTTTATTCTATCTGATCCCCAGTTCATCTTAGGCAAACATTACTTAATTTCTTTTCCAGTAAAAACGTATCATACAATAATCTTGGTGGAGGTTTTGGTAGTTTCAAACTATAGGAAAAACAAAGAATCTTTGAAAATGCAAACTTTAGGTGATTTACATAATAATTTCTTGGGTCCAAAATGATGACATGATTCTCATGGGTTCCAGAAAAAAGCTTTGTTACTATCTTTTGGATCTACTTCTTGATTGAGTGCATCTAGTTTCAGAAAATTCTTTAAAAAAAAAAAAAAAGATTTCACCAATAAGGAAATTAGGCGTGGATTTGGTTTTCATAGAATTTATCTATTATGTTTGATCTTTGAGGTTCTGGGATTGCGTGAATTTGCTTGAGATGTTTCTGCTTGCCTTCGAGTGATTTAATTGATAAGAAATTTCAACCTCTTATGGTTTTATATTAAAAAACGGGTCTAATAAAAATTGCGAAATCTTTGTTGGATTCGTAAAAGTGAAAGCCATTAGTTTATAAGAAAGTAGACGGTCATGTACCCCCCTGTTTCAACTATTTTTTCCTGTTCGATGACTGAGCTTCTTTACTTGGTTAAAGATCACTTTGTTGGTCCTGTACTTCTTTAAGCCAAATGGTGGAGTCATGTAGTTCAGCTTGATTGGGGAAAACCGTGGACAACAACCGGAACTTCCTTGGTAGGCAATCTTAAACTGGGGCTGGAAGCAAATGAACTAGAGAATAGATTGAGATACAATGATAGAATGGTGTTGTATTTTCTATGATTATCTTTACAGTATATCTGAAAATGACTATCAAGTTCCTTTTGGCTAACCATTTATATTTCAATTCATCCTAAATCCTAACTTTGTCGATTTCTTCCTATTTCTTTATCAGCTTGGACACTATGTTGAGGTTTACTTTTTTCCTTTAATTGACTAAATGATTGTTTCAAAGCATCAAATCTGGAATCAAACTCATTTCTTCTGGGTAATGTAGACACTGTGACGGTGAACATGAATAGTATACTTTCAGTGCTCTGGTTTTACTGATTGTGGCATTGAAAGTCCTTGAGTTGTAGCGTAAGTTCTTTGTAACACCCCAAGAGGTTTGGACCTTTTGCTTGTGATTTCATTGGAATCTTAACTGGAAATATTGTGTAATACAGCAAATGCACTCGGTTAGCTTTTCTCATTTTAGTCTATACTTGAATCTTGCTGAAGATTTTTTTTATTTCTTATTCAGGTAAGTGTCAGGATTATTCCATCTTAGCTGTTGAGCTCATTCGTGGCAGAAGGAATGGCAACTTTAGCCCATTCAACATCTTTCTTATCGGTGGGTAGTCTATCCTCTGACCACCATAAGCAATTGAAATTGTGGAAATTCCAAAAGCCACTAACAAGAAGAGGCTTCAAGCGCCTTGCTCTTTGCTCTTCAAATATGACCCCGTGGGAACCTGCGGAGATTGCGTATGCTCCTGCTAGCGATGCTGAAGGTAGATTCTTGCAGAAGTCTGGCACTATATTTGAAGCCCTGAATTCAGAGAAAACTGATGAAGCTACAGCAAAAAATTCCAAAGAGGATGCAAGTCATCGGCCAATGTTGCTGCTCCCCTACCTGAGATGGACGGTGTGGCTTTTGGGACCTCCCATTCTGTTAGCAACAGGCATGGTGCCCACCTTGTGGTTACCAGTTTCGTCAATTTTCCTCGGCCCAAATATTGCCAGCCTTCTTTCATTGACAGGACTGGACTGCATTTTTAATCTTGGTGCATCCCTGTTTCTCCTCCTAGCTGATTCTTGTGCTCGTCCAGAAAATTCTGGACATGTTTTCGGCAGTAGGCCTCCTGTTAGTTATCAGTTCTGGAACATGGTTGCAAACATAATGGGCTTTGTTGTTCCGCTGTTGACGATGTTTGCTTCTCAAAAGGGTCTGCTTCAGCCTTTTCTGCCTCCTATATCATATTTGGTTCTGTTGGGTCCCTACCTTCTCCTTCTGTCTGTACAAATACTGACAGAGATGCTTACATGGCACTGGCAGTCGCCAGTATGGTTGGTGACCCCTGTTGTGTATGAATCTTATCGGTTATTGCAGCTGATGAGGGGGCTGAAGCTGGGAGGTGAGCTCACTGCACCAGCATGGATGTTGCACACCATCAGGGGACTGGTTTGTTGGTGGGTGCTCGTTCTTGGCATGCAGCTCATGAGGGTTGCGTGGTATGCTGGTTTTACAGCTCGTGATCGTCGTCAAAAAGAGCCTTCAGTGCTTGTTGGTGGTAACTAGTTTGTAGGGCCAAGCCATTTTGCTGGCTGCATAAGCAAATTGTAAGTAACAACTGAATTGGTATAGGTTGTATACGTAGAGCAAGGCAATGCCTTCATACTTTGTTTGGTTCATGAGCAAACCAATGTTCAAGCATTGCGTGTATGTCTCAGTTATTGCACTTGTGATGTTTAATTTTGATTTGTCTTGCATTTAGTTTATTTTCACATGCTTTTCTTTAGTCTAATGTTGCTTAGCTCTTCATATTAACGATACGGACACCCCAACAAATATAGACGAGGTTGCTATTTTTTGGAATAACGAGGAAGATAATATGCCTCCTTTGGCTGGTAATAAAAACAGACGTTTTCAAGGATAGAGATTACAGTTTATGCCCTCTGTTTCTACTGGTAAACATCTTGGATACCATGCAAATACTTAGCTCCATTCATCTTGGATATAGTTTGACAATTGAGTATTAACTGGGAAATGGTTGATTCCATGTTAAGAAAGACATTTTCAATCTCCCAATATTAATGAAAGAGGAGGAGATTGAACATCAAAGAGACTGTAGAATTATATGATCTATGAGTCTTTCTTTTTCTTTTGTCAAAAGATCTATGAGGTTTTCTGCTCAACCATGTTTACAAGCTTTTGTTTGCTTAATCGGCTTCTTTGATTACTTGTTCAAGATGTTGACCTTCAAGAGCGTGGAGCAAGAGCAGTTGTAGTAGCAACAGTACCTGAACATTTTCCGGTGTTGATTGATCAAGAAAAATTCCTACAAAGCCCGCCCCCAAAAATGCACCACACGATAGCTAGGCAGGAATCGAAACGATAACCTCTAAGTAAAGATCCCATCAGCGAACTACCGCCTGAGGCTCGCCCTTCCACTTGATAAAGTTGCAGTATCTGGCTAGACATATTTGGGCCCCACGTGAGCCCTTCAATTGGATTTTTAATCCTGACAAAAAAAAAAAATTGGATTTTTAATTTAGATCTCCACTGCTATTAGTGCGTTTGTCAAAGGAATTTGTGGGCCAAATTTGTTGAGATGCCGGAAAGACGAGCATCAGTAAAGCGCTGATTCCAGATGACAAATTTGTTGAGATGATGGTTTTCTTTCACACCATAAAGTTGGTAATAAGAAGAAGAAAGTGCATTTTACCAAAATATGCGATCGTGCGGCCAAGGCCATCTTCCTGCGCTCTTAGATTCTCTAGTTGTGTCGGTTGTACGACTTTTCTTCGCTCCTCTAGTCTTCCCTTTTGCACTAAAAACAATTGTACTAACTTCTTTTGGCACTCTTGGCTCCTAATTCTAGCCAAACATTTATCTAATTGTTGTAGCTGCACACGAAACGAAGAGAAGACTGAATCTCAGCCTTGGAAATTGGATGTTGGAGGTCAAAATGACACAGGAATCTCTGAAGACGACTTTCAGGAAAGATCTGTTCTCTTTTTGGTAATTTTCATCATTTGATCCAATTGAAGAAAAATTCTTCTTTGATGAACAAGAATATTTATATCCGGTGGAGCATGGATTGAAGATTTACTCCTTTCCATTTTAGGGTGTTTCAAAATGTTGGTTATCTTATCAAATTTAAAATTACTTTTGATCTATTTTTTTCAATGTTACCCCATCTTTATCTACATTTCATACTAGATTCAAATTTGAAAATTGAATTTTTAAAAATAACTTTAAAAACAAATCTACTAACATCACCGTCAAGTCACTATACTTAAAAAGTTGAAATATCAAATAGCGTGTTTGGATTGTAAATTATTTGAAATATTTTTACTGTAGCACTTTTTGTGATGTGATGCATGTGAGATAAAAAAATAATTAGAAAGATAAAAAGGTGTATTGGAAATTGTAATGGTGATATAAGCAAATACTCCCTCCGTTCCACTTTGATAGTTCTGTTTTCTTTTTTCGTCTGTCCCAAATTGTAGTCCAGTTTCCAATTGAAAAATGTAGTTGTATTTTAATTTTTCTAAAATATCCTTATTTAATATAAGTTGTTATTACTATAAACCTACCCCATTTAATGAGAGTTGATTCTCTTTTTACCATCAATTCAAGTTTCCATAAAGTTATACTCTAATTAATGTGAGGGTATTTTAGAAAAATAGATATCTAAATTGATTGTTCCAATAAAGTTAACTATTTTTTCTTAAACTATGTGAAAAAATAACCAAAACTATCAAAGTGGGACGGAGGAAGTATATAACATGTAATTTGGGACGGAGAGGATACTTTGAACTGTTGTTGACTCTACAAAATGGCATATTTCTTTTCTTTTATGATCACACGCTCACAGCTATCTACCGCAAAAGGGAGATAGAGGAACAATAGTCAGGTAATGATGTACGAGACAACAAAAATTTTAATGATGTCAAAATGTTATAAAGTAGCACCAATTGATGCATATTTAAGATATTTTTCATGCACTAGCATGTAATGAATTCGTAGCATCAGCAATATATTGAAAAAAAAAATTTCTCCTAACCCCTTCTGCAATTTATCTCACCTAAACAAAGATTGCACAAAGTAGGGTTACAAACGAATCGAACCGTTCGTGAGCAATTCAAGTCGAGTTTGAGTTGGCTAAATCAAATTCGAAGTTAAAATATTAAACTCGTTAGTTCACGAGCCAACTCGTTAGTTCACGAGCGACTCGTGAGATCGAGTGTATATATATATATATATTATTTTAATAATAAAATTATATATATATTCATAATTTTTAATTATTTATTAAAAATATTATTTTATTTATTTTTAAAATAAATAAAATAATTATTTTTTATTTTTTCAAACTCGAGCTCGAGTTCGAACTCGACTCGAATTTAAGTTGATCTCGACCTCGAGCTTTAGATTGACAGCTTATTGAATTCGAGTTTGATAAAATTGAATCAATACGCGATTCAATTAGATCAAAACTCGATTTGACTCGACTCGTTTGTAGTTCTAGCACAGGAAACAAAAAGGAGAAAACAAAGAAGGTGGAAGACTTGTATTGAGAACGAAGGCTGCTTATACGCAATAATTAGAACACGACTATGGTAGAAAAATTTCTTTGTGTTGAAGTTATGTTTATTATATATGTACATGTTCCCTGGCTCTAATTAAATTGTGTAACTGCGAATTGAATCTTTGAGTAAACCTACTGACAAAAGACAATCGAAATGCTTGCTTCCAAGCTATCCTTGCTCTTAAAAATACCGAAAAAAAAATTGTTCTATTTGGATTGCCATTTTTTTTCAAAAAAAATTTACACTTTTTGTAAACGTATTTTTCAATTAATTTTTTTATTTCGCATATATCAAATTTATGAAAGTAGTTTTTGCCACTCTATATATCGTATGTCTTCCCCTTTTAAGTTTTTCAGGAATAACGAACACCCGGTAGAAAGCGAACACATTATTCCTGGTACGGTTGCATGCCCAATTTGCAAAGAAACTCTTGATGCTTTGCTGAGGGAGGTGGTAATTTGGTTGGTAAGGAAATTAAAAGGAATTGTGGGTTGAAACTTAAAAGGAATTAGGGGTTAGAGCTCTCCCTTTTATAACGTGTTGGGTTGTTTGCATGTGGTTCAGGCACTACGAAACCCAAAGGAATCGTCATAAGTAAGGAGAAAAGTTACAGAGATTGACTGATTGACATGCTGAAGAAGGGAATCATATATTTTTGGGAAAGTTGCAGAAACCTCCCCTGAGGTTTCTGATACTTGCACTCACCTCCTCTATGATTTAAAAAATTGCACTCACCTCCCCTAAACTTACTAATTCTTTGCATATTCAGTCCAGGTAATTAAAATTTTGTTTTAGAGAGTGAAATGAGAAATTTGTGCCAAATTTGCCCTTTGTATTACATGCCAAGTAGTATTAGCAAAAGAATGATAAAGTACTTCAAATCAATTAACAATTAATAAACTTTAAGGAGTGTAGTTTATAGGCAAATAGGTATTACTTATTCAAAGTACCAACTCTTTATGGGCATTTTATTCTCAAACATTTAATTTATGATAAATACATCAATGTTTATAAGTAAAATTCAAAACATGTTATAGTTATATTCTTACAAAAAGGAAACCGGTGGGTTATCTATTTAATGTAAATTAAATATTTAAAAAAAAAAAGAAATGACCATAAAGTATTAATTTTTTATGTTTTCCTCCATTACATGAACAAAGTATCGGCTCTTTATAGGCATTTTATTTTGAATCATTTAATTTATGTTAAATACATAAATGTTTGTAACTAAAATTAAAAAAGTGTTACACTAATATTTTTATGAAAAGAAAATGATAGGTTATGTATTTAACAAAAATTAAATATATGAAAGTAAATACAAATTTAAATTTGATACCTCTATCAGGCAATTTAAAGTTAAAAAAAGATTTGTATTTTACCTCTATTCACGTGATATGGTCTCAAAATCTCTATCGGGCAATTTAAATTTAAAAAAAGATTTGTATTTTACCTCTATTCACATGATATGGCCTCAAAATCTGAAACCTCTATTTAAATTTGTATTTACTTTCACATATTTAATTTTTGTTAAATACAAAACCAACTAGTTTCCCTTTCGTAAAAATATTAGTGTAACACTTTTTCAATTTTAGTTACAAACATTTATGTATTTAACATAAATTAAATGATTCAAAATAAAATACCCATAAAGAACTAATACTTTATTCATATAATGAAGGAAAGTCATAAAAAATTAATACTTTATGGGCCATTTTTTTTTTAAAAAATATTTAATTTATATTAAATATATAACCTATCAGTTTCCTTTTTGTAAGAATATTACTGTAACACTTTTTAAATTTTACTTACAGACATTGATGTATTTATCATAAATTAAATGCTTGAAAGTAAAATTTCCATAAAAAGTTGGTACTTTGAATAGGTAATGCCTATTTACACGTAAACTACATCTCTTAAAGTTTGTTAATTGTTAATTAATTTGTAGTACTTTATCATTCCTTTGCTAATATTACTTGGCAAATAGCACAAAGGGCAAATCTAGCACAAATTTCGCATTTCACTCTTTAAAACAATATTTTAATCGTTTGGACTAAATATGCAAAGAATCAGTAAGTTTAAGGGAGGTGTGCGAAATTTCTTAAACCACAGGGGATGTGAGTGCAAGTGTTAGAAACCTCAGGGGAGGTTTCTACAGTTTTCCCTATATTTCTCAAATAGTAGTTGCCAATTTCTAAAGATTTTCTGCCTCCCCCCAAAAAACACGTAATGGTATAAAATAAAGAAGATAATTCTTCTGAATGTGAAAGCTCTCTTAATTATCTTTGATACGTTACTCGTGGTTCATGTGTTAATTTTGTCTTGCTACCGAACATTTTCATCAAATAAGGACAATACATATGGCTCCGTTTGGATTCAGCATTTTTGAAAAATAATTTTTTCATCTACAATGCTACAGTAATACACAAACAAAAACAACTCCAAAAACACCATATCCAAACAATATATCAAAAACAACTCCAAATATACAAAAAAATTCGGAATTTTCGATTTCAAATTATGCGAATTTGGTTTGAATTCAGTAATGAAGTTTTTGACATCCAAAATAGAAATCAGATTTTTCGATTTCAATTTCGTTTTATATTATATATATATTAATATTTATTTATATATATAATATTTTTTATTTCAAATTTGTTTTATAATATGTATATTAATATATATTAATATTAGTTTACAAAAGAAAGATAAGTCCTCGTTGCTAAAATCCGATAAATTCTCTTAATTTTTTGACGTCTTTAAATCACAATTTCAAGTAATCAAACCGAATCACATATTTTCATAGAGCTATGAAACAAATTAAAAGTGTTAAACAGTATTCTACGTATACAAATCATAAAATAGATCGGAAAAAAAAAGAACAAAAACATTCCACAAAAAAAATTTGTTTGGATAGGGTATTATTTGAAATATTATTTGGAATAATTACTGTAACACTTTTTGTGATATGATGTATGTGAGATGAAAAGGTGATTGGGAATATAAAAAGGTGGGTTGGGAAATGTGTTTATGATGCAAGCGAAATATTAATTGAGATATAGAAACTATCCAAACAAATTCCATTCTTTTTTAAAAATTTTCGGCTAGCAAGCAAAACGCAAGCCCTTACCCGAGAGAGAGCTCATCAAAATCTAAAGCGGTTGTCTGTATAGAACGACTTATAGCCGAGCAAGTCCGTGTGGCATCCAACACAAAGACAAAACGCGACTGTCCCACGCTTCCTCTCTACGCTTCATTTAAGAACTTAAAAATTATTCATAACTCTCCAGATCGATTCCAACCCATTACCCCTCTCTCTCTCCCTCTCTCTCTCTCTCTCTCGGAAAACCAGTGTTCAGTCTCCACCGATTGCCGGGAAACAACTTTCAGTCCCTTTTAGCCGTAACCTCGGCCGGAAAAGTAACAGTTACTCTCTTTTTAAGTAACTAATAGAGGATCGTATTAACAATGAGTAACGAGGAATTGCTTCAAATCGAACCTCAAGAGCTCGAGTTTCCATGTAATCTCTCTTTCTCTCTATCCAGGCTCTTAAGCTACCATTTTGGTTTTGTTCTTGAATTTTTTGGAATTATTTTACTTTTCAGATCTGCAGTTTGATTTTCTTTGCTTTAATCAATTTTTTTTGCGTGTGTTTTTTGATTTGGTAAGTCGAATTGAGGAAGCAGATCTCATGCTCTATGCAATTAACCAACAAAAGCGATAACTATGTTGCGTTCAAGGTAATTGTAATTAATTTTCACTTTCACGCATAGAATCCTGCAAGTATGTTTTGCTGAATCTTGTGCCCTAATTGAGCAGAAGCATGGTTTTTAAACTATTTTTTTGTATTTTGTTGCGAACAGGTGAAAACGACCAATCCGAAGAAGTACTGTGTACGGCCTAACACCGGAGTTGTCATGCCTCACTCTACTTGCGATGTTATAGGTTTCTCTCTCTTTCCTTTCTGCGTTTATGTATAGGTGTATATTTTGTGGCTGTAGGCAGGGTGGTTTGAGTGATTTTGTGTTTAAAGTGGAGCTGACTACTGGGAAGAATTTCCTGTTTACCATAACAAAAACTTCTATGCTTTATCGGGAGACTGCATCTTTTCTGATTACAAAGAAAAAGTGTACTCGTAATGATTGGTTTACATGGTTGTTCTTTTATTATTATTTCAAATGTAGAACTTCAAAGCCTAATATATTACACTAGTATTAAGGGAAAAAAGTAATTATCTTGTATTGGGGTGTGTGTGTGTGTGTGTGTGTGTATGTACGAGTGTTCTTATGCGTGAAATAGACGGATGACATATTGGTATCTGATTACAAAGAAAAAGTGTACTCGTAATGATTGGTTTACATGGTTGTTCTTTTATTATTATTTCAAATGTAGAACTTCAAAGCCTAATATATTTACGCTAGTATTAAGGGAAAAAAATAATTATCTTGTATTGGTGCGTGTATATATATATATATATATATGTACGAGCATTCTTATGCGTGAAATAGACGGATGACATATTGGTATTTGTACATGTGTCAGTAACAATGCAAGCGCAAAAGGAGGCTCCGGCGGATATGCAATGCAAGGACAAGTTCTTAGTCCAAAGTGTACTTGCAAGTCCAGGAGCTACGGCCAAGGATATTACATCCGATTTGGTAAATTTCATCATAGCATGTGAGTCATTTGATATTTCACGGTGTGCGATTAAAACAAGAGTGGTTCATGTGAATTCCTTGGTTGTAGTTTAATAAGGAGGAAGGACATAATGTTGAGGAGATCAAGTTGAGAGTTGCATATGTTGCACCTCCACAACCACCATCACCTGTGCGAGAGGGATCTGAGGAAGGTTCATCTCCGAGGGCTTCAGTTTCGGACAATGGTACCATCAGTGCATCTGAGTTTAGTACGGTGAGCTCCTGAGATGTCCTTATGCTTTAAACTGAACTTGAAGGAGTTGTATGTGAATGACAATTTTATGTACTTTAATTTTTGCAGGGTACAAGAACTCTTGCTGAACCACAGGTTTTAAGATCACATGCTGACGCACAGGGTTTAAAATCAAATGTTGAGTCGGTAGACAACTCCTCAGAGGTCATATCATACTCTTTCTATTTTTTACTGATAATTTGATACTTTCTCTGTTGGTAGGAGGCTAATTGTTGGTGTCCTATTTTATAGATAACTGGGTGTTTTGTCTTGTGCTATTTAATATTTCTAGGATTGGTTGATAACAAGATTCTTCCCTGACTCATAGGGCATTGATTTTATTTGAATCACTACTCTCATCTTGGGTTTCTTAACTTTTGAATATAGTTTCATAAAGGCTAGTGTTAATTTCATGAATTATTGTCCAGGCCAGAGCAAATTTGCACTATATGTTTTTGTCCCCCTCGGCAATATCAAATTTTCTCATTACCTAAAGCCTCCCCTCATCTCGCCACTCTCTCCTCTTTCGTCTCTGCTTTCACTTTCTTCCCTCAGCTCAACGCTGTTGCTTTCACAGTCAGCAGTGATCATCAACTAAAGCGCAAATCTAGCATTAGATTAGAATTTTGAAATGTCTCAATAAATGATATAGTACCATTTCTGGGGGTAATATAGTACTAATTACTTGTGGTAAACCACCTGAAATTGTACAACATAGGATTTATATGAGAAGCTTCAACAAAGCACCCAAATTCGTATAACAATCATAGATAGATAAGCACATGGGATGAAGAGTAGAGGTGGCAGCCATAGTTCGCCATATCATCCGAGTCCGAGTTGACTCGGATGATATAAGAAGCTTCAACGTAGGATTTATATGAGAAGCTTCAACAAAGCACCCAAATTCGTATAACAATCATAGATAGATAAGCACATGGGATGAAGAGTAGAGGTGGCAGCCATAGTTCGCCATATCATCCGAGTCCGAATTGACTCGGATGATACATAACTGGATCAAGGCTTGCCGCTACGAGACCGACACCCGACACTCTGATTTATCCATTTCCATGACAACTCGTCCAAAATTGGCCGATATCACCTGAGTTGGCACAGAGAAACGAAATATCAATGAGACTTGCCCAAGTCTTACTGAGTCGTCTTGGAAATCAGTGAGCTTCAGTAGCAGAGACCAAATTAACAGTAATCATCGACCTATTAATATAGAGGAGCAAGGATATTTTCTTTAAGATTAGCAGCTTCACCTATTTGATATTTGGTGAAAATTGTGATAATTTTCAGTAAAAGTAAAGAAGTTTCATTCAGGGATAGGTTTGAGAAGGGAAACGAAAGAGGAGAAAACAGAGGCAGGCAGAAGGAGAAGGAAGAAGGATCATGGAAGGGATGGGATGGGTTGATTTTGTAAAGAAAATAAATTTGAATGGTCTTGGAAACTTGGACTATTATGGTGACCCATTTCAGCCCAAGTAGCTAGACGGCAGATTGTGGGCCTAGAATTATCTGTTTTTGGTACAAGGAATTGGAGGCTCCATTTATTTTCTTTATTAATCAGGTTCTTTTCTTTTTTGTTTTCACTGTCACTTTGATTGCTAAGGTTGAGTTGTAATTTAGTCTCCTTTATAATAGTATTGCACCACATTATATAGCATATGATTATTTCTATCATATATTTGGATTTGATATGTCTCCTAAAACAGTGTATTTGATTCTAGAATCAATTTTCTTTGTGATACTTGTTATGCTATTGGTTAAATTTACCGATTATCCCGATTAATGTAGGCATACAGCAAATCTAATTTGATCATTGTGCTTGTTATGGTATATTTTCTATTTTAATGATTTTGTCAATTTTTGAGGAACGTTGTATGTTAAAGTGTGTGTATCACCCAATTTGCGACCAATGTGGAATCACTGTGTCTGATATCACGACTGTGACAGCCAACCATGGTTGCAGCAGGAAGGGAGAGATAAATTTCATTGGATGGGAAGGCAGGGTGATGCCATGGTGTTTGTGGGGCTGGGAGGATGATGCCTCAAATAGTTTTGAAGGGGCTGGATGTGGAGGATTGGAGCAGGAGGTGTAGCAGGGCAAGGGGGGATTTGAGCCGGACACTAATTGGAGAGAGAGGTTTGAGAGACCCATGAAAAATTAGTGAGAGAAATGATTTGACTTGGAGGGTAATTTTGTCAAGTAAAGAAAATTTGCTTTGGCTGGAAAATAATTGGTCTGGCATTAACAGCTGCTTTTCGTAAATTGTGTTGCGTGATTTTATGTGCTAAGACCCTACTATGAATTTCTTGCTTATGTAGCATTATTATAATTATTGAGTCTTAATTTGCTGTGGGTGCTAAACTTTGGACATTTGTTTGATAAAAGCACTTTGCCTTATTGTAATTGAATTTGACAAATTTAACAAATCATTTTTTAATTTCTCATTTATTTGGGAACCATCTTGTTCTGCCATGGTTTAATTGTATGCTGAAAGTTCTATTGAAGTTCTCCATGTCCACTTGTTATTTGACAGGAGTATATAGTAGATTTGTCACTTCTTTTTTAAGTGGGGATTTCAGTTGTGTTTTCTTGTTTCTTCCTTCATGCCCCTCTACTGGACCACTTGCATTCCCATGAATAGTGTGTGGATCTTTTCGGATTCTCTGGGGCACTGATTATAATAAGTTTGTCGTCTTTCTTTGAACTTTTGAGGGCATATACTCTAGGTGCTGGAGATATGTAGAAAAACAATTCTTCTATCAATAGTTTGCAATAGAAATATTCCTCCAACATCATTATCTGGGGCTTTTTGCTACGCATCTAAGTTTCTCGTTTGAGCCTATCCACATAAGCTATTCTAATTACTTGCATGTTACGTAGAAGAGAAAAGGAATCAAAGGTACTGTAGCTAAAGCTGCTGATGGTTTCTTACTTCAAGCAGCAAATGCTAAGTTACCATAATTAATTAGGGGAAAGAACTTTTGGTACCTTAGACATTGAATTTGAATTAGCTGAAACTGGGATAGCTGTTCAGGGCAAATGGCAAGTGAGTTTTTGTTTTTCACTTGGCCTGCTAATTTAGGTCACTATGATGCTTTATTGTTTTATATTTAGCTCACACTTTTCCTTAGTTTGAGCCTCTTACGCAGAGATTGCTATTCATTATATTAGTTTAATTCAAAAAAGAATGTTTAATTTGAAATAAAATCAAAATAACTCATTTGGCTGCAGTTCATGACATTTTATGATAATTTTATGGATCCACATGTCTAGGTTATTGTTTGGATAATGGACTGATTCTTGGCAGAAAGTGCAATCATGTGTTTGAACTGAACTGCTATTTTGCTTCCTTGTTTCAGGTCAAGGCCCTCATTTCTAAGCTGACTGAGGAGAAAAATTATGCTGTTCAGCAAAGGAATAAGCTTCAGCAAGAACTGGTAAAACAAAGTCATCTCATTTGATCCCTCTAGTTGCACCGTGTTTTGCACCTTGGTGTTTTTGTGTTTTACTTGTACCACATTTGGTCATTCAGATTTGCATTATATGAATTGTATTCACCTGAGACATTCCCAGTGAATGTAGTTTGTCCTTTTTTCAATTATAATTTTCCTTTCACAACCACTTGAGGAACTTCTAGAAGTCCACAAATACCAATGAACACCTTGTGGAATTATATGAGAAGGTAAAAAAAAAAAATAGCAATGAATATGGAGTGTTTTTAAACAGCTAGGCATGACAAGTGAAGCAAATAGCACTATTTTTCAGCGTGAAGATATGAAAAAATGGCCTAATATAATGACCATGAAGATTCAATCAGAATAAGCTATATTGTAAGAAAAATGTTAACCAGAGACCACTGGACTATGTTTTTTATAGGAAGATGCGCATGCTATAGCTGTACAACATGAATACATATTATTCATTCACTTGAGCCTGAGGAAGGATGCATGAATTTGTATTGTGAAATGTTCTAGGATAGTTTATGATCAATAACTCTTATTTCCTTGTTTTAATTTCATTCTTTTAGGAAAAAACAGGGTCTATTTTATTTTTGATTAACACCTGGATTTTTTTTTTAAATTCCAATTTATTTTGAGCCAAGTAGTGGGTGAGTACCTATTTTGAATGTGTCAAAAAGTAAGTGCAGCTGCTATGCTGAATTAGGATTGCTTTACATGAGAAATTTGAGTGAAATTACTGGCTTGGGAAATTTGGATTTTTATGGACCTGTAATAGATTGCCCCTTAGCTGTATCATATGCATAAATCGGGATATTATGTTGGCATCCTTTATTGTACCAGATGAAGTACTACCAGGAGAAATTCTGAATGGAAATATGCCACTTTCTGAAGCATATACCTGAGAACCCCTATTTTTCAGCCCTTTTACATCCATTTTGGTGACTTGGAAAATTGAACTAGCTGAAGCTTGTGTAACAAAATTCTGCAATTATTTAATGACTTAGATTTGTTATACAATTCTGGATAGTAAGATTACAATAAACTTTTTGAACATTCTGCAATAATTTTACTTTATAGGAACAAAATTGCTCATGTTTAGAAATCCTGGATGTTTGACAAGATTTGCATTTAGCACATGCAGTTTAGATATGTCAATAACTTTGATAGATTTCTGTATGATATTCGAATGATGTTTTTGAGCATTCTGCAAATGATATACACAAGTAGAATGATAGTCTGGAAAACCTGATGTTTGAAAAGATTCCAGATGCAGTTTAGATTTGTCAGTGCCTCTCAGAAATCTGCCCCTTGGCTTTACCCCAGGCTTAGAGATGGCTTGCTGGATTGGTCTATTTTTATCTATTGATTTTCATTGTGAATTTTTGTGTGCAAAGGTCCCGTCGATTCAGAAATAGCTCATTTGATGCCCACTGTCTTGAGTTCTTTTTTTTTTTCCCCTTGATTTCTCTGTTTTGCGTTTTGGCCTGTATGGTTGCTTCTGATCTCTCATGGTTTGGTATCTGTAGGGTAGGAGAAGGGGCAGTAGGATATGGTGCTAGAAATCTTTTTTTTTTTTATAAGAAATATCTCAAAGTCAATAGCTTATGTAGATGAAAGCCTTGGGATATTCTGCCTTCTAACTCTCTGACCTTTGTCGTGTCATTTACAGGATCTATTGAGGCGTGAAAGTAACAGAAGCCGTGGTGGCATCCCCTTAATGTATGTCATTATTGTGGGTCTCCTTGGCCTTCTCCTGGGTTATATTTTGAAGAGGACGTAATCAATGGAGGTTTTGCATAACCTGCAATATCATGTGTTACGTAGCCTGTTTCAAAAAAATTTAGATCATTGAAGACAGAAGTACAACTGATCGGGAAGAGCTCTGTATTGTGTGTAGCCATCTGATTGACTTTAGAAACATGCTTAAGAAGGTGCTTGATGGGTTTTTCTTATTGCCTTTGGGGCTCTAGAGCATTCATTGTGTGACTAATTGCTTTAACATGTTATGTTGGTAACTCAATGAGAGGGACATAATTTTTGTCATGCATTTTGTTGGCTTTTGCCCCGGTAGCAGTTAGACCTGCACGCGCCTATATTGAGTGGTCATACTTAATTTTCCTCTTTGTGGCCCTGATATAAACAATTATTGATTCATTTTCTCATTGTCTATTGTTGATTTGTTATCCAAGCATTTGAGGGTTTAGTTAACGTGTATACTACACAGCATATGCTAAATGCTAAACTATTCGATTTGGAACCTTCATGATCTGTTCTTTCAGTTTCATTAAGCACGCTGCAAATCTGCTGCCGTGGTTTGATGCGTTCGTAGAACTTACATTAGCCATCAGTTATTGAGGGTGTCAAGTCAGCACACCAGAATAGTTTCTAAGTTTTAACCAAGAATAACACTATCCCAATCTCAGGGAACCATCAATAAGATTACGAGGCTTTTCATCTTTTGAGTTTCAGAATTTTGTCTGATTTGAACAATAGTAGAAATCGAATTGAATTACTTTTGGAATTGAGTAAACAAATAGCACCTGCATTGTTAACTGTTTGGTTT
Organism: Coffea eugenioides; assembly: GCF_003713205.1. Lineage (NCBI taxonomy): Eukaryota > Viridiplantae > Streptophyta > Magnoliopsida > Gentianales > Rubiaceae > Coffea > Coffea eugenioides. Next base: position 25,467,940 of record NC_040036.1, on the reverse strand, counting down.
TTTTTTTCCCCCTTAAAAAGTTTCTTGTTTGCAAAAGTACAAGACTAATAAAATATAATTTGTTTTTGAGAACAAAAGCAAATGATCAATAAAGAAATATCTGGCAAAAAGTTTATAAGTCTCCTGAGGAACCTCAAGAGTTGCCGGCTTTTGTGATTTTCTCGGGGTTTAGGTTTGTAAAATGATCAAAAGTCATCCTGGCTTTGGTAAAAAAGACAACTGCCTGTCCGGAGTTAGTGAAGTCTCTTTAGGTCTTAGTAGCAGCTGCCCTGCTTAAGGTAGTTATCCCACATCGAGTGTTGGGGGGGGGTTTTGGGTTAGTTTATAAGTCTCCTGAGGAACCTCAAGAGTTGCCGGCTTTTGTGATTTTCTCGGAGTTTAGGTTTGTAAAATGATCAAAAGTCATCCTGGCTTTGGTAAAAAAATAAAGAAATATCTGAAGTTTTGACTTTCTTGTTTTGACATCTGCATCACCGCATGAAACTGCATCCCCGGAAAACTTCTTACCATTAGTTATCGACAGAGTTTTCATTGTGAGTTTGTCGAGGCTGCATTCAATCGTTTGACTTAATCAATCGGAAGATTCTTTTGATTTTCCGCCACTCATGGAGGGAAAAGATGAGCTTATTCACAAGTCTGGGAATTACGAATTGGACTAACAGGAAACTTCGCCGCACTAAAGCTCTCAACCAAGCACAGCCTGCACATTCATTCACATGTAGCATGTGGGACATTCACCCCCACATAATTGGATTACAGGAGCAAAATATTCTAAAAATGCAAAATAAAGATGTACTCCTTTCCTTGCCTCGAGCAAGATCACTGTACAAAAGCCAAATGAGGTTACTTTTGGCAACTAAAACAGCCCGAAAATGGTTAGCCACAGGAGGGAATTCATTGTAACCTTAAAGCAGTGGATGAGTGGATCAAGAAGCACAATGTCAGAGGGAATGTTTGTGAGTTTAGAAGACAAAATAGAGAATAAGGAGCAATCAGCTCAACACAGATAAACACTAACAACAGTTTAATTACAATCTTGTTAATAAGACTGTTAACATGGTAGGATCCTGCATTGGAAAAGGATATAGCTTTAAATTACAGATATTTGGTTAAATTGCTATAGCTACTCTGAAGCTTTGGAACTTTAAATCAGTCCAGCACAACCATTTGCAAATTATGCTTTCATGTTTTAAAAAGCCCTAATGTTTCAAACCCCTACAAAATCACTTTGGAGCATTTCTACCATTTAGCCTTGCATCCAAGTATAGAAAGCATCCTGAAATCAGCAGAAATCGAAGGATCAGTAATTGATTCAAAACACTATCCCAACATGATAACCAAGTCATCTTCACATCTTATCCAGCTGAAATGAAGAGCTTTCAAATTTCACAAGATTTCCATTTAGTGATTGCCATAACAGATAAAAAGGAAATATGGAGCATTGACTGTCCCAATATGCAAATCCCTATTTGCTACCATACCTAGTAGTAGTAGATAAGTTCCAAGCTTATCATTCCATTCACACCCATCACAGCAATTTAGGATGCCTGTATCATGCTGCATCGACCAGCAATCTTGCAAAAATCATCAAGACTTAGCTGCAAGAAAGTGAGTTACAGGGCCTGGATGAGTCAGTGAAAACACAAACCATGGCAAATCAAGAACTTCTTTCCAGGAAAAGTTTTCTAAATGTTGTAAAGGTCAACTATATTAACCCAAGGTAAACTGACAATATGGACAGATAGGAAATGGTAGAAAAGGATAGTTTAAATTTCAATCATATGAAGGTAAACTTGACACCACACAAGCTAGGCGGAAGGTTTGGGCGAATGATATTTCAGCACACTTCCAAGCCACTTTATTTTCCATATCTTAGGACACTCATCAGGGACCCTGAAAGGGCAAGTCAGATGACAGAGAGAAAGCAGTGACCTTCCCATCTCCATCAATGTCAAAGCACTTTATCATATCTGCCATCTCCTTGTCAGACCATGTAAAATCATGGGCAACTGCTACTCTCCTTAGATCTCTCAGGGTTATGCCCCCTTTTCCCGCTTCTGCAACACAACATACACAAGAAGAGAATGTTAATGATATGTGGAACAAATGGAGAGTACAAGTAGTAAAAGAATCTTCTATAATATAATAAGAAACATAGGGAAACTTCAGTCAACTTCATTTAACACTGATAATGTTGCAGTTATTTTATATTCCTAAAGAATGTAAAACAAGGAGCTCCAGGGCAAGCATCCGCAGCATGCTCCTAAGTCTGATTTATGGAAAAGGAAATGTAAAGTTCCGCATGCTCCTAACTCTGAAAATATGGAAAAGAAAAAGTAAACTTCATCACTAATTAAATACAGCAAACTGTTTTCAACTACACCAAAATGGACGTTGCTAACTATTATAACATGAATTAAATGAGCACTTTTTGGTAAATACGCAGCCACACACGCATCCAATTACTAAAAGAACTTTATATGTCAAACACTGATACTTCTATCTTCCATTTGTCACACATTACCTAAAAGCATTTAATATAATATCAAGTGCCTTATACTCTCAAGACTTGGGTAAATCAAATATATTTGTTTGATTGCATAAAGGGATGATCCTTTTGACTTCTTGATGAGTGGCAGACACCCTTGCTTGCCTCTTAGTGATGATCCACTTTTTCCTATCAAGGTTAACATGTAATGTAGTGCCAATGCCCAATCAGGCAATCAAAAAAACAAAAAACTTCTAATTCCTCAACATGTTTGGTTTAATAGATAGGAGCATCTTATCTGAAGTAGCAAATGAAGAAATTGCCACTATTCTGAGCTCCATAAATGGCAAAGGATCCATTTTATATATTGGAAGAGAATTTTACTCAGGTGCAAAATACCTATGACATTATTTACTTGTTATGCTTATAGCTGCATTCCACTCATGAATAAACACACACTGAAGTCTTCAGGAATACCTTGACCCTATATTATAGCAACTTCAGAATTCTCTGACAATAGCTTAAAATCTTATAAAACAGATGCACCATTACCATCAAACTGAAAGAAGTGTAGAATCAGTTCATCTTCTGTCATTTGCACCCGACTGTTCATCTGCTGACCACAAATGAAAGAAAAAAAGTCTAAAGTCTGGAGTAAATGAGAAATATCACACAAGACAGAGGAAAAGAAAAGCTCTTCTAGTAGAGCCACCAGTCTAAGCTGAGACGCACTGATTTTTTTCTCTTTATCTTTCCTGCATCTTCCTGAACGTGGCTATTTTCTTTTCCTTCATTGGTCCTACCGTTTACATGATAGCCAGTGGAGCTTTGAGAAGCCCCAGTCCTCCTATTGGAAAACCCTGCAGAATCTTGAAGTGAAAGAGCAATTGCCTGAAACATAAAAACTGAAAATCAGTGCGGAAAGCAACATACTATCAGAAACTGTTGGTGGATTCATTATCAAATGACAGTTTAAGAAATTACATCAAAAAGAAACATGCATCAATTAAGTTATTAGAGCTTCCACCTGCAATAGAGCGTCATTATCATCAACAAAATCCAAGTCATTCACAGGCTTTTGAGGGGTAACATTTTTCTTAGGCATCTGAATTCTGTTCTTTGCCTGGAAGACGAGATTCAAGGGAAAGAACATTAGAGTCAGCAACTGAGCATGTTGGATATCAAAATCAGCAAATCCGTCAAATCAAAATATAGGGGATGACCCAAAACATACAACTGTAAAGGCACTCCAAAACTGAAAAGTTATCAGATTGAGCCTACATGGACTCTAACAATAATTGAGCATTTTGTTGATGTGCAAAAAACTCACAGGCACGCAAACCATAAATTGGCTATAAAGATCATTGCTCTGAGGCAACTTCACCTTCGTGGAACTAAATCTAACAAAATGCATACAAAAGAAAAAGTCATGAATGCAAGTTCTTGATGAAGGACAAAGTTTAACGACAACTAGGATGAATAGTTGAGCTTCTATACAGCTTGAGTTTAAAAAACACTTTGTACTGAGAAGGACATAATTCTAAGACATGCAAGTGGTGATATCACTAAAATCTATATAACCACCTGCAAAGTGAACCCAAACCGACAGTTAATATGAGATAAATCCAAGAATGCCATCTAAAATTGTAATTTTTTTTCTCTTATTTCATCTTCTTTCAAAGTTAATTTCTCTCCTTTATTAGTATATACATGCAGCAAAAAATTAACATTCAATTCATCTTTGCTGCTTGCCAACCACTAACTGCAAGCAGAGTTTATCAAATAACTTAAAACGAGGTCTTGAAACCTGACCATACCTTAGCTACATTCTAAAGGACAGCCTCTTTAAATCCAATAACCAAGGTGGCAAAAACATCTCAACACAATTGCTTTCAACTTTCAAAATGCTTATTACAGATAGAAATTAGTATATACTGATCAGCATCCACCTTTGTGGTTAGAAAAGCTAAGTTGCATGGAAATAATCTCAACAGGACAAACACCAATACAATTAGATTCACCTCTAGAAATGTCTTTCCTCTCTCTCTTTCTCCTTTTTCTCAAAATCAAATCCTCAACAGGAAGTTCGTTTTCTCCTAACCCACCAGCACACAAACCGCCCCTTTCCCCAAAAAATTAAAAATTATATAAAAGGAAAGCAGTTTGAAAAAAAGATGTTTCAGTATAAGGGTTTTCTTTTCAAGCAAGAGTTTTTACGTGTGCATAACTGGCTTTTTAATCCCCCTATTACCCAAAAAGAGACCAGTCACACTGTCATTCAACTCCCAGATTCTCTCTTCATTAAATCATGCCAAACACAACATTAGTGTTTAAATTGAAACCAATACATAAAAAACTTGGAGGAACTCTCGACTCGTTGTATCCAATATGATCCTGATAAGAAAAATTTCTCCTGGTTTATGAAGCAAAACTAAGAACATAAACTATCTAATTAACTCCAATACTAATCCAACCAATTAAAAGTCCACTCTACAACTCCACCATAACGTTTTTCCCTCTATTATTAGCAAGCACACAGTAACATATACCACCACAATCATTAAGAAAAAATAAACCACAGCAATTCAATCAAAAGTAGTACTATTCAAACATGGTTCAAAATCAAATCTTTTAGCACCATAAACCCCAGAAACTGCCAACCATACCTTAAATGAAAATAATTAGTACCTTCCTCTTGGCACTGGACCCAGAATAGTCTTCGTCATCAACATTTGTGTCATCATCTTCACTTGAAGAACTCAATGCTTCTTCTTCACCTTCATCAGAAGGTCTGTACTCTTCATCATCATCATCCATTTTTCTTTTACCTTTTTTGTCAACCATTTCCTTGGCTGATTTCGTAAGAGAACCCACAAAAGAATTTGCCATTTTCTTCAAACCCAAGGCCTCCATTCTTGCTCTGTTCTCTTCAATCCTCTTCATTCTCTGCCTCTCATATTCGGTAATTTTCTTCTTCTGGGCCACGTTATTTTCTGGGACTTCGACCTCTTCCGAGCTCGATGATCTCTGAGCCGACTCAATTTCATCAGAAATCGAATACGAGTTCTTGCTCTTGGGCATTTTTCTGCAACTGGGGTTTTTTATTTTCTTTTCGTCGGATGCTTGGGGTTTTGACTTTTGAGAACTCCTGATCGAGAATCATTCGTAACCCCGGTCTTTTGGGGGAAAAAAAAAAGTTTAAAAGTTGGGGGTCATTAATAATTACATTTTAGTTATTTTCTTGTGAAAAATTAATTAATCAGTTATTCAATCTTACTTTTTTATATTCATGTAAACTTGGTTTGTTTGATAACTCAAATTAGCACGGATGAAGATATTAACATGTATTAAGATATTAACAGATATGTTTGATAACAAAAAAAAAATCTGTACAATAATAAAGAGTTGTGGAGTTCATTTGATGTTAACTTTTTCCATTAATCCTTAGTTAATTTGATGTTAATTTTATTCATTAATCCTTAATTACCAAGATAACTATCAATTGACATAACTACCAAAATAACTATCAATTCATTAAAGAAAATTTCATAAAAATTAATTTATTTTTAAATTGCACACACATGGATGTGCCTTTAGCACTAGTCTAAGTAAATTTTGAGTTGTCTCTAAATTATTTGAATTGTGTAGGTAAAACTTATTCTAACAAATAAGTGATTGATCACTTAACGCAGAATGCATGGTGATGCAGAATGGGTATTAGGATTTTAGTATTTACAATTCAATAAGTTAATGGATTCAAATTTTATATTTCAGATTTTAATTTTGGGAGAACTGCACAAGTAGTCCCTCACATATTGCAAATGTGAAAATTTAGTCCCTCAGATCGAAAATGATCAATTTAGTCCTTAGCAAATAAAAAAGGATCAATTTAAGTCCCTTTTCACTTTTCCGACTGATTTTTGCCCGGAATATCTCACGCGCACACCACGTGGCCAACTTTTCAAGGATAAAAATACCAAACCACTTATCTGTTAACCAAAACCAAAATGTAAAGGACGAATGCTTCCCAAAATTCTTCTTCTCCTTCATTTCAACCAAACCCAAGAGCAAAGTTTCATCTCCATGGCAGAACCACCAACTTGTAATTGCGGTGTACCAGCTAGGGTGAAGACGTTGTGGACAGCTGAAAATCCAAGAAAGAGGTTCTATGATTGCGCTTATTACGAAGTAAGTGTGCCTGATTTCTATTTCTTTTTTCTTTTAAAAAATGTGAAATTTGAAGAGGTAATTTTGAACCATAATGGTAGTGGCGGCTGTGGTTATTTCAAGTGGTATGATACAAACAGTTGCGAGAGGTGCGATAAATTAGTGAGACACACAAAAATATTGACGAAGAGATTAAGAGAGTTGGAGGCAAAGTTGGAAGAAACAAGACGCAAGGAGAAAATGATGAAATTGTTGCTGTTTGTGGCCTTTGTTTTCGTAGTGCAGAATTTGTTGAGCAAAGATTGACTTGTAACTGGCACTTGTTGGTGCAGGTGGTGAACTGGGAACTGGGTGGCTTTTATTTGCTGTATTTAGGTTGGGTTACGTTTAGTGGCCCTGTTGATTGTACAAATAGGAGTTGGAATGCACTTATGAAGCTTAAGTTCTCTCTGGTATATTGTGATTTTTTCTTGAATATGAGCTTACAACATAAGATGGAATAAAAGTCTTAACTTGAAAGATAATAAAGATGATAATGGCGATATTATAAGCGAAAAAAGAGTAAAAAGTGAAAATAATCAGTCCCTTCAAAAATAAAAAGAGCATGCATTCCATTGCAATGAAAAAAATAGCACATAACCGAGCCAAGTATATTCATTACAATACGTCTCTTATAAAAAAAAATGCAATGAACTAAGAAGTCAATTCCATTGCTCCAAAAAAAAGGTCTGCTGAAGTCAAATACAAGACAAAAGTAGATATCCATTGCAAATACAATTCAAGTCAAATTCCATTGCAGCACTTTCAGAAGTAGATGTCTTTGCAGTCATCCCTCTTTGCAATAACATGCCGTAGTCATCTAGGCCTTTTTAGCCCTCTTTGCAGCACTTTTAGAAGTAGATATCTTTGCAGTCTTCTTAGGCCTTTGATACAAACAAAACAATGAGGAGGTCATTACTTACAGTCAATAGCAATTTTTGCAGTCTTAGAAGTAGACATGTAGTAGACAATACTTACAGCCAATCCAGGTGGTTCCCATGGGTATCTCCTATAGAGAGAGGCCAATGTTGAATCACAACTACTTCGAGTGTGTCCAAATCTTCGACATACACCACATCTGTACTTGATTTTCTTACCCTGACAATTGGCAACCAAAAATTCAAGTAAATAATAGTATAGAAATAAGTCAACATGCTATTATTAGTATGAACAAATAGAGAAACATGAACTGGAGATGTTGCATTCTTTGTTGTCGATGTTGGAGTAGATGGTTGGCTTGTTGTAGGTTGATATGGGATTTGACTAATGAGATCAAACAAGACTTGGTCACTTGTATCAGATCCCAAGCCACTTGCACCAAAAACTGCTTCAAGTGTGAAATTGGACTGCTTGTTTGCAATAGGAGTAGCATTTTGAGGCCGGTAATCTGTTTGGGAATGCTAAGCTTGGGACTGCTGAGTTTGGGACTGCTGAATTTGGGACTACTGAGATTGGGACTGCTTGTTTACACCAGGATTCACAGTGTTAGGAGTCTGCTGTTGTGGCTGAGAGCTACTTGGAACCGCAGTAGCTTGTTGCTGGACATTCCCTTGATCATGACTGTTTGAACACTTCCTACTATTGTGGCCCTTTTGTTTACACTTTCTGCACTTATAATCCATTAGACCAACTCTAGACAGTCTCTTTGTTTGTCCTCGAGAAGTTGTTGCAGCTGGTGGCTCATCTGGTTCTCTCATTCTTACCTTCTTTGGCCGACCAGGAAGCTTGATGGTTTCAGGTGTCAAGACAGGCCCCTGTTTCAAATCCTTCCACAAATCCTCACCATTGAGAGGATATATTATAGGCCCATATGCCCTCATATAGGCCTCTTTTGAGTAGCATTCACGAACAAAGTTCTCGGGAGGCTCCTTTGTCAAAGCAATGGCACTCATTGCATGAGCATAAGGAATGCCATTTAGTTCCCATCTTCTACAACTACAAGTTCTGCTAGCCAAATTCAAAGTGTATCTATCCCCATACATACATCTCACCTCATAATTCCAGTCCCCTGAAAGTGTAGCTATGCATGCACTAGAAGCAGTTTTTACCTTTTCCAACTTTTTTAAAATTTTGGGACATACCTTTCCTGTATACTTCTTCATCCACTCCCTCTTATTCTCCATTCTAACCATTAAATAAAGTCGTATTGTTTCCAACATACCTAGTATAGGCCTCTCCCTTGCTTCTAAAATGCTGGAGTTGAAACTCTCACAAAGATTGTTCAATAAAATGTCACATTTAGGGGAGGTTCTGAAGTAAGCTCTGGACCATTGCTGTGGTGTTGTGTTGTCAAGCAACCATTGAAATGCACCCTCATCAACTGCTTTCAAAGCTTCCATCAAAGCATTGAACAGATTTTTGTAAGGAGCTCTTGCAAGTGCCCAAATTCTCTCCTTTAATGCCAAACCATTATGCAGCTTTTTAAAGTTATTGTACATGTGTCTCACACACATCCTATGCTCCACATCTGGAAGCAACTCTTGAATAGCTTGAATCAGTCCCTTCAACAAATAAAAAGGTGAAAACAGATCATCAAATTAAAACTAGCAAACTCAGCTTAAAAAAACCCCAGAAAAATACACTAACATACCTTTTGTTTATCAGTAATATTTGTCCAATGATTTTCATCTCTGATTTGGAGGTTATTCAGCAATTAATCCACGAACCATTTCCAAGTCAGCTTATTTTCTATTTCCACCACAGTATAGGCAATGGGGTACAACTGATCATTGGGGTCAATTCCTACAGTTGTAAGCAACACACTTTTGTGGGGCCCTCTAAGATGGCAGCCATTTAACCCGACAATAGGCCTACAACCACTTAAAAAAACCTGTCTTGCATGCATTGATACAAATATACAACCTCTCAAACCTATCTTCTCTCTCATCATTTTCAACAGTGGTCATGAAAACATTTGAGCCAGGATTAGCCCTCTTTACTTCCCTACAATAGTTTCTTAGTTTGTTGTATTAGGTTTCATGTTCACCATTAACTAAACTCTCTGTCTTTTTTTTGGTTCTATAAGCTTGCCACGTAGAGATGTTGACATTAATATCAGTCTTTACTTTATCTATGAGTGTACTCACCTTTATGCCAGCCATAGCAGCCAGCTCCTTTCAACCAAAAAATTGAGTTTGCTAGTCCGTGATCAAATGTCCTCTCACAACTGTGTTCACCTTGCATGCTCTTGATTTGAAAAGTCTTTTTGTCTAGCATAACAGCTGTAGAAACTTTTCAACTACAGTCCTTGCAATAAGCCGTAGCTCTTCTACCATCATTTTTACTGAACTTTATCTTCCTTCCGTGAACCACTCCATGGCTCTTGCATGCCTTTATGAACAACTGCTTACAAGTAAAAACCTGCCCAACCTCAAATTTGGGATCGATCATATCAGTTTCAGGGTTAAATTTTGGAAACTTAGCTCTTTTTCTTGGCTGATCTTCTTCTTCTGAGTCACACCAACTATCAAATTCATCTGAATCAGTAGCATCTTTTTCCATCTCAGCACCCTCCACTTGACATGTTCTCTCATTTGTACTCTTATTTGATTTGTAATTTTTGACAATTTTCTCCCATTCAGCTTTTCTGTCTTTAACAGATTTTACTATGTCTTCTTCATCACTAAACTCATAGTCACTATCAATGAATTTGTCACCATCACCAGCTTCCTCATTTTCTTCAACATGTGTCTCCTTCTTACTCTTCTTCTTTCTCTCAACTTTTTTAGCCTGCTCTTTGTTTGTTGAGGATTTTTTCTTTAATGATTTCTCTTTTGGTGATTTGCTAGTAGAGGGTGCATTTTTTCCTGTATTTTATACTTCTGAGTTTGTCCTATCTTGTTCTTTTCTAAAATTCTGATAAGGCTCTCCTATATCTGCTGCATTATCTCCTTTATCAGCAACTCTAATGTCAACTTCTGAAAACATTTCACCAAAATTCTCCTCTCTTATAGCTGCTTCCTCTATGTGTTTATTAGCTCCTGACTCATCAGCACCTATGCTATCCTTTTCACCCTCATTTTCAGATTGAGTTACAGGATTATTAGTCATCACTATTTCTTCTACATCAGAAGATTCTTCATGCACCTTACCACCCTGTTGATTTTCCTTAGGATCAGCCCCCTCTTTTAGTTTACATGGTCCAGCTTCACATTCACTTATGGAGTAGGTTCTTAAGTGCACAAAGTATACATCAACCAAACCATATTTTACTCCGTCTCTATCCAAATCCTGAGCAACATCTTCACATAATACATACACTAACCCATCCTCCATGTTCTTCCCGGATTTTAAATAATAGTATATTACACTAAACTTAGGATAACATAGTTTTTCTGCAACCCTATCAAGTGTACATATAAATCATCTGTCAGGATTACAATAGTCAACAATTTTTACACTACCCTCACGGTATTCTTTGTTCGGCAACTTAGTGAATTCACCTCCATAGTGGACCCTAATGAAAAATCGATTCATACCATCTGCCAACCATTTAGGAGACAGTTAAGAAACAAAAATTATTTTGGGACCGACCGCCCATCTATGTAAAGCGACAACACAACACAATACAAGGGACCACATGTACTTACAACAATTTAATACATAAAATTGACCACCAGCAACCCTAATCAATCTAATAATACTTCTTAACTGCACAAATCATGCTTATTGCAACTGTATTTAAACTATTCACATAGTATCTGACATCATTCCATAAATTTTACAGTTTAGGGTTTAGAAATACATGCTGTAATTTGGGATCCATTGAAAGTTTTCTTCATCCATCACTCTGGTATGCTTGTTTCTTCTTCGCTTCAATCACCAACGCTCATTTTCATCAAAATCAGTCCACTGCTGGGTAATGATAATTAAATTTCTTTTTGAGTTGAGAGGAACGGAGATGGAACGGTGAGTTAGTACCAAAATGGAGATTTTTTTTGGGAAGTATTCGTTGTGAGGGTCTCAAAATTTCATTAATTTCTGAAAATTAAAATAAATATTATTTAAGCTTTGAGAATTATTAAATAATATGAATTTATATTTAAAAATGTGTATTTATATTATTAATGATGTTTTCACTTATATAAATGTTATATTTTAATTTACATGAAATTTTAAAAATTTATTTGACGGTTCGCGTTCGACTAAGCATTAGGGTAAATTTTTGCGCACTGACGCGCAATGTAGCCCTAAGTTGAAATTTAAGGTATGTAGAGGTTATAAAATGTACAACTAAGCTGAGGAAATGTTAAATGGGGAATTCCTACCAGTAGATAAAATTTTCGCGCTTAAACGCGATTCAAATTCGAAATTGTCACCATTAATGGCATGCCCAAAAAGTCTTCAAGCCTATACCTCTAGCTTACCTTCATTTTCAACCCATCTTATCACCAACTACCAGCCGTTTCTCTTCTCTTCAAGCTCGTTCCTCTGGTGCAAGAAGAAGCAGAGACCGCTGCCATTCCAAGCTTCTAACAGCCTTCCATCCTCAGCCATTCACACCCCAACCTTCAAGCTTCCATTTCCAGCTTCCACCTCCATTCTTGGCTGCTGTCTCGACCAAGCAAGGAGGAGGAAGATCGCTGTGGCTGCTGCCGGCGTTGCGTCGGACCAGGAGAGAAGGAGAAACCAGCTGCCATTTTTCTTTCCTCCAACCACAGAACCTTCCAAGCTGACTCAAAAACCCCAGACTCAAGCTTCTCTTCACCTTAACGTTTGCTGCTGGGTTGCTGCTGTGGGTGGTCAGACCGAGAGGGAAACAGAGTGCAAGGGGTGCCGACTGACCTCAGTGATTCTAGGAACAAACTTGGGGGATTAGGCACTTCATTTAGCTAGTAAAAAACCACCAAAGGTAACCCAAAAACTTCCGCTTCACCCCTTAGCCAAAATTTCAGATTTATTGCAGCTTTTGGTTCTTGAAGTTTTAGCTTGTCTTGGTGAAACATGTTGGGTTGCTGATCCTCTAAGCTAATGATTGATGAAGCTAGAGGTGTTTTATGTGCTATATGTATGTTTTGAGGTGGTTTATATGTTGGGAAAATTTTTTTAGAATGAAGCTGGGGTGCTGCCGAGAGAAGGGAAAATTTTCCAGATTTGTACCTGTTGATGTTTTGCAAATTTCGCTTAGTTAATGAACTGGATTGTTTATTTGGGGGCTAGACTAGTTAGTGGTGATTGTTAGGGACTTAAAGTACGAATTATAAGTTGGAAATGGTTGATCAAAAAGAAGAGAAAATTTCTGCTCTGCAACCGAACCAGCAGGCCTGTTTTTCTTCCAACTTTGCCCAGCTTTTTGAACTGGATTTTGTGAAGTTATTGAGCTATTTAAATCATGTATATGTTCACCTATATGTGTAGAGTAGTTTTGGTGAAAATGCAGCTTTGGTACAATGGGAAATTTCATTGAAAAATCAAAGAGAAAAATGCCCTTTGAGCTACCCGAAAATTCTGGAAATTTTCCAGATTTTGGTCGAATTTTTGGGGGTTGATTTCGACAAATTTGTGAACTATTTGGGCTGTATACATGTTTACCAATATGTGTAGTATTGTTTGGGGGAAAATGTAGCTTTTGGGTAGTTGAAAAGTTTTGGACAAATTGAAGAGAAAATGGACTTCTTGTACCAAATGCACTTGGAAATTTTTACAGCTTTGCATGAGACATGTTAAATGATTTTCACGTTAACATGAACCCAATTTGACTTGTGTTTAGTTAAGGGGTGTGTATAGCTCAATTTGGGACAAAAATCTAGTAGAGTTTACGTTCAAAAAGTGGACCAAAATTTTATTCTTCACGACGCTACCCAAAACAGAAATTTTGTTTGAAATTAGAAATGATTTTGACGTTTGGATTTCGTTTTGGTTAAATGTGGATTAAATTGTCCCGAAAATGTTTTCTAGCATTAACCTTCGTTACTAGGTCCACTTCGAGTCAATAACCTTGAATTTTATTAGACCAAATGTCCTATTTCGAGAAATATGCCAAATTTGGAAATTTTCTTGAAAACTCAAGTTTTTGCCTTCAAGAAAATCCTTGAACCAAGTTGGTCAATGGAATTTGGCAAATTTAAGGAGTTTCTATTTTATAGAAATTCCAACGGCTAGTTTTACTTGGTTTATATGATTTCCTCTTAAAAGAATTTTTCAAGATATTTTTGGGGAAAATTAGAGGGGAAAAATTCTTCTAAATGGTTAAATGTGATTTTTCTCAACTTGTGACACCAAAGGGGTGTTAATTGCTTATACGACTCTAGAACTTGGTTATTGAAATATTTGACGAATTTAGCAAGTTTTTGGTTTTAAAGAAACCTCAAAATTTAATTTCACTCGAAATTTGTGGATTTCACTTTGAGAAAACGATTAATACTAGTTTGGGATTTTTGAGTGAAATTAAATGCTAGTTGACTCGAGTTAAATTCGCCAACTCAAAAGTGGAAATTTATGTGAAATATTTGTATGATTTTAGGAGTTGGTGAAGAGCACAATCTCGATCAAAGTTTGCAATTCTAGACTCTTCACTTGAGGTGAGTGTCTCTTGCATGAATCGTGTTTAACTGCTAGTTGAACTACTTGTTAAAAGTACTTGCTAGAGATATCATGAAATGTTATATGCTATGTGATTGCGTGAAATATCACAAGTACAAGTGTTGCAATGTCGATTGGAGCGTGGTCTCGTCGACTAAATAAACCAAACGGATGCACGTACCACGCTCTATTAGAGTGGGAGGTACCTCTCTGCCGTCTTGGTAAAAGTGCTTGCAAAATTCGTGTTGGAGTCGGGCCCGAAAATAAGGGGAAGTCGTTGCTAGGAGACGTGTAGATTAGGAAAAATGTCTACATGGAGATTAGGTAGTGAAAGTTGACGGAGTGTCAACTACTATAAATTACCTGATCAAGCGCGAGGACTTTGGCTCCTGAGAGCCCCGTATCCTTTTCTTGTCATGTTACTTCGTTTTTCTAAATTGTTAATTGCTTACTTGTCCATTTGTACTTGTTAAATTGCCCTATGTGAATTGCATGTTTCGAGGCACCACTGAGCTATTGGCTCATCCCTTCCAATTTGTTTTCCTTGACAGGTTCTGAGTTGCATGAAGTCTTGGAGAACTAGAAAAGAAATGTTATATTTTGAATGCCCACTTTTGTATATCGTACTTTGGGAGAACTTTAGTATCTTTTGGATGACTTTTGTGTCTTTGGGAAAATGTGAATCCTGTGGTGCTTCTGTGCCCTGGATTAGGAATTTTAAATTGTAAATTAAGTTGAATTTAAGTATTTTAAGTTAGACATTTTCTTTGATGCTTGAAATTGTACTTTTGGATGAGTAAGTTGAATGGTACGATTTTTTTTTAAGTACTTGGCTTATGCGAGAAGTAAAGTTTATTTACGAATTATATTTGATGATGTTAGATGATTGAATGAGTGAGTCCCGGCGAGAGCTGGGCAGGCGACTCGCCGAACCCTCTGGTTCGCCTTAGGGGGAGGTGGGGCCGCCACATTCGTCCTTTACATTTTGGTTTTGGTCAACAGATAAGTGGTTTGGCATTTTTACCCTTGAAAAGTTGGCCACGTGGTGTGCGCGTGAGATATTCCTGGCAAAAATCAGTTGGAAAAGTGAAAAGGGACTTAAATTGATCCTTTTTATTTGCTAAGGACTAAAATTGATCATTTTCGATCTGAGGGACTAAATTTTCACATTTGCAATATGTGAGGGACTACTTATACAGTTCTCCCTTTAATTTTTATCAACACACACTTGGTCTATAAACTTATTTTAGAAAAATTAATCGAAAGGCTCTATTATAATGTGTTGGTCTTGTGTTTTATCCCACAAACTGTATAGTTTATAAAGAGGACACGAACTTAGAATTCACTAATTTGTAGATGCCTAATATGCAAAATTTGTACATTTCATATAAAATCTAATACAAATACTCCTTATGACGATAAACATAGAGGTTACATCCTATTGAATTAGGATAATACAATATGTGAATTCTATTTGAAAGGTTTTACATTTTTGGATTAGAACAATATATTACGTGAATTCAGTTTAGATGATTATAACAAAAAAACTTTTACTTGAACCGGATAACACTTAATTGAACAAAAAATTTGCAAAATTAGAATATCAACCTAACATAGTTTGATTGGTTTACACGCATTGATAAAAATTCGTGAGGGATTAAATGGTAAGGTAGGGGAGATTGTGAATGGGAGATCTTAAATTCAAAGACTTCAACTTTGGAAAAAAAAATAGGGATTCATGATTTATTTTCTTAAAAAAAAAAAGGAAATATGTGATTTCTGGTTGGTATGATTTGAGAACTTGCACAATGATTCTTTTAACGAGGGAAAAGGAAAAGAAAAGAAAAGAAAAGAGAAACAAAGTCTTGTTATCAGCCTTGTGAAGTTGTGATATATCCTTTGATGTCCTTGGAGTACTTCAATTTGTCTTATTGATCTCGAAATTATCGATGTCTGAAAGCAATTGCCCATTTTCCATATCAGACCTAACAGCCTGAATACATAGGTTTCGTTTCGTCCAGAACTTGAACAAAAAAGGAAGGTCGTGAAAAACAAAAAACACATGCGGCCGCTATCATAATCCTAAAATTACAAAATTGTTCCATATTCTTCGTCTTTTCTCTCCCTTCACAAAACAATGGCGACAGAGTATAATTACACTTGAGTCGTTGCTCTTCCCCTAAATTTACTAGCCAGGAAAAAAAATGGCTGCCTTTTCTGCTTCTGCTTCTGCTTCTATTTCTTGCTCTACTTCATCTTCATATCCTTCCTGCGTCGACGTTTTTGATAGATGCAGCTTGATTCCGCTCTTTCTCACTTCAGTTCGCGGGTCCCACTCCGTTCATCATCATCGTAGTGCCATTAATTCCTCTTTTTTTTATTCTGCTTCTTCTTCTTCTTCGGTGAGAAGTAGTCTAAGATTAACCCGACCGACGACCCGGTTGTCAGATTTGAGAATAAGTCTGGTTTTTGATGGACAACCCGCGAGGCATACAATTGCTCGACCCAAGTCCCGGATTCCTGGGTGCATTTCTGGAAAGTGCTTTCGACGGATTATCACTGCCGTTGCGAGAGCTGAGCCTGACCGAATTGATGACTCTGCCCAAATTAAAGATGTAAATTTTCAATTAAATCAAAAGTAGCTTTTCTTCCTTTTCTTTCTTTTTCTAATTCAGTTGCGCGTGATATACATCGTTTTTTTTTTGTTCATTTTTTACTGTATGATGAATTGATTGTGAAAATTGAGTCATTCAATTTTAGTTTTCAGTGAGAGAATCATATTTTTATTTCATTTGGACTTCAGCAATGTTAATATGATGCAATTTTGGCTTTTTTCTAGTATTATACTCTTATTGATAAAAAAAAATTAGGAAAGGTTTGGTTGACAAGATTGAAGTGTTCCTGTGTTTTATATTTTTGGGACATGTTAAGTTTTGCCTAAATAATGGTAACTGCTTCATGCGAAAAGCTGTGCAAGTCTGAGTTTTTCAACCATGGTCTACTGTTTTTTGGATGGTCTTGTTAGACAAGGGATTGGGATTTTGGATTGGATAGCAAGATAGTAATCCTTTTTGTTTGGTCATTTGGGTTATCTGGAAAAGTAGAAGGCAACACAAAAAGCTAAAGTGTTTTGCTTGTGAGATCGAAACAGTACTGGTGCTGACCTTAGTTGACAAGAAGTGCGAGAGTCCCTTAAAGAATTCATTTCAGTTCGCATTCCTCGAATTAAAGGATATGCAACTGGCACATCACTTCTTTGCATATTCTTCATAGACAGATTTTTTATGATGACCATAATAATTGTGAAGATTAGATTTTTATAGTATAACTGCTGCTATTACTCTTCATTTCTATGATTCTACATTGTTTTCCAATGTAGAGATTGAAAATTACAGATAATGCTTCAATGTGCATTCTTTGATTATGCAAATGCATGCACAATAGATCTTAGGCTAATTTATGATTTACTAAGAATCTGAAGAAGTAAAATTTGAAGTTCAGAGAAGCATATGTTGTACATCAGACTGATCGTATCTGGATCTCTTTAGGCCTCTTAAGGTGATTAAAATGGAGTTTGGAATGTTGTAGGAAGCTAACAAAGGCAATGATCTACCAGTGAATGAAGATTCAGTCACAGAGAGTCAAAGGAAAGCAAGCCAACTGAAGAAAAGGATTTTCTTTGGACTTGGCATTGGCTTATCCGCTGGAGGTATAGTTTTGGCCGGAGGATGGATCTTTACTGGGGCTCTTGCAGCTGCTGTTTTTGTTGGTTCCAGGGAGTTCTTTGAGCTTGTACGAAGCCTTGGAATTGCTGCTGGGATGACCCCACCTCCTCGATATGTATCACGAGCTTGCTCTATTATTTATGCTCTCATGCCTTTATTCACACTGTAAGATTTATTGTTATACTTTAGTTTTTCCTAAAATGAATTCAAAAAATTGTGCAAGCATGTTATAAGATTGTAAAAGGTTAATTTACTAACTTTAACTGGATTTGATATTTCTCCTACGGGAACACCACCTATCACAGGACTCGTATGGATTGACTTAGCTGTTTCTCTGCAGTCCAAATTACTCGGGATTTCAAGTCATTTTGAAATGTTTTTGAGTCAATTCAAGCTTTGCCAGTTAGACTTGTGATGGCATCCCCTATCACAAATTACCAGATGGCTAAAGATTCAATGGCATACATAGTCCTTTTGTGATTTTACTATTCAGATTGCTTTATGCTAATTAATTTTGTGCCTTTTGTTATCATTAGCTGATGGACTAGCATGCACGATCACACTTGATAATAGGGGAATTTGGTTTGGGTTTCTTTTCTTTGAAACTTTTCTGATCAATACTCTGTCACTTTTTTCTCAGATACTTTGGGCACATTGATGTTTCTGTGGCTTCTGCAGCTTTTGTTGTTGCAATTGCATTGCTTCTGCAAAGGGGAAGTCCTCGTTTTGCTCAACTCAGCAGCGCAATGTTTGGCCTGTTTTATTGTGGTTATCTTCCTTGTTTCTGGGTTAAGCTGAGATGTGGTTTGGCAGTGCCAGCCCTGAATACAAGTAAGAAGTGGTGCCTCCATTCTTTTGGTTCAGAACAATGAAAGATGGGTTCCCATTTTATTTTAAATAAAATAACTTTGTAGACATAATAGTAGAATGATCTATTGCATCAAATTTAGTGTCCAACTCATTTCTATTTCTTCATAGATGGAAAATGTGGAGAATTGTGGTCCTTGGCTGAAAGCTTGCACTGACATTATGGGTTGCCAGCATGATCATATCTTATTCCTTACAGTAATTAAAACCCAAAAGGAAAGAAGATGCAGGAGGGGAAAAAAATACTTTGATGGGATTGAGTGGCTATCATGTGGTCAAAGAAATGTTGGAATTTTTTTGTTAAATTATCAGTTCTAATCTTATGAATCGGCATAGTATTCAAGTTGTCTTTTTTCCCCTTTTTCTCCCTGCATGTTTTCTGTCATATCTGGATATTTGGTAGTATACACTTTGTAAAAGGTTCTGCCTGCTTGATCTAGCGGTTTCAGCTATCCTTTCCTTGGGGTAAATGGTCAACTGGGTTTCTCTTTGCAGAAGTGGCAGCTGCCTGGCCGGCATTGCTTGGTGGGCAAACACAGTGGACGGTTGGTCTCGTGGCAACCTTGATTTCAATCAGCAGTATTATTGCTGCAGATACATATGCTTTTGTTGGTGGAAAGGTACTCTTTTGCCTTGCACATCATCCTACCTACTATTGCTCTACCCTCTCTTTCCTTTTGATGACCATTCATGGACCAGAACTTTAGAATGTAAATCTCTCCCAACTAGGTATGAGGACTAAAGGTTGCGGTCACCAAGATGTGTGACTTGGAGATGATGAACCAAGATGTGTGACTTGGAAATGAGTTGGACCAGAACCTTAATTGTTTTGCTTATAATTGTGAACCAGAGTAAAAGTTTCTAGGTTCATTCTGGAGATGATGAACTAGTGTATAAATGGATGGAGAAGATTTGGAAAACAGGATTCTTGCTATTATCACTAACAATCAACATTTGCCTAAATTTTTCATTCTAGGTAATTGTAGAGATTTTTTCTTAGGTTAATTTTGAAGATTTATAGTTGTGTATTTGTCTACTTGATGATGGGAATGCAAAGCTGACAATAAGTAGAAGTTTGCCTCCAATGAGTAAAAGGAAAAACAATCATTCAACTTTGGAGCTATGTTACTCGGATTCTTTGTTTTACCCCAACAAAGCTGTCTCAACCCGACATGACACTGGTACTGCTGTGGGATCCATTTGGGATAGTTTGAAAATGTTTTGGCTTTTTGACTTCATTGTCTATGGATGTTGATAGTGAAGGAGGAGAGATGGAAAGCGAAGTTGAAAACTTTAGGACTTTCAGATTAGAAGGAAAGGCGGCCTAGCTATAATTGCAAATTTCCCTTAAATATGTGAAATATCAAAAAACTCCCTAGTAAGAAAGTCCCTGTTTGTTAATGAGTAAACAACGATGTACATAATTTGTATATTTGCTAGAATCTCCGTTGTACTTAATTACCAGTATTTGACTCTTTAAAAGTGTCCTCATATCCTTGTTTTAGATGATTGACGAAGTAGACAATTTTGACACATACCCGTTTCTGACTCCCATGCCTGAGTTCGAGTAACATAGCTTTAGAGGAAAGGAAGCTCTTCTTCCTTTTGGGTGGGGGGGGGGGGTGGAGGAAGCGGGGTAGAAATGGTTGTTGTAAGTACATGCCCTTGTATGCATCTTTAAATAATTCTCAACATGGTGTGGATATATTGGTCGGTCTCATGTCTCATGAGTGGAAGACACGACTGTTTTGTACTCAATGCAGGCCTTTGGTCGGACACCACTAACCAATATTAGCCCAAAAAAGACGTGGGAGGGAGCTCTTACTGGCTTAGGCGGTTGTATAGTTACTGCTGTACTGCTGTCGAAGATTCTAAGTTGGCCTGGATCTGTGCTAAGGTGAAAAGCTTTATTTCATATTATCTCCTCTGAGATGTTTCCTATTAAATTGCTGTTCAAGCTTTCTTTTGTCTTATTTTTCAAAGTGCAAAGAATTTCTTAGATAGAAGGTACATTTAACTGGAGAAAGATGATGGAGGATGGCACCGATGTTTCTCTTGTATTTGCGAGAGTATCTATTGGAATTATCCATTAAAATGTTTGTCATATTTGACATTGTCAGCTTGATCTTTTTCATCAGAAGCATCTTTAGGAGTTCTCTGTAATTAGTTGCTTTTTGAAAAAACAACTTCAACTTGTTAGTATCATCTATAGTGGTTTTCCTTTTCTCGATGTGGCATTATGTTGGTCTTCCAGCATATCTTTTGAGTGTCAAGGTGTGCTCGTGTATAGAGGCATTTTTGTTGTACATGTTACCAGTTTCATGACAATATTAGTCTAGAAAATGGAATAGATATGGTTTGCACTTGAAGTAAAAGCTTTTTTGTAAGATATAGGGCTATAACCATCAGACATTACTTGGGTGGAATGAAAAGTCTATTCTCTGGTACTAAAGACTGCACACCTTGACAGTCACATATTTGGTTTGAGTTGATGGTACTGCATCCCAGCAGTTTGAGTTGACGGTATCAATGTGAGTTTGATAGACTGTGGCTGTAAAATTGTCGTGATATAAACAACTGAATAGTGGGACAGTTTTTAAGAAACTACTGCAGACGCATAATTAAATCATAGTTCAAAAGCTTATCTTGATGCAGTCTAATGTTTCTTTAATTTTTCGTTTTGGCCAATGAATTTTTAGTGCTGTGGCATTTGGGTTTTTGAACTTCATCGGATCCCTTTTGGGTGACCTTGTTGAGTCAGTAATCAAGCGTGATGCAGGTGTCAAGGATTCAGGATCTCTTATACCTGGGCATGGTAACTCTCTCCTGGCCTTTCTGTAATTATTTTGTCATTATGCTTAACATCTTGGATTGATGCTACCTGGGAAGAAGATACTCTTTTCTCCAGTTGCCTTTACTGTATAAGAACATGTTATGCTGCTTAAGTTTCTGTCACTGGTTAATTGGTTTCCGGGTTAAATATTGTTTCAAGTTTCTTGGTTATCTGTACCTGATCATGAATGACTGATGTTGGTTTCTTTTATCTGAGACGAGCGTGCTTGACTTGCAATGTTTCAGTTTTGTGTGATTTGATTGGCGAGTAACATGGAACTTGTGCAAGACATGCTCTGCATTTTGCAATCTAAGCATTTGTATGGATGCGGACTGACCCATTTTTCTGGAACTGAGTTGAATGAGATTGTCTTCAACACTTCCCTTAGCCATTCTTCGTTTGACCAAAGCTCTCCCGAAATCTGGAGTGTTCATTTTGAACCCAAAACCACTAATCTACCCGGGCCCACAGGCTTGAAATGGGTTTCAGTTGCTAAAGCCAAATTTGGTTGATGTTTGTTGCTTCCCAAAATTGTGACAATTTAAGAGAGAAGTTCGTCTCTCCTGTTTTTTAGGGGCTATATAGCAATCGGTTGGGCCTGTTTATCATGAGCCGGTATTCTTCAATTTGCAGGTGGAATACTAGATAGGGTGGACAGCTATGTATTTACCGGTGCACTGGCCTATTCCTTTGTCAAAACCTTCCTCCCACTTTATGGAGTTTGATAAAACATTTTGGCTGCTCAACAGAGAGCAAGCAGAAATGTTATGACACCTCTATTGGCATACCCAGAAGCAAATTTTGGATCCTTGAGCTCGCCAACAGAATTGCAAAAAAAGTGGAGAACACATCCTCAATTCAGCCAATTTGTTATAACAAGCTGGCGTCTGGTTGGGAAAGAGATTTCGTGCTCCAATGCTTGAGATGCATTGCAGTTTTAGCGTCTTTGTATACTTTTGACATGTTCTTCATGGCTAACATGTTTTTGGCTAGACATCTGGTAAATCCAGATGGAACTCATGTTTGAATGGCGATTTTGCATGCTGAGGCCAACGATTTGTGATATATAATTGTAAATTTGTTTTTAAAGCATGACAATTTTCTAATAAGATTCTATTCTGCTTGCAATTCTTTGTTGTTGAATGTAAGATTCAGTCTTCAGTCCCTACTTGAAATCTCAGGGGTGACCTCTACTGGGAAGCTCTTGTCAAAAGTATTTTAGGCGCATACTTTTAACCTCTGCAGAACGCTCTTGCGCACAGTTGTATGAATTACTTGTATGTAAACTGCTAGGGATCGCATGAAATAAGCTGCTGCAAATTGTAATCCAGCAGCATGGAAGAAAATTGCTGCCCTTGGAACTAAATCAAAATGGCTCCTGTGTTTCAGTTGTGTGTGCGCTGACGGAAACTTTTGCTTCCTTGGGGCCAATGACAATAAGTACTTATGTAGCTGATATTAAACCAGTTCAATGAATCTAGGTGACTTCAGATTTCTGCCATTCGTTGTTACCGCTTCTTAGGAGTCATAGCTCCTAATGGTACTCTGCACCATTTTACTCGCATGCATATTGATTTCGAGGATTAATCTTTTCTATACCGGTGAGCGATGTATATAATTTTTACTCTTATTAGATTATTTGATGTTATTCGGTAGTAAATCAGGTCAAAACATTTACTCGAGTGCATGACATGATGAAATGCTAGAAATTGATTAAAAGGGTTAACCAGTATCTCCTCCAACTAATCGAGCCCTTAATTCCATAATCTAATACCGGCACATTGTGACTGTAGTTTCATTCACCAAAAACCAAAAGAAATTATGAATTTTATATATAATTAATTAAACAAAATGTTTTTTTTTTTTTTTGTTTGCGTGAGTGAGGGGTGTTTTGGGCAGGGGGCCTGGGGCATTTATTTCCAAAAGCTGAAAACAGAGGAGACAGACAGGACAGCTCCAAACAGCACAACACAAGAGGTGCGAAGCCTCGGCTTTCACGTGGATTTGTCTCTTTAAGCTCTCTTTGTGCTTCTCTCACATTTATGATTTACCCTCTCTCTCTCTGCGGCTCTGCACCTCCCTCTCTGTGTGTTTGCGTGACGATGACATCATCAATTGCACAACTTTTTTTTTTACCTTTCTTTTCATTCAATTTACTTTTGTGGATACGCTGACATGTTTCGTGTGGCATACATACATAGGTTGCGAATGCTTTTCTCGAAGCGTTTCGCAACAATGCCTTGTATTTATTGTTTGATGCATGATTAAGTTGTGTTTCCAATAGTTTTTACTGACGCAATTTTTATTGGAGTAAATCATTTAATACATGTTAACCACTGGGCCAATGGCTCAGTGGCCACCAGGGAGGGGTTTAAGTTCCTCTTTGGGCAGTAGGTGAGGGTTCAAATCTCACCTGCAGCGAAAGAAATCTAAGGATTGTGCTAGAGCACTCCCTTTGTCTAGTTGGGTCTGTATACCTACTAGCCCCCTATCACAGCCTCCTTAGGCTCTCCCTCCCCCCTAGATTAGGATAGAGTAGGTTATACAAATGTATCGTTGCTGACAAAAAAAAAAAATCATTTAATACATGTTAGTTTGTGCCAAGTTGTCACTATGCTCGTGACATCTATTTTGTGTATGAAAAAATTTGGATGAATGGATTCAGTTTCGATCATTACTACTAATCAGGATGTGCTTTCAGAATCAAAAGTCATTCACAGAGTTTTTACAAATCATCCGCAAACATAACCTTGGCATCAGTAACAAAATTCGAATAGACAATCTTTTTCGTTACAATAAGAAGAGTACTAAATTAACATGTTGTTGATGCTATTGTTGTTACAGATCATTTGCACTTAGCAGCCAGAATAGAAAGGGGTGACGATGGTTTTGGAAGTTGTTAGGCACTCAAGCTTACGCGCTGAGCTTCTTGGAGTAAAAGGGGGATTTAATGATTTACGGGCTTTAATTTTCTTTTCCCTTTAGTTAGCGCTTTTAGAGGAAATGGGGCAAAGTCTTGAGGCCTCTTTTCACCTTTTAAAATTTGTTTTTACCTTGATTAACTTATTGGGACCTCTGGCCTAACTCTATTCATGTCCCAAAAGAAAAAGTAAGGGGAAGAAGAAAAGGAAAAAACAAAGCAAAACAAATGTTCACGGTACAAATTGGAAATTAAATCACGACGAAATAGACTAGACAGGTGCACCATATTGGGTTGACCTTTCATGAAAGGACGCAAAACGAAAGCACATAAAGAGTAGAGATAAAAAAGGATGCGCGGCCATGCCATGCAATGCAGCTGCATGGACTTTCTTTCCCTTCGTAAAGCTTCAACATTACATGCATAGATAGCATGGGAATGTGTGGGAGGATGAGTGATCGGGAGACCAATGAGGAAGTTGTATAGTTTTCGGGAGGGCCTACCTCTAATCTAGTGACTTTTGACAAGCATGAGTGGTTGTTACTTTTTAAGGGTTTTTGGTATAAGCAAACAAATATGTGGGAAGGAAAGATTGCGTTATTTTAAAGCTGACTAAGAAAATGGAAGCAACCCCATATGAAAAATTGAGGCAATGAAGGAAACTAAAAGATGAGATTGGGGAGAGGAGAAGAAGATATGGTGGTGGGCAGGCATCTTAAAAAGTACGAAGATTGGGAGAGAAGAAGAAGAAGAAGCTTTGCCTGATGACAACCCTAACTTTTCTTGCACACGCACATCCATGTAGTAGTAGTTTCTCTTCACTATCCTAACTTTTCCTTTACTTTTTTGTTACTTTTCTTGGGCCATATATGCCTTGGATGCTCAACATATTGGATTTCTTGGCCTATTTTTTTATTTTTCATTTTTGTACCTTAACGCATTCTAGTACTTAAACTTATCATCGCCCCTGTAACTTTTAAAAATATTGATTTGTTTATAGAAGTTAGGTGCTTCGGTTGATTAATTACCAGTATCAAGAATTTATAATCATCTTTATTCCTTCGAGAATAATTGAGGGGCACATGAGCTTCTTCGTTTGCTGAGTAACCAATAATATACTAAATTTATTAGTGAAAATCAATGTAATATGAATTCTTTTTTCTCGTCAACCTAATAAACATGTGTATGTCTAGGAATGCAGACCAATTATACATTTTAGGTAAGGCTAAGGCATACCGAATATTGGAATTTTATTAAGCGAGCTTTCGGTTACGACACGACATAAAAACTGATAGTAAAGTAATTAAGGTAATTTGTGGGTGTCAGGATTTTGTTCTTATCTCTCTCTCTCTTTTTTAAAAAAAATGCTATTAATTCTAACAAGCTTATGATTTTTCTTTTGGTCCCACAAATGTCTTTTTCTTTTTTTCAATAGATGGAGGCTTGGAGGCTTTAGTTGACATGCAAACAAGACTACAGGACTGAGGATATGGCCATTCTTCTGAATTATTAGGCTTTTTAGAGAGTGACCCCCACTCATCTTTGCCTTAGCAAACATATTGTATCTTCAAAGAAGGCAAAAGCTGTCAAAATGTCCGGGGCCATGGGGCATATAATAGCATATCTATCGAAAATGTTCTCAAATGGCACCCAAATCCCTCACTCCAAGGAGGCTTCTGCATGACAAAAGACCTTTAACTTACAAATTTCAATTCCTTAATGAAAAGTTGATTATCATTATACTTTCCATGCTAACGGTGTGTATGTGTGTGTGTGATTTTTTTTTTTTCCTTTAAGACCATGCAAAAGTTGTCTGCTTTTTACGTGTTTCTATATCTAGAAGATGCTTCGATGTTGCTCGGTGCTCTTTCCCCCTTCCCCTTTCCTCTCTCGCTAGAATCTGCTTTCATTTTCTGAGGTGACTAAAGAAGCATCAAATATGCACGGAAGGTCCATATATAAATCAAAGAGCTTATAAGAATTATACGTTTATGGTTCTCGAGCACTAAGGCAAAGCCTCTTTTTACATCCCTTTTACATTCATCCCCTACTGTTGCCCCTTCAACTTGAAAATGTTTAATTTTGTTGGTTTTGGCCACGTAGTATAATACCAACATTTGACACTAATAGAACCGTGATTCTGTTACACTATAAGATGCGATTGGCTTTTGGCTCTTAATAGTCCTCAGTAGTTGCACGCACGTAGAGAAAGGAAAATCTAAACACATTTTTACACCCTTCTTATATTTATTTAATTTTTTTTGGGCATGGTTATACATTCTTGGTACATTTGTTTAAAGTCCATAAGGGACTTGATCTGGAGGAATTAATAATTATTGTGATTACATGGTCTAACTTTAGCCGCGAATTGTTTCTAGTGAGGCACAAAATGAGGAGTATTCTTCGTCCTACTACTCCTAGCTACTGTAAAAAAACTCGGTTTTACTTCTATTTTTAATTCGCATGCATGTTGTACATGTTAATTAAAGTATAGATCACTTAATTTAAATACCTAGGATTTTACTAATCGGAGGAATTATCAACCTTCTAAAGCTCTTTGATCTAGCCATTCTGTCTTAGAATATAGGACGAGAAATGTAACAACACAAGTTGATTCATTTGGTAATGATAGATCACTTTCCTACAAAAGGTCATATGTTCGAATTTCGTTGCTGATGTGATGGTTGTATTAGTAGGAAATCTGTAATAAATTTCGTAAGCAACTTATGATTTTGAAGGCATATCTAACTCACCGTAGTAATCGGAATCGAACCTATCCAAAATTTGTTAGAAAAAAAGAAGAAGCGAACGAGAAATGTATAGGGTTTTGATGAGCTGATTATGAATGGAAGGACCGGGAGGCTGCTATCCTCTCGAAGTCTCCCTCATGATTGGCCAAGGCACTGCGGTGAAAGTAGCTCGACCAAAGTAATGTGGGGCTGCAACATGCAATAAACTTGTGGACTTTGGACTTGTCGAGTCCTGGAGGGGTTTGCATTTCAATCAATGTACTTGCCTTGAAGAAGACGTCCTTTAAGATTTTGGGAATATCCCTTTTCAAAAGCACATTTTAGTGATAAAGAAATTCCCTTTGTTTTCGACTTCCAAGACCTTATATTTTGCTCTACCAATTATAGAGCTTCAAGCAGGGACTATGGTAAAACTTATCCTCTTGGTATGCACTAAAAAAGATGGGAGAAGAAGTTGACGGGTTTTATAATATATTGCACCACAGTTGACATATGGTCCATGCTTCGTGATGGTACCAATGGCCTCTGCCCCTCGAAAGCGTTAATTGGACCAGCAGCTAGTGGTTGACTAAAAAGTTGCTTCAAGAGCGAGAGGCCTTGCAAGTTGCAACAGCTGATCTTGCTTTGCTTGACGTCTCGAAAGAACTAAGGCTGAGTTGAAGTATTACTTGATGTGTTTGTTTTGGCATTGATAAATATGTGGCAGTGAAACTTCGCAAATAATTGAAGCCCTGAAGTCATAATCCTTATCAAGTTTCCTTGTTTTGTGGAAAAATTTAGTTGGCATTTTTGAAAGTATTTCCTCAACGCATTCTTTAGTTACTCGTTCACGTTACATAAATTACATCTTAAAAAAGTGATATATATATATATATATATATATACATGCGCGCACATACACACCAAAAAAACTCTCAAATACACAATCCAAATAGGTTTTAATTACCTTCTGCCTACATAGCACACGTTAATTAAGATAAAACATTGTCATAATGAATTACGGGGATCTCTATATATGTTTAAATCATTGTTACTCCTTATCTCTTAGTCGCTTAAATATTTAGAGACTTCATCTACAATTTAGGAACTGTTATTACTTTTCATGTACCTATCCCAATTAACACCTATGCAGTACTGTAAAGAGGTATCTATCTTTGATCAAACAAATTATGTACATTTCCATCCGACAAAGGTACTTCAACTTAATAGGTAAGCGTCATAGGCCACATGCTAATGCCATCTATTTTTGGAGTAGCACTATACCAATAACCTATGCGCGAGGGAAATAGGGGAAATATGCATCTAGCAGATATGAGATTCAAACTTCAGTAAGTCCTCGAGAGATGCTGACATTATTCATTTGGTCCAGTCTAGAGTGCATGATGGAACTGGAACTTCCTGCTAACTTGAATCAGTAAGGGAAAAAGCCAAAAGAAGATTGCTTGCTTGAATCATCATTCTTCTCCATTTCAACAAGGAAAGCTTGATAGTGCATGGGGCGACATACTATCTTGGGGACCCAACTGCTATAATTTCAGAAGCTGGAAACGAGGGAACTAAAAAAGATGAGATGAATTTGGGAAAATTCCAAACAGGAAATCGGTTGCTTGATACGCTAAAATCACGAATTTTTGGGTAATCATTCCTCAACTTATGTGAACTCATTACTTCAGAGCTTTTCCTTAGTATGGAAACTGGAATATCATCCATACATAGCTGAATACGAGTTTCTAATGTTAATGCGTGAAAAAAACAAAAAAGAACCCCCGCTATCTGAAATTGGAAAAATAATAGTGTCACGCTAGATAGCAAGAAACAAGAAAATTACTGAAAGTTCTAGTGGAAAAGTGTAAGAGCAAATCTCAGTGCAAAATTGGAAAAATTGTTTAAAGTGCATTTCAAACTAATACATATTTCACTTATGCAAGAATCTTATTAGGCCATTAAAAAAGAAAAGGTAAAACAGTCTTAATCAATGGACGTAGGAAGGCGTTTCTTGGTAACAATTAAGCACGCCTTCGTACCATGTATATGCATGGGAACCAGGTTATTCTTTTGGTATTGATTAATCATCGAGATAGATTGTCTCGTTCGTTGTCCACCTTTAAGCCAATCAGGCTTTTATGTAAAGGGTTTTATTAAAAGTCCCCCATATGTACTCGTGAAATGTGAATCCATGCTTTTACAACAGCAACAACAAAAAAGGTGAATTTTTGTACAAGGAAACGTCAATTGGGTACATTCTACATCGTGCACTTAGCCCTAGGCATTTGAATTTCGTACAAATTTTGATTCCAAAATAGTTCAAAATTTCAAATATTGGTTGTTATGAAGAACATTTGATAAATTATTTGACCACATATGCGATATTGCGATGTTGAGGCGTGGGATTCTAAATGAATATTCTGCTTTTATTTTCCTTTCCTGCTTTTTGTTACTCATGCAAGCAAGTAATGCATGCCTAAATTTTTTTTTGTTTTCTCCCGTAGGAAATTAAGTAGGATAAGATATGCAGTTAATTTTTAGTTGGAGAAAGACTACATGGGATAAGATTAATTTTCAATTTGGTATTTTGTATGAACTGGAAAACCGAATTGAAAGTATTTGATACATTGATATATTTGTACAAGTGTCACAATAATGTGCTAGCTTTCCCATGCTAATAAACTAAAGGTCCCTTTTCTTGCTCTTTTTCCATGAAATTAAAAGTCTAAGATGTAAAGTGCCGAAACAAAGCATTTCTAGGCTGCAAAAGCTAATTAAACCATTAGCAAATGTTTCTAAGCTGCTTATGTTTATTATTATTACTTTTAAATTAGAAGCTACTGTTCAAAAGTACCATCACTTGGGTTGATTAACTTGTAGTATAAGACAAGTGTGGCGATGAGAAGTTGACCTGACCTCTGTTGTAGTGTTGTCGCATTATTGTTGCTTGTTGGAAATGAATAAGGATCCTCAACTACCACTTCAATAAGTTATTAATCTTGGGAGTTCAATTAATTAACATCCTGTTGAAGAAAAACACATCTCCTAACAATTTTTGGGCTTTTTTTTTAATATGCCAATGACAAATTTTCTCTCGATATTCTGAGATCGATTCCTTTCTCCACCAACTTAAACATAGTATCGAACACCCAAGTTGCAATTATAACCTTCAACAGATGACATCAGTATTCGGAGCCACTTCAGCAATCATTTAGGCAATACGTGCAATCCTATCATTATTTTATTTAAGGGCTAAAGTCTAAACATCTACACAAAAAAAAAATATATCTATCAGTTGATAAATTCAGCAACTGCCATGCTTGTCATCACCTAATTCTATGGAGTTTGTGACGTACATAAATTTGATAGGGTACAATTCGCAAACAAAACCAGATAGAGGGCGCTTATCAAAAGAAAAAGGAAAAAAAAGGGGAGAAAACGCAGAACCCATAAAATTCACTAAAAAGTTATAATATGGAGAACATAAATTTCGCTAAATCAATATATATATATATATATATATATAGGAAGTCAATTTATACACATAATAATATGTGTAGGAGTAAAGAGACAATATTATCAATATATCATTAATCACACAATAATGGTAAGAGTGTAAATCTTCCACTTTTCTCAACTGATCAAAATGATAAGACTCCCCGTTTATAGATTAGAGATTTGGTAACCAAATCTTACAACCACGAAATTTTTTTTAATAGAATACTAATTGCTAAATAATAAAGCTACCATAGTTATGACTCCAATAGCATTACTAAATTTTAATTTGATTAAAATACTATTAAATAATAATATGAGAATTTCCATTTTTGATCCTTGATTTAGTATGCCAATAGAAAATGTACTACAGTATATATGAAGCTTAGCAGAAGAGCATTAAAAGGAATTTACTTGCGCCAAAAAGGGGACATTAATTCGTGATTCATAATGTTCTCTTTGTTTTTACCTATGAAGGTAACTGCAAAAGTGGCAAGACCCAACTAACGGGACAAGTCACTAGATTAAAAAAAAAAAAAAAAATCTACTGAACTAGTAAAACTGCAGTTTTTTAAGGTTAACAGCTGTCAATTTCGGTCGTGTTACTTCTTCCTAAAAAAATATACTGCATGAGCCAAATCCGTCACCATCATTAGAATTGAGGTTTAGCTGCACTTTTCCTTAATCGACAAAGATATATAATTAAGACAGAAAGAATTGTGATAATTAATATCTCAATCGGGTTTAACTGCATACGATAATGTATTATTTAAGTGGAAGTCTTCATCCTCTAAAACTTGGAAATCAGTTAGCTAAGCATATCTGAACGATGTAAGAAAGCTGTTTAAATTAATCAATTTTGTCTTCAATCTCTTTTTCCTGCTAATCCAGCTCTCAAGGCAATTAGATATGCATAAGTATACCCCAATCCTTTTGCAATTGCTTGACGCAAGCAATTATACTGAAAATAATCCAACCGTGGCATGCGTTAAGGAGGCAAAGCATTATGGTCCACGGATAATATTATACTACTAAACATATTTTCGGTGATTTAATTATGTTTTCCACTGCAAGTTGCATAGACCAAAGTACTTAAGCATAAGTAGTTCAATTATGTATTAGGTATTTCCTTTTTGGGAAATCGAGTGTTTAATTACATCATTAGTTGAATATCAGTCTCAGGTAAACTGTGTAACTTTTACTTTTTATACAAAGCACTTTCGAGTTTTTCCTAGTGATGTGATTCATCATGTCCTAAAAAAGAAGAATCAACAGTGCCCTAAAGATCTGCATATTTTCCCATATACTAAATTATTATTATTATTATTATGAGTAAATTTTATATACACTGACAGTATGTATACTATCATGATCGGATGCACGACACATTTGCAAAATTTATGTTTCAAATTCAAATTCAGATTATATGTCATGCATCTAATGGTGAAAATGTATACATTATCAGTTTATAGAAGATTAATCCTATTATTATTATTATTATTAACAATAATAATCCATGATGGGATTAAGTATAATCTTACATCTTTGGAGTTTACAGTTTAGTAAATGGTCTTAACAAACAAAGGAAATCTAACCACTCTTGGATCCCCAAATCCAAATTTTGTAGGGATGGATTTGGTCGTTGGAATCAATAATGATTCTAAGTTATATCTGCAGAACAGTTTACTGTATCTTCTTCCTTCCTAGGCATTGGTTAGATCAACTTGTCAGCTCAAGTAATGATCTAGTCAAGTCAAAGGTAGAATATGTCTTCTGAAATGATTTATTATTTGAATGGCTCCTCTGATGCAACAAGCAAGACATTTAGTGGTAACGATGTTGATAACATGTAGAGCAAATCTTTAAATATATATATCAGATTTCATGTGCTTCGAGGCATTAAGTTAATCAAAAAAATTGCATGTTCGGAGTACTTGCAGAGATGGAAGATTTTCATCATTAAGAAAAAAAAAAAAGAAATAGGAAAATTGGATTATTTTCAGGCACGAGATTATAACGTGTGACGTTGAATATAGAAATTCTTTTTATTAAATACATTAATTTGACATATTAAGAGGAAAATATAGATTGTGTTTGTGTTCTTATGCAGCTCTTCTCTTGGTCATCTCCTCACGATCGTAATATGTAACTAAAATCAGTAGTATTTTTCTGCAATGCTCATCTAGGGTTTCCGGTGCTCTCTAGGTCATACTAATTTATAACAAGAAAATGTTATTCTTTCTTAATTATTTTATTTACAGGCTATGGATTATAGCAAAGGTCATTTGACTCACCAAAAATTCTTTAAGGAGATCCAAATTATAGTAAAGCATGCCAAAAAGTAAACTTTGAAACTTATAGTGGAAGTTCTTTTTTACTTTTTTTTTTCTTGGAATGGCAAAAACAACTAGATTTCATTGCATCAAACTGAACAATCTTTACAGAGTCATTTGTGTAACTTCCATCTCCCACTCTTATGATGTCAAAATGATGTTATAACGAAATTATTCATTTAAAATTCTTTAATGCCTCATTAACAACTCTTAGTTACTATGTTTAAGCTAGAGAGGATAACATTTACGCGTGAAAATTAACAAGTCTAATTTTAGCTTTAAAAACATGCCATTTCTGAACCAGCTATTCACATTTATCTGACTTTTCTTGTTTAAACTTACAGATTGTTCGTTAGAAAGGATTTGAAGGGTAAAAACATCTGCAGAATGGCTGATAATTTGAAGGGCTCCGCCGGTTTAGACTTGTTTTCAAATTTAAGAAAGAAAAACAGAAAATACATAAAGGTTACAAATAGGGTCCTTTAGCCTCCATAGAAGTTTAGTTTAACTAAAAAAATTGTAAATATTAACATCCATCAAGCCCAGAGAAAAGCCAAAAGAGACATATTTTCAATGGAGGGAGAAGAAAAAAGTTGTAGGGGAATAGTTGGGACGAAAAAAATGACAGGACTAAGGACTGGTTGCCATTAAACTGCAAGGCTAATGGGGCACACATTGCAGACAAATTTAGACAAGAGACAGCCCGTCCACGTTCTGCCTTCTTCTAATTTCACTTACATTACTATTGATTATGGGACAAAATGTGCTTACCAATAATCCGGTCCTTTGACATAAAATTTTTTGTTTTTAGTTTGTCTAAAGAGAAATATACAATTTCTTTAGCAAAAATATATAGTAAAACGTTAAATAGTCTCTTCCGGCACAAGGAAGAAAAATCCCTATATTTATTTCACCCTATCTTCTTTTTTTTTTTTTTTTTCCCTATCTATATACCAAAACAAAAGTAATATATATATAACGGAGTACAAGAAGGAAAACCAATTGCCCCGCTTTAATCATCGTGCAGAGGTACGCGCAGAAAATGCATGAAGAACAAGAATAAAACTGATTGCCTAAGAGAAAAGAAAAAAGGAAAATGAAAGGTACCATTACAAAAAAGTGTTCTGTTCTCTACTGTACATTTTATTTTAGGCTTTAAGTAACAGTACAGCTTATGTCTGCAAGACAAGACTCAACAGTGAGACGAGGCTTTTGTCCCAACAAAAAGAAAAAAACAAAAGTAATATAGTACCAAAACAATAACACAAAGAAAGATATAGAAGCTTTCAGAAAATAGTTTTAGGTTCTAATTCAAGGATCTATAGTAGAGATTTCAAAAATCTAAATTAATCACTATTAAGCTTGTTTTGGTTTTGTTTTTAAAGGATTAAATGGATTATTATTTAAACATGCAGGTATGTACCTTTCTTCTAAAAAAAAAAAAAAGAGAAGCAAGCGAGCAATAAGATTTAAGAAATAGGGAGGGCGAATCCGTTTGGATTGGCCATTTTTTCAAAAAGAAGTTTTTCAAACATAATGCTACAGTAATATACAAATAAAAATAACTCAAAAAACATCTCATTCATACAATATATCAAATATTTCAAAAAATATTTACAGTAAAAATTTTTCATATACACTGCTACAATAAAATTTTTCAAACGGATACTGCTAAAATAAAGGCTCATCAGCTAAGCATGTACCTGACACGGCACTTTTGTCCAACTAATAAGTATATCGAGGCCTTAATCTCGAAGAAAAGACAAGCAGTAACTATTGATAATTACTATATTAGCAAAATGAGAACTTCATTTGATACCCTCATCCTCTAATCTGAAACTAATTCATGGTGTTTATTGGCCACTTGTAAGTAGAACGTACATATTGCAGGCATTTATATTGTCCAAAAGACTAACGTGCTTTCCCTCTCTAACGTGGCTGAAGTTTTATTAGCTGTTTGCTTAATTATTTTCTCAAATCAGATTAGTGTGTTTTAGGACCAATATGGTATGTAAACATACTTGCAATTAATAACTTGTGAGATTAATTAAATTACTTTTTTTTTTATCAACATTAAGAACGAGAAAGAGATATATTCAAACTTATGAAGACCGTTTAAACTATTGAGCTTTTCTTGTACTCCGTATAATTACCTTAAAAAGCGAGGGATGGTTTGTTTACTTTCGATTTAAAAAGGAAAAAAAAAAGAAAGAGAGGAAATGAAGAAAGAAATAAAAGTGCTGAGAAGGTAAAGAAGACATGTCAGTCTGTCACAATCGATTGGTATAATGGCCCCCCAAAATACTTTAATCAACATAAGCTTTATTGTAATCAACAACGTTAAACAACGATTAAACAAGCCAACTAATGGCTCGTCATATTTAAGACTATACTTATTAGGACAAAAGCATGTCTCAACATCCCAAGTCTTGTGAAAAGGAAATGAAGTCATTATCTGTCTCAATATTATTACTTCGATATACTTTCTCACATAAAAGCTGCACAAATAATCCTCAACTGTCACATGATCACCAATGAAATGCAACAGTATTCTGATACTCTCTATTATTCGCACAGTATTCGTCAAAAAAAGAAATATATATATATGTATGTATATATGTATGTATGTAGACACACATTCTGATTAACAATGTACATTAAAATTAAAAAATCCACCACCCCGAGGATTGAGGGCAGTTTATAGCTTCTTCTCACTGGCCTAGGGCAGTTTATACATGTTCAATGAAATGCCCAATGTATGTAGCTGTACTTATTACAGCCCTTCATTATTAAAAATTCAATTGTAAAAAGGTTGTTGAGCCCTCCAAGGAATATAAATTGTAAAATATGCAAAAGCAGCTAAACTACTACCATCACAAAAAGCTCTTAATTTCAAATAGGAAAAAGAAAGCTCTTTGTAGGGCTGCAAAAGTTCTAACTATTTCATGCACCCAATCATATATATATATATATTAGGCTTTTCTCTAGGCAATACTCCCTCTGTCCCATTTTGATAAATTTGATTTTTTTTTGGATCACATAGTTTAAGAAAAATAGTTAACTTTATTGAAAAAATAAATCTAACTCACTATCTTTTTAATATACCCTTACATTAAATGGAGTATTACCAATTAGCTTTATATTATATAAGTTAGGTTATACTCAATAACAACTTATATTAACTAAGGACATTTTAAAGAAACTACAAATTAATTATAGTCTTCAATTGGAAGTGAGTGTCCTATAATTTGGAACGCATGAAAAAGAAAAACACAAATCTGTCAAAGTGAGACGAATGGAGTAGTATATATAGTAACAAGAAGTTTACAAACCATCTCTCTCTCATTGACATGCATATAGAGACATTTAGTTTCCTAACAAAAAAAATTTTTACGTTTTATGTGAACGCATTTCCCAATCACATTTTTACTTCACAAATATCAAATCGCTCGAGTGCATTTTTTAACAAAAATTCAAAAAAAAAATTTCAAACGCGACCATAATTAAAATAATGCTTAGGGAAGGACTTCCAAGGCGATGAAAGGGTGAGAGTTTAAACTAATCATGCGGGGGTCCAATGGTACAAGTCCCATGTGATTTGATTAGGACAATCGTTATAAAAATTGGCATAAGCCTAGAGAGCAGCAAATTCAATGCATTAAAATACAGTTGTTAGCATGCATGGTAACGTGCTAGATTATCTAAAAACATTAACTGTCTGATTAAACTAATTCCGAGGGATGATTGTATAATGTGCCCACCATTGATTTTTAATCATTCAAAATTGCTGCAATCAACAGCATAGCCCTACGGATGCATGTACTAAATGGAATACAGGCCAACATCCGGTCGTTGATAACTACAAACACCCGAATTCTACGCCCACCGTCGTACAAAGGACGGTTCCAAACTTGCACAAAATAATACTACTAAACTATATTTTAGTTAAGTTTCAAACTATCGAGTTGGTTCATTCTTCTGCTCCGAGGTAAATAGCCAGGCACTGTCATCGACTCCCAACTCTCAAGAGGTAGAGAAGAATGGGAAACCATTAGCATAAGACATCTAATACAATAGATTGCACAAGTAATTGGACCACAATCTCCATCTATGTCCCCATTTTCATGGTCATTATGCCTCAAATCTCAAATGGGATTTTTTATATTCCACCTCTTTCTCTTCGAAATGAAAAAAACCACCCAAGTTTAGAGTTCCTTGATGTTTCATCAAAACATAAGCAAGATAATTCTCAACTACTAATGTAACAAGATGCATCAAAATCAGTTTGTTTGCATAAACTTTATGGGGTTCTAAATAGTAATGAATGGGAATGTTTTGTACTTGATGAATTTATTTTTGCTCTGTCAATGACATGCTAGCATAGCTAACAGAATGGTGCTAAAAAACTGCTTTCAATCACCAAAAAGCATTGGACATAGCCTACAGGCCGAGAGACCACACCTTGAAGATATGCCTAACCAAATTTTTAAGAACTTTCTCTTCTCCCTTCTGAATGCATAGATGTAAAGAGAAGTAATATGGGGATGGGGGGAGAGAGAGAGATGGGAAAACTTCTTTGAAGAATTCTTTAGCTGCCATTCGGAACTGATCAATGATCAAAGATCAAAGATCAACCATAGACAACTGAACTGGTATGTTTTGCCATTGGAGAAAGAGGACAAGAGCTGGTAAGTAGAAAGAAACTAGGTCAAATCATGCTAGCAAAACTTAAAGGAGCTTGAATTCTGGCAAACCTTATACATCAGAACAATCCACTAAACTATAACTGCCAAAGAGCTTGAGTCGAGGGAAAGAGACAGCTGGTCAAGACTTGATGAAGCTAAGATGAATTTTCTATTATAAAAAAACACACAAAATGATGCATCAATATAGAGGTAACATCATGTTTTTCCTCTTGTTAATTTCTGCTTTGCAATGTTGTTGAGTTTACAACAGTCTGAACATAAAATTAGAAGCATGATGCCATTCCCCAGAAATGTATAACAGCACCATAACTATGGATAATTACGTCCAACATAATACAATGGAATAAGATAACTATATTAGAACATCCAGTTACTAAAATGTCTGGTTCCTCTTTAAATGGAATAATCTGCCTAAGCCACAGAGACAATTAGCAGAAGGATATATCACAAGCATGAAAAGTTCAAAATGTCCAGAGACTAAACCAGTGAGTTGTGACTTAAGAGGCAGCTTCATCGATGAAATCAATCACTAGTATCTTAAATATCATTTGCTTAACACCTCCAAGCTGAAGCTGAGATGAGCTCCTTTCTTTGCCAACAGAGGACAAGCGCAGACTGCCTCTTCTCGACATGGAATCCACGAACAGGGGTCCTCTTCACGACGCACTCAGCTTGTGATTCTGTAAAATTGCTGAAAGTTAATGGGGAGAAGCCAGATGACAAAAACAGGGTCCTCCAATGTTGTGTCTTTTCAGGGGAATGATAACGACCCAACAGAATTCTTTCGATCCCAGGTTGGAGCAAAAACCTCTCAATCTTTTGCAAGGAATCTAAGTTCACATTTACAGCGTCAAGGGACTCGAGAAGATTGGAATAAGACTGAAGGGCATGAATCACATGGTTTGGAAATGGAAGGTCAGTCCTATTACAACCTCTGTCAACAGATACCACAATCTTTGGAGACAACTGCTTCACAAAACGGAGAATCAGAGATAGTGGCAATTGACAGCTCGAGAAAGAACTGACAGGCAGATTAACTGCTATGGCTTCATTCTCTGAGACGTGAAGAGGCAGCGACCATGAAGCAGAATTCAAAGAATCAATGCTCACAATTTCAAACTCAAATGCCATATTTATCTCACTAGCAAAATGCATTAGATTTTCCTGCATTAGGCCGAGCTCGAGCTGATCATGAGTTGAGGGAGAGGCAAATGCAGTAATTCTCAATGATGGTGCACCACCACTTCTCAAGGCAAGCTCTTGCATAAAAGAAGCCCATTGACCACCATAGCCAATATCAAAATCGATAATATGAATTCGATCAAATCCCTCTAAAACCTCTAGCAGGGCTTGAATGCAAGTGAAATTCGCAAATTGTACAACTGGTGAGATCTCGGAGAAGGATTTATATGCACCAATCTTGAAAATGAGACTAAACGGCGACGAATTGGCCGTACAGGGATTTAAGTTGTTAGTATGGAGTAGCAATTGCAAGGCCTCCTTACAATAAAAAGCAGCCCTTTGGAAAGGCTTACCAATAGGAGAGAGCTGGTGATTGAGCCGCGCCAATATCCCTTGCGCGAGTAATGGATTCCCCGTCTGGACCAACTCTGCTGCCTTGTATAGCTGGTCAATTATTGCTTGCTGCTGCTGCTGCTGCTGCTGTTGCTGATGTGAGTGCCCCATTTCATCCCCTATCATTTTCTGCTTTGGACTCGTTGCAGCAGGCCTTTGCTGCAGATAGTGAGGAAGCAACTGAAGCTGATGAGATAGCCCCTGAGGCAGTGCTTGCTGCTGCTGGTGTGGCTGTTGTCTTCCTGCAAAAAGCTCTTGCCCTGTATCCGAAAACGGAGCTTTGGAGATCTGGAAGCCGGGATCAGTCCCTCCTATAGGTCCTGGATTATGTCTTTTCGACTGTGGTGGCATCAACAAATTCTGCTCCTGCTGTCCATATGCCAAAGGCATAAAAAAAGAGGGGTTCTGCGGGTGCTGAGCTTGGTGCTGGTTTATTAACATTTGTGGATTGAAAATTGGGGGTTTCATCTCAGCACACTCAAATGCTGCTGTTGGTGTCTGTTGGATAACGTGCTGTTGCCCTTGATTGAAGGCAATAGGGACCCCAAGATTGCTCGATAATGCAGGAAAAATCGAATTCTGAGGGTTAGATAGCTTATTCACAGCAGGACTGCCTGACGAATTCGCCAACAGGCCAATCTTTTCACCATTCACCCTATTGCTTGACAAACTGGCAGAACTGGCCATTGGCAGTGAGGTGTTCATTGGAGGCAAAAAATTGGTCACTTGGCCAACAGGGTCAGCTCCAAAGCCTTGATCAACAACGCCAAAACCGGGATTGAACTCGTCGTCTGCGGCCGCAGGGCCACCACCAATTTGGAGAACCTTGTTTAAATTGGCCATAGAAGGGTCATCCACATCCCCCATGATCCAGCGCAGAATAGACTGCTCTTGGCTGGGGGAAGCAGCCACGGACTCCGGTAAAACACTCTCCCACTCCTCCGCGGCGGTGGTGCCACCACCACCCATCTCAAGAGATGGTGGCACAGGTTGGAGCTCAGATTCAGCTGCAACATTTGAGCTGGTGGTAGTGGAGGGGGCATCTTGGTGCCATTTGATGGATGAATTTCCTGAAACCGCCGCCACCCCGGTTGTATCTGTAGAGGCACCACCCCCACCACCAGCAACTGCACCTCCGCTGTTTTTGTTGGGCCCGCCTCCTCCTCCTCCTCCTCCTCCTCCTCCTAGAGATGAAGACAGGGTTGAAGAAGATGTAGGAGGACTTTGACTCCTTATGTTATCCAGGACAGATGTGGGCTCACTATCACTGGAAATGCTGGTATTACGGTTCAAGAGACAATTTGCCTTACAATTGCTAGCGTTTTTATAGTTCCAAAAAGAGGAGGAGGAAGAAGAAGAAGAAGAAGAAACAAATTGTAAGTCTAAGTCTAACACCCCCTTCCCCTGAAAATCAAAGGGTAAGGGCATCCCCTTCATTTAAACAAAAACAACCCAAATCACTATTTCTCCCCAGTTTGGAATCACCACAACCACCAAACAAAAAAGAGAGATAGAGAGAGAACGAAATGCAAAATTATATCTCGAATTGAAGCAAAAGAGGATGTAGACTCCTAAGTTTGACAAGCCAACCCAAAATCTCTCTAGACAGTGATCAAGAGTGATGCATGCAACTCAAGAAGCCCACCCCAAGAAGAGGTAGATTCAAGAACTATCTATGAAAATCACCTAGCTAGCTATTTACACGAGTAACCAAAACACCCCAACCCAATCAGAGCTAATTGTACAGTGGATGGCTGCTGCCTTTCGCTTGCTGCGGATGATTTTTGTTTATTTTTGAGGATGAAAGGAAATGCTACAAGACTGGTTGTACTAATAGGTAGTTAAGGTATATAGGGGGTGGAGAGAAGGAAGGAGAATGGATTAGTTAAAGGAGCTGATATTTTTCTTGTTTAGTTTCGTTCACCTCTCCTTCTGCTGTCTGTCTTAGTTTGTAGCACTCTTCTGTCTTCCTTCGGTTCTCTGCCATGGATGCGTGCAACATAAAAAAGTGGTTAAAGTGCTCCCTCCTTCAATTCATCCCTTCCCCTCTCTCTCTCTCTCTCTCTCTCTCTCTCTCGATATCTTTCTTTTTTTTATTTTTTTTTAAAAGCTTTTGCACCTTTAGTTAATTTTTGTGGCTTGTCTGGAGACGTAGTTATCTATCTTGCAGCTAGGGTTTGTGTCCTTGGCACAACCACCACTCGCACCCATCGAGCGTGGAGGATCGGTACTTCATTCTCTGTGGCAGTAATTAATAGGGTTAATATCAGAGACCACCCTCGAAGTTTCTCTTAATATTACTTAGCGCCTCTAAAGTTTTTAAAATATCACTTACCTCATTTAGTAATTACAAAAAGCCCTCACAATTGCATAATTCACATATCAATATATCAAATAAATGGAGTTCAAAAAATATGAAAATAAAAAAAAAGAAACAAAAGTTACTTTCTTCTCTTTCTCTTTTCTCCAACGTTCTCTCTTACACATTTTTTTTGGATGACTATACAAATTTTTATTTGTAAATTAATTTTTTTTATTTTTTACTTGTTGTGATTGTGACAGAATGGGGTGTAATTTCTCTATTTTATTTTGAGTTGATTTTTATAATAATTAGTACAGTTTAAAGGCTTGGGCCACGAGTTGAGAAGAAGTTGAAAAAACAATATATAAAGTTCACAAGAAATTGGTTTTGAAAGTATAGAGTTAAATTTGTGCTAATGCATTTCTTTACAAATATCTTTTTTATTTTCAAATTGATATTTTTATGGACTATAATTTTGTGATGTGGTGGAATTACTAGAGATCGCTTTTAGATGGTGATTTTTTTTGGAATAAACAAAGTGGCTTATGAGTATTTTATTTAGTAAAATGAGCAAAATGGTAGTTCAAGGTTTCTGAAAACTTTTTGTTACACAAATAACAAAAGTAAGGGGTGATAAGTGAAATTTTTAAAATTTTAGAGGTGCTAAGTGATATTAAGAAAAATTACAAGGGAGGTTTCTGATATTATCCCTGATTAATCCTTCAAAAAGGCAGCATATTACTAATTTACCAAAGAAAGATTTTTACCGGTCTTTTCCCCTCCCAGCTTTCTTGATGAATGATGAGATGTCTAAATGAGAAAATGGATAAATTCAAGTGCAATGAGACAAATTACACACCTAATAATGAAGTTTTAGTTTTTAAATTTTCTTTTAATTTAAATTTTTTTGGTCTAATATGTTTAGCAATTTTTAATTAATTACAATTACATTTGGGTAAAGGAAGCGAAACAAACATTCGTTTGAGAGATGTGGACTGGACTCAAGAATTATCCTTGTCCGTCCATTAACAGCCCCTTTTATTCAATGCATTGCTTTTGGCTTTTAAGTGGTGCGCTTCTAAAAATATTTCCCATTCCTTTACCTCTCTAACCATATGGCTCTGGGCATCCTTTTAGATGGCCACAATTTTAACTTGAATTAGACACGAGAGAGAGATTAACATCACATGAAAGCACTGATTTAGATAAAGGGTCCACATTAATGACAGGATTTGATGTGCAATAAATGAGTAATTATATGTGGATAATTACATTTAAATGTCTGTATGAGTAGCAACCTTCATGTAATTTGATGGATATTAAGCATTAATCATTTTAAATAATTCATAAATGACAGATGTCTAAACATGAGTACCTGATAATTCTAGCTACATAAATTCTACGTATACAACTAAAAGTCGACAGTCAATACATGATATATTCATATGGATTCTGGGTTATCTAATTCAAAGATGGAAAAAATCAGTTGTATTAACCAAAAAAAAAAAGAGAAAGAAATCAATATAACAGTTTCATGAATTACACTACTATAATAATTATGTACAACGCACTCTATGCTAGTACGAGATTGTCCTGGCTGAATTAAATAATAGGTCTGGAACCCATGCATCTAATGGTGTAGCTAAATCTACATACTACCATTTTACATTTTCTTTTTTCTATAATTAAAAATATCCGTTTTCCTATAATTTTTTTTTTTTGTATTTTTTGGTGCCAAATTCGTATTCATTCTGTTTAATTTGCAAGGTTTTACTATAAAATTCTGCTTTAATCTGCACAATTATTTTTTTCATAAGATCTCAATAAATTATGTTGGAGCACTTAATGATACTTTTTCCTTCTCAGGGCTCCTAAAATTTTTAAATTTGTTGAATTTTCTTTGATGTCGACACAAGTTGAATGGTCAATTGTGCTTCAACAGCCTCATGCCTCGAGCTCGAACTACTTGCGCTGCAAGCACTTTGGTCTGTGTAAAAGATTGCGGCAATTTCATAAATTAAAATATTTGTTTTGAGAATGTCGAGATGGATTTCTAATGGAGCAGATACATTATGTGCTCGAGATTGGGACGTGAGGCTGTGATTCAATACTTGATTAATTTTTTTGAGTGTTGATTTCTTTACTTTTTGTTTCTTTTTTGGAAAAGTAAGGTCATACTTCATCTTTTTTTCCAAAACTAAAAAGAAAACTGAATCGGTTTTCAGTTTTATGGGGGCTTTGAGTTCAACAGAGCCAATTTATTGACCAATGATTTCCGGGTTTATTTGATTGAATACATGTCCCTTTCTGATTCACAGTGGGATAAAAAGGGATAAGCGAAGATTGGTAAGAAAAGCAGTAAAGCGTGGCTTCTGGCTTGGTGATGTTTGGGGTCTATCAATGGAATGGAATGGAGTGTTTGCTCGAGCCAGTTTGGTGATTTTCACGCATATTTAACTGTGAAATCAATTTTCTATCTTAAACAAGTTTGCTACTACATTGAAATGAATAAATCTACATGCTGATTCGATAATTACTTTAAGTAAATTAGGTGTAGAATAAATCTACATGAAAAAAGACATGAGTAATATACACTAAGCATTTCTTGTGTAGTTTGGATAAAATTTGATGCATTCTCAACTATAGTACATGCATTGGACCTTTGGATTAGGTGCTTCTCATGCATACAAAAAGAATCAAATGATTTTTTGGAATGTTGGTTTTTTTAATGAAAATGAAAAAGATACTTCACAAGGGAAGTCACGTTTAGTTTCTTGATTAGCATTAACTTGTTCTTACAGAGCAGGAAAGCCCATGATTTCAGCTGCAAAATTGCACGTAAATTTCCTCTGAGAATTAATGACTGTGAAATACTTCTCAACACCTAATCTGCATGCATAATTCTTATTGTTTGCTTTGACATCTGATTCAACTCTGGAAGAGAAACTTAGAATATCCCAAATTGGTTGCTAAGTTCTCTTTGGCTTAATTGAGAAGGATTTAATCTAATAGTTGAAATTAAGTTTAAATCCTCTTTCCTTTCTCTCTCATTCAAATGATATTTCATTTTCTAGTTTTCAACTTCATAAAGTATGCAAGACTAATCACTCGAGGTTGAATTTGATGTTTGATGTCTTTGAAACCATGGACAACTTTTTTGGAAAGGCCCTT
Organism: Coffea eugenioides; assembly: GCF_003713205.1. Lineage (NCBI taxonomy): Eukaryota > Viridiplantae > Streptophyta > Magnoliopsida > Gentianales > Rubiaceae > Coffea > Coffea eugenioides. The sequence goes on along the minus strand of NC_040036.1, from coordinate 25,423,063 downwards.
CTTTTTTCCCCATGCAGGAACATTAGGAAATTTCAAACATGTGTAATCTAATTGATATATATACTGACTAAATTTCATTGATTTGTGGCACGAATAAAACTAGAGAAAGTTTTACATTCATGAAGATGTTACAAAAGGGCGCTTCATTGGCCAAAAATTGGAGTGCGAACTTCTGTTGTAGGTAAAAGAGAAAATGATCAATTCTTCAACATAACTTTTATTTGATTGATGATTTGATACTTTCGCATGTGTAAATGGTTTGGTCAATAATTAACTATCCGTGTTTAACTTGTCATCATGGAGGGATGAAGGATTAGGACACAAAGGCAACAACTAAACGTTCAAACCTTGGAAATTGTTTTTTACTTTTATATATATATTTTTTGCTTGCACTCAACTATAATAATACGAACAACTAGCTCTACAATACAGAAAGCGACGCTCATATTTTGATTTTAGCGTCATCCTTCTCGGTTCCGTGTCATCCATGATTCTTTTTTCTTTTTTTTTGGAAGGTGTCATCTATGATTCTTAACAATGTATTAATTAATTATTTTAAGATAATTAGCGTCTCATTTTCATATGGTCCATGTACTCTGACTATTTAATCCAGATGACGCCAAGATGTGAAATTAGTACAAATCAGGTTTCAACCCCCAAAAGAAACACCAAACTGTAAGTCTATAGATAATGTAAAATTTTCAAGATTTGGGCACTCTGGGATACCTAATTGTGAAACAAGTGCGACTGTGGGATGTGGAAACTTGAGCCATGAGTCAGCAGTAAAATGTCTCTCTACTCTAATTATTGAGTATGTATGTGCGTTTAATTGGAAAGCCAAGTAAATTGAGCCCTCAGTCTTAAAGCAGTAAAATGTCTCTTTAATTAGTAAGTAGTAGAAGAATTACGTAATCGGTTAGACCATATGGGATATGTGGTCATTTTCTTATTCTGGTTCTTGAATGTCCATAGTCAGACTCGCAACGTCAGACGAGGAAGATTGATTGCAACATTTCTTGAAAACAATTGTACATGAGAATTTATCACGACAAGATTTCCTGCAACATGCATGAGCATCTTAATTCTTGTAACTGGATCATGCATGCATGCATGCAGGCAGGCAGGCAGGATGGATCGAAATTTATAAACCCTTCGAGACTCTGCTCACAAGAAATAAATTAGAAGACGAAATGCCAAAGACAGCAATAAGGGCAGGCATTGATACACTGAACCTTGATTGATTGCACATGTACTTTGAGGACAAATTCTTCCTCCTGAATTTCTTGACAAGAGATGCACACTGCACAGTCGCTTCCGACACGAATGTTTAAGGTACCCCTTACAGTTCCTGACCGTATCTTTGGCCTTTTCATCTCCCAGTTGACTATAACCAGAATGTCTTGTGCAAATTGGTAGTGGTTAACGCCTAAGTGCAAAGATGCTTGTTGTTTGTTAGGATTTAGAAATCGTTTTCTGTTGTTGGACTTCGGACATTATTATTCTCTTCTTTATAGCTAATATTCGCGATCTTATTTAAAGGTTTTACTGTATTTTTTTTCCCCTCAATTTAGTCGATTCAATGACTTTATCCTAGATGCATTTGTCATGATGATACATATTAAATGTGAGGGTTGAGGTTCATCAAGAAGTTCAACTGTACGTATGTTAATTAGTTAACATCCGACCTCTGGTTGGTTTCTATTGTTGCAAATAGCAACTGTTACATATATTAGTGCTTGGCTTGTTTTTCATCCTTCATTTCATAAACATTTTTCAAGTCAAGTCAGATTGCAACCCTAATAAGCAAAGAAAAGATTATTCAACTCAGATTGCGACATTAGTATCAACAAGATAGATAATGGAACGTTGACATACAAGAAGAGTATATATATATATAACCATCTTCTTTTTCTATAGACGATCGAAGACAAATTAGCATCACCATCGAAATGGAGGCCAAATTCAAGGGAACATATCATTGGCCATAAAAAGCAGTATAAAAACTAACAAGTTTAGTGATAAATCCTCATGCATAATGCGCATAGCCTTATTACCTACCCTATGCTTTTTAGCTAAAAACCGAAGGGTTATTTAGGTGGAAGGGCAGGTTTATGACACCTAATCGTATATTTGAATAGTTACTTTCCTCTCCCTTCTGTCCTATACCCTCTCACCCAAACCAAAACAGTGATAAAGAAAAATGGAAAATAACCCAAAACACAGGGGGAAAAAAAATGGAAGAAAAATCCAAGGGTCGTGGTTGAAAGGTTCAAATGACTTGTTTAATTAGCTGCCTACTTGCCTGGACAAGAATTGAAATTTGGCATGTATGTAGGAAAGAAAGGGGGGACATACTTAGTCCCGGAAAGAATAGTTTAGCAATGCCATGATTTGGATTTGTCAGAAAAGATGTTTAGTTTAAGCCCTTAGCCATGTGATGGGTAACAACTTCTTCTTCCTTGATGAAGTGGAAAGTGAATCCAACTCACAGGGCCTCTTTACTTGCCTATTTGACCCTACCCTTCTTGTTATTTTATTTTTAATTCCTAATTCCAATCTCTAATCATCTCTCTCTCTCTCTCTCTATATATATATATATATATATATATATATATATTTGTTTAATAGCTTAAAAAGGTTGATGACATGTTCTTTTCTCTCTTCTCAAGGCACCCTACATCTCAAGCAACACAAAAAATGAAAGAAACTCCTCATCTAAGCCACCAAACTAAAAGTAAAACATAATGGTTACAACACAAAATCACTTTTTGTTTGAAAAAGCTTGAAACTTATTGGATTTGCATTAACCATTCTGTTTCTCACGATCAAATAGATGTAAAAATGTTTCACAATCCATCTGGCATCGGACTTCCTCAAAGGCCTTTAGCCAGGGACGCTTCACCTGCACATAGTTCTTCCCCGTTATATAATAAATAAAACGAAGTATTTTTTTTTTCAACTAATTGATCCATTCCATAGAGCTATTATATTTGTTAATTTGACCTTGTGTCCCGTTCTTCTTTTTTTTTTTCTTGTAGGGACATCTAAAGGACAAATGATTAGGGTACTAGGACAATCAAAACTTAGGGTGTGTTTGATACAAATGAAGTCTAAAATTTGAAATTTAAAATTTAGATTTATTAAATTATTGAATTGTTAACTACTGAAATTTTGATATTTATTATCAAACACGTCTGAACATACTAAAGATGTGAATCCACTAAATTTAAATGTTAAGTTATCAAACAGGCTTAGTGATCCTTCTACTTCGGTGATCGCTGCTTATATGGATCACGGGTTCATTTGATTGTCACTGCTCCCACGAAAACAATTGATCAAGATTAAAGGTTAACAAGGTACATGCATTTGCACATACCCTGTAGTCTTTACCAAATACTTTATCTAGCTACAAGACTAGGATGAAGAAAATGCAAACCTTTGAAGCGCTGGAACCAAATATTTTTTTAAGCCTTAGTTCAATAATTGGTTTTTTTAAGTTTTTTTTTTTTACAAGAATTAGCAACGGTTTTCTAGTTTAACCATCTTCTGTCATTTCCTTTTATGAAATACTTGGATATATTACTACTTTGAACATTGGTAGGAGAATGGCTGCCACGAAAAACAGAGAGCAAGTCTTTTTGTTTTTGGCCCCACATTTTCCCCTAGTAATCTTTTTTTTTTTTTTTGACACGGTAGATTCTATTCTGTAGGCATTCGGTGGCAAAATTTTTTCGAAAAATCCTGGATTTAAAATGCAGATCAAGAGATTTGATCTCTTGATCTACGTACAAGTAGAGTCTTAAAACTCTCTTGGTTTCCCTAGTGGTTGATGTGAATAGAAGGTTTCTCATCTAAAAAGTGTCATCGGCTGAGACCTCCTCTATGAGCATGCAACGAGACAGTGACCGAGAAAGAAAGTACACACAAGAGAACTTGTCATCAAAACTGTAACCTTTATAAACTACTGCATAATTTGCTCTAGCTATTGAGATTGTAGTAAAGTGATTAGGGGCAAGTAGGCATGGCCTATGCTGGTACGTAAAGGTTTAGCAGTTAAAGCCAACTGAAGAAAAAGCAATTGAGGGATAATGCAATTCAACTGAGGGGAGGCCGACAAGCTTCAACTTTTTGAAAAAGGGCTTGTGTAGATGTATTGCTACCAAGATATTGAGCCTCAGCTTTCAGGACGACAATTGTATCTTTAATTAGCTATTGTGACAACAATGGCAGCACGAAAAGGTGCCCCATTATGAGGTTGTGATAAACATACTTTGTTAGTAGTTAATATCTTAATATAATGTTTTAAGGCAGATAAGATACATCAGTTTTCAAAGAATCACACGGTGATGGTGTTGGTAACAAATATATTATTATCTAATATACTTTCTTTCATTCACAAATACCAGTAATCCCGTTGGTACCATGATGGGATCAATAAATAATATGACATTATGATGGGATTGATCATTAGACTTGATTCTTTTTTGCTTTTGTACTAGTGTAATTGCATCTTCTTTGTGTTCTTTCTTTCAAATCTTTGCAGCAGCTCATTTCTATTGCATATTTGCATTGCATGGGATAAAAGCAGCCACGTTGAGGGGAATTAGTTTAATTTCTTTAGGAAAATACCAAACTAGAAACAGAATGGATACAACTGATCATTGCATCATTTGTAAAATGGAAGAAAGCAGCAATGCAGACCGCTGGCTTGGTCGTCTGTGTTAATGAGCAGTTGGAAGGAACCATATGGCTGGGGAAGTGCTTAGAGTTTTTGCACTTTCCTTCTTGTTCATGTCATGGGCTTTTAGGGTGTTGGAGATGGAAAGATGTGCTTACTAGGCTAGGGGATGAAACATGGAGTCAAGTAATGGGCTGGAAACAACAGTGGTCATTCGGTCGCATTAGATTCAGATGGAGACAGGCACTGGAAACCACAAAATGGGCTTAGAGATGGCCCAGAATAGGACACATCAGAACAAATTATCATTAGTTTGCTTCTTGCTCCAGGTACAATTTTATTAGCCAAGTTTTTTGCCAAGTTTGTTTGTTACAAGTTTTTTAAAAACTTTAACTACAGTAATCTCAAAAGATTTTTCAAAATTTTTAAACTATACATTTTAAAATATTCCAAAAAAAACATATTTCAAAAATTTTTTTAAATATTTCTACAGTAAACTACAGTAAAATTTTAGACAAACATCCAAAAAACTCACCTTCCAATCAGGGGTGGTATCATTGTGGTTCCCTCCCTCCCCATAACCTTTTCACCCCCAACTATCAGGCGTTGAATGTATCATTGTGGCTTAGTTTGCTATTCGGTGGAAAGAAGCTCTTAACGTTGCCCCGCCCAAATGCCTAATTTATAGGAATGCAATAGCACCATAAATCCTGTTATTAACCTATTTAAGGAAATCCTGTTAACAAATTTATCTGTTTTTTGATTGCCCAATTTAGGCGGTTTGGGTGGAATCGGCTTTTGCCATGCCACGAGCAGAAAATTGACTTAAACGAAGAGGGCCTTTTAATTTGGAGCAGGCCGACGCTTCCAAGTAGGACCACAAAGTGCTTGGCACCTTGGACAATCATATTCACAGTCTATGGTCATCTAAGCCCTTTTATAGATGTTGAGCCCTTCCTCTCTTTCCTTCATATTCAAGTTTCTTGAACTTTTATTCGGATTCCATGACCTGCTTAACTTCCATTAAATTTTTGAAATCAAAGAGTAGGGGTGAGCAAAATTATCCGCTAATCCGAATATCTGTCATATTTGATCCAATCCGATTTGAAAATTATGATACTTGATTTGTATTATTTGATCGAGTCAAAAGAGAGTTGAGTATCCTCTAAAATACGGGAAGGGTTAGGGTCACATAATTAAAAACTCGCGAATACCCGACTCGCGCCGAATATATATTTTTTATTTTTTATTTTTATATACATACTATAAAATAATAATTTAGAGCTAAATAAGTAATTTCATTGAACAAATTGCATTACAAATATGAGAGACTTTAGTTTATTTACAAGATTCATTTGTAAAGATTATGATCTTATGTTTTTATAGAAGAGAGTTTAATTATAAATGGGGCGGGACGGGGGCAGGTACCCGTACATCCGACCCTATCTCAACGGGTACTTGATATGCAGGGCGGGTAATGATCAAAAAATGGCTGACTCGCAAGGTGAGGATAGGATCAGCCAAATGGTAGATTGGATCAGCCAAGCTTATATTGGGTTGAGCTTAGTGTTATTCAAACTCAGTTAACTTTAATATTGAGCCTATTTTTTGAGTTCATACCCAAGTCTACCCATGCACAACGCTAACCCAACCCTTGAATTATAGGGTTGGATGGACCAAGATCGGGTTGCCCCATCTCTGCTAAGTTGTAATTATTAGTAAATGTAAAACTAAAGTAGACTCAAACTTTCTAGAGTAAAATGCAGTTTGGGAATTTGAAATATTGACCCTTGGCGATTTTGGTACCCTAACTTTGGATGAAAACAAATCTAGTACTCAATTTACGATATTTAAGCACATTTAATACATTTGACGGATTTTTTCAAATTCCAATTGGAAAAAAAAATCATGTGATGTCTGTGCCCAGCAGCGAAATTTTAAAAAAATTTTAAAAAGTGCTAACCTGATGGCCCAATTTAAGGACTAATAGAATATGGTGACTCATTTAAGAACAAAATAACTTAGAAATACCCAATTGAGCTAATGATACACACTCAAAACTCCCCTTTTCTCTCCGTACTCTCTAATAAAAAAAATTTGAGAACATTTTATTTTAGTCGAGCCTTTATTGATTCAACCATGGAATCGGGAAAAAAATTTGTGAAATTTAGTTTTACATGAAGAGCTTGAAGTAGCAATTTCAAGATCGTTCAATTAGGTAACAACGTGAAAGTTTTTTTTTTTATGATTTCATTGTCAAACACGTGATAGCATATTTTTTCAGTACAAATTTCGAAAAAATCTGTTAAGGATACCAAATATGCTTAAATATTGTAACATCAAGCATCAGATTTGCTTTCATCTAAAGTTTGGATATCAGAATCGCTTAAGAGTCAAAATTTGAATATCGAAATTGCATTTTACTCAACTTTCGAAGACTTTTTGACGAGTTGTAAAAAGAATTCAAATTGAAGGTACAACTTGGTATACCTGTATAAATTGGCCTCACCATTTTCTTCAACATTTGTACCCTAATAACATAGTTATTAAACCAAGTTAAACAAGTTAACAGTTCATCCGAAAGTTCATTGGTTGAACTATAGTTATATCATAGAAAAATACTATATTTAAGTTTTTACGTGTATAAATTTTGAAATTTTCAAAGAAAAACATAAGTAACAGAAGGAAATTACTTTGCAAACTTACTGCATTTCCTCCAACTGAAAAGTTATAAACCTCAAAGGCCCATGAAATAGTAGAATTGGTAGTTAAACTGTGATTGAGCCGACCAATTTCATAGGTTTGACTTCTTATTTGGTTTAACTATTAAGTTGGCCTGCCTGGCCGGATTGAGTTTAAAAATTATGTCTAATAATTAATATTCCATTAGTATTTCCCATACGTTGGGGATGTTAGATAAAAATGCCAATTTATATGATTAGATAATAGTCATGCTTAATATTATTATAGTTGGTTTTAGTGTTAGAATCAATGCTTTGAAACCGAAACTGACAAATGAATCGGATGAGTTTCCGATAGTCGGTTCAACCCTGGCTCAACGATTTTAAAAATATTTTAATTATTTAGTTATTTTAATATCAAATTATTTGGATAAAAATAATATGTAAAGAAAGGAAATATTTAGTGAAAATCAATTCAAAGTGCTGATTTGTTATTGCTTTTAACTGGTTTGATCAATTCTTGATCTGGTTTCACCAACTTATCTGACTTCCTAAGTTAAATATAAAATCGGATCGGGCCATAATTGGTTCACGGTTCAATTGATCGAAATGATCAATCCAATCCAATTTTCAAAAATGCTAATTAGAATGCACTATGTCACTGTTACCATGGCGAGTATTTTTTAAGAGCGTTTGATTTCTATTCTATCCTTCCCTCCATTCCTTAGGTTACATACTTAGAAATATCCAAGCGTTCACAGCGACCAAACTTGAGAAAGACCAACTGAATTGTTTCTCAAAAGAAAGTTTGGGGTGAAACTAAATTGTTGGTAATGACTTAGAACAGCGGGGAAGTCTTATTTGCGCTATTAGGAGATTAGAAAACTGATTGCGTTTCATAACTAGTTTAGTAGAGTACCAGAATTTTTACGTCTTTAATCGTTTTAAGTAAGATTCCTTGGTGCGTAATGGCATGCAGTCGGCCTTTTGGTTGATCTAGTAAGAAGCTAGAGAAGCAAATCTGGCGCTTACACTAAGGAACGCAAGAGACTCGTTCAGTAAATTTTTCTTTCTTTTTGGAAATTTTGTTGGATGGAAAATGCTTTTCTAAATGAATCCCAGGTACTAGCGACCAATTTGCACTACGTACCGATTGATAAGGACCTTTATTTTCTCACCGTCTTTGTTTCTTCTTCCATTGCTGCTACTTTTTGCCCACTTTTCCCTTACAGAAAACCTAAGGAAAAAACAACTGCTGATTTCACTCTCACCGTTTCACGTCTTGGAAACTTTGGTTATTTTTTTCTACATAGTGTGAAAAAAATGATGACAAATGGTTTAATTAGCATCATCACAAATGGTTTAGCAACATTTGTATGCGCTTAGTGAGAGCTAATTATAGTTTTCCTGCCATATTTGTGAGCCAAACAATAATATTTCTGCTTCAAAAGAGAGAAAAAAGAAAGAAAAGGTTGAAACTTATTATTAAGAAACATTTGGGTTGATTTAAAAATAAAAAAAGAGAAAGAAACAAAATGCAAATGTGTCAATCAAATGAGAAAGTTAAAAAAAAAAAAAATCAACTTTGGCCTCTAAATTTTGATATTATGCCTATTGAGTCTCTTAGATCAATGTTATTTTTATTCAAGCAGTCCATTGTACTAATTGTGTATAAGTTTCGAAACTCAAAGAATCTTGTAGTAAATTATTCAAATTTTATACATGTCATATATCTAACGGCGATATTATATATATTGACACTGACAGTATATATATATAAAATTAATTCAAAATGTTTTGCAGCACCCTAAGAGGCAATGAGCTGGTCGTTTGGATTTTGGAACCGTTGAAGTTGTTTGACAAGCTAAGCACGTATACATGTTTCTTGGTTACTACGAAAGAACCACTAAACAAGTAATCTATTTCTTTGGTACTCACATTAATTGTTAGCTAAGCAAGATTGCTTTTGGAAATTTGTCATGAAGGCAATGCGTGATTAAGTCCATTGTATCTTGCTGCCTTAGACCCCGGCCGTGCAGTTTTGTCCCACAAGTAGGATGGGCAAAAGAATCAGCTAAGAACCTTCGTATTATGCCTCATTTTTTCTGTTTTTCTTGCTGCACGCACCTGATTGTTTTTGTTTATTACCTTAGAAAAAAAAAGTTGCGGACAAAATTAAGAAGCATGACTGGTTTTCTCATAATGAATATAAAAACGGTCTAGCCAATTATCAGGTACTGTCAAGCTAAAAATCTGTCCAACTGAAACATTTCCTTTTTCCTGTTTTCTTACATTACATGTCAAACTAATTACATACTGCTGCTTGTATTGATTTACCATTCGTAAAAACTGTGAGGCGGTGGTGCAGTGGATTCTAATTTGATCATATTTTTGTAGGCTTAGTACTACCAGAAATAAGATCAGTTAATTTGAATGTACTCCACAATTTTACAACAGAAATCAGGATCAAACAGGCCCAAACATTACAAAATTAAACGTACATTGCAAGTTATATAGCTAAATTCTTTCCAGGGTTTAATTACATGGAATCGATTTTTTTCTTTCTTTTTTTTTTGCGAGGGATGACAAGCCTTGTGGACATCCACCAGGACCACCACTGCTACTTGTACCTGCTTCCAAGTCCCAAGTCCCAACTTTCTTCAAGAAAAATTCACACTCACCCGTGTCCGCGTACAAGACTTTTTTAATTAACTGGTTAATTTGGAATTGTGGTGGTGAATGGTGATGGATATTTTTACTAATATTAATGCATGGTTTCTAGTCTAGTTTTTTTTTTTTTTTTTTAGGGTGGGGACAACGGAGATGAGCCGTCCAAGAATGCTTGGCTTTAACAAGACACACACGAGCTTGATCCGATTGTCAACGCCAAACAGAGTATTCTGCAAAATGAATCCCAATGCCGCCTCGGTAACCTCTGCTGTCCCGCCGTCGCTCTAATCCACCACCACCACCACCATCATTTTGTGTGTGTGTGTGTGTGTGTGTGATTGTGAACTGTAAACTTCAAGTAGTAAAGTGGAACAAACAAGTGAAAGAAAACAAATCAATCAACACGAAGAAGCAATTAGGGAGTTGGTGCATGGTTTCACTTTTTTCCTGTTTATTTTCTGAGATTAAAGAGGATTCTTGATCAATTAGAATTATGCATTAGTATGAATAACTGCTGTAGATAGGCATGCATGCATCAAATACTAGTTAAGAGTAGAACGATTGTTTATTTATCCATATATAAGTGTATATTTACCATCTCTTCTTCTCCTCGAGAAACAAAGGAGCTATTTCTTTGCAAAATTTTGTCTATATGCTTCTTCTTCTTACTTTCTTTTTTTTTTTTTGTTGTCCTCCCTCAATGATTAACTTACAAGGTATAGACGATTTCTACGGTGGATCCATTCTTCGTATGGTTATTACATTGCCTCAAACGACCACCTAGTCCTAAGAGAATTACTACCGTATATATATATATATATGCGTAAAAAATATTTGGCGGCCTATGTGGGGTTATGACCACGTGGCAAGTTGAGTCTCCTGGATAGGTGCCACGTGGCGGGTGTGACCGTTATTGATGGTCCGTTTAGGGCATTCTCCAACGTCCCTGACAAGAGTAACATGGGAGGGATAGGCCATGTAACGATAATGTCTCGTTCTGTGACTTCTGTCCTCAGAGTCTTGTCCGTGCTTTCACCTTTCTTCCCTTTTAGGTCCATGTTAAATTGGAAGTTGGAACCCCCCACGTATGCATGCTGTTTCTTCCTTTTTAGGTCCATGTTTACATGTGAGGATTTGATTTCGATCACTGTCACGGATCAAAGCATGGTTTAGGATTATAGATCGTAAAAATTCTTATAGATAATCTACTAACACAGTTTTTACATTAATAACGGGATTCGAACACAAGATCTTTTGTCAAAAAATGGACTGTTCTTGCTAATTGAATCAACTTATATTGACGTTCTATTTTCTTGCTTGAAATGGGGAAAAAAAATGGAAAAGAGAAGGAACAGTTGAAACTCTCATGGTGTCAAGAAAATAAGAAGCCTATTTGAATTTTCATTTAACGTTTTCAATTACATGAACAAGTAAGAAGGATAATTACACTTGAGGTTTTAGTTACACATTTTCATGTTACATTATATCACACAACTTTTAAAGTGACAAGAAGAAATATTTTAAAACTCAAATTCTTATTCATTATTGCATGGGACATGTGTTAATCAACTAAATAATATAACGAGTGTAACGGAAAAAATTATAACAAAGAATCTCTTGTCAAATAATTAGCTTTCAAGAAACCATATCTTTATAATTTCAACATTTAGCATACAGATCTTTCGTGAAGGGATTAACAAAATTTGGCTATTAATTACTTCAATATTTAATCGCTCCATAAACGAATTTTTACAACACTTGTCTCAGAAATGTTTATTGATATTTGCCGTAGTCACGACTCTCGGTTAACTAGCCATAGGCTGATGATTCTTGCTCTACAATAGCAGAGGTCAAATTACGTTTAAATGATAATTGCTAACCCCTTTACTAAACCATCAAAAAGTCCAACCAAAATACAGTGAACTTACTCCAAAAATTAACACTTTTTTTTTTTGCCCCGGCGGGTTTTTTTTTGGGGTGGTGGTAACAGTTTTGTACACAAGAATGTCTTTTTCCATGTGTCAACAGGATAGGTTATATTTGCATAGAAAACATACAAAGAGGGGTTGCAGTTTCTCCTTTTCCTTCTAATCCTTCTCCTATTAACGAATTACGTTTTGATTAGCGTTGAAGCTGATCAAGCAACACAAGAACCAAGGTTTGCTTTTAGTACTTAATCGATCATTCCCTCAATTTAAAAGTTAGGGGTCAGGGGACATGCAAAGTGAAACTATTGTACTGCAAATCTTGGTGCTTCGTCAACTTAAAAAGGCTACTTACTTTTTTGCTCTTTGGAATAGAATAATCATCGATCTTCATAAGATTTTCATGGAATATGGTGGGCAAGAGCTAGAAACCAGGAACCACAAGCCATGAAACACCACAAAATTCATACACGACAAGAAATGAGGTTCCTCGGTGGACACAAAAATTCGACAGGCTCTTGCTTTTTTGTTTCTCTTGTTCTTTCTTTTTACCTTCTCATGATCTTCTACTTTTATTGCTTAATGCTTTGAACTTTGAAGGAACAAAAATCTCTCTTTTTGGACTCTTATTTCTTTCTTCATATTCATATATATGGCAAAATTCAGCGAGTCCACCTCTCTTTCCTTGGTGGGGTTTCTGTCTCTTGGTCCCAATTTGATAGACATCTGAAAGAGACGTACAAGAGGCCACCCATATCTTCATCTTCCAACTTACTTCTCATCCCCCATACATTTGCATGTTCCTCAAAGAGAACCATTTGATCAGCATTTAATGCTCATTTTGGTTATTTTAGTACTACAAATACCATTTCCGGCTGTGCAGAAGAAACCAACAAATTTTGTTTCCTCCTTTCAGTTGCTAGACCATTAGTCAGATTCATCACTTAGTATCACTTCCAATGTCAAGCACGTCCTTCTCTATTGTTCTTCTACTTCTATTTGTTGCTATCTATTCATGTAATGCTCGACCAATTGGCGCCATCAATAAACAGAGCAACATGGCAAAAAATTCCCATTTTTCCAGCAAGGTTAGTAAATACTACTTAGAGGATTTCACTTTATTTTGTAACTTGATATGGTTGATAGTAAAAATTAAAAGTTTTGGGGCCGTCTTTTTCGCAGAATGAAGAGAAGTCAAGTCTTGCTAGGGTTTCTGTTTCCTCAAATGAAAAACCCTCGATCCAAAACAAATCAGAAGCACCCAAAGAAGGCCTGAACTCCCCTGCGGAAAATGGGGTGAATGAGAACAATCAAGGGAGAAAAGCTCAGAAGCTTGCAGAAAAGAAAGATGAGGTGAAAGACGGTGATCATGATGAGAAAATTAAAGATGGAGATGATGATCATGCTGCTCAAACAGAGTCTATGGCTACTGTTTCTTGGATGTTGCCTCACCGGAAAAGAGAAGAGCCGCAACCGGGGTTCAACTTGGATTATGATCCACCCCAGACACATCCTCCAGTTCACAACTAGCAATATATGTTGAGCTGCTCATCCATCATTTTCTGCTGTATCTGACGATAACTATTCTACCACCTTTCTGAAAGCAGATAAGTTTTTGAGAAGTTAGCTTTGTTATTCTGGGCTGATCCCCTGATGATCATGATTCATGATCAGTGCTCATTACTATCGACATGATCTGTTTAACAGCCTTAACAGTTTGTAGTGTAGTTACTTTAACATCGCACCATGAACTTGATGTTCTAATGATGTCCCGTCAAATGACTTAATCAATTACTGTAAATTGAGTTATGTTTTGAAGAAATTGAGGCTGAGTAAGCCCACATACTACTACTACATTTTCCTTCATTAGAAGCTCTATGTTTTGGTTTCTAAATTTGATATTCCCTCTATTCATGGTGCATGATCATTCAACTAATTGAAACTGATAGCAAGATAAGATGAATATATGAGTTTGTCCACATGAAACGACAAAGTGGATTTGTACAGCGTTACTAGAGGATGAAGGAAATCAAACACGGAAGAGGATTTGCTTGTTTCAATGTCGATTTTATGAATTTGATTGCTATGGTCAATATGTATGATAATTGCTAATAAAACATCAGCTACAACCTAGTAATCAAAAGTATTCATGCATTGATCGTCGCAGAACTAGGATGCAATCCAATCTTCTTATTTCTTGCATGGAAAAAAAAAGCACTGGTTCAGATCAAAGTGGATAAAAACAAGGCCCTTTTTCATCAATGTATCCTGCTTGTAAATCAATAACTATATTTGGAGAATGCCAAATTAAGAGAAAAACGATAATCAGGGATATTTCCTATATCTTCCATGTTCGTTGGCAGCTTTAGCTTTTGGGGTTGGTGGTTAAGTATTCATTGATTCATTCCGAGAATGTCGTTATGGGTTGCTGTCGGCACTTTCAGTTTTATGTCAATTAACATTTCGCAGAAGATATTTGGATTGGTCGGTGGATTAGTTGGGAGCATTCAATTCTACTACTATGTATGATCAGCTGTTCAAGATAATCCAGCATTCCAGCCTACTTAGGAAAACCTCTTTATACTTAATTGTGGTTGCACTACGAGATAATTGTCATGCATTACAGCAAAGATCTTCGTACAATACCTATGTTTCTTTTTTGATAAAAAAAAACAAATTTCATAACGAATTGATGGAAACCGTTCAACACAATACCTACTAAATATGATTGTATTGAAATAATTCTCATGGACCACTGCAAAGATTTTAGGATCATTATAAGGTGAGCAAATTAAACCTTTTTTTTTTGTGTCAAGTGGGAGATTTTGAACCTAAAATCTTCTACTTACAATCCATTTCACTTTACCACTCAATCCAACCATTTTCCTGTGAGAAAATTAAGCCTAACCTAGCTTCTCTAATATTAGGAATATTTTTTATGTCTAAATTCTATGATTTGATACAACAAAGGATAAAATACAAAGTAACAGTTATGCAACCCTTTTCTCTGCCTCTTTAGATGTGCTAAACTATTTCGTCGTAGATGTACATGGCGATTTGATTAGGGCAATAGATTGTGTATTTACATCTCAGATTCGTCTAATAATGGATAATTGATGGGCATATTGTTGGTTGAACCAAATTGAGATTTGGAAGGCAAGACTAATTAAGACGTATACTTTAAAACTATATTTTTTTTACAAGAATATGATTTAAATCTTTTACCATTTTATGCGAATTTAAAAATATTTTTAACTTTTGGTAGGCAAACTCTAATTTTCTATAAGGATATAAATGAAAACTTTCATTTTTTTAATGAGATATAAAATAATTTTTAAAATCTTGAGGAGGTCGCCCTTCCTGCCCCACTTTGCAGCAGTCAATTTGTCATTATGGTGAGGTTTATGTGTTACTTTTTAAGAAAAGTAAAATTAAGGTGTTAATCATTTAAAAAAGTAAATTAAATAACTGCCTAGCTGCAATGGGTAGTGATAAATGGGACAAAGTTTCTATCCCAAGAAAGTGCTGGCCGTTTCATCAAGAGTATGAGTTTCAGCCATTCCCAAATTTGAGACTGAAATTTTGCAATCCCGAAAATTATAGATTGAGCACTAATTTAGTTAAAACCCTAATTTAATACTGCATATTGGTATTTCTGCTTGAAACCAATTCTTAATTCTTTGAATCCACAAGAATTAGGAGCATCGCTTACTCAAAAAAGTTAAAAATAAAATAACTCAATGAAAATGCCATCATTTACTTGTAAACTCGAAAATTCTTTGTTCTACCATACAAAAGATGTTATAGCTGGTGTATATTTGCAGATGTACCTGTATGTGAATATGCACTGCCTGTATGTGAATATGCACTGCTATTAGTGAAGAGAATTTGAATGATGTTTGTAAGAAAAAAGAACAAACAAATCTTACATTAGAATTGAAAATATGCATAATACAGTGCAGAAGACACACTTGCTTCAATACGGCAAGTACTACTAGACATTACGGTTGGGCAAAGACAAGTTGGACCAGTATTATCTCATAAACCTCCTTACTAAAACTTGGATTCCGAAAGTTTTGTATAATGTAAGAGCTGAAGGAGTACAATTAGAGTCAAGCTATTGTAATAGAAAGAATACGAATCCAATAGTCTTACTTACAACTCCACTATCAGCGTTATTTACAAAAGTTAAATTTCCAAATTTTGCATAGTTGTCATTCATTAACGTTGATAGTGTATAACAGTGTGATTAATCCTATATTATATATATATCAAACACGCCAAGAAATGAGAAAAACAAAGTTTGGACAGAGGCTCTTGCTAATTGATTGTGCTTGTCAAGATATAAACTACAAACTCGATTAGGAATTAACCACCCTACTTGATCAATTGATTCGATGGATAATGTGCTTCTTTTAGATGAAGGATTTTGTATAGTTTCCAAAGTGTTGTTTCCTTGCCTTGTATCTCCATAAATAATACTCATGTGAACAAGCGAATACCTTCTAATAAATATACGTTTCCCACCAAACTCTAGTTATTGTTTGAAGTTGAACCGATTGTATCTCTTATGGCATTGCGTTGCTGTCTTCTAGCTTTACTTTTATTGCTTATGATCTTTTTCTGATTCCTTGAAGGGAATTCTCCCTTGCCAAACTTTTATATCTCTCTTCATGTACATGGCAAAATAAACAAAATTACCTCTCTTCGTTGTCCTCATTTTAATAGAAATGTGAGGCAGACGTACTAAATAGCACCCATAAGTTGTTCTTCCTTCTAAACTTCTCAAAACTCTAATCGCCCATACAATCTGCATGCTCCATAAAAAGAAAAACCCAGCATCTAAGGCTGATTTGAGTTGCATTAGTACTATAAATACCCCTATCAGCATTACAGACGAAATCAACAAGTTTCTACCACCTTTTCAATCATCCAAATGCATTAGCCCTAGCACATCTCTTCCCATGTCTGGCACATCCTCTTCTCTCCTTCTCGTTCTCCAGCTATGCCTTGCTCTCTCTGCATGTATCGCTAGGCCAATTGGCAACAATGAAAACGAGCCTGGAAAAAGCTTTCAGTTCTCCTCAGTCAAGGTTAGTAAAATATTGATCTAACTTCATGCATCTTAATTTAGTTCCCAAGGGTGTATGCATCTACATACTTGACACTTTGACAGCATGCACAATAAATTCATCGAGGGTTTTGTGCAGAATAAAGAGAAATCAAGTCTTGCTGGGGTTTATATTGTATCGAATCCAATCCCCAAATGGGCACCAGCTAAAATCGGCAGCTCTCTCCTGAAAAATGATAAGGTGCATGAAGGATGCCATTCAATTGACATTTGCTAATTTAAACACCATAAACTTAATTATTGAGGGTAACTTTTGTGCAGAATGAAGAGAAGTCAAACCCTGCAGGGGTTTATATTGTGTCGAACCCAATCCCCAAATGGGCACCAGCTAAAATCGGCACCTCTCTCTTCAAAAATGAAAAGGTGCATGAAGGATGTCATTCAATTGACATTTGCTAATTAAAACACCATAATTAACTCAATTATTGGGGTAACTTTTGTGCAGAATGAAGAGAAGTCAAGTACGGCTGGGGTTTATATTGGGTCAAATCCAAAACCGAGATGGGCACCAGCTAAAAGCAGCAGCTCTCTCCTGAAAAATGATAAGGTGAAGGATGATATTCAATCGCCATCTGCTAACGATCATCTTGATGATGAGAAACATGAGGAGAAAGTTGATCAGACATCTGAGGTAGATGAAGCAAATGATGATGATACAACCGAGATTCCTGCGTCTCGGAGTTCCGAGGATGAGCATCTGGGACAGGAACGACCATGGTATCACGTCGATTACGCACCAGTCAGGACACATCCTCCACATCACAACTAATTGATATGTACATGTTCATCCTGTCGGAAATCTAAAGGACATATAGCTTCATGATCATGAGTTAATTGAAAGCTCTTTCAATCATATTTGAACCTTATTAATTATCCCTAAGTTGATCATGAAGACGATTGTCTCAATATATTACTACTTGGTTACTGCATCTATGTGTTGAATTATCTGTTGAAGAAGTGGAAGATCAACAAGGCATTACTAAAATCTATACAGTACTAATTGTAGAGGTGTTGGATGCTTTTCGCCTTTTCCTTTATTCCTTTTTCGGGTTAATATGGGCAGCTCAATTCAAAGACGAGCGGTTCCATAACTCGTTAGTTCTTGTCCTCTATTTACATGGAATAAATGACATGCCACCATCTTATTAAAGTCTCACGAATCATTGACTTATATTTGGGTTTAGTTGGATTAATAGCCAAAATATTGCTACAAAGTAAATCGTTAATTTGAAGATGTTCATCAGCATTTGAAGAAATTGATAAAGTTGTCAAATCATCAACAAACAAAATTTCTTTTGATGACTATACATTAAAAAAAAAAAAAAAAACCTTATCTATCTCACCTTTATTTCTCTATGCTGATGTCATCAATGATTCATAGAGGTTTCGAGTTGAACAAAGGAAATGCCCAAAGAGTCAAGATAGAATATTCATAAGGCTCGATTTAATGCCCCATCAAGCTACATTCGATTGGAAGACTGCCTCCTAACAAGTTTTTACATGTCTGCTAGAACGATGAACAGAATGTCTTTGGAAAAGGGAAATTGCTCAGCACTATTAAGGTTTCCAATTTTTTTTTCCCAGTGTAAGTGAAGGTTTGGAATCCGAAAACTTTCACTTACACTCCATCTTTCAAACCATTTAACCTATCTTTCCCTCTGTTAAAGTTTCCAATTGACCTTAATTGAGGTGGCTCGGATTCGAACCATTAACTTTTCAAGAAAAAAGGACAAATTGCATTTTTTATTTTAAATTTTTTAAATTGAATAACCCAAATCAGTCCGATTTAATTGTGGCCCAAATCTAAGTCATTAATTATTTCATTTTAATTGTGGGCAATTGGAAAGGGCTTTATCCATTCTATTCGTCAAATTTGTAGTATCCATTCTTTACTTCTATTCTTTTGTGTATGTTTCATAACATTTAACTTTTGCTATTAATACAAATTTTAATAAAATTATAATATTTTATCACAAAAAAAAGTAAGGGGCCTCATCCCATATCTACAACTAATTTTGTTTCAAGTAACTTAATTTCATGTATCTTTTCACAAAGTTTTTGTAATAAAATATTTCTACTAACACATTCCAAACTAACCAATAACGTAAGTTTAACAAAAAATTCTCAAAAATAGGAGAACAAGTATACAACTTTCCTACGACTAGGAGGAGGAATGAGTTAAGTGATTTGGAAAAGAGAATATAAGTTAGAGGTCTTAAATTAAATTGCTCTCACTTACATTTAAAAAAAAAAAAATCTTCCCTGAGGCTAAGAATAATCCTCAAAAACATAAATAGATTAAATAAATTTATTAGCAACTGTAGAACTAGAATGTCTGTTAGACTGACCTCGGAGAGGGCCCGCGTTCACCCCTGCTACTATCACCAGCACCACCCCTCCCAAAAAAAAAAAAAAAAAATCATGGGTTCCCGCCAGAAAACGAGAAAAGAATTCAATTCCACTTCATTTTCTCTGGGGCTCCTATTTTGGAGTTTTTGAGTTAGTTGGTGAGAAGGAATTTTGAGGGAGATGGAGGAAGCGAAAGAAGCAGGATCTTCACTGGAGTGTCTGATGACGTCCTTCAACAATCGGATAGCCCAGCTCCAACAGCTCCTTATCGCTCGTAACAGTTAGTAATTTGGTTCCTCTTTCTCTCTTTAATCAAATGCCGATATTACGACTATCTTTTGGTTCATTTGCTTTTTTTTTTTTTTTTTGGGTCATTAATTTCCAGTGTACCCAGCAAGCAACATCAGCGATTTAACCGCAATCGATGCAGCATTGAAGGGCATGGAGCTTCAGGTTCACAAAATCAAAGACCGCTTGCGCGAAGAACGCCAAGCTATCCCCAAAGCCGAAGTACTTATTTCTATCCAATTCAATCAGCATCCTCTTCTTAATTACTCGTAATATGTGATTTACACGATAAATTCCCTTTTTTTATATAGTATAATGTGTCAATTTCTTTGATTTCTGTATAGGGTTTTTTTTTAAAGACCTTCATCCCTAAACTGTGGTTAATGATTAAGATTATGTTTCTTTACTACACAAAATCTTGGATTGTTTTATTTATTTATTTATTTGTGATTATGTAGTTTGATTCGGTTTACTTGTAAATTAGGGCAACAAAGTTCCCCCACCTTCTGTGGAAATCCCTAATTTATCTGATTTTGCATTAGATTTACACAATGACAAATTTTGATCCGATATTTAGTATTTCTTTTAGATTTTTTTTTTGTTTTTAATTCTGCAAAAATATAACTTTTCTCAACTTGACTTAGCGCAAGTAGATTAGAGATAGGAGAAGGTATGGAATGAGGCTTTGTGGTTTCTGTAATTCTGAATTCTTGTTGTAATTGTAGAAACTGATAAAGGCATCATTGAGGCAACAGAAGATATTGAAGGGTATATCTGCTTGTGTTCCGGCTTATTTGCCTGAAATGATGACTAGCAGAAACCAGATTGCTCAAAATTGGTATCTGTTCATTTTCTGTGTGTGTTTGTGTGTTAGGATAGGTTCATCTTTCTGTATTCTTATGGTCTGCCTGGTGGTACACCTATCTTTGTATTCATCAGTGTCCCCAGTGTACCGCCACAGTGCCAAGACTATCAAAGTATTGAGTCTTTGAAACTTGAGGAGCCTGCTGCACCCAAAGTAAGGAATCCTTCTCTTAGTTTATGTTCTGTTAAAAAGTCGTACACGTATTACTCAATCCTGGAATCAATGTCATGATGAATCGATCAGCACAATAAACTGGTATAGAATGTCAAGGTAATTTACAATATGTCACCTCTCAGAAGATGAGTTTGAGAGCTCATTGCTCTGTACTATGGTATTCTGCAGTAATTGTACTATGTAGATTATTCACCCACACTGGGTTTTATCAGTTGGGTTTAGTTAAATTATGGCAATATTAATGTTAATCCCATTTCTGCTTGAAATGAAGAGTGACAAGGTCATCCTTTTTTCCAATCTCATATCCAGGAGAAAAAGGGACGTGCATCTGCACCGCTTTGGTATATTACTGCAGATGAATTGACTTCCTTGCCACAGTAAGCATATTCCAGAAAATTTACTCAGATAAGTTTGTGAGTATCAAGCATTAAGGATTCTATTTGCGTCCTTATTGTGTCTTTAGTACAAACAATTCTCTAATTGATAGAAGTACTTTCCTGCAAATTTCCTCCTCCATCGAAACTAAGTATTGCCCTCTATTTTCTCTGGCTTCTGGACTAGAAAACGCAGTACCTGGAAGGATACATTCAAAAAATCAGATATCTTGTAGCTGTATAATTCATGCATTCTTCTAACTTAGCAACATATAGGTACATGAAAGGAAGGCTCACACTGGACAAGGTTAATGCTGCCATTAATGACATGGCAGCCTATGCTGATGCCAATGCCCAACTTATAGCAGCACCACGGAAGAAGGTCCCACTGCATCTTTTCTTTTTCTCATTCACCTTTATCTTCATGCCAATTACCCTGATTGTGCTTTTGTTTTCCTTTTCTGAAGCTGAATGAGAGTACCTTGGAAAGAGCTTTGGTGAGTAAATCTTTCGCACAAAAGTTTATCTCTATTCATCAATGCTCAATTGAAATATTGATGCTTTTGCCTGTGATGATGTTGGCGTCCAAAACCAGTGCCTTATCTAGTAATCTCACTGCAAGCATGTCATTGGAAAAGATGGCACGATCAAATTGCTAATGGAGCTATTCTGTATATGTAACTGTATATATTGTAATCTAGGACAGGAGAAAAAAAATTGGTGTTAAAATCTAAGTTTGAATCTTCTAAATTGGTTCTGTTTCTTTCCATGCTTACCCGCACCTAGTGGTGTCAAGTTACTTGGAATTCATTTGCATAACATCTGATGTTGCTAAAGCCCTGCAGGAACTAAGGGAGATTGCAACGTCAGAGGTTAACAAAGGAAAACACTTCTTCCTCGAAACTGATATCAAGGGGCCTACATTGAAGTTTGACACTACAGGAAAAGGAATATTGACTGTGAGTATTTATTTAATCACTTCCTGATAACAAATTGTCTGCTAGAATGGGGGAAATTAACTTAAGAGAAATCCAGATATAATTTTTAGTTAAGTAATTTATCATATCTAGGATTAGAGACAGTGAACAGGAAGTGATACTGAACAAACATGTCCTTTTCTCCTAGTGTGGCCTGTCTGTTATGGCATGTGGCTGCAACATTTTATGATCTTGAGACAAGTACCTATAGAAACAAAAATGAGGCAGGTCTTTAGATTGCATTTTTATAGGTTAACCTTGAGGATTGCATTGCAGGTCCTTCGACATCTTGGTCGCATTACCGAAGACAGAATTGGGCATCATCGTGTAATCATTCTTTTGAGGCCTCAGTAGATTGCAGCACTTAGATTTGCTTATTTTGAACTGGAATTCTTCACCTTACTAGCACGTCATAAGGCCAGCAGAAGCCATGGAATTTGGATTGAACAATATTTTAACGTTTATCCTTTATCAAAATTGAGTATTCTCTGAGCCCTTTGTTGCAGAGGATTACAAGGCCTAAATGAGCTGGATCATTCAAGGATCTTTACACGGAATTTCATTAGCGCGACAACTTCCAAAGTTTATTCAAGGATCATTCACCTTAGAATCATGAGTTGCAAGTTTTACTGCTTTAGAAGCTTCTTGATAATCAAATCCAAATATGAGACAACTACCTCACTCTCTGTTCTTTCCATTGTTTATGGTGCTTCAGAGAATGGAGTTCTGCTTGTGATTTGGATCATTTCATCATCGAGCCATTCAGGTGCAAAGAATTAGGTGTGAGACATCATTAAGAGCTTGGGACTCTTCAGAAAATACTACTACTCAATCTGGACCATGGGTTGAGCAAAAAAATCTCCATTTCTAAAACCAAGAAAAAAGTCTAAAGATTTTGAAAGGAACTCAAGTGCAATAGCTAAGTAGCATTACTCATGTCAACTTGATATCGTCTCTCTTAAAATGCAGTCATTCTTTAGTCTGTGTAAGCACAGCACACGACTTCGCCAGCCTGAGAATTGTTTCTGGAACTCGACTCGACTCGACACATGAATGTATCGTACATAATATGGACTAGTAGCAGTGATCGGTTGTGAATTTCAATAGCTAATGCGCTGTCATGTCCTTGGACCAGTTTGACCGACAAAGTCTATGTCTGTGTTATGTCTATCTCCCTAGGTTGGCATAATTTGCTAATAGCACAGCCCCGGAGATTGTGTTCAGATACATTTTAGAATTCATCTAGTTAGCTACTACCTAATTGCCCAAAATGAAATGTGTGTTATGTCTATCTCCCTAGGTTGGCATAATTTGCTAATAGCACAGCCCCGGAGATTGTGTTCAGATACATTTTAGAATTCATCTAGTTAGCTACTACCTAATTGCCCAAAATGAAATGTGAACTAGGCAACTAGCCTCGTGGGAAAAATGTGGCTTGAAACAAGTTTCCTCACTGTGTCTCTATGCTCTTGTCCGTTTTTCTACTGAGGAAAATATTTGTCATAAAACTCTCCAATACAAAATCAACAAACCAAAAAAGGGCTGCCAATACTACTCGGCTGCCCAATGCATGCAAAATCCTGCAGAACATTTTATACACCTTTTTATCTCGTCTGCTGCACGATTTATATGAGATAAACCACTCTGTATGTTATGAAGCCTTTGATTTTTAGACACACCCTCCACGGTTTCAGCATTTGAACCTTACAAGATAGAAAATCGAACCAAGTAAAACGATTGATGGTTGAAATGTTCTCATTTGTGTTCTAATGTCGAAATTTGTATTTGCAGGTTCTTTTATTTTTCTTATATATTATACTAGATCTAGATAGTTCAAGAGCTAAGTTACAAAACAGTTGTGCCATCAAATCTTTCTGCGCAGTCTCATTGAGCCACGCAGGGAAATTGCTTCCCATTTCATGTCACTCGTTAGCACTACCGCGCAAATTCTAGATTCATTCACATCACTTGTGCATTCAGATATACTTTTCGGGTAAATTTAATAGATGGAAGTATTCAGTTTTGTGAAAAGGGTTTATTTGGGAGTGCAAATTTTGCATCATCGAGTATGGTTTCTATTGCCAGCATAGATACTCGATTACTTACTTGATTCAAGTATGGGGTTATTGAAACAGTATGATGGGCTTTACAAAATGTGGATAGTTGCTATAGCTGCAAGTGATGAAACCAAGACCAGGAAAGGGGAACCATCAAATCCTATAAGTCTCCAAGTGAAAATTGTTCTCTTAGAATTTAGTACTATGCAAATTATGGAAAGCCATTTTTTTTTTTTTTTTGTTGCTTTGACGTCAATGGAATTATAATACCCATCTAATTCCCTATAATTTTTCATAATATCCGTTTTACCCCTATAATATTTACATTTATCCACATAATTCTTCTATAATAAAATATATAGTGGTTAGATAGTTATTTGATTTAGTTCCTAAGTGAGAGCAATACTAGTATTTCAACTAACGATATTACAAAAACTATTTTTCATTCAGTTTTCACTTTATGGTGAATTGAATGTTTTAAAACATTAAAGTCATGTTATAATGTTGAAACTACAGGGAGTCATGTGTAATTTACCTAAATTTCTTGATCCCCGTTAGAGTTCAATGTCCTGGTCTCCATCTAAATTATCTAAAACAAATTGTCCACGACATCTTAAGCGATCGCGCAGCATTTGAAACCATAATCGGTGCCTTGAATTGTTCGAGCTACTTGTCCGCTCGGAATTTTCTTCTACAAATGAAGTTAAACACGTCTCATGGTTCGATTTGTTGGCACATTAAGAATTATTTTAGTGAATGGAACCAACAATCTCTTACTTACAATCCCTCTCACTTTACCATCCAAACTAACTCTCTTCTGATATTAGGATATTAAATCCTAGTTTTCATGCGGTACCTACCAAATAAAATTAGTGTTTGGATACCATAATTTTTTAATATTATTTTAATTGCATCATAAATATATTTTTCAATTATTTTTTTAATTTTTTTTATCTCAAGTAAATCATATCATAAAAAGTACTGTAATAATTATTTTAAATAATATTTCAATTAATCATCTATCCAAACGTATTAACGTGTACGATTGCACAGCCTCATGATGGATTTTGGAACCATAATTGGTACATTGAATTGTTCCACTTACTTTAACACTCGGAAATTCTCTAGAGATAAAGTTAACAAGTCTCATGGTTTGATCTGTTTGGCATATTAACATGTTTTTTATTAAGAAATGGATGGGATCCAAGAAGTGGGCGCGGGACAAGAGAATTTAGAATCCAAAATCTCTATGTGACAAATTAAAATGTTAATAACTAGTTATCGTAAAGTACATACTAAATGATGAAATGAAATTCGATCAGCAAAATTTGACCAAGCACTCATATTTATTTGCAATGTAATACAGTTAATTATTTGGATAAATTATTTGAAATAATATTGCATCATTATACAATTTTTTATGATATAACGCATGTGAAATTAAAAAAAAAAAAGTTAATTCAGGATATAAAAAAATTGATTGAAAAAAATGATGGACTTTTACTGGCTTTTTCCACCCAAAAAATAAATTAATAAACAAAATAATCGAACTAGTATAAATGATGGGATCAAAACTTCGATCCATTCGAGCAAGTTGCCTTACTCTGCCCCTGCTAGCTTCACTCGCTCACCTAAACCATGGCACGATCTCTCAAAGTTGCAGTCGTCGGAGCCGGAGTTTCCGGTCTCGTCACCGCCCGTGAGCTCCAAAGAGAAGGCCAACAAGTGGTGGTCTACGAGAAATCAAACCAAATTGGTGGGACTTGGGTGTACAGTCCTCAAGTCGAGTCCGATCCTCTGAGCCTTGATCCCAAGAGAGAAATAGTTCACAGCAGTCTCTACTATTCACTTGAGACCAATCTTCCTAGACGTCTCATGGGATTTTCAGACTACCCTTTTACCATCAGGAAGAATGGCGAGCTAAGGACATTTCCTGGCCATCAAGAGGTGCTGCAATTCTTGAACAATTTTGTTCAAGATTTTGGACTCCTTGACTTTATCCGATTCAATACCGAAGTAGTTCGAGTTGAGCAACAAAATGATCAGTGGGTTGTTGAGTCGAGAAGGAGAACATGTGATGAATTGAGCTCATCAGAACAGATATTCGAAGCAGTCGTGGTTTGTAATGGTCATTACACCATACCAAAAGTAGCAGACCTCCCAGGTAAGTTCTTGAAATGTTGTCATTTGCCTAAGTTAATTGTTTAACTGTATAAGTTTAGTTCGGTGGACTTTGTATTGATTAGTAAATAGTCTAATTTCTGTTGAACCTTTAATCCTGTATGAAAGAAACTTCCCCTATGTATGATGCCTAATGTTGTGATTATCCGCTGGCCGTAGTCCTAAACCTATTATATGTACTAGCTAGCTACATTTGGATCCTCGGAAATTAAAACTAAGTTTGAAGATGGTATTCAACAAAATACTTGGGAACAGTTGCCGGGGCTATATACCATCTGGAAAGGCGGAGACAGCAATATGGTCAAGATGGGAAAGTACTTGAAGACAACTGTTATGCTAAGCTATCAGGAGTCAACACCATGGTTCAAAGTCGCGGTCGTGGTAACGATTGCGGTCGCGGTCTCACGTATACGTGAATTTTTGAAATATTTAATATTTTAAAAATTATAAAAAAATATGATAATTAAAGATAATTAAAAAATTAGTAAAAGTAATAAAAATTCAAATTGACTCAGGATGACTTGAAGTGATTCAGCCGTTTCAACCCTTCACAATGACGTCTCGGTGAGTCAAGTATCTCGGAATCGTATCGTCCCGATAGCGTATCGGAAGGGTCCGAGATGACGACGACGTCATCTCGGACTCGGCCGAGTCGTCGTACCATGACTCAACCTGTGTTTTTAAACTCGGACTGGAGCGGACGGTCCGATCGGTCGAATCGAGAACCGGTCAAGTGTCCAGTCCGAGTTGCTCTAAAAAATCGGATGTTTAAAATTCGGTCAAATCCGGTCAAAAATCGGATTTGACCGGGTTTGACCGGCAAACCGGATGAACCGGTTTGATACAAAGCCTTCTCTTTTTTGCTCTTCTTTTTAACAAACCAGCGAGGGGATCTTGGTGGGCCCGATGGAAAGATATAATGGGGCCTTCTAAATTGAAGCAGGGATCTGACATGACATGCGCAGTAGAGTTGGAGACCTCAGCCACTAAGTCCTGTTGCCCAATTTTTTTTTTTAAAGGTCAAAGCAATTTGAATATTATGTTTTGGCTCCTAAGTTGTTAAAAATTATTAATATATTTCAAATATTTTATACTTTATAATATAAAATATGGTCCTAAAGTTTGGTGTTATTTTTCAATCAAATTCATAATTTTAATTATAAACTTGTTAATGTTCATTGAATAATATAAATTGCTACTTGATTATTCTAATTTTTTTATATTTTCTTATTAAATATATTTGAATAATCAAATATATATATATGAATATACATGTATTAATATTAACATGTTCTTAAGTATTTTACATACAATATTTTAATTTTTAAATAATTTTATTTATGACGTCATCCGGTTCAACCCCGATCGAACCCGGTCGAACCCATTGACCCCTGACCCCTGAGGACGACCGAGTCGATACCCTGTTCGAGTCTGAAAACTTAGGACTCAACACTATGGTCTATATTGAAAAATATCACCCATCAATCATCATATGTTTTCAAAGAAAGATTAAGGTACCCTATTTAGTCATGTTACTAAATAGGTTATGATGAACTGATAGCTAGTTGCACTCTCTTTACAGTTTGAGCTGGACCTACCTATGCACAAGCTTTTTTTTTGCAGCGAAACTTCCCAAGAAAGAGGTTGCAACAAATATTCAAGGCAACCATGTATAACTTGCCCTTGAGATCAGGGGTAGGAGCACATAGGTAAGCTATTGAGAGCAAGATACATCCATTAGCTCTGTATGTAAGATGATCTTTGATAAGAGTGAGATGGACTTTAGTCTTCAGAACGTGCCCTTATGTGTTTTTTCTAGCAAGATTTCTATATTTTGGCCCACAAAACAATCAGGAGTTCATGAGGCAAATTAATGTAATAGAAATATGATGACATTAAAATTAGATTCACGAGTTCAAGGGAAAAAAATGAATTTTACCTACATCGAAACTCAACTGAGACAAACAGATACCTTGACCTAACCTTAGGGAGTGACTACAAAGAATAACTATTTTAGTTTTATAAAATTCAAATACATTTCCTACTGAACAAATCTTAGATTTGTTGGCAGTTTGCTCCTCATGTTTGCTCGTGCAATTCCTGCTGTGTGGTTTTTGTACTTGATGGTAGTTGATTAATCAGGATGAATCCTTTGTTACCAACAAAAAGAGGAAAAGGTAAAATTACTTGATCAGAGTTTTGTACTGAATGCTAATTTTACTTTCTGGTTCTTTCAAGGAATCAAAAGTTGGCCTGGTAAACAAATTCACAGCCACAACTATCGAGTTCCTGAACCATTCCGAGATCAGGTACTTGTTTGCAATATTGTACTTGATTGGAAATTATGTGGTAAGATTATATGCAAAAATCTACATTGTCCAAGTTGGTGAAAAATACAGGTTGTAATTGTTATTGGTGCTGGACCTAGTGCCATGGATATTGGTCAAGAAATCACCAAGGTAGCCAAAGAAGTTCATCTTTCTTCAAGATCTCCAGAGATCAAAGTTTCAAAGTTGGAGATGTTCAACAATTTGTGGCAGCATTCAAAAGTATGTAATCCTGCATTCCATTGAGTACTGAACATGCTGGAGTCACAGTATGAAAAACCTACATTTGTGGACTAAAGAAATTTAACAATTGAAACTTCTCATAGATCGAGTATTGCTATGAAAATGGTCTAGTAGCCTTCCAGGATGGAACTTCTGTTGCTGCAGATATCATTCTGCATTGTACCGGGTAATTACCTCCTCATTTTGTTAACTGAATGCATTGCATGTCAGAGTTTGCTCTTCTTCTTAAAACTCTCTCTCAAATGTTGCCTGCTAATTCTAAGCCCTTTATCGTCTTTGCTGAACTTGACATTTTACAGGTATAAGTATGATTTTAATTTCTTGAGGACGAATGGAACTGTAACTATTGATGACAACCGTGTTGGACCATTGTACAAGCACGTCTTTCCTCCAGAACTTGCTCCAGGGCTCTCTTTTGTTGGACTACCTTATAGGGTCAGTTTATGAGACTTTGCAGCTGGCATATTTATCTTGCATACGTTTTTCCAAGGTTAATTCAAACGGTACCTAAGTATACCACGTTGTGCAAAATAAACTTTGCATTGAAAAACTTGTATAATAGTCATACAGGAAAACTTGCACGGTAAGATGTTGGTTGACAGTTTCAAACAAGCAAGCAACAATTTAATCCCAACAGTTGATGATATTGTGCATTAACAGGCTGTCATATTTTTTATGATCGAAGTACAAGCCAAGTGGGTTGCATCTGTTTTATCAGGGAAGGTGATTTTGCCACCAAAAGAAGAAATGTTGCATGATGTTGAACAACATTACCGGCTTATGGAGGAGAACAGGATCCCCAAGCACCATACTCATAGGCTTCCACTTGATCCGGTAATCAAAGTTCCAGAGATTATTCATGGGTGTTTGTTAGTTCCACTAGATTTACTACGATGCAGGTGTTTGAATACTTAATGACCATATCCATTTGGCAATGAAACCTTTGCAGTTTGAATACTTAAACTGGGTAGCTGCTCAAGTCGGATTTCCTGTGGACACTGAGCTATTGGAGATTTATCACAAGTTTTTTGAGTTCATTTGTGGAGCTTCGTGGATTAAATTTAGGGAGCAAGATGTTGAAAGTTGGAATAACTAAATATTTGATAAGGCTTAGCAGGATATCATGCTTGAATTATTCTTTACATTGTTCGTTCTAATAATGATTATAAAAATTTGCAGGATTTTTCCGAGGAATGTCCTAATGTTATTCCTTAGTACACATAATTCACTATCTGAATATCTAAATGCACATCTAAATGCACGCACTTGCATTTATTTATTTATTTTTATGTAAGTGAAAAGTCTTGAATTTAGGACCTCTTACTTGCAATTCCTCCCGCCTTATCCCTGGTGATATTTGGAAAAGTTGACATATTGGAATAGGGGAAAGAATAAAAGATTGCTTTATGGTGAATGGCAGAATTTGATTAGAAATGCATTTTTCTTCCCTTTAACTCCTTTGGCCAAAATGCCCAGTATACAATTTTTGATGTGCAAAAGGATAAACATGCCCTAGCAGATGCAGTACGTGGTTCCCTTGCGGTGAAATCCCGTGTCCTTTCAATCTAGCAAGTAAAAGAATGGTTCAATTGATTACTTCTAGAAATTTACTTAATAGACAAATAGCATAATGAGATTTTGAAAAAAGTTTAGTGATCAGTTCGTATGTAAGAGTTATTAGCCATTACTACAAATCATGGCAACATATACTATAGAGTGAAACGGGCAAAGGAAAAACAAGGAAACATTCGGAAGAGACTTAAAGTGAAAAGGGGAAACATGGAGAGGTGCGACCAGTGGCGGAACTAGTTTTTATCAATATATAGATTTGTAGTTGACTTAAATCTTCATTATGGATGATTTTATACCCGTATATTTAAATTGTTGCTGTAGATTTACAATTAACATTATTATAGTTGTATTTAAACTAAAAAAATGTTGAAATTTTTTTTCTATAAAGTGAATCTTCACTATATAGCATTTGTATATATAAAGACAGAATTTTAGAAATTTAAAGGAGGAAACATAAATAAATATTCAAATGTTTTAAAAGGTCTAACATAATTAACTTTACAAAATTATAGGGATGGAAAGGGCAAACAAATAAGTTTTTTAAAAAAAAATAAATAAAATTTGTGGGGGTGCAAATAAGGTGTAAAAGTGAAAACACTACATATGGACAAGCAGGACTACCACAAATGGACAAGCAACTAAAAGACAGTATTATTCATGAGCATTGGCAAGTTTGCATATGGATCTCTCCGGTTGCATATGGAGAATTGGAAAGAAAGAAAGGCTATAGCCCTTAAAGAAGAACACCAGTCAAAGATTTAAAGCTGATGGTGATTTTTGTTTGTTCTGTCAACAACAAAATGTGGAAATCTATGGCGGAAATTTTATTTTCCTGAGCAAATGATCCAAATGCATGATCCTCCAACCCTTTTTTTTTTTTAAACTGATTCAAATTAACTTGATTCTCATGCAGTAAAATAGGACAATACCATCCTCTAACTTTTATGCTTAGGCCAATTTGGTCCCTTTTCACGGTGATGCCACCGACAATTTCAAAGGTCACTGCCAATTGGCAAAATCAAGAATGGTAAAACTACTGTTATTATGCAAAATCAACGATTGCCTAACGTAATAAATTTCTTATTCAAACCAAATGTCTTACCTAATGGGTGATTACTGTTTCTAGTGCCTAATTACTAATAAATTTATTATTATATATACTTGAGAGAAAACACCTTGATGCATATGCACACCTTGTTGGTTATATAAATCCGAAATCTACCCACCCCAAAAAAAAAGACATGGCAACTCAGTCGATGTCAAAAAACTAGCTAGTGATTCTATACATGCTACTATTTTTTAATCAGTAAATTGTAGTACTAGTTCAAAGTTTTGCTGGTCAAGTTAGACGTAGGAAGGTTGACCCTTGGACAAGGGGAAACAATGCAGCCCAACTGGAAAGGAGTTCAAAACTTATATCCTTCAAGCAATTGAATTCTTGGACAGCACGACATGATTACAATCAAATAATCCCACAAATTAAAAGCATAATGCTCCACAAGATTTCCTATTCAATTCGTTTCAATTCGTCATCCCTTTAGGTCAAACACACAACCAAATTCCCAATATCCCATCACTCCGAATTTCAAGCAAGAAGATGGGCATGTTCAAATTCATATTGGGCACCGTTTTTGGGGTGTATATTGCACAAACTTACGATATACCAAACATCCAGAGACTAGCCAGCACTGGAATAGCCGTGGCCAAGCATATGGAGGAGACCTACCGCAAGCCCCCGAGCCAGAAGACCCCCCCAGGATCGGATTCCCAAGATAATTTTTAAGTGTATTCCTTCGTGGTGGTGTCTGTATATTGATATGGTTTTTTTCTCCTTTTATTTTGTACTTTTGGGAGTAGATGTATAGGTTTTTGATCATTTAGAAATATTCATATTTGTTTCTTTCAGGTATATTAATGCATCCTTAATTTGTCTTGATCTCGTTTGTTTTAGATGTTGTCAAGGCTCAAGGTTTAATTTGGAAGTTTCTTTTTATTTAACTAGAGATTAATCGGACTAATGCACATATATAAATATATGCTACTGTCTTCTAGTAATATATACTGTTAAATATGATTGTTGTGCAGAATCTGAAGGAAATCTGAAGTCATCTCCAAGACTGCAAATTGAATTTGCTTTTACATCTTTGTGTGCATTTAATTGTGATTATAAGAATCACAGATAGTTTTAGTTTTGAGATTTGAGCAAAGCTGTTTAATTTTGTAACAATATATTTAAGTGAAAGGATTCATGTATAAGGCTGTTTAATTTTGCAACAATATATTGAAGTAAAAGGATACATGTATAAGGCTGCTTAATTTTGTGATAGTCAAGGAAATTTTCTTGTCTTTTAATGTTCATACACACATAGCCAAACAAAGATTAATTGGACCGGAAATTAGCCCACACACCACACACACACACACACAAACACAAGATTAATTGGTAAATTAGCCAGAAAGTGACTTAACTTTTTTATTGTTTTGGTGATTATCGTGACAGTAAAATAAAATGTCATGAACAGGTCAATTTGGGCACTCACAAGTTTTCTTGACAAGTCTACTTTGTCATTTGCTTTATGTCCATGTGCATGGCAGCAAAATTCCGAGTCTGAAATGCTAATTTAGTCGAACAATTCAAATAAAAAATACTAAACATCAACATTATGCCTTACGTAACAAGGTTCACATCCTCGGTATTAATTTGTCTGCACAATTGTATTTTATGCCATGGCACGACCTCTGAAGCTGGCAGTGATCGGAGCCGGGGTTGCCGGCCTAACCACGGCCTGCGAACTGAAATCAGAAGGCCATCAAGTGGTGGTCTATGAAAAAGCAGACCAAATTGGTGGGATGTGGGTGTACAATCCTGAAGTCGAGACCGACCCTCTAGGCCTTGATCCTGGCAGAAAAATTGTTCACAGCAGTCTATACCATTCACTCAAGACAAACCTC
Source organism: Coffea eugenioides (assembly GCF_003713205.1). Classification (NCBI taxonomy): domain Eukaryota; kingdom Viridiplantae; phylum Streptophyta; class Magnoliopsida; order Gentianales; family Rubiaceae; genus Coffea; species Coffea eugenioides. Next base: position 25,389,619 of record NC_040036.1, on the reverse strand, counting down.
CCAAGACCGCTTATGAGATTTTGGGATTACCCCTTCACTGTCAAGAATAAAGACGGCGTGCTAATGGATTTTCCTGGCCATGAAGAGGTGCTGCAGTTCTTGAATAATTTTGCAGAAGATTTCGGGCTGGTCGAGTTAATTCGGCTGAATACAGAAGTAGTCCGAGTCGAGCAGGAGAATGATGATCAGTGGGTGGTTGAGTCGAGATCAAATGGTGGGTTGATTTCAGAAGAGCCATTCGAAGCCGTTGTGGTTTGTAATGGACATAACACTCAACCAAGAGTGGCAGAACTTCCAGGTTTGCGCTAGCAAGTCCAAGAAATTAATGCATCTGAAGAATATTTTTATTAGTTCCATAACCACCGGGAGAGGGCTTTCAAAGTGTTCGAATTCTAGGCCTATTACTTGGGAGTTGGAATTCTTGGGTGGAAAAAACATTTGCAGTTTTTTAATTTTGGACAACTTCAACTTTTCAAGTCAGTTACACTATAGTCTATTGTATGTGTATTTTTGTTCAAAATGTTAAGTTTCTATACACTAGCATATTTTTATAAGAATCTCAAATTCATTAGAGCATTTTCAGTTTGTGAGTTTAGTGCGTCAATATGACATTCTCTAAGTTCAATTAAAGATGATTTCAAGAAACAATTTCCAAAACCAATGGTGATCTCGAGTTAAACAATTTCCACAAATAGCTAGCTAGCTCCATTTCTTTATGAGGGTATTATTTTACTCTTTGGATTTTGGTGCATGTTTGTTGGAAATAGCATATATGGTTAGGCCCTTGGCTTTAGGTAAATGACTTAAATCTAGTTCCCATTGACAGTATTTATATCTTAATCTATGTTTTTTAAATGTGAAAATATGCTTCATTACATGCGCGGCCCTAATATATAATACCCTAATTAATCATCTAGACCGTCAATAAAATTGAAGTGCATTGTACTATTTTTCAATACTCTTGACACATTGAATCAAAAGATCTAATTGGTATTTAACGTCAAGTAGCCACTAATTAATGTCACGCTGCAAAAAGCAAATTTATAATAGAAGAGTTCTTTTTAATTTTTTTGTTCTTTTGTTTTGGTTTTTTTTGGGGGGGGGGGGGGGGGTGGCTGCAAGCGTAAGCAACTTTACTACTAAATAGTAAATACTGATAATTTCTACCTGATTACTACGTTGAAGGAATCAATAACTGGAAGGGGAAACAAATTCACTGCCACAATTATCGAGTTCCTGAGCCATTTAGAGATCAGGTATTCATTCGGTACTCTTAATTAATGCTCGTAAATTATGAAGGCATAACAGAGAAATACATTATTAATCCTACTGATTTAATTTTTCAAAAAAACAGGTTGTGGTTATTATTGGAGGCGCAGCTAGTGCCAATGATATCTCCCTAGAAATTGTGGAGGTAGCCAAAGAAGTACATCTCTCTTCCAGGTCCCAAGAAATTGAAGTCAAAAAATGGGACATGTATGACAACCTATGGCAGCACTCAAAAGTATATATGGTTTCATTTATTTATTTTTATTTGAATTTTGTTGCTAAGTGACAAAACCATGGCACGTAATTTTGTATCACCCCACCCCACGACATTTGGAGTTGCAGCACAAAATGATTGTTTTTTTTTTTTTTTCTCATTAGCTCATGATTTTACTTGAAGTCATTTCTAGCATACAACTTCATTTTCAAGCTTGTTATAGGTCACAAATTGCCATGAAAATGGTGAAATAGCTTTTGAGGATGGAGCTCTGGTCACAGCAGATATCATTCTCCACTGCACTGGGTAAAATATTCCACCACAACACATTTCCATTTTTCATCTCTACTAATTAGATGCTGTTTGCCTAGGAATGACACTTAACCTTCCATTCATATACACTAATAGGTTCATGATAAGAGGGGATGGATCAAAGTTTTCTGAAGCCTTTTTCATTATTGTAACTAACACAGGTACAAGTATAATTTGCCTTTCTTGAAAACAAATGGAGTAATAACTATTGATGATGACAATCGCGTTGGACCGTTGTACAAGCATGTTTTCCCTCCACAACTTGCTCCTAGGCTTTCTTTTGTTGGAATACCTCGCGTGGTGAGTTATACAGGATGGCACCTAAGCTGCAATTCTTTTTTCAAGCAAATTTCATTAAAACTGCTCTCTCTTAATCCAATTACTGAATCATGCATTTTTGTCACTTTTGGTGATTATAAGGCAATCAATTTTGTCATGATTGATTTACAAGCCAAGTGGGTGGCTTCTGTTTTATCTGGTAAGGTGAGCTTGCCATCAGAAGAAGATATGTCAGCTGATCTTGAACAATGTTACCGGCTTTTGGAGGAGAAGGGAATCCCAAAACACCACACTCATTCACTTGACCTTAATATGGTACAGTTTGGATTATCTCAGCTAGTAATTATTTTTGTCCCTCTAATTAAGTTAAAAAAATCTAATGTTTTGTAATTAATTAATTCTGTAACTTTTTGTTGGGGCAGCATGAATACTTGGACTGGGTAGCTGCTCAAGTAGGACTACCGCCCGTGGATAAGCGGCAAAAAGAAATATTCTACAAGATTAGAGAAATTCTTCCCACTTCTTGGATTGGATTTAGGGAAATGCTCCTTAAACAACTGCCATGGATCAGCCGTATTTCGTAGTTCCAAGTAATTAAATTACAACACACGCAATCATGTGACGTCAAAATCTTAGCAAAACGATAATTATTGGTAATTTAATTACGGTGGAGACTAGCATGCATTTCTTTTGTAGTTACAATTAACCTCTGTTTACATAGTTATAAAAAAATTTTCCCATTATTTTTTGCTTAGTTTTTTCTTATTTCTTCTGCACGAAGGATGACATTCAATAAATTATTCTAAGATTTCAAGTCATATATTTATGATTTACCCTTTCATCCATTGCTAAATTCAATAAAAGCAACCAATCAAATACCATAAAAGCAGGGGTGGGCACGGGCCGGGTACCGGCCCCGTTCACCATTTAGCTAATCCAATCTGCACCTTGCGAGTCAACCATTTTCTGACCCTTACCCGCCCCCATATCAGTGGATACCCAGTTATAGGGTACCCGCTAAGATAGGGTTGGATCAACGGATACCCGCTCTGCCCCCACTTATCCTTTATTTGTTTAAAAAAATGATTTATACTAATTTAATTTTGCATTTTACACATTCATCTAGGATTTAATAAAAAAATTTTCAAAAATTCTCCCACCAAAAAAAAACATGTGAAGAGAATACAAAAAAAAAGAAAAAAATTAAAAGAATTCATAATCAATAAAAGTTTGAAATAAATAGCACCTTTTTAAATATATATTCCACATTAATTAACCTCTTTTCTATAAAATATAAGATCATGATCTCTGCAAATAAATCTTATAAATAAACTATAGTCTCTCATATTTGTATTACAATTTGTTCAATGAAAAATGCTTAGTTAGCTCTAAAAATATTATTTTATAGTATATATATATAAATTAAAAATTAAAAAAAATATGCTGGTCGGGTCGGGTACTCGCGAATTTTTAATCAACCCACTCTAACCAGCCCCGCATCTAAGCGGATACCCGATTTTCTTTTGATTCATCAAATAATACGGATCGAATATCCTAATTTTCGAATCTGATCAAATCAGATATGATGGATTTTCTGGTTAACGGGCAATTTTGCCCACCCCTACGTAAAAGTAGTTTTATCCCTTATGACAAATTCACAAAGCTGAAAAATCGGAATTAGAATTTGACACCTCGTGCATGGCACTGGCATTGAACGCTTAGCAAAACCTCCAGTAACATTTTGTAACATTTTTGGGTAGTTGGTATTATCTAAAAATTGTTGATGAAATTTCTTGGAGGCAAGGCCGTTGAGTTGACTCTTGGAGGAGGGGAAAGAAAAGGCTTGGATAACAAGACAACCCCCTTCAGAGTTTTGACACTATATATATAAATCAAAACATAAAGGGCTTAATAATCATCGCAAATCCCATCTCTTTAATTTGAATGATTTCCTACTATTGCAGTGGAGACATATTGTTGCTTTTCCTCTTAATCTGAAAGCATACGTGAAGGGAAAAAGGAAAAGGTGAGTCGACATCATGGGATTTTTCAGGAGCTGTTTTAAGTACATGGCCGGGGGTGTAATTGGAGTGTATATTGCACAGAACTATGACGTCCCAAACTTGAGGAAGCTGGCCAGTTGTGGGTTCTTGATGGCCAAGAATGTAGAGCAGACCTACCGCAAGCCCCAGCAGCAGCAGCAGCAGAGCAAGAAGAAGATGGATGATGATGCTGGTCCAGACGGGCCTCAGAACAAGATCTAATTATTAAGATGACTCGTTTAACAATATTTTGAAACCTTACATACATACTAATTAATTGTGACTTCTTGTAATTTCAGTACTTTGTTTGTTCTTAATTATATATGACTTGTTTAGCGATCGCTATGAATAAATAAAGCGTCTTACTCTTTGTTCTTAAGCAGTGTTATTATTCGTATCACTTTTGGAGTCCCCACAAGGCATAAACTTTCGAGTCTTTGGGCAAACACTAAATATTGGCTCATTAGATCCACCAAACTTCTTTTTCTTTCGATGAACAACTTCTTTTTCTTTTGATAACCAATTCCGAGATTGATTGTGTGCTAGACTTCATATAGCAGATCTTTTGCACATTGTAAATAATATTCTTTGTGCTAAACAATTGACTAAGGCAGATTTTCATCCCTCTCCACATATGGCTCTCTTTCAGACAAAGCACACCCTTCTCTCTATGAAAGATGGAACAAGGTCCCAAGTATACATTTAACTTAAATTTCAGCCAATCACATCACTAGCAGAACCAAGGCGGGGGAGGCCCTTTACAATATTGTAAAAGGTTTGGGGTATAAAGTCCAATATTTACAAGAATACGAGCAAAAACTTTTAACGTCTTAAGGAGATTAAAAAGATTTCTGCAATCTTTTATTGGGGATTGGGGGGGGAGCCACAAAGTCTAATTTGTACAAGGATGTGAATGAAAATTTCAATGTAAAGGGATTTAGAAGAATTTCTAAGATCTTGGAGGCTCACATCCGCCAATGATCATCAGTACAAAACTTGGATTAATCTTTCTCATACTATATATATTTAAAGATTGGTCCTTATAATTTTATGTTACTCTTTAAATGTACTCGTGTTGATGTTGACTCTGTAAATAATATAATAATGAAAGCCGTTGACCTTTGACTCTTGGAGGAGGAGGAACGAAGCTCTCTTCTCAAGATTAGAAAAATAAACTCCCCAAAAGCGTAATCCAAAAGAAACCAGAGTTGTAGAAGGGAAAAATACTTGGAGAATAAGCCAACATCCTTCAGACCCCACTCACTATATATTAGTAAAACGTAGTTCCAAGATTCATCATCAAATTCCATCTACTCATTTCCACTTCGTTTCCGGGAGGAATTTTTGTGCTATTGTTTTATATTTGATTAGATAGAATCAACACAAGTAAATACATCAATGGGGTTCTTTGGTACCACTTTTAGTCTCATGCTCGGAGGTGTTTTTGGAGTCTATGTTGCCCAAAACTACGACGTTCCCAACCTGAGGGAACTGGCCCGTTCTGGATTGGCCATGGCCAAGCAAGTGGAGGAGACCAACCGCAGGCGCTGCCCTCTGGACAAGATCAATGATTTCGGTCAGGACCCGTCCCAGAAGAAGATCTAAGATGCTGTTTCGGAATTAAAATTTTCCTTTTTTTTCTGGTTCGGAGGCGGTACCTTTGATTAATTTTGTTGTTCGTCGAACTAGTTTCTCCAAGCTTCGTAATTGTTCCAAGTGTTTTTCTGGTATTTATTTTATGTGATCTGAATAAATTGATTGGTGTTGTTGAAGATCTAATTGGAAATGAGGTGTTTTGCTTGTTCTTTTCGGTTGGGGGAAAACCATATGTTGCACAACTCTAACTAAATTCAGCTAAAAAATTGGCTATTTGATAGAGTAAAACAGAGTAACTAAGGGATCTTTTTCTTCAAGGGAAACTTGAACGTCAATTCAATACAACAAATCTATTTCAGTGATAGCAGATTCCAAGATAACAAATCTATAGTTCAATGCAGAGTACCTGTTTCACTATAGCGCACATTCCAACTTTTTAGGAGTACGTTCCAGTTTAGAAATTAATTAATCTCCCAGCGGTAGTGGTGATCGTGAGGTTTCTGGTTCACCTTTTTCCTAAAGAGTCTCAGAAAAAAGTTGGAATTTTACAAATTGTTGTACGGTGATTTTTTTTTTTCAATTAAATTGTGGTGTGTCATACTATCCATGAATTTTCCTGACCTCCCGACGTCCCGTCCGACCCCGGGGCCATTTGTACTTTTATGCAGGCAACGTTACTTAACCAGGAGCCACAGGACAGAGCTTAACAATTCTGTAGAGAAGAAAGCATCACCCTCTACAGACGACGCACTGAAGCAGTCACAGCTGACATTCACCAATCACAAACGAGCTGTCATCAAACTCCGCTGCAGCCATAAACTCCCAATTCATCTCTATCTTGACTGCTACTTTCCCCTTCTTCAACTTGACAAAACAAATACCCAAAAAAAGGCAAGGCAAGGTCCCTTTGAAATTCCACAGAAACCAGTCCCTCGCATGTAAAATGATCAATGGTATTTGTCTACAAAATTTTTGAAAGGAAGACATGATAAACTAAATTTCGATGTTCAAAAAGAAATGGATTATCAAATGGCACTAACAATAATAGCATCTTTCCATGCAAATTGCCTGCTCTGGAATACTCGCTTCATCTGATAAAGTACCCAATTAGCACACCTACTAGACCAATGAGTAACACGATGAACAAGGAGACACGACCAACTTGATTCCTGAGAATTTCTTTCCTCGTCTTTTCCTGTCCAATATGAAAAACCCACATTACAGCATATCATAAATATAGAAAGTAGTAATTGCTATCTCTTCAATGCACCGAATTAAGCTCATACATCGTGACGTATAAAACAATTGGCATACATTGCCTTGAACTATTCCGCTAGTCACCGATACATCATCCAAAAGCATGCTACTACTGTTCTTTTATCAAGCAACAATGGAGCAGGATATTCATGTCCTTATTAGACAAAGGGAAACAATTGTCACATCAAGTCAAGAACAAAAGATTAACCCTATAATTAGCGGGCAATCATAATATTCTGCTTGTTAAAATGAATAAAGCTTGGTTCTGAGATTCAAAATTTTGAAAGAAAAGCATATTAGAAAAGATCCGTCATGAAAGCTTTGCCACATTAGGCATATTTAGATTTACAACATAAGCCTCCAATCAAAGCATTTCAAGTTTTTAACATAGAACCTGCAGTGATTTATCTGACTTCATTGTTTTCAGTATGAATTTTTAAATATGAACTCTTCTCTCGTGATTCCAAGTGACCTCCCATTTCACCACACCATCCCCTCTCCTGTAACAAAGAATGTAGGAATGCCCTCCCATTTCATCACATATAAAAGAGCGAAGCCTTCACGAAGAGTTAGGGTTCTGTGATTTAGGAAACCTAGATGACTACTTGAGCTCAAGGTGAACAAAAAAGTCCTTCAAAAAAAAAAAACTCTGGTGAAAAGGTACAGAGTAGTTACAATCATGAGCTTTGGTTTCCCCATATTTAAAAAAAAAAAAAAAAATCTTTCTACAAAAAACTATGATGTCATCATCTGTTAACTGATCATGAGCTTTGGTTTCCCCATATTTAAAATATTAAAAAAAAAAAAAAATCTTTCTGCAAAAAACTATGATGTCATCATCCTGTTAACTGAACACAAGCTCAAACATAGTATTAATTTGACGTTACTGATCTAGACATCATGAACCTAACCAATACACCCAATCTTGAAGTCAATTCTCAAACAACTTAGCTCAAAAATGGGCATGAACCTACATAATTATGCTCATACTCTGTACTGTTAATAGATTATGAATCGAAAAGGAAAAATTAAGATAGCCCCATAAAGATGTGAAAAGGAGGGGGGAAAAAAAGAAAAGGGAAACTATCGAAACATGAGTCATCATGTGATATAGCATCAGTTTTAGCAATTCATGATCATTCTCAGCATACCAGCTCAAGATAAAGCTTTTGATTCTGTTGAGTAGCAGAAGTCTTCTCCTCCATCAACTTTGATATCATAGGCCAATCCTGCATTAGAAAAAGTGTTACGCTAAACAACTATCACCCACAGAAGGGGTTAAGAAAATAACACAAATGACTAACAAAGGGCAGATGACAATTGCACATGCTTTAAAAAAACTCAGTCAAGACACTTAATTGATCCAGAACAACAAAATGGTACAAATTAATTGGCACCCCCAGTAGTTCATCATGTCCAGCCTCAGTAAAAGAAAATTTTCAGTTGCTAAAGAATTTTGACAATAAAGCATCTCAAGATACAGAAACCAACTTAAAAAACAATCTACTTTTTTTGGGACACTAAGATGACAGGTATACTCAATCAGAAGTTCTCTTGCCAAAATATTTGATTGCAAACTTATCTCCAAAATAACGAATTTCACAAAAACAAAAGCATAATTAAAATGGATAAATGTAAACCAGACTGAAGCGCCTTAAGATATGTGCTTTCATTTTTCAATCGAAACAAGGTCTGCAAAGATGTTGCCTATGATGTTGGATGCAAAAGAAAGAAACGTCTGTTCACCTCTGAAGAGGATGCTCCGCCTGTTGACTCCTCAAAAGTCCTACTTACCTGGCATATTTGTAGGACAAGGCATGATTAAAAAATCAATGGAGGCAAGGCAACAAATGTGAAATAATGAACACTTACATGCTCAGAACTTTTAACCTCATCATCAACCATAGATGATATGGGAGAAGAATCTTCTTCAGGTTCTTCAGGGACTGGAGAAGGGGGATTGGCAGGAATATAAGCAACCCTCAATTTGGACTCCCCAATGACCTTTCCGTCCTCCTTCTCGAACTACGGATCAAATTCACAAAAATCAGTTCATTTCAATATATCAACTCACTCATCAAACCCAAAATCATATGAAAATAGAATAAAATATGATCAAATAGACTCTTTACATAAGTTATCTGCCCTAAAAGAAAGAACCCACCATCTGCTGATTTAACTCCTTTGCACCCTCAGGCATGACAACACTCTGAACTAGAAACTTATCTTTGCACTGCATATCAGGGGGCATCTCTTTATGCGCCTGCATTGTAACTGCACAATCAACAAGAAAACAAGCAATTGGCAATACAAGTTAACCTGTAAGGTACATATTCCCCACCAACTAAGCATTATATGCTGAAAACCAGAATACTTGGTTAATACATATGAAGAACCATAAAACCTCTTATCAGGAACTATAACTTCCATGAAATAAACTTTACCGGTGACATTGCTAATGGCACCAGGCCGAATAACACCAGCATTCGGCCGAACACTGTACTTTCTGGGATTGGTTGTTTTAACCTTAAGACAACATCAAAACTAATTAGTCCATAACACGTATTCAAAACATACGTTGTTTTTTCACAGAATAGGAAGAAGGAAAGGAATGGTTGAAAATCCAACCCTCGTTCCAACACAAAAACGAAGCCCCTAAACCACAAGGCTATATTCGATTCTCAGATTAACAAGTACCTTGAATGCAATATATTGATCAGTCCTGTTGATGAGTTGCAAAGAACATGAACTCTGCTTTCTCAATTCAACTTTTTCCGATACATGCCAACAAAATCATCAAGGAGTAGCATCAACAAAAACCAGAAAACAAGAATAACCCATTAGTTGAACCATAACAATCAAGCAACCAGCGAAAGCTAAAGCACCAAAAGCCTAAAAAATAAATAAAATCAAAACCCAAAAAAAAAGAGACAAAACACAAATACCAGAGAGCAAAGAATCTTAAACAAGAGAAAATTCAAGTAAAAACTTACATGGAAACTTGAGTTCTGTTGGGTGAATGCTAAGAAAATCACCGGGGCCGCTAATTCCCATGGCTTTCTATCAAACACTTGGCAATTGGGAAATGAAGAAATAAATTCAGGGTTCTTTGAGGGAATTGGATTAAAGAAGACGGCTATGATTTCAGAAATCTGCCGTTTAAAGATTTTTTTTTCATAAACCTATTTTTCCCTCGAAGGACCCGATTTTCTTTCTGTTTTTGTTCTTCGCCTTGCAGGATGTGATCAGAAGAGAAGCTCATTGGCTTTTCCGGGAGCAATGGTCAATTGACTATATTGTCCCTCCTTACCTGTCTAAAGACTATAGCGTCCTGTCCCTCCTTAGTGGATTGTGGTTACTGGATACCACCAGACCAGCCACGCTCGGTCTACCCAGCCCGTTAAAGGCAGGGCCTTCATGGGTTGGGTCCAAAAATATTAGACTGATTATAATACTGGTAGATCCCCCCATACAACGATAGCGTTTTTCTATTACCATTTAATAAATGGATTAATTACGAAACTCCCCCTCCAAAAGACCCTGCTTTGTCATTTTGTTCCCCACATTTTGTTATCAGATGGATCCCATTTTTAAATTTACAGAATTACACTCAAACGTACAATTAACTCAACAAAGACAAATCAAAATTGAACATTTTTCACATGAGATGTATAGCTCTGAAGAAAGGAAGAATAAGCTTTAAAAAAAAAAAATCAATGATGTGCTCGTTATCATGTATTGTCATATTAAGAAAAATCAAGATAAAATATGTGCCCAACAAAATTGATGATTTTGCAAGCAAATATGTGTTGTTGTGCAAATCTTTTACAACTAATATGTACAAATAACTAATCTCATTCAGTTTTTTTTAAAAAAAATTTGTGCTTTGCAAAAAGGGCATGTGGCATGTCGAAATCACTTTTAATGTAGGATTACTTGGTTTGTTTATTATCTTGGAAAAAATTAAAAATTTTTAAGGGGCACATTGATCTAATTGAATAATAAGAAGGGTAAACATAAGGAAATAACATTTTTGATGGGGGATTTGTATAATTATGCTAATTGCTCTTCTTATGCCAGAGTACTTTCCCAAAGTAGTAGTTCAATAATTCATCATTGAGTTATATATACATTGAATATCAAAAGTAAATTTAAATGTCAACTCTTTATATTTTCATGATAGGTCGCTAGAAATCAAATTATAGAAAATTTTTACTTTGTACAACTTTATAAGACATTAGAGAAAAAAAAAATTGATGCTCTACGAAATATCCAGATAACTACTTTGTGTTATGAAAATCTTGGACAAATTAAAATTAAACATTTGAGGTGGAAACAAATTTGCAAGATAAAAATAACTAGAAGGAGGCATTTGATTCTTCAGTCTTTAACAGAAATTACGATGACAAATCACTTTAGTTATAACTTATTAGGATTTGGTGTATAAGAAACGATTAAAGTGTGAAATTATCTACTAGCAAACATTCAAAATACTAAACAATGCAATTGCTAAAATGTTTGCAAGAATCTGCTTAGAAACAGAATATAAAAATTTCTAAAATGATTAGACTTTATTTGATATGTGTTAAAGATCCTTTTTTTTTTTTTCGGAAAGAATGTAAAAAAGATATAAAGCAAAGAAAATCGAATTAGCTTGGGATTTCCAGCGGACATCCACCAAGGCTGCCAAACCAATCATTAAAACTCAACAAAGATTGGGGACCGGAGGCCGGACAGTTAAAATCCATATGCTTGGCCAGGTCTGGTCGAGAAAACACAGGGGGATGTTTGTCGGGAAGCTGGTTCGTTTGGAATGATGGTAGTAGTAAATTATTTGGAAAAAAATTTATGTGAAATATTGTTCAACTTTTTTACAAGGGGATATGTGTGAGATAAAAAAATAATTAAAAATTATATTTATGATATAAGCAAAACAGAACGTGATTTTTTGTTTTTTTGGCAAATCGTGATAACTAAACATACCAAATTGATGATGTTTGATAGGATTTGTCTCTGTCGAAATCTTCTCGTTTTGCTCTTTGGTTACACAGCAGGTAGATTGATTACTTTTATTTCATTTTTTAAGCTCGTGAATTACTATTTGAAACATTTTCTTTTTCTAAATTTATCCCTAGACTGGGATATATAATTTTAGGGATTATCCCTTTATTATCTTTTCTAAACAAGTTTTAAGCCGCCAAAGATTTTTAGCAACTTTAAAAATAATAAAAAGAACTACCTA